>NC_137470.1:129673374-130370127 GCF_964235325.1 Thermobia domestica | reverse complement strand
AGCAGTTTATTCAAATGTACTGTACAAAGACATCCAAAGTTTTCTGTCTTACTCCCATTTTTTCACTTTATCATTCAAAACATCTCCATTTTAGTGATACATTTAAATTTTGCAAATCAATTTATTTACTTCCTTAACTTGAATATACTAAATGATTTCTTTGTGCGAGCTTGCATATTTTATGATCAAAGAATATTTTACAACAGTTCATTCAACATTTTTTGTTCTTTCTCTCTCTCTCTCTCTTTTCTTTTTTCTTTTCATTTTTTATTTGCGATAGAACATTATCCAAGTTACAGAAACTTGGGAGTAAGTTTTACTTATTTTTTCCGTTAGAGGCGCCACATACATTGAACCAGCACTGAACCACTCTGCCATCTGTTAACGTAATGCTTAATTAACTGCCGGTTGCCTATGCGTATATGGATTCTAAATACTAATTATGTAAAACTTCTACTAATTTTACAGAAAAAATGATAAGTTAGAAAGAATATTATATAAAAATACATGGTGTTGTCATCAAGTTTACACATCCGTACAACATTTGTACGGATGTGTAAACCCGTAGATATCATGTTATTGATAGTAATACTAGCCAGGTATCGAAAGTAATCACTTGTGTTATTTTCTTTGCTCCTCCTAATACAGACCGCTTCGTCCTAATAACCATGCCTTTTGTCTTTGTAACGTTTATCCTCATCCCCATAGTATTCGCATCTTCTCCCGACATTTTCTAAAATCTTTTTAATTTTCGTTTACAACAAGCGTCTTACTACGTGCAAGCCGTATACACTTAAGCTTTCTACATCCTGTCGATGAATATTATATGTATATTATAAGACAATATATCAATTAAATGTCACGTCCAGCTCTGATTCTTCTTTGTTTTTTATTTATTTGTTTGTTTTTAAAACGATAGTTCGTTACAAAATTATGAGAGAAAATGCTAACAAAGTTTCTAAATATTCCTGTCAGATAGTTGTTTTAAAAATTTAGGAACAAACATTATTATTATTATTATTATTATTATTATTATTATTATTATTATTATTATTATTATTATTATTATTATTATTATTAAATATGCTTTCTCTTAACAGGTTCTGGGGTCGCTGTTGCTCAGTGGTAGAAGGTTCACCTCTGTTGGATAGGGTCCTTGGTTCGATCCCAGCTCGAACTTTGTAGTGGACAAACACCGTGTGCGTGCATATAATCGTGTGGTTTTGGCTCTCGCAGCTATCGGAGAAAAGAAGTTCATGAATATATTTTCTCAAATAACTGTGTATGCAGAGTGAACGATAAATGCCTACATACAAAATTGACAGTTGGGTAACTAAGATCAAAACCAGAAGAAAAGTCCTCTGCAACTTTACTCGTGTCGGCGTATAGTTTCGGAGGTAGGGCCCACAAGATGCTGAAAGCGTAGGAAAATGAACTTTAAAGATCTATTTTGAATACTATCAAGCGCACTCTTGGCGATTAATTAAATTAAAAACAAGTCATACTTGCTCTTTTCGTAATGCGCTTTGCAAAATTAAGCAATGTGAAATAAAGAGACTCCCTAAATAAAGGGAAGAATTCTCGGTTAGTTTATCAGATAATAGTAGGTCGAAATGAGCTTGTATTGCAGAAGCTCACAACAACACAACAGGTAAAAGTAATTCGTTTGGGTTAGCTCGGTATTTCAGATTACAATCCACGATATTTAGAATTTTGTGTAGTGTTGTGTGTGATTGTATAATTGTCATTAACTACAACTCTCAAGAAACATCATGATTACTTGTTATCAATGAAATAAATATTCTCATTACTCAGTCCTATGCATTATGTAAACAGATATAATGTACAATAACAGTCGTGGAAATATAAGGTAAAGACCAATGGCATATCCACTAGGGCGAAAGAGGCAATGTTACCAACCTTCGGCGAGAACCTAGTTTACAGGGGATTTTAATCGAAATTCAACTATCTGCCCCATTCCCCATCAAAAGTACCTTTTTAAGTAAAATATTTCATGCTCCAATAGAAAATGCTATCTGATTGAGCTCTTTGGTTTCTCGTTCGTTTGGCTCCATTGACATGGCATTTCACAACAGCTTTTCGTCAGTGTGACTGCTCAAACTAGAACAAACGAAATTAGTGGTGTAATCAGACAGTTTCAATTGAAAAACCAAACTTTTGCATTGCAACAATCCTAAGCGTCGGTGGACCACCGATTGGTAACTAGCGACTACTCGCCAAAAAATGATGGCCCCACAGCGACGATCCGCGTTGGGCCCACTCCGGTTTGAAAATTATACTACCAGCGGCCAAGCAGCGGCAAAGACGAGACGAAACGCCAATTAACGAAAAAGAAAGTACGCCGTGGTGGGCGCGAACCACCTACCTTATGATTACTAGCCACGCATTCTTACTGATTTTGCTACATAGGCGCTTTTAGAGAGGTAAATTGTTGAGGTATTCTTTTCTAAATTTGGCCAATTAGAGAGCTCCTTTAACCGTGTATATTCGATAACCGTTTGGGATCAGATAAAGGTGTTCACCACGTTTATAGAAACTCTAGCTGAACCTGCGCTCTCTACACAGCTCATCATTCACATATGACCATGAATCTCCTTGTCACTCCTCACATCTGTACATGCCCTTTACAGACACAAGTGAATGACGTCTTGAAAAAAATGGCAAGAGGCATCATGAAGGGAAAATCTTTTATTATTTTTTTTCAATATCTCGCACCGTTTGAGCCTACTTTCTATTGGAGTTTCTAATTCATGTGCGGTCAATATTTTCTTTCTTCTTGCGTGCAGTATGTAATAAGACAATACGTTACACACACAATTAATTATAATGTCGGTGATATATGGTATTCATAGGACAAAACACTACAAACAATGAAGATTCATCTTAGACTCGAGAAATTGTTATCCTTCCTTTCTCATTATCAGTTGTTCACGAAACAAACGCCTGAGAGATATACTAACTCTGTATAGAAATATGGTGTTGGAATGTATAACGCACAGGATATAAAACTTTACTTTTTAAAAATTTCAACACTTCCAGTGTACCCCTAAAAATGTAATAAAGAAATAACGGGCATTCTTTTAATTTTCAATTCAAACTGGACAATCTACACAAAATTCAGAATCGACCAGCAGAAACGGCCCGTTTCCAGCACCTGCGGTTTTCGAGATCTCATTGCCAAAAGGATTGGAGACAAACATATAAACTTTTCTTTGGAGACAAACATATAAACCTAGCATTTTAATACATAGACTACTGAACCTATGAGCATAAATCTTTTTGTCATTCTTCACACTATTTTACATGTCCCTTAACAGACTCAAGTGAAAGACTCTTGATAAAATTCGGCAAGGTGTACGATAAAGGGGAAAGTTTTTCGTTTTTTTCAATATCTCGCACCGTTTGCAAGATTGAGCTTACTTCCGGTTGGAGTTTCTAATTCATGTATGATCAGTGTTTTCTTTCTTCTTGTATGCAGTATGTAATAAGCAAATACATTACATACACAATTAATTATAATGTGAGTGATATATGATGGTCGTTGGGCTCAACACTGCATTCAATAAAGGTCATCTTAGTCAGGAGGAAATGGTTATTCTGGGGTTTCATTGTCATTTGGCCATGAAACAAACGCCTCAGAGATATACTAACCCTGTATAGAAATATGTGGTGTTGGAATGTATAATAAATAGGATATGATGCTTTACTTTCTTAAAATTTCAACATTTCCAGTGCACCCCTAAAATATGTAATAAAGAAATAACGGCCACGGTTTTTAAATATATTCAATTAGAAACTGGCAGACCAGTTGCAATCCATCGATACGTCGCTATATCCACGATCAACATTTAGCGGTAAGTGAAAAAAATAATAAAATCTTTAAGTTTTACGTCCCTCGGTTATGCCGGTTAGGCTAAAGGAGACGGTGATGATGAGAGGTGAGTGAAATGGTGGAATGAAGAAAGTGGGAGGAATTAGCGGTAAGTGGGCACTAGGTGTTGACGATGTTTACGGCGTGGGGTAGGTTCTCGTCGAATTCGGGGATATCACCTCTTGCGCCATGTGCTCCACTGATCATTACATTATGTTTTCATGACTCTTATTGTATATTGTATTTGTCTACATAATGCATGGAACAGAGTAATAAGACCACTCCTTTCATTAGTAACTAGTACTTATGATGTTTCTTGAGTATCATAATTAATGAAATTATGCAACCACACATTACGACACAAATATACAAAGTATCGCGGAATGTAATTTGAAATATGAAGTTAACTCAAAAGAATTAGTGTTGCTTGTCGTGTTGTTGTGAGCGTTTTCAATACAAGTTCATTTCGGCCTACCTTTATCTGAGAAAAATAAAGGCGAATCCCTCCTGTTCTTTGGGGAATCTTTTTATTACACATTGCTTAGCTTTGTAATGCGCATTTTGGACAAAACAGATATAACTTTTTTTGTAAAGTTGATTGACCGCCAACAGTGCACTTGATAGTATTCTAAGTAAACGGCTCTAAAGTTCATTTTCTCACGCTGTAAGATTTTTGAAGCTCCGAAAATATGCCGAAATGAATAAAGTTGCAGAAACTTTCTTCTTGTTTTGACCTCAAGTATCTATCCTTCAAATATTTATGCACATTAATCACTAACACTTTATGGACAACTTCTTGACAAGATATATTCATGAACTTCACCTTTCTCCGACAAATGCGGGGGCCATAACCACAAAATTATGAAAGATTTTAATTTGATTACACATTCCCTTACCCTTTGAAGTCATTCATATCATCTGGTTGCAGACATTTTTCATTTTCTTTTCTTGATCAGTGTAATCACTGTGAACTTACCTAATCTACTGGGGTGTACAATTACTTTACACACTTACTTTCAAATGTATATTTTCTTGCAAAACATTGCAAAATACACATTCGAAAATAAGTGTGTAAAGTACTTGTACTCCCCAGTAGATTAGGTAGGTTCACAGTGATTACATGGATCAATAAAAAAATGAAAAATATCTGTGGCCGGTAATATTTTAATGGGTTCTAAGTATATTGTGCACGCTGAACCCCAAAATAACGTTAGTTTTGCCAAATTGGCTCTAGGTGTTGAGATAATGGGCATAAATATAGATGTATCGTGAATGAAATACGACATGTAAGTCCCTACTATACGGTAAAAGTTGTGAAATTGTAGACATAATTTTGTGCTGAATTCAATTCGTCATTAATAGTATTTGTCTTAGTTTGTAAATGCTTCCATTTCTATTACTATAAAATGATGTTTGTTTCCTTATTTATTTCAGTGAAAGATGAGTTCTTTACGACTGCATTGTAGGAATGACCCAAATTTTTTTGTTGCATCTTTGGCGAATACTGTGAACGAAAACAAAGGAGGAACATCACTGACTTCGTCAAGCAAGCATATTGTGCATATTTCGGTGTAAAGGTTGGAAACCAAGACAAAAGTTGAGCGCCCCCAAAAGGTTTGCACGACCTGTGTCGAGTGCTTACAGTATTGGACAAAAGGTGGAAGAACAGGGTTGAAATCCGGTGTGCCTATGGTATGGAGAGAAAAGAAGAATCACAATAATGATTGTTATTTTTGTACCATAAACGTGAAAGGCCTCAATCGTTACAAAAAACAAATGGGAATATCCTGACTTAGAATCCGCGAGAAGACCAGTGCCTCACAGTAAGAATATTCCAGTGCCAGAGTTTTCCTCCCTTCTTCCACTTGTATTGTCCGATGTTGAACAAAGTATGTCAGAAAGTGACACCAGTGAAAGTGAATTTGACGACGGAAAGGTGCGAAATGGGCAGTTCTCATAAGGTGAATTGAATGATTTTATACGAGAACTCAGTATATCAAAACAGGAATCAGAACTTATTGCATCTAGACTGAAGGAAAAGAATTGGCTGAGCCCTGGAACTTAAATAACAATTTACCGAACAAGAGAAGCATACTTTCTCCCATATTTAATGAACGATGAAGACATAGTGTACTGTAACAAAATTCCACAGCTTATTCAGTTAGGATTAGCAGAATATCGACCGGAAGATTGGCGGCTCTTCATAGACAGTTCCTCAAGTAGCTTCAAATGAGTTTTGGCACACTGGCGACCGATAGGCACTTGTTCCTGTTGGGTACTCGACAAAACTTAAAGATGAGTATGCAAACAGTAAGCAGATATTACAGATGCTACGTTATCGTGAACAGCAGTGGTATATCTGTGTAGACCTTAAAATGGTAAATTTACTCTTAGGACAGCAAAGTTGATTCAACAAATACCCTTGCTTTATCTGCATGTGGGATAGTTGAGCTAAGGACACGGTCATTAAGGGAAAATATTTCAGTAGGTACAGGAAATATCATTAACGAGACGTTAGTTGACAGAGACAGAATAATTCTCCCACATTTACATATCAAGTTGGGAATTATGAAACAATATGTTCGGGCTTTAGACAAGGATGGCAAATGTTTCAGATACATTTGTACATCCTTCCTTGGTGAAAGTACAGAAAAACTAAAGGCAGGAATATTTTATAGCCCTGACATCCGTAAGCTTATGCATGACGAGAAATTTGTAACTGTAATAAACGATACGGAAGCCACTGCATGGTGCAATTTCGTTTCTGTAGTGAAGAACTTCTTCGGGAACCACAAATCAAACAACTACGATGAACTAGTTCAGAATATGCTTACAGCGTTCAGAAACACATGTGCTAATATGAGTATCAAGTTACATTACCTCCATAGCCACTTGAACAGATTTCCTGACAACCTTGGTTATTCCAGTAAGGAACGCGGTGAGCGGTTCCACCTAGAACTAAAGGAGATGTAAGAAAGATATCAAGGCCGGTGGGACACGCACATGATGGCTGATAACTGCAGGACTCTACAGCATGATTGTCCTACTGATGAACACAGAAGAAAATCCTGCATAATGAGATTTTGTATGTGCTAATTTATTCTTGTGTTATTTAATCAGGTGCATATTCTTTTTTATCTCACTCTTCACGATCTATGCATATTTCCCTGTTATATAATGTTCTTTGACACAAATTGAAAGCTATTTGACACACGGCTACGTGTTCACATTACATGTCTTAATATCTAGAGTTTGTATTCCTCTAGTGACTATTCCTGCAGATAAATTAGGCCAATCTAGGGCAACTGATATCATATTCGTATTTTGAATGACAAATCTTGCCTAATTTCGCTGAAATTACCGCTGCCGCAGAAGTTGTGTTTACCAGTGTTATACTTGATGATATGATTAACTTCAAGAACTGGTGAGATCGTCTATAAAGGAAGATAGTAAATTCTACTGAAAGTCTTGCATGAGATAGATAAGCACATTCCCTTCCAATTATCTCTTTAAGATACTTTCAATACTCTGAAATATACTTTCAATATGTCTTGGACTGTGATAGCATCATCGTACGTAGTCTCATTTCTTCTGCATGCATTCATTCTGAGGACCGCAGGAGAAAAACATGTAACCTTGCCTCAAAGAAAATTATTTGATTAAAGTAAATAAATCAAGGTAGCTGATCTCAAGAAAATACACTACATTTCAGACGAATTAAAAGTATTTTATAAAGACATTGTTAAATGCAATAATCCATAAATATTTCTTTTCATTTTTGAAGTTCTTTCGAACGATAACCAGAAGTTATACAATGTTGTGTTACTCTGTATTATTTCCAATGTATCTTTCATTTGTTTTATATTTTTGTGTTGCAAGATTTCTGTAATGCCTCTGGTGTTGTCTCAGAAATGTTCTATGCAAAATATGTATCAATATTTTGGAGACAAATTTGATTTTACATAAGTAAAACATAGAGTTTGGAGAATAAAATTGCCAAATTTACGTTAATTTATGAAACAGCGTAAACATTTCTGATTTTTATATATTGTTACACAGATTTGTCGCTAAGTCCTTAGCTGGACTCAAAATATGGGGTGAGTCGCCCTACGCTTTTCTATTTGTGTGCGTAGAGAGAAGACAGAAGGAAAGAACCGGGTCGAGAGAGGCATTAATTCTATTGACAATCGAATGCCTCCTTGACGCTGAACCACACGTATGTATTAGTGGCCTGACCCTGGCTTTGATTTACCCAAATCACAGAGCTGGGCTAGTGTTTTTAGTCTAGTAGGCATCACCTAAGTGATGAGCAAATGAACACATCATGGATTTGAACGAAACGTAAAGTAAACATATATTAATTCATGTATAGGAAATGCATCCTCCCTGGCGTGATGGGGAAACAAATCATAGAAACTAGAAGTCTTGGCCACTATTGGGCATGCGCGTGAAACTTTCCTCGAAGCTCGTCTAAGCTCGTGACGAATCTGGCAGAAATGCGTGGAACAATTCTGTTTTATATGCGACGAACCTCCACGAGCTTAGATTTTTTATGTTGCATCCATCGCCGTGTACGAGGGAAGCTCCGTACTTGCTGCGTTTTTTCCAGTTCAGGTATGTAGTAACATTTTCTTTGCCTCACTTGGTGACTAAGGTCGGAACACTTGGAAATTTATTCACACTCGGGATTGGGCCGTTACTTCGAAATGAGACCAAACCCCGTTATTCGGAATAGTCTTACTTACTCCCGCAATACAAGTTACTGGTACATTGCTCAAAGTTACTACCCTTTACTAAGTGTGAATTACCTTCGCGTTCTTCTAGCAATATCGACGATAAGATGGGGTTGTACCGGTCCATGTCTAGAGTGATGTTGTAACATCTTAACTTTTCGCCCTTAATTTAGCAATGTATATCTCCTTTGTTATTTTCTTGTTAACATTATTTTTTAGTTTTGTCAATAAAATTAAAGAGGAAAATGACTTCTTTAATTTAACAATGCAATCCCCCAAATTTTCAAGTCTAAATGCAGTCGTCATAGATTACCTGGTTTACGATTCTCAGTATGTGCTCTATCTCTGAGATACAACGTTCCCCTATTATTGAGACAATTCGTGTTCTTTCTCATCATCTTCGAACCAGTAGAGCTAAAGACGTACTTAGTACCGAGGCTTAAATGAGGTTGGACCACTAGTACCAGCTTTAGCATATTGGGTGAAGGGGAAAGCAATAGTCACAAAAATACGAATACATGAATATAAATTTACACACACACACACACACACACACACACACACAAGTGTAATATATATATATATATATATATATATATATATATATATATATATATATATATATATGACAATGTTCTTATAAATAAGCATAACATTTGATTCTACCCCCATTCTTCCTAAAAAGCAGTTTATTGTGTCTCCTAAAAATGTTTGTATCTAGAGTTACATAGCTTTACCTATTATCGATTCATTTTGAATAATTTCCAAGTTTCATTTTCCACCTAAAAACTTCCAATGGGTTCTTTAATAATATTAGGTTAGTAAGCCTATATGCTGTATACTTACCCATACGTTCCATTAATTCCTGCCTTCTACCTTGAGCCATCGTGAGAAAAACAATACAGAATTATTATGTGGCGTTAAGAGCCTTCGGTTCAAACGCCACATAAACATCCAGCGCATATTACCCTGTGCTAGTATTGCAGAATTGTCATTACCTATCTCCATCTGATATTGCATTCAGTATCATTCCGTATTTCTTTGGCCTACTAAAGACCTATCATCAGCTTCATCTTCATTTCATTTATCGTACTTCCCAAGCAAGCTTCATCTTGGCACATCTGCAACGCGTCAATGTAAATTTTCTTTATGAATTAGATAACAAGTACATGTAATCGTGTCGTGTAGTCTTTGAAGTTATTTTGCTCTAAATTTCCTTCCCAAGACTCTATTTTGGAACACCCTCAGCCTGTTTACCCCTGCAAATGAATTACCAACTTTATAATTCACACACTACTACAGATGAAATTTTGGTTTTGTACCATTTTTGTGTTCTTCAACAGGAGTTTCAATAATGAAACAACCATCCATCATGCACCCAAATGTAAAGAGAAATAATATGATTCAATAATATCTACGAGCATTGGTTTTTGATCGACATACGTTTTTAAGTATCTTTTTATTGTTCACATTAAAACGTCCTAAAGGATTTATCAATACATTGAACGCAGAAGGATGGCCTTAACCTACATTTAGCTTTACCTCGCTTACATGTAAAGTCATCCCGTTGTACTCTGAAACTTTAATGGACACTACAATCGCTCAGTCGTGTTAATTGTCCAGAATTAGACTGCTCAACCACTAATACTCCAGTTGTGTATTCTTAGGTCAGTGCCAATCGATGATCCTTCACTTTCGCTTCATTGCTGTGATACACGTTGACGTATTTCTCCTGTTCTTTAAATTGCCTCCACATTGAAACAAGCTTCCAAAAATCTCTTCTACGCTTTTGCTTTGAGTTTCCATGTCCATGAATTTACAGAAGTGAGACGAATTCAATTATTCGTTGCTTTTGTGATGCTATTAGACGTTTTTGGCAATGTTTCTAGCAATAAGTTTTCCCAATGTGCACGTTAAAAGAAAGCGATAATACTTCACTACGAGAATAGTACCCATTATGGTCTGTGCTCAGAATATAATTCACACAATGTTTCTATCCATTTCGTTAATAGATTCTCGTTTGTTTGTAGTTACTTTGGCAGCCATCTGAGAAGATAAGCATGTTTAAGAAACAACTTGCATGTTCTACCATTGTTTATGGAATTATTAGACCTTTAATATATTATCCATGATATGCATGACAAAACTTTCTTTGTTTTAAAATTTGACCTTCATATCACCTTATCGCTCTCCAATTGCGATTCCAACCAACAGTTGTATTTTTTTTCACCTTCCAAGATAACATAAGCTTTAAATCCAAATATCAGTAGTGACTGTAAAGAAACTTTACTTTACGCGGATATCCACAAACGCTAACACACCTGCACTCTATGGAGGCACACACGTGCTTTTAAGAGGACTCACCACCTTCGACCTGTTTTTAACTGAGATAAATACAAATCTTAGTTGTAGTGACCATCTAATACGGGTTCTTGTGTGTTTTTTAGATGAACAATAGTTTTTATGGAATATCAATTTGCAGTCATATTATCAATTTATACACAACTATTTGAACTTACAGGAAGGAATTTGTACTTCAGAAAACAATAATGTTTTGTTTTAAGCAAGATAAGTAACGTAAAAAAACTTGGAATAATGTTTTACTCACATTTTTATTATTTTTTAATTATACTTAAAGGAGGTGGGCGGATAAGGGCCATTTTTCGCCCATCAGACAACGGAAAAATGAAGTGTCCGATTCCTACAAGTTTGCAATGTATTTTTATACTAGAAGATATGTTACATATATAAAGATAATAGATACGTGATAAAGAAAATAGTAAGTCATAGAAATGAGTGCCCGAAAAGAGTTCGTTTCAGCGTTTTGCGACATTTTGGTACTGTTTGCTGTCTTTGATGGAGGCTTATAGGAAGAAGGAGTCGATGAACCAAAATAAATCTTACTCGTCATAATATAACGCTGTGTAACCTTTGATATGAGTACTAATTGATTTTGGTTCAGTGTGTCCTTCTACCTATTAGAGAACAAAATGTATTGCGCGAGAGTATAGAGCGATGACTACCGTTTATACGCTGTAATGTACGAGTTTAACTGGAGACTCCAGCTCTGATGTTATTTACCGATTGTGACTGAAAATACATGCTCAGCATGTCAATAAAATATATAAAGAAAATGTATTGTTTGCGCGGATGTGTGTGTAGGGCAGTAAAAATAGAGACAGCACGTTCTGGAGTATTGAGAAGGCCTGTCATTTCTGAAAGTGGTATGAGTAAAAGTGCGAGCAGGAAAACCAGTCGCAGAATGGCATGAAATTCTGCGATATATATATATATATATATATATATATATATATATATATATATATATATATATATATATATATATATATGTATATATATATATATCGAAGAATCATACATATTACCACCCGTCAATGAAGTAGCGATGGGAATTCATTGATGCGTTATATTGCAATACTGAGGGAAAGATGAAAAACAACGACCAACAATAGCTACCTGATGCATCCGATCCAAGCTAATACATACCCATACTCACAAACACCCTCCACCCCACCCCATATATATATATATATATATGAAGCACTCCTATGCCTTCGTCTGCTTTACAAAGAGATCGTGCGTCTACGAGTACTGCCGTTGACACCACCTGTAAGAGTCCTAACATAGAGTTAGCAATACCTCGTTGTCACTACTCTAATAGCTGTTGTATAATATGTAAGCGTAAGAAATACTTAGTGGTTGTACCAAAAGCAGCTCGAACGCAGGCCTTTACAGAAACGGGAATCTATATTTCGTCGGGAAAACGCTGCTGTTAAACGCATCTTACGGAGTCCGTATTCTGTGAGGAGGCTCTGCAAGCTGTGCGCCCTGTAAGTGAGAAGACAACAATGTCTGCCAAAGATATTGAAAGTCTAATAAACGATATCAGAAAGGTAGCACAGAAGAAAGGTATCGATTTCGACTTACCGGGACAACTTTCTGACTCCGATTATTATACTCTTATGGGTATATTAATGTCTGATTTTAACTGTATTTATGACCTAGTAAAGTCCAAAATGCATTCCTCAACAGAGATCCTCTCGTACTTGTTTGGCAGTGTTACTTGTAAGCTTCGAACGGGTCTCTCGAATGCTATTCTGTCCACATTATTCAATGTCAGAAAACGAAGAATATCATCTTCTGTGCACTCTGCACGTGAGGCTTTTATGCAGAACTTTGTTCCACTATATCTTGGAACGGAATACAAGGTTATTGAAACCATACGAAGCCTTTAGCACCACGATTATTCATTTCCGACGACGACAATGATACTGTAACACTTGTTTCTGATGGCACGTACATTTATATCCAGAAGAGCTCCCACTATTCCTTTCAGCGACGATCATTCTCGTTACACAAAGGAAAACCTTTGGTGAAGCCTATGATGTTGGTCACGACGGCAGGTAACATTTTGGATGTCTTTGGACCTTACTTCGCGGATTCAAAGAACAATGACGCTAACATACTCACTCATATCTTAAAAAAGATGCACACAATATCAGAGAGTGGCTGCAGCCAAAGGATGTTCTGATTGTTGATAGAGGCTTCCGTGATTGTTTGACACTTCTGGAAGAAATGGGTCTCGGACCTGAAATGCCTAGATTACTCAATAAGCAGCCACAGTTTACAACAGCGGATGCTAACGAGGAGCGTCTTGTGACGAAAGTTCCATGGGTCGTCGAAGCCATTAATGGACAGTTGAAAAACTGGCGCACATTGGATAAAGTGGTACCCAATACGCAAATACCTTATATTGGTGACTATGTGCGAATTATATGTGTTCTTCTCAATGCTTTCTATCCTACAAGGATTCACAACACCGAAGATGACGAAACAATCGCTCAGTGGATGCTGGCTTTAGTTAAAAACCTAATTACTTAAAACAGATGGTCGACCAACAAGGCTGGGCGCGAGAAAAAGGCAATTTGGGCTAAGTTAACCTATACAGATCTTCAAGATTTTCCACGGCTAACTTGGGATGAGCTACGGCAATTAACTCTTGGCATATATCAACTTAAACAAAGCCAATCTTACACTCACGAGCACTTAAGTGACGAAGGTATGTACTCTCTGTACATACATCATGACGATGCTTCTGTTCTCCAAGTTCAAGTACGATCACGACACATAAGATCCAAAACCTATAATATTTGGATCAAAACAGAGCAAAGCAACATCGCACACATACAGCGGTACTGCCAATGTAAAGTAGGCGCACGGGTCGTCGGATGTTGTGCGCATGTTGCTTCCGTACTATGGTTTCTGGGTTACTGGCGCCACAATTCCAGCGCAGTTAAGAAACCAAGTCTAGAATATACTCATACACTACAAGATGCCGCCTGCAGGATGGTCCAGTGGCGATTCGGATGACGACAGCAAGCACGATGCCTAATCTGCAAACTAGCTACAAGTGTCTCCAGCTGTCTGATTATTATCTATGCTTGATTATTTCCGATGTAATATATTGATCTCATAGTCGTAGTAGACTTCATTCTTCTTATTCTTGCCGTTAGTGTTCTATTTACTATTGCTTTCTCGGATTCCAACTCATGACATTAGTGTTTACGTTCCTTCGTTAACACACGACTTACGTCTTTGTTTATTTTATTTTTTTACATCTCACTTATAGCGCTTTCCGTCAAAATATATTTGTTTTCTTATTTTTATGAGGTATACTATTGAAAACCATGCATTTCATATCTCGGGCCTGATGGGCGAAAAATGGCCCTTATCAGCCCACCTCCTTTTCATTATATTTAAATTGAGATATATTGTAAACTAAAATTTATCTCCATGACTCATGTCTCCAAGCTAGGTAGGCCTAATACATAACCAACAACAGCCAAGGTTACCCGGACTGTGGGTTTATTTTCAATATGAACAGATATGATAATTAAGTCCAGATTTACGAAACATTTTAATTCTTTCTCTCTAAAGAAATATATCCTCAAATCCCTTTGCTTTGAATCTAGTGTTCTATTATAACAAAGTTTTTCTTTCGATTACTATCTACATTCTGTTCTTCTTCTTCATAATGCCAATTGATATTTTATATTTCAAGTGCGAACCTATATCCCGGTCGCCTACATATAAGAGAGTCATGTATGTAAAAATTGATGCAAATATAGAGGGATGATGAAACATCGTGGATGAATCTTCTAATCAATTAATGAAGGGGATAAGCGATTCCTTATTTTACACTAACTTCAAGTAGTGGGAATTGTGTAAAAACATCTATAAACGTATGCATCAAATAATGTCAAAAACGGGCATTTTTCAAAAAGATTATCATATAACTTATTTTCTACAATATGGTAGGCTAATCCACTCTGATTTTCTTCACAAACTTTTAAAACTGACTGCAGAGGAGACAGTTGCAAAGCCTGTGAAAAAATATGCCACATATTTTATCAAAGTCGAACAAAGTTTCTTAAAAAAAACTTGTCGTGGAGTATATTTATTTAAAGTGTGGGAGGATTAATTCACGATTTTCGTCTTGGAAAATTTTAACCATAAGCTGCAGGAGTGACTGCAATGCCACAAAAAGACTGCATATTATGTTTTGTCATAATTCAATAATTTTAGCACAGTTTATATTGCTCATAATACTTAATTTCATGTAGTTAAAGTGAGTGTTTGTGACCATTCGACTTGATTGACATTTATGTGTCTGTTCATCTATCCGTCTGTCCGTTTGTCCTAGGATGACTGTCTTAAAACCTGCCCGATTTTAACAAAACATGATATGGTTTCTTCCTTCAACATATAGAAATAACCCTATTATTTGTGGTTGCGATCTATCCAACTTAAGGTGGTAAAATCTACTCAAATGCACAAGTATTCTGAACGTACGTACGCTTAAATATTGAGTAAGCTTAAATCATTGAGTAGATTTTACCACTTTAAGTTAGATGGATCGCAACCACAAATAGTAGAGTTATTTCTATATGTTGAAGGAATAAACCATATCATGTTTTGTTAAAATCGGGCAGGTTTTAAGACAGTCATCCTGGGACAAACGGACAGACGGATAGATGAACAGACACACAAATGTCACTCAAGTCGAATGGTCACAAACACTCACTTTAACTACATGAAATTAAGTATTAAGTCACTGCATGGTTTCTCAGTTGCTAAAACGGTATTTGTTTGGTTCAGTGATTTATCTACACTCCTAATACCCCCAGCACACCGTAAAATTCTCGGACACCCCGGAAATAAATTCCTTACACCCCCCAACTAGGAGGGTGCAATATTAAAGATTCATTCTCGTTCTGGATAAAGCCCTCCAGGACTTCATAGAAAATATTTTAAATTATCTTATCTTTAGGCAAAACCGGAATTCTCATTCTGCCTAATCTTTGGAGACAGGGAATTATATGCGAAGAGAAAATTTTTAGGGAAACCAGCACCGAGAAGCTGGACTCCTAGTGTGTTTGTATGCAGATCGGAACTCATGTATAAAATGGTTGTAATTTCAAGGGTTGGAACTAAATCCAAGCGGTCAAAGTGCAAGGGAAATTCTGACGAAGGCAAAATCCAAGGGAAAAATCACAGGTTTAAATATTGGTTTTACCAGTGCACACCCCATATGATTCTTTTCCCTTCTATTGTTAAATTTTCTAAAATGTTATGTGTATTTTTCAACTGAAATAACTTTTCTTTCTTTTAAAATGCTGCAAACTCAATGAAACGTAAAAATGTTATAATAAAAGGCCAGATTAGCTTTAATTACTTTCACACATACCCGTATGAAAAGTTCTGGGTATTCCTATTTATTATGTCTTTAATACATTTGAAATACGTTTAGCATATTACAGTAAGACAATTTTCATTTAAAAAAGTAACTGTGATGCTATTTGATTTTTAAAAAATCATTCTTGTGTGGTAGCATATAGCAGTCATTTATTTTGAGTAATGTATACATATTTATTTTAATTCTGAAATACTGATCAAGATTCTTTTTAGCAAAGATCAAAATGTGAAATATATACTTATTATTAAAGTTTTACGTCTTTTATTGGGTTTTCAGCATCTTTTTAAAAAATGTTACTCCCGTAAATAAAGAATTTCAGATAACATTTTAGATGCATAACAGTTGAAGAAAAAAATAATCATTCTTTTATTAATCGCTTGAATTTAGTCCGTTTTGTCTGAATTTTCCGTTTGTCCTCATGGATTTTGTACTGCGTTCATAATAATCTGTTTGGTAATTTTAGCAGATGCTGTAAGAAGAATAACTATTTTTTCAAGTTTAATCATAACTTTTAGATGTTATTCTTCTTGTTCTTCTCGGAAAAATGTCAAGGATACAGTTCTTTATCAGCAGTGTTATTCACATCTACTTTGATGAAGATGAATGTGATTTTTTAAAATACCTGCTTGCAAATGGAAAATTGATTGACTCAGTTGCAAGAAAGCCGTTTGACATTGTAACTGAAACGAACATAAAATAATCTTAATTCGGTTTAATATCAAATTATTTCACATCAATATTTTATTCACTTTTTCAGTAGTTCATCTCTAACATGCTAAGAATCACAGTACGTAAAAGATGCCACAGTTCACATCCTCAAGACATGTTTGGCCATATATTAAGTAAACAGTACAAAAGGATGCATAAGGCGACTCTTAAGAAAGAATGTTAGTGTTCTACACACAACTCCTTTTTCGGCATCACCTTACCAGCTGATTTATCTTATATACATAATTCCATACTATATGCAATAGTATCATATATACTTCTATTTTCATATTTATATTGTCAATGCAAATAGCAGCAATACAAAATATCAATATCAATATCGAAATACTTGTACGTTTTTTTTTTTCAATTTTAATCAAATCAAAAGGTCAGGTAATAGGGGATATGGGCCGTCTTACCCATCCTTTTGCATTGTTTGCTTAATATATGGCCAAACATGTCTTGAAGGTGTGAACTGTGCCACTTTTTACGTACTGCGAGCAGTTGAGGTTTTAGCGGGTAGACCGGGTAGACACGGGCCAACTCCAAAATTTTGAAAAATGTATAAACACTAAAAGGTACAATAAAGAGTAAATGTATTTTCCACTTTTCATATTAATGACAAATAATTATTTAATAAACAGCATCAGCCATTACTGTAAAAGTAATTTCCAACTGTCATTAATCAATCAAATGTGCATATGTATCCATACGAGAAGAAGCGGACCTACCCAAAATTAAAATCCTAAAGCCGCCCCTGACTGCGAGCCTCAGCATGTTGGAGGTAAACTACTGGGAAACTGAATAAAATTTTCTTGTAAAATAACTTGATACTAGACCGAAGTAAGTTTATCTTCGTTTAGCTACAATGTCAAACAGCTTTCTTGCAACTGAGTCAATCAATTTTCAATTTCTCTGCAGGTAACTTTTTTCTTTTAATCACATTCATTTTTACTGAAATAAATGTGAATAACACTGTTAATAACAGAAATGTACCTAGTCATTTTACCGAGAAGAATAAGTAGAATAACATCTAAATTTATGATAAAACTTAATTCTTTTAATCTGTTACAATTATTAAAGAAAAATTATCTTGAAGAAATTCCTCGCTGGCCAGAATTTCTCGTCTCGAAAGATTTGGCAGAACGGAAATTCCCGTTCTGCCTAAAGATAAGATCATTTAAAATATTTTATACAAAGTGCTGGAGGGCCTTTAGGCAGAATGGGAAGTCATCATTAAAAATCTTGCTATTTTGATTTTTATAAGATTTTGAATTCTTGTTTTTAAGTGCCAATCAATACAATAAAACAACTTACTTTCGACAAGATAAATTTTCAAGCAGAGCACGCAACGCAAGATTGAATGGAAATCAACCTTTACATGGCTTTGATCGTCACAAGGACGTTTAATCAATCGATTTCCAACGATTTCATCTCGACGTCACACCAAACATGAGAAAGTCGACGCCAATTGGCTCTGGCTGAGGAAGGAAGTCCAATGCAATCGTTCGTTGAATCAACGAATTTTAAAGTTTGTAAAAGAAAGCTAATTAAAATGACGATAATAGTATACGACCTTAATGCAAGATTGCCCCCCCCCCAGATTTTATGAACACCCCCCTAAGTTCAAAATTTTGGATAAATTACTGGCTTGGCTCATTTCCGTTTTTGGTTGAGGATACAGGACTTTCCAAGGAAAATTAGATTGCTAGATTTTCTTGTGTTAAACTGTGAGTTGGGAATGACAAGTTTGTTTTAGTTTTATTTAGCAACTTAACAGTTAAGTTTGAAATAAATATTTCATGTGGTCTGTTATGCTAAACCGCGTTAAGTCCATTTAGACAAACGTTAGACGAGATCAAGAAAAGCTACATACATGCTCTTGTGTATACATACAAAATACATAATACATAATGCATAACATACAATATAATCTATTATAACGCATTTTTTCAAATCATTAGTGCATAAAGATTGTATTGTATTCCTACTTTTTTTCTTACTTTCTTTGGTCTCCTCTCAAATTTGTCGAAGTGAAGTTAGTGTGGTATAACATAACAAACCACATTTTTCTCCTAAATTTTTGTGCTTTTTTTTCTGTTCAATGACAATGGATTAATTTTACATTTTCTTATTTTTTTCAACAATGCCATTTAAAATTTTTACCACTATAGCTTATAACACAGATGTACAATGACAATTTGGATTTTTTTTTTGCTAGCCGCGCACGACTAGCCCCGCCCAAAGGGTAATGTCCTTTATTAGGGGATGAGGAATAAAGGAAATCTCGGGAGAGGAGAAAGATAGATGGGACAAGTGAGGTTTAATTTATTTAGTATATCTTTATTTTATTCCAAAATCAAAACATAATGAGGAGGGAAGCATCAATTTTCAGCTCTGGTATTGACTGGAGAAGCTGCAGGACATCATGGCCTTTAACCATGATCATACTGTTAGGTGATGATAAGATGAGTATGAAGTGCAGAAGACGTCACAACACAAGGTATTTGGTTAGTTCGACAAATGCTGATTATCTTCTGATCCAGGGCTACTCTGGATCGTGATGAAGACAGTGGGAGGCCTGGTGAGACAGTAGGACTACTGTGCAGTAGATGGGAAAATGTAAGGTGAATAGAAATGAGTGATGAAATCGGCAACGAGAGGAAGATCAATGCTGTCAGGTGGCAATGAGTAATGATACAGTGAGAAAAGCAGAGACAACGGTGTATGGCGAAGGAGTTTTTGTTTCGGAAAAGTGGCGTCGGCGTGCATGGTGTCAAAAAGTAATGGGTGGTGGTTCTGGAAGCGTTGAGAAATATAGCGCAGGCGGAGTGTTTCAAGGTGGTATAGAATATGTGGAAATGGAGTACGGTCATACAGATCTCGAGTACGGCTGGGAAGACGGATACGAAAGGCAAGTCGGAGTGCGTGGCGTTCTAGAATTTGGAGGCGTTTATAGAAAGAAGAGGGAGCGTCGATCCAAGCTGTAAAGCCGTATGTAAGGACTGGTCGGAGGAAGGATTTATACGTATTAAGAAGAGTGACAGCAGAAAGACCCCAAGTAGTGCCTGTAAGGCGGCGAAGAAGGTTAAGGCGTGAGTAAGCCTTGGTACAGATGTACTTGAGGTATGGAGTCCATTTAAGGTGTTGGTCGAAAGTAATGCCTAAATACGTGACTGTTTTGCTGATAGTGACATGTTTTGCTGATACGGAGATGGAGATTGGTAGGATTGCGATGAACACGGGAGCGCTTTCCAGGTGGTAAGAAGATAATCGCTTGCGTTTTAGCGGCATTGATGGTAAGACACCACTTCTGACACCAAGAAAGAAATGAATCTATGGCAGGTTGGAGAGAAGAATTAATGCGTTGAATCGTATTCCCTGTGGCTAAAAAGGCAGAGTCGTCTGCATATTGAAAGAGGGTAACGTTCGGGGGAAGTGTGGGAAAGTCTGCGACATATAGAAGGTAGAGCAGGGGGGATAGGGCTGATCCTTGGAGGACTCCGGAATGAAGGAAGATAGGATAGGAAAGGTGATTATTAATTGATATATAGCTAAGTCTGCAGGAGAGAAATTGATAGATGAGGCGAATATAACAGTAGGGCAGGTGAAAGGAGAAAAGTTTATAGAGGAGGCCAAGATGCCAGACTTTATCAAAAGCTTTCTCGAGGTCAAATAAGATGAGGCAGGAAGGTTTGGATGTGTTAAACTGATTAGTGATGAAAGTAGTAAGGCGGAGGAGTTGATCGGAGATGCTAAAGGAAGGACGAAAACCTGCTTGATGGAGAGGGAGTAAATTATATGCTGAAAGATGGGCGTGAAGGCGAGTGACGAGGATACGTTCGAGAATCTTGCTAAACACAAGGGTGAGTTGGATAGGGCGGTATGAAGAGACAGACTGTGGGGGTTTGCCAGGTTTGAGAAATATTAAGGTAGTAGAAGTTTTCCAAGGTAGAGGATAGAAGCCAGTGCGAAGAATGAAAGTAAAAATAGTAGAGAGAAGGTAAAGCAAGACATATGGACCTTCCTTGATGTGGCGGTAGGTGATTTTGTCTATGCCAGGAGCAGTGTTCTTCTTTCGGGAGATGGTCTGCTGGATATCAGAAACGGTGATAGGAGCTGTAAGTGGATTGTGAAGAGGTAATGGATGATCGGGGTGAGGTTGAAGGTCGGGTGACGAAAGATCTAAAGTGTCAGTGAGATGTCGGCGAAATACTGGATCTGGTGCAGAAGGAGTGAATATATCCTGGAGGTAGGTGGCAAAAGCGTTGGCTTTAGCAGTATCGTCGGGAAGAGGTAGTGCATCATCTAGAAGTGGATAGGAAGTACGTGTGGATTTGCCGGTAAGTTGATGAAAACGCTTCCAGAATTTGGTGGGGTGGGAGTTATCAGAGAGAGAATTGCAAGTTTTGATCCAATTTCGGCGTTTGTAAGCTACTAGGTAATTATGGACAGTACGTTGGTATTGACGATGGAGCCTAAGGGATTCGGGATTGCCGGTACGGGTGAAATCACGATAGAGTTGTCTAGAACGCCTGATTAAAGGAAGGTATTGAGGCGGGAGGGGCGGTTTGTGTGGATGAATGGTAGACTGAGGTATGTATTTTGTAGATGTAAGATGAATGGTGTCGGTGATAGTGTCAAGAGTTTTATAAAGTTCAGTTTCGGTTGTCGGGGACAGAACAGGTGCAAGAGCTATATCAATGTGGGAGCGGTAACTAACCCAATCGGCCTTGTCGAAACTAGGGGTGGTGCGAGCGGGAAGAGATTGATAATTGACAGGAGAGCGTTGCAGGAGCAGAGACAGTTTTATGGGAACATGATCGCTTCCAAGCGGATCTAAGACTGAGATCGTGCAACGGTGAGAGAGATTGGGTGATGTGATCACCACGTCAGGTGTGGTATTACTGACAGGGCGAGTTGGTTTCGGAAGAGTATGAATAAACCCAGTAGTATGAGTGGTAATATAAGTTCGAAAATCCTGCTGTTGTTGGGCTGAGCGGCTATGAAAGTTGATATCGGCCATAATGATGAAAGAGCGGAAATTTCCAGAGATGAAGTGAAAAAAGTCGTGCGGAATGGGATGGCCAGGGCGAACATAGAGAGTAGCGACAGTGACAGATACATTTCTAAAATAGAGAGTGAGAATGAGATGCTCAGGGAGGTTGGGAACAGCAGAAGTATGTTGTCGGAAAGGAATGCTGGGAGGAAAGCCAATGGCAACCCCACCATTTGCACGGCGTGCCGGGAGTGCATTATCATGGCGAACTATCTGATAGCCAGAGATGCGGGGATGGAGACGTGGAGTCAGATAAGTTTTGTTGAGGAGAAACGTACTAACATGTTCTTCTCTGAGCAGTTGTTCAAAGAGAGGCTGGTGTTGGCACAAGGAACGAATATTCTGAAATAGAAAGTTCAATTCCATGATAAAGGCAATGAAAAATTTGAATTTCTGGTGGAGATACGTAAAATGGTTACACTGCTGTCTGGAGCACATCAGAATGAAAATATACAGTTGGACCAGAATAGGTTGCTTGGAAGTCGACGTTAAGGATGGCTTTAACTGTTTGTTGAACCTGTTGTAAGATGTGATGTCGAAGGAAAGGGTGGATATTCTGAAGAGTAACAGTAATGAAAGACAGGAATTGATTAATAGTGATCGGTTGGTATACAGATGATGGTGGAGGAACAGTAGTATCCTGAGTCCCGTGAGGACGCAGAGGGACAACGAGTTCTGGCTTGAAAGGTTCGGCTGTGGGTCTGGCTTTGCATTTGTAGCTGTATGTGGGATGTTCATGAGAACCACAGGTACTACAGAGCGGAGGTTGCTGAAGGTTCGTGCAGGTTTTGGTAGTATGAGGTCCGGGGCAGAAACCGCACTTAAGTGTGTTCGGGCATTGAGAAGTATGGTGCGAGTTGTACGTTTGACAGGTTTCGCATCTGACAGGGAGTGGTGCCGGAGATTTAGATGGTTCAACCCTGTGTCTTTTGCGATAAATATAGGCTCCGTGCGAGAGAAGATTGTCGATAGTTGTTGATGAGTTAGTAAGCACACGGACCATGTAGGTGTTACCAGAAGCGTTTTTGATGCGGATGCATTTAAGAATAGAGTGCCAGTCGAGTTTGAGTTCCTCTGCAATCTCGTCATCTGTGTAGTCAGGGGGAACTCCTCTAATAACGACAGAGAGTGCTGGTGAACGTCGAGGTGGTGGGGGTTGTTTGGTGCGAGAGGGAGCCAGCTTAGAAAGATTTGCGTTTCCGCCAAAGACTTCATATGAGTGGGTGTTAAGAAGTGAAGAAGCCAGATTGGAATCAGGAGACTTAATGATGATACCCTGACGGGTCGAGACGATTTGGGTGATCTGTGAGCGAGGAACGTACTTGGTAAGGCGAAAGTAGAGCTGCTTAAGATCTTGATATTTTGGGTCGTAATTTGTGAGTAAGAATGAAGTAGTTGCTGGAGCCTGTAGATTTGTGACTGGAGGTCAATTTTGCGGAACAGGTAGTGATGGGAAGTCTGTATCCATGTTGAAATGACCAGAAGTAGTTGATGAAGATGATTCACTGAGTGTGTGATGTCGTTTAGCTCGTGGTGAATGCGACTGGGGATCCTCTTTAGAATGAGGCGATCGTGAACGTTCAGGACTTGGTTTAAAACGACGTTCTTTTCGTTTATCCACCTTAATGGATACAACAGAATTGTTTGCATCAACAGAGGTTCGTCCTGTAGAAGACATAGCGAATGCTAGTGAAAATACAAAGATGATACAACTAATATGGGTATCAGGCTGTAGGTTGAAGACCACCCATTCGGATAGTGGTCTAGGTGAGGAAATGCCCCAGTCTAAACGTGTCGCAACAAGCTACCCTTGGCTGAGATAAGTCTGATAGCTGTTGCTCAGCGAATATCTGACGAGCAAGTCCCAGGATCGAGGACAGGGGTACAAAAACAGCCGTGCTGACGTTTGGTACGTCACAGCTGATGATGTCGATATTTCTATCGACCTGAAAGATGTGACAATTTGGACAGCGGGATTCATGCTTCAAGCATTTGATAGAATTATTGTACAGATGGTGCTAGTCTCAAGCTAACTACTCCTCACTGAGTTTTTTCTGGAGAACTGTCTTAACTTTAAATTTTGAAAACATTACATTAATAAAAATATTAAAATAATAGTTTTGAAGACACTTTTCAACTCATAACCTCAATTAATAGCACTTATTATTTTGCTTTTATGCTGATGCCATCTGTGCGGTAATTCAAGAACTATTAGAATCTTGTAACTTTCTGTCTAAACAGTCGTTGTTCATCTGTTTATTTGTGTCACTGCGTACCGGTATTTGCCAGTTTCATAGTTCATTATAACGGGTCCATATATTAGTTTCTCAATCTATATGGTACACAGGTGGACACCCATATGATGTTAACATTTAACCTCACTGAAGTTTAAAGTCAATGCTTGAGTTTGAACTTGAGTGGGATTGAGTGATAGTAAGGGTCCATGAGGGTGAGGCGATTGAGGGGTAATAAGAGACCATGAAGGCGAGGGCGAGTGAGGTTGAGTAATGATAAGGTGCCCTGAATGCGAGAGCGATCAATGTTGAGGGCAAGTTTATGACTTAAGGTTAATGCTGAGTGAGGTTTGGATAGTGTTCACCTATGGCAGGGTGTCCTAGTCATCAAGAAGTTTGAGAAACACTGCTGTAGGCTTAATATATATGCTTAACACATAATTTAGCAAACATACATAATTATAATGGAATTGCCCCACCCTCTCTACGTTACACTTACTACTAATTTAATAGTCTGTATATACATTGAAACCAAAAATAAAATCAATACGTACATCATTAAGAGCTGTTAAACAAATAAGACTTGTTAAGAAAAAGCAGCTTTATTGCATTCTGTAGAGTCATTCTATGTAGATAATTTAAGCTTGAGTCATCAACAGATTACACCATGTAGTTTTTATTACTGCTTTCATTATTCGTATACACGAATATGACGAACATTAAACGTAAAATAACAGTTCCATTTTTAAAGAAATATTCGGCACAAAAATGAAAGGATAAAAGTACTGGTTATTTATAGTCTCATTAAATTAAATAAGTAGATGAGTTACCTTGGTGACGCGTTACCAAAACATTGTAATTGGGATACAAGGCAAAAAAAGTAAACATATTGAAACTATTTAATTGCTATTTTTTAAACATACAAGTGTGCTTAGATAAAGGCAAAGTGATTTAGGCAGTTGAGTATAATATTAAAGGGAAGCGCACATAGAAACATGGCCTTTATATTACTAGATAAAATATCCATTCTTCATACGTTGAGAATAAAATTTATGCAATATATAATATTTGAAGGTAAGAAAAGAATAGTTAAATAAATCAACAAGGAAGAATCTCTTCGGAGTTGTCCCTGTCAATATTATTTAAATAAATATCTTAACAAATAAATAATGAAGTACAACCCCCTTCAGTGTGATACAGCTTGTTCTGAATAATTACCGTTCTACCTAATGGCCCTCCAGCGTTTTGTAGAAAATATCCGTTCTGCCTAAAGACCCTCCAGCACTTTTTGGAAAATATCCATTCTACCTAATCCCCGTTCTGCCTAAATACCCTACAGCACTTTGTAGAAAATATCCGTTCTGCCTCATTCCCGTTCTGCCTAAAGATCCTCCAGCACTTTTTAGAAAATATCCATTCTGTCTAATCCACGATCTCCCTAAAGGCCCTCCAGCACTTTGTAGAAAATATCCACTCTGCCTAATTCCCTTTCTGCCTAAAGGTCTTCCAGCACTTTGTTGAAAATATCTATTCTACTTAATCCCCGTTCTGCCTAAAAGCCCTCCAATACTTTGTATAAAATATTCATTCTGCCTATTCCCCGTTCTGCCTAAAGGACATCCGGCGATTTGTAGAAAATACCCATTCTGCCTAAAGGACCTCCGGCACTTTTTAGAAAATATCCATTCTGCCTAATCCCGTTCTGCCTAAGGGGTTTCCAGCAATTTGTAGAAAATATCCATTTTACCTAAAGGCCCTCGAGCACTTTTTTTAAGAAAATATCCATTCTGCCTAATACCTGTTCTGCCTAAAGGCCCTCCAGCACTTTGTAGAAAATATCCGTTCTGCTTGAAGGCCCTCTAGCACTTCGTAGAAAATATTAATTATGTCTAATTTCTCTTCTACCTAATTTTCGTTATGCCAAAAGGCTCTCCGGCACTTTGTAGAAAATATTCGTTCTGTCTAATTCCCGTTCTACCTAATCTTTCAAGACAGGAAAATTTATACCTGGATGGATTTGTTTGAGATAAATGCAGCTCCATGGATGTTTCTTTCACTATGCACAATGTTTAGGGAAAAAAAGTCCATTCACTGGGACCGTTTTCCTTTTATCTTGAAGACAAAGAGATCAGGAAGTGGATACTACAAGCTGCTGCACTATCTCTTGCTCCAATGGGGCAAGTTGAGTGATATGTGGTTGTACCTTGAAGAAAATGCCTCAGAAGTACCAAATACGGAAAAGTTCTATGATTATTTAGTGGAAGCATGGCTATACAATGCAGACGCCAACTTCAGAAAGTAAGTAAAGTATAGTAGTTACCTTAATTTCTGCACTAATGTTGGGGGCACGGTGACTCAGTGGTAAAGCACTTAATTCTGGTACAATGTTCATGGTTTGATAAAAGACCAAGTAAGTATGTAGTGGACAACAACATGTCCGTGGGTTTTTTCAGGGTATTTTCGTTTCCTCCCACATTCTCAATCTACCAATTCTTCCATTATCATTTACTTGCCTTAATCATGTGTCTTTCTTAGCATGAAAGGCATAATTGAGCGACGTTAAACTGAAAGATTTCATTTCCATGTCTACCCTAATTTTACTATATGTATTGTATTTGAAATGTTTTTGTCGAATATAATGCTATTTTCAATTTACGGAGCGAAATCCAGCAGTGATTAGAATTTTGTTCTGTAATCATTCAATCCATTTAATCCTTTATTTAGTACTGTACATTTCTTCATTTCTTTTAATTGGAATTATTGTCTTGTTTAATGCCTTCTAAAACTGAGAATATCCTAAATTCATGGATTGGAAGTTGTTGAAAGTGCATTTAATGATGTACGGTAATCATTATCCTCATTGCATCACAATTCAGTTCACATATCAATATGTGAATACAAAATCTGATATTTTTTATACCAGAGATCTGAAATTAACCCTGTACTATTGAGTAAAGATTACAATACTAAATATTTATAAATTTTACGCCTTACTAACGACAAATCATTGACATTATTAGTGAGACTTTCAATTGTTACTGAATGTCTTTCGTCAATCTTTAGTTTATCTTATGCAATTAGTGTTTCTCTCTTTTCCAGAGAAATACGGAGCCATTACAATGTTGAAGCAAGAGCAATTAATGTTGTCGAGGGGTGGCGCTTTAAATTAAGCATAGAGCTATAGTACGGAATGTATAACGTCGTTGGCTTCCCGCGCAAAGTTATATTAACGTTTACGCGGAGTTGCCAGCTTGGTTACTCGTGGCGTACTGAGTGCAGTAGACAGTTGGTGGTGATTGGCTATTCTCTTACCACACCCCCACTGACGAGCAGGCGCAATCGCGGAAAGCCAACAACATTATACCTTCTGGACTATAATAAATGTACACCTCCATATTTTTAATTTGTGTAGCTTCTATGACAGGAACAGAGTGAAAATAAAGCTTCTATGTTAATGTTGGAGATAGGAAAAAAGCCGAAAGAAACAAAGGTTAAAATAATAGGCAAATTGAACAAAAGATCAAACCAATGAGAAACATACTGGAACAGCATGTAATGTATTACTGCCTTACGCAGATGGAGTTGTGTACTCTTTACGTTTAGAACAGTGATGATGAGATATTGTGCTCTGCTACTGGCGGCAAATGCGTGGAGTTCGTAATTTGTGATGAACTTTTTACCTCTCATGCCCTCTTTCATAGTGTCGAATAAACCATAATCGCTAGGAGCCAGATCCGGCGAATATGGAGGATGCGGCAGTACACTAAACCCTAGTTCATGCACTGTGACAATTGTCTGGCGACTGACATGTGGCCGTGCATTGTCGTGTTGGAGAAGAACTCCACGGCCACATTTTCCTTTTCGGCGTTGTTGGATGCATCGGCGGAGTCTATGCAGTGAACTGCAGTAGCTCTCACTGTCGATGGGACGTATTGGGAGGGAGCCATTCCACCAGCAGTATCCCTTCCTGATCCCAGGAAACGGTCGCCATTTGTTTCCGCACGAATAGTAACACCCGTGCCTTCTTGGGACGAGGGCTTCCAGTATGCCTCAATTCCATGAACTGGCGTTTCTTTTCTGGAATCTCGTAGAGGAAATAAGTTTCGTCGACGGTGACCAGACGCTAAAAGAACTCGGTCGGATTTTCACTGTACTGTTACATCAACTGCTGGCAAATTTCCACACGCTTTTGTTTCTGTGCAACGGCGAGGTCATGAGGCACCCATTGTGCACACACCTTGTGCAGCTTCAAATCCTCATGAATGATAGTGTAGAGGAAACCCCGTGACAGACCTGTTTCTTTCTCTAGTTCATCAAACGTGATTCTCCTGTGCTCCATTATCAAATCATTCACTTGCGCGACATTGTTTGGTCTGCGTGCAGTTACAGGACGCTCAGTGATTTTGTTTTTTCAACACTGTATTTGCCTTCTTTGAATTCGGATACCCAATGAAACACGGATCTGCGACTTGGTGCTGTGTCCCCACATACGGCTAATAATCTGTTGTGGATGTCTGAAGTATTCTCTCCTTCCCCCCAGAGAAACCACACTGTCCATCGTTGTCCATGTATGTCCGCTTCCATGCTGTCTTTTCGCTGTCCACCAGCGTGATGGGAAGTTGGAACAACTACTGCTACAATGTGCTACCTACGGAAAGAAACAAAACAATTTATGGGGTTTGATAGTACTATAGTTTATCTTAACGCATACATCAACACACATTTCAAACTGCTACTTGGCACCAGTTATAGGGGGAGTGCCAATCATTATTAAACGAACTAAATACTTTATTCTATTTACTTTGACGATGCAACGTAGGGGAGGGGGTGAGGAGATAAATTTAAAAATGATCAAAAATGACCGATATTAGTGTTGAATCCATAGTTTTCGGGATCGATGAGAGAAAGAGTGATACTTCTGGTTCTGGTTCAATCCAAGTTGAGCCCTGATAGTTGGGGAGAGGGAGAGTACAACATAGCGGAGGGGGATGAACATTTAAAAATGATCGAAAATGACTAATATTAGTATCGAATCCATAGTTTTAGGAGTACCTGAGATTAACAGTGACAATTCTGATGCCGTGTGTCGCAGCACGGAGGAGGTGGAGTGGGAGCTATATATAGTATAATAATAATCGAAAATGACAAATATTAGTGTCTAGTCCATAGTATTCGGGATAATTCAGTTGAACAGTGACATTTCCGATCCGGTTTAAATCCAAAATCAGCCCCGCCACTAGGGGAAATGGGAGAAAGAGATACATAAAAATGATCGAAAATTGCCACTATCAGTGTCGAATTTGTAGTTTTCTGGGTCGCTTAGATGAACAGTGATACTTTCCATCCCGTTTAAATTCAAATTCAACACATCAACTTTGGGGAGAGGAGGAAGAGATATTTAAAAAGAATCGAAAGTGACCGATATTAGTGCTGAATACACATTTTTTGGGGTCGCTGAGATGAACGGTGATAGTTCCGATGCCATTTCCCACAACATGAAAGAGGGGAAATATATATCGATCATCGTAAGTGATCAATATTAGTGTCGAATTCATGGTTTTCGGGGTAACCGAGATGATCAATTATCTTTCCGATGCTGTTTAAACCTATGCCATTAAAAACGAAAGCAGCATATTTCATGAGATACGGAGTTTTTTTATTTAAATTTTCATTTCAACCCAGCGAAGCGGGTAATATATGCTAGTAACTTAATATTTGGTATGCTTATAGTTTTCCGATAGACGTATCTAAACAAACCACCAGATATAAAAATTTTTAACTTTAGTAAGGTTGTATAGGGAACTGAAAAAGATTCCCCTTAGGTTATTTAAATGAGACACCATCTACACCCGATAAATATTAGACACTTTCTGTAGAACAACATTCATGAAATTTTGCATGTTTCTGGCGTCCCATAACTAACTCGCAGAAAAACTGCCCAAAGTGAATACTTTTAGATTGTGATTTTTGTTGTTCACAATTAAACAGCGTTATGGCAAAATATTTTTCATATGCGTTACAGTTTTCAAAATAGCCGCCAAGACATGGTGTCTGTATCTGATAAAGCGTGCAGTAAAACTGATATGAAAACGGTTGGAGATAAATAATCAGAACAAAAAGTGAAACAGAGAAATGACATGAGGCACGTCGAATGATGTTATCGATGTGACCACAGAGCCTAACTTTGAAATTTTAAATGGAAACATGAGTCAAATTCGATAGATCTTCATACTTTAAACAGCATTGTGGCAAAAGTTTTTTTTTTTTTCATATGGTTCATTGTTTTCAAAATAGCTGCCATGACATGGTGCCTGTATCAGATGGAACGCCCAGTGCCACTAATATGAAAACGGTTGGAAGTAAAGGAACAGAACAAAACTCGTATAGGAAATCACAGAAGATATTTATCATTCTATGGCTCGAGAATGATGCAACAGAGAAAAAGATATTTAAAGTAAAAGCGACATACTGCAAGGAGGAAATGAAGAATTTGGGGCAAAAACAGATTAAGTCCAAAAAAAAATGAAAATGTAAAAGAGGTAGCTTCACAACGGTTTCCACTCATCCGATTTTCTTCAAACTTGGCACATATATAGAAAACCGAAAACAAATCGAAACGTGGCCAAACGGTCAGTGATTGGTGATTATGTCCGTTAAGACTTTTTCTCAGGATCAAAATATCTATAACATATCACGGTTTCAGTCATTTTTACTGAAATCCAGAATATCGTTATCTTCGGCTGCTTTCAAAAAATTGGCCCTGTAGTAGCCAAACGGTCAATGAATTTGGTTGTGCGCATTGAGACTTTTTCTCAGGTACACAATATCTACAACATATATCACGATTTCAAGCAATCCCACCGAAATCTAATTTCCGTAATAATTGTGCGGGGTCCTTTGTCATTTCGAAAGGAGCCATTGCCCCCTGAAACTCTTTTCTCGCGAAAACGACAAAACCCGCATTTCCTTCTCAAGAGAGCCCATTTTTGAAAAGGGGGCCTTTGCCCCCTTAACCTCTTTTCCGAAAGAAACAAAAAAGAAATAAATGTCGATTTATTTTCGGTCTAGTATATATCTGCCAAGTTTGAAGAAAATCGGATGAGTGGAAACCGTTGTGAAGCTACCTCCTTTACATTTTCATTTTTTGGACTTAACCTGTTTTTGCTCCAAAGTCTTCAAATCTAATTCTTAGAAAATCACCTTTCCGACTTCCCTCGGTAAGTAGGTGAGGCGGAAATGAGTGGAACAATCTTAAATGAGAACTCTACTTTTATTTGCGATAGGTATGGTTTGTCTGAAACATTTATGTGTACAATTGACTGGTACTGTAATTAATAAAAATAAGTGGAAAATCGGTTTGAAGGGTAACATTCATTTGTATTAAAAAGTGTGGTTTGATGGGAAAAAGAAAGCAACTGAAATGCGAAGCAAAGGTTGTAATAATAAATGTTTCGAAGTTGAAAACATTTTGCCCGCCCCTGAGTAACTAACGCAATGCGTGCAAGATGTTTGAGATGCATCTGAATCAATATATACCGTTTCGTTACTGAGGATCACAATTGAAATTACCACTGAAAGTTAATCGGAATATAACTGTGGACAACATCTCAGTGAACCTCATATTCTATCTCTTAAATTTCCCTCGCAGGTGGTATTGGGTAAGTTGAAAATGGGCATGTATCCTGCTCCGCCTATTATAGCAGATTGTCCTTGTCTTTCTGTTCCACTAAATGAATAACGGGATTGTACCTTCTGTACCGCCACGGAAGTTGACTTTCCACATCTTTGCCGGCTTATCTGCGATCTGTGATTAGACAACTGCAAGTCAGAAAATTTAGTTATGTCACGTCAATTCACGTTCCTGAGCTTTACGCACGTGAACTGAAGGTCCCAAGCGAAACCCTCAAACGTTTTCCATCTGAAATATTCACTGTTAAAGAACGAAAAACAGTGTTGTTTGAATTATTAAATTACAATGTACTTATATTTTGTACACAAAAACGTTAGTCAGAAACTCTCGTCGATAAAAACGTTTTATCTAATACAGGTGCCATGTCTTGGTGGTTATTTTGAAAACGGTGACCCATATGAATTTTTTTCCCACAGTGCTCTTTAGTTTTTGTTGATTTATTGAACAACGTATCACTTGCCCCATGCTTTCATTTAAAATTTTGAAGTTGGGCCTTGGGCTCCCGTGAAGGGCGGTCCTTTGGGTCACCGCGACAATACAATTCGATGAGCCCCATGACATTTCCTATTTGCGTTTTCGTTTGGTTCAATTATGTTCCACCGGTTCGGAGATATTTCCGTGGAAAGATTAAAATGGGCCACCCTGTATATACACAGGGTGTTTCAAAACAACACCAACAACGATAGGCAGGTGATTCCTAACATTAGGATAAGACAAAAAATATAAACCAACCTGGGTGCACAAATGCTTCCTTTCGGAATTATAGGCTGCCCAAAATATGAAAATTTGAACTTTAAAGGTCCATAACTCCAATACTATGGGACCTACCATAGTCGGCTCAAGACTTCGCTTAGGAACTAGTATGTGCCCTTTTCAAATATCCAAGATTCAGAATCCTGCGGTACTTCCGCAACAATTTTTATAGAGGTAGCTGGTGAGTACTTTTAAATTATAAGCACGTAGACAAACTCCTTCTATAAAAATTGTTATTTGAGTACCTTAGGATCCTGAAACATGCATTTTTGGATAGTGTACATATTAGTTCCTAAGTGAAGTCTTGACCGGACTACAGTAAGTCCCATTATTTTGGAGCTATGCACCTTAACAGTTTATTTTTTCATATTTTCAGCGGCCTATAACACCGAAAGAATGCATTTGTGCACACATGTTGGTCTATAGGCCTATTTGTTTTCAGGAATTACCTCCCAAACGTTGTCGGTGTTTTTTTGAAACTTCGTATATATATATATATATATATATATATATATATATATATATGGAGAGAGAGAGAGTATTATTTGCTGGTCGTATCCGGCCTCCGGGCAACTATTTGGCGGTCTCTGGTTTAGATTATTAGAGTTTGGTTACTTCTGAAATCCTACACGGGTCAGTTGTTTCATTATTTTGTAAGTCCACTACTGTCAGCCTCAGCGCTGACAAGGGCAATAAAGCAAACTAAAGTAAAAGGTAAATCTAGATTTTCTCCCTTTCACCGCCCTTTTTTTAACGAGATACTGGCTACACTGAATCGTCACTCTTTCTCGCTTACCCAACAAATCTGAAGTTCCCTCCCTCTTTACTCAACACTCCCGAAAATACTTGTTTTAAATTCTTTGACGTCAGCATTTCTTGTCACACCTTCCCTTTCCTGTGAACATTATCTCTTTCTAGTTGGGGAGAACTTTAGGACTTATCACAATTCCCTGTCGTTCGTAGTTTCCACTCTTGTTCTGCTGACGAAATGCTACATAGCAACTTGAAATGGATTCAACATTTTGTTCTTAATGTCTGATTAGATCAACTGCATTAAAGTCTGTTGCCTTATCTGAGTAATGTTTTTTTTACGCTATTTCTTTAGTTTAAAATTTTATCTACAATGTGCAATGAACATGAAATAAAACGCAATTCTGTTTATAACACGAAGTATCTCAGTCTGTAAGTAACACTAATGTGTAACGCGTAACCCTGAAAACGTTTAGGAGTTACGGGTTCCGTAAATATCTACGTTCTTAACTATTTTTATAAATTCAAGACGCGTAATTCACACTAATACATATTATTTTCTGCTTCATCGTGCTAATAGTTGACGATAGTAGTTGTATATCAAACCTGATACCAAGAGACGTTCCTAAGGTACGAGAAATTCGGAAGCGAGCCGAAGGTTTGTGGATAACAACCCGTTTAAATTGCGAGGGTCGTTCCGAAAGTAATGCCTTATTTTTCATGGAAACTAATGAAGATACATAAACAACAACAGCACAGCTAAACAGAGCACTATTTCAGTTGCACACTGTCATTTTTTCACATAGTTCCCACCATTCGCTATGCACTTTTGCCAACAATGAACCAGAGCCTGCATGTCGCGTATGTAAAAATCGGAAACAGCTGAGGCTAACCAGTTTCTCACAGCTTTGACAACAGCTTTTGAGTCTTGAAAATGTTCGCCACATTCAGCTTTGTACTCAATTCTCTGGTCGTTATCCGGAGATCAGCACGGATGAGTTGATGAAGACGCTCTTCATTGCGAGGGATGACAGCTATGCAGGATCGACCGGGCCGTGGCTTGTCATGAAAACCCTTTCCACCACGTTGAAAATGCCGTACCCCTCGCCTCACATTGCTTACGTCTATTGTATCGTCTCCATAAACCTTTACCAAGCGTCTATGGATTTCAATCGGCGCAATTCCTTCAGCAGTGAGGAATTCAATCACACATCGTTGTTTTATACGCACGTCCATACCAGGCTCCATTTTGGAACACTTCTATGCTGGCGCCAATTACCGCAGAACAACGGGACTAGCTGCAAATAAATGAGGAAGGTTCAAGCATTAACACTACACCAACGAGATCTGGCACGGACATACAAAGTCAAGACGAAAAAATAGGAGGAATTAATTTCGGAATGACCCTCGTTATTTATACACTTCCCATTTTAATAGTGTTCCTCCAAAGAGGGAAGCAAATAAGTAAAAGAGAAATTGATTTTGTATATGGATTCTGAATTCCAAGAATTGAATCGTTTCTCACTCACGTGCTGCTCTATAAAAGCTGGACGGATTAGATCTGATCACTTTCAGTTTCAACAAAATTGCTTCTGCAATTTTTTCCCCAACATTCAAGGTTTTATTGTATACAACTGGTTATACAGTTACAATTCAAAATGTTGTCCAATGCTGACCACTGCTTTTTCCCATCCTTCGGATAGCGTATGAATCCAGCGTCGAAGAAACTGCTCATCTTTTGAGTCGAGCCACATATTGATCTAATTTTGGACTTCTTCATAAGAACGTAATTGCTGGGCAGCCAGGCCGTGTGCCATTGATCGAAACAAGTGATAGTCAGAGGAAGCAATATCTGGAGACTATGAAGGGAGCAATGGCAGGAATTCCCATTTCAACGTTCCCAAGTATGTTTTGGCCGACTTTGCGACATGGGGTCGAGCATTTTCATGCTGCACAATTACTTTATCGTATCTCTCGTTATATTGCGGCCGTATGTCTTTCAATGGTCAGCTTAAAAGAACCTTGTAAGTTTGGAGAGACAATTGTAAGTTCATAAACATATATTGTGAAGGTAACAACTATTAAACGATTAAAGTTAAGTTGGAAATTACGTAAGACGTGTGTTTGTGGTGAAAAGCACTCCAAGATGTGTCACATAACCTCTTCCTTTTAAAATGTTTGGACCTTGATTGCGTGCTGCAAGATTTGTCCCATGATGATACTATACAGTAATATACGCTTTTCTACCTTCAGTAGCTCTATCCAGGATATGGCGTCACAGCTTCTAACTTTCTAAAGTTCCAAGGTACCTTTGGCTGATACTGTATATTGAATATGCATTATAGGTCTGCACGGGTTGGAATTTTTAGCCCGGGCCCAGCCCGAGCTTGTGTGATAATCAAATGAGCCCGAAATAAGTCCGAACTACAGAAACTTATTAATTAACACAAAATTGTATTTTTATTTACAGCAATTATAGGTTTAATTTAGCGGTTGTGCTTATAAAGTTCTCCAGAAAGAACAGTGCAATATATATCGTTGTACAGTATACTTTCAAAGTTAGGCCCGAAAAGATTCGAGAAATATGGTTGTATATTTAAAAATTTACGGCCCGTGCCCGAAGTGATATATGACTTGTAGGCCTGAGCCCGACCCGCGGGCTTAGCCCTATCCCGTGCAGACCTCTAATATGCATGGAAAACTTGAGGTTGCTTGGAGTTACATTTAATATTACTCAATTGAGCATTTTTCTCAAAGATTTCTCTTTTGATATATGATACTAATTTTAGAGAGTGAGACTCAAAACAACCTCTAAAGTGAAAAATTAAGGATCACGAATATACTCGTATATAGACAGATAGATAGATATATTTAACGCTTTTAAAAGAAATTCAACCATTGTAGTTATTGCTCTATTGAAAGCAGACGTGGAAGATTGAATCATATCTGGTTTCAATCTTGGAACCCCATGAATCAAAATTGGTAGGTGACAAGCGAGAAATGGTTCTTTGGTATACAGAAATTCAGCATCCCAAGTATATGTCCTGTTCCTTCCTTTATTCGTGTATTGAAACATATGGACATTTGGTGTTCTTCTACACTAGAAACTTATTTCGCTGGGGATCGAACCAAGGATCCCAGGCATTAGAGGTAAACTCTATCACTGAGCCACCGTGCCCCCCAAAATACATAAATTAGTTTTGTTGAACCAAAATTCTTAAATAAATTAGAAAAAAAATGCCGGTATTCTAGAGAAGAGCACTGTGATTATAATGTATGTGCCTAATTTGCTTTTAACAATATCTCGTTCCTTTGCCTGTTTCAAGTCTTGCTTTTCTTTTGAACACCGTGACTATATGAGACGCGAACTTAAAGTCTTATGACGGATGTAAGTAAAGTGTATCTTTGCTGGAAATTAACTCTAGATCTTCTACAACATTTTTTTTCTGATCATGCCACTAATCACTTAAAGATCTCAAAGATATATATATATATAAATTACATTCTTTAATTCCTTGATTGTTAATTTCAAATTTAAATTCTTGCATTATTATGACTATTCTACCACTTTCTGTACTTCCTTTTCTAAATGCAGATTTGATTTGTATCCAACAAATGAACAAGCAATGATTTCTGTGCTACTTTATTGAGCGAGAAAGAAAGTGGGTAATTACTCTGTACACTACAAGAAATTAATCATTTACATAAAGCTCTTGCGGCAATGAATAGACGACGGGATCATTAATAGTGCATTCAAATATTAATATAAAGAACCAGCAGAAAATGAGAATGTATTTCTACCAGTAAAATTGGAGCAGATAGTTCAAACAAATGAAGTGCGAAGCGTGTTTACCTAAAAAAAAAAAAGAAGAAGGTTTAAAAACAAAATGGCATCTACAGAAGATAAATGGAAATTGAGATCTACAATTACTTACAAAGTAGATCCTATACTTTAAATGTGAAGAAATATAGAAAAAGGGATTCAAATGACACTAAAACATTAAATGGAAAAGGAGTCACCTCAAGCGAGACATAAAATTATTTCTTGGTAAGGATTATTTTTTAGTCTAACGACCCACGTTTTCGCTCGTACGCTAAGAGAGATGGGATGATGATAATGAATACATTTGTGGAATGGAAAACTGGGAGGACGAAAGACAAGGATACGGTGTTTGTCCATCACGAAACCTACTTAGCACAAGCTGGGATTGAACCAAGAACCCCATGATAAGAAATTCTTGTTCAAGAAAAAAAAATGAATTCGAAGAATTGATTTTACGTGAATGTCTTAAGTGAAGAATGTCTGAAGAATATAGACAAAACAAACTTGAACAAGGAAAAAAGTTCTATTAGAAATTATATATGAGCAGTAAAGGCTTTTGATTTAAGCCACATCAGTAAAAATTTAAATTAATTTGGTAAATACTAAAGAAAGAAAACTTATTGATTCGACTGCAAAGATAATTTTTTCCAATGAATGACAAATGTAACAATTGCACTTCGCTGCAGCAAGAAGTACTCAGTAGATCGAACAGTTTAATATTAATAATGTTTATTAAAAATTCACAAGGGGTAGCTTAATCTTGAGCTTTAACTTTTTCTAGACAATTTTCTCAGAAACGATACAGAAAAACTTCATATTTCATAAATATGTGCTCCATTAACAAATCTAAATTATATAAATCGTTTTCCATTAAACAACTCACAAAAGCTACTTTATAGTACTCGGAATCTTCAGGTAAACTGGTATAATCCCGTCCGCTTGTTTACCGATGCATTTGGTTTTACTCAATCGAATGCGAGCTCAGGTCAGGACCGTTGGACCCGTTTGATTCGTTTGGCCCGTTCGGCTCGTTTGACCCTATGGCCTGTTTGCTCCGTTAAAACCGATAGATTCGTTAGAATCGATACCTGCTGTAGCAGTTAAACACAAAAGATTCATTATGAATTCACACATACAAAACATAACAATTTGTGTTATTATATTCACTTGAAACGACTTTTTTTTTCTAAAAAAAGATTAATAACAAAATATGTTGTTTTCATACAAATGTCTAATATGTTATCGACTTGTTTGTGCTTAAAAAGGAAAATAAAATAAATGCATAATTTGAAAATCACAGGTACATACCACACTCTTCTTCAAGTATTTTTTTTCAAACTCGTAGTGTTCCCGACTAGAAGTTCACCTTCGTGCCTAAGTAGCAAACTGCGTGCATCATCTACGTGCCATTCTGGGTTTGATCTCAGATGGAGCATAAAGCCTCAAATCAAGTTCCTGAGTAGGATTGCCTCCGGAACAAGTGTTTAGATTGTTTCTTCTCAATAAGGTGCCACGGAAGTGATGTCTCGTCTAGGGAAGTGTATATGCTTCTATTTTAAGATCTTTTCTCGTTTCGTTATGCAAATTCTCTCTAATCTCGTCTCGTGGACAATTTGTATCCGAACAAGCATCTGTATCACAAAGCCTCGAGGCTGAAGAGGAATGTTACAACACAAGTAATAAATTTTCAAAATATCGGTACCAAGGCTAACTGACCAGCCGGGCTACCGGGCAATTGCCCGGCGTACCTACCCCTTTACGGCACCCCGGCATATTCTATGTACTCAGTGTAGCCCAGCGTAGCGTAGTCGCTAACACTCTAGTACGAGCGGTTCCGGGTTCGATTCACGGTGGGAACCCTCGGGCGAATAATCTGTAAAAGATTTTACAGGCCAGCCATCTTGAGTGAAGTTTTCTTGGGTTTTCCGCATTCATACCAGGCTAATCCTGGGATGGTACATAACATGCAGGTCCCAGGCCGCTCCCTTTCTTCCCAAATCCTTTCCTCCTTCCCTTTCCTCGGATAGTATGATCGACGAGGGAATCCCTCATACGTGACAAGCTAACATGGCCATAGATGTCTAGAGACCGGAAATCGAGTGAGGTATTTACCTTGAAATACCCTTGAAACTTTTAAAGTAATAGACAGAAAATGCTGAAATTTATTCTGTGATACCTTCAGGCTAACGTCGTTGACAACTCAACATAAAAATCTATTTTTTTTTAAATATCAATACGACGGGTTATTGCGTATCTCAAATTTATATATTGAAAGAAAACTTACAATATCACATTTGTTATTCAGTGTTGCAAACTAAGGACGCTACAGTATCACAAACATTATATTATTTGTGGCTTCTATGGCAGTATGCATGGGATAATGCATATACAATGTACTTTAGGATCTAATACTATGATAATAATATGACTGATGTCGAATGAATAGGAGCTAAGATAAAAGGGACTGAAAATTTGACCTTTTACATAAGGCTTTATTTAAAAAAAAACTACTCAAATAAGTATATTATGCAATTTTATATATTAATTTCAACGGATGTAAATATTATGATGCCTTCCACGGCAGTTTCATATCGGAAACTGATTTGGAAATATGGTAAATACGGGTAAAGTTTGCAACACTGATAAAATCTATGTAATTCCGAGAACTTGATGTAATTACACCTACCAGAGAGTATTGTTGTAATATCTGAGAAGCAAAGCAAATGAAAAAGAAAATATTTTCAAAAAGTACCACAAATGCGTAATTTTAACCAATATACTAAATTTAATCATTTCTTTCATATCTCCGGAATGTTTTGAGGCATCCGAGTTCTATAAATGGCACTGTGATCTTTATGTCTATTGAAAACCATCTACGTATTGGATAATATACTTACACTCTTTCGAAATAATATCATTTGAAAAATGTCAAATTTTAAATTCTTTGTAACTTTGTTTCCACTTTTCCGAAATATGTTATACGATGGGCGTAGTATTCGACTCTTAAAGTACTCTGGATGTGCTTTGCCCTGTCCGTGTTACTTACGTAATTACTGTTGTAGAAACATCAAAAATTTGGTAGTTTTTCTATGTTTTAAATTCTGTACCCTCTTCAATTTGCAACACTGCATAATAAGTGAAAACCTGTAATTTTCTGTTTTAAATGTAAATTTGAAATGTTAAATAATTTGACCTAGTGCTGTTCAAAAAAATAAAACTTTAAGTTAGGTTGGCAACACTGATAATTTGATAATACTGAAAAGTGTGCCAAACAATGTCCCTGTTCGATATTCACATAGTATGAGATTTCACTGTTTTGTGTTCATTAGTTTAAGTCACATACAGAATATTTCAAAACAACACCGACACCGTTTGGAAGGTGATTTCTGACATCAAGATAAGACAAAAAGTATAGACTAACCTGGGTGCACAAATACTTTGTTTCGGAGAGGCTGCCGAAAACATGAAAAAACGAACTTTACAGGTCCATAGCTCCAATACTATGATACCTACCGTAGTTGAGTCAAGACTTTACTTAGGAACTAGTATGTGCCCTATCCAAATATCCAAGTTTCAAAATCCTGTGGTAGTTCCGCAACAATTGTTATAGAGGAAGTTGGCAAGTACTTCAAATTATACACCCGTAGCCAAACGCCCTCTATAAAAATTTTGCGTGATTACCACAGTATTTTGAAGCATAAACATTTGGATAGGGCGCATACTAGTTCTTAAGTAAAGTCTTGACTCAACTAAGGTAAGTCTCATAGTTTTGGAGCTGTGTACCTTTAAATTTCATTTTTTTTTTCATGTTTTCGGCATCCTATAACTCCGAAATGAAGCATTTGTGCACGCAGGTTAGTCTATACTTTATGTCTTATCTTGGTGTTAGGAATCAAATCGCAAACGTTGTCGGTGTTGTTTTGAAACACCCTGTATAAATAAAATACCTAAAAAAATGAATAAATTCCCCTGAGATACTTACATTCTTCAAATGTAAGAAAACACAAAACAATTCGTGTATTTTGTAAATCTTTGTTCAATTTATACTTTTAGTGTGCCTTTCGTGCTGCATAAATGTTTTTTTTTTTTTTTTTTTGTCTTGTTCTCTAGTAAAGTCTTTATTTACTTTCCTGTAGTGTTCAAAAAATATATGTGAAAACTTTAGATGTACTGCAGTTCTTTTTTTAAAAAAAACTTTTGGACTCTGAACTTCAGTTGGTTGGGTGATTGGAGCTTATCGTCTCTTTTCTGCACCGAGGCTATATAAGACACGGACTTATATTTTAACATGGAATCCGAACCATCGTAATGAGTTCACATGTTAAGGGTCCCACACTGAGAATAGAACCCGGGATTACATGCACCAAAGACTCGCGCGCTAGCCCCTAGACCTGGTAGGACGGCTGAACCCTCCAATTGATTGTTTAGATATATCGGGCCTTATGCAGAGTCGTTCTGACCTGTGACTAGTGCCATACTAAAGAGTTCGACTAACATGTTTCCTGCAGTAGTTAGGGCTTTAGTGTGACGCTAATCATACGTCAAAACGAATCTGCATATGGCACATAGTGTTCAAAGAAATAAGTAGTCAATAAATTATTACAGCTTATTTGTTGCAAGCAAAAAAAAAAAAAAGTTTCGATTTAGTAGTATGGTAGAATAGAGAATTCAATTTTTACAATATTAGTACTTCCAAGCCATTGTTTCCTCGTTTTTTTTTTGTTTGTTTCTAAATTGACCGCTCTCAATCATATCATTGTGTTTTCTCTACGTTTCTACGGTCTTCCTTCTTTTTCTTTCCACTATTTTTCATTATAATTTACTTTTATTAATCACTCGCCTCATTTAACCTAAAAGCATAAAGGTTTAACATGAAAACATATTTCACTTCATTTCACTTGACCGCTCTTACCGTCAAGTAACTGACTTTACAAAAAAAAAAAAAAAAAAAAAAAAAAAAAAAAAAAAAAAAACTTGAATGAAGGATGGATTCAGTCTCTTCTTGTTCCCAGAAATTGAAGTGTTTTATCGGAATGATTTTTAGGTGTTTAGATGGTATTAAACTGCTAATTGTTCAATGTTTTTTAAAACCTCTGTCGTTCTTAAATAAACAGACACGTACTGTTACACGAAAACCGTTTTTGACAAGTTTATACGCATGCTCTTTCTTAGATATACGAAGTTGTCCATGACACAGAAATACGCATATTCACTTTGTTTTAGTACTACCGAGTTCCACCGTCTATAAGGATGTATCGTTAAACAGATTCTGATATCTAGTGGTCAGAAAAGTAAATTGTTGTTGGGCTGTGAACCATGTGTAATGGTTTGATTTGATTTTGAGTTTAGCGTCCCTTTCAGGAGCTATATGAAACGTGGACCTACAGAGTTGATGACGATGAATTTTGGATCCGAACCACATGATCTATTGCCGAGAATCGAACCCGTGTCTCCCACACCAAAAGTGCGTAGGCTAACCGCTTAGCCATGAGTCAGCTGAAATATTGACAGACTCGTTGATCAACACCCAGGCCAAACGGCTTAAGGTAGAAACTTGAAATTTGGACAGGGCGTAGAATTTGTGAGATAAGGTTCCACTAAGGAAGAATTTTTAAAAATTATGATGGGGAAAGGGAAAAAGAGGTTGGGTTAATTATCTTAAAATTGCCTTAGTTCGAAATCTCTGAAGGCTAGAGACATTAAATATGTATATGTAGTTCTCATTTAAAATAATTAGACATCTGTTTCAGCATTTTTTAGAAGGAAAGAAAAAGGTCTCAGAAGGAAAGGAATGAACATTAAAATTACTAGCTAAAATACTCATTCTTCGCATGGACCAGTTAGAATATCTATGTAAACAAACTGAACAACAACAACAACAACAACAAAAAAAAATAACTGTCATTTTCTACTACTTTTACATATCCCGGTAAACGCGACCTGAGACCCCTGGTTCGAATTTTAAAAAAATCACACATCTGGCCTCAACCCATAGAAGCTGTATTTGGAAGTCAGCGCCCGTGTGAGTATCACAATTCATCTCAGCGACTGCGGAAAATATGGATTTGACACTAATATCGGTCATTTTGGATTATTTTTACGTCTCGGTATCTCCCCGGTGACCCCCGATCCGCAGTCGAATGGGGTGAATTTGAAAGTTGATGAGATCGGAGTTTCACCATTGATCTCAGCGAGCCTCAAAACTATGAATTCGACACTATTATCGGTCATTTTCTACTTCTTTTACATGTCCCGGTAAGCATCCCCGTGAGACCCCTTTGTTTCGAATTTTTATAGAAGAACGCTTTGTTTTCGTCTAGGGCCTGGACTAAAGTGACTGTGACCAAATTTTTGTAAGTCTCGGTCCACTTGTCTGGTCCCCAGGCCGCACACAGACAGACAGACACATAAACATATTCTTTATTTTATTTATATTAGAAGAAGCATGTCTCGGAATGTTTTGGGGTCAGGGACATAAAATTTGGTATTTAGATTTATCATTAAAAATAACCAAAGATGTGTTTCATTGCTTTTATTAATATGTATAGATGTATCATTAAAAATAACCAAAGATGCGTTTCAGTGCTTTTTTAAAAGTATATATTTCCCTTAGAAGATAAGAAAAATTGGAGTAAAAAAAGAGTGAGGATTGCAGTTATTAAAATAAGATAGCCATATCTCGAAATTCGTTAAATTTCGAGACACATGAAAATTGGTATTTATGCTTTGATTTAAAATAATTCAGGACGTACTTCAACATTCTCAGATATTTCGCTTCGAAGGGAAGAAAAAAGGCCGGAAAAGAAAAGGGTGGGTTTGTAATTCTTAAAATAAGATGACCTTATCTCGAAATCTCTTAAGGTTAAAGACTTGCTACTTTAAGACGTGGTAAGCATTTTTTGATGTTTCTATTACAAGGAAAGAAAAAGGGTGGGGGTCTGGGGTTGCAGTCCCCAGCTACCTAAGACTGGCGTTAATCATTAATAAGTTAATATCTTATTTTTTTGGTAGTTTGTGATTGTTTGTGGTGTGTGTTCTGGAGTGTGTTGATATGTTGCGGTCATACAACATTATTCATTCCCTTATACTCTTATTACAAAGCTGTCAAATAAAGAGTAAAATTTGGTGTCTTGCACACATCATATTTCAGAAAAAAATAATGTGAAATGACAAAGAACGCTGGGAAAAAAAAACAAGCGCCATTCCGGTTTAAATGGCCTTGTTTCTATGTAGTTTATTAAGAAAATCGTATTATATAACAATAACATTTATTATTTTCATTTCTTATGTTTTCGAGTTTAACGTCCGATGATCATGCACCGAGGTTAAGAGAGACGGTGATAATGAGGTGTGTGATGATATAATGCAGAAAGTAAAAAGAAACATAATAATCCTGAGAACATTGCCCGTTTGGTGGAAGCTGGAAAAGAACTGGAGTCTTCTCGTAGCAGAGGTGAACGTTCTATCACTGATCCACCGCGGACCTCAATAACATGTAGGCTATGTTTACAAACTTCGAATGTAACGTAAACATAAGTTAGAGCTTCGAGAAATCATCTTTCCCTCTCTATCTTATTTTCCTTATGGGCCTATTCCATACTTAAAACCTACGAAACATAAGACCCTGTTTGTATCTTTTAAAAATATTATTTTAATTTATTTCTTTTCTCTGTTTCTATTAGTTCACATTTTGTTTTCTTCATGTAAAGGAAAAGAAGCATATGAAACTGCATTCTAGGATGTGTATAATGACTTTTTTAAACCATAAAATGAAAAATAAATAAATAATAACAAAAACTTACAACATAAGGATCCTCACCTTTAATCTACTTAATTTACTCTTGCACATTAAACACATAAACTTCGAAAATAGACTTACCTTAAAAGCAACACACTGTTTGAAAGAAGTATATTTATATTTTAAGTCCCACAATTATGCTGTTATTATTTTTGTTAAGTGTTCTGCCTTTCGACAGGTCATGGGACTAATGAGCTTTTTTCTCAGTTTTAGATTTAGGCCTCGAAATGTTTCTTCCACGTTTTTCGATCTTCCTCCTTTAACTCTCAATATTTTCTTCTATTTTTCGAATCACAGATCAGTTGTGTTCTTCTTCTTCTTCCTATTCCTGACTTTCCTTCCATCTTAACTTCAATGGCAGTATGAAGAATTTCTTCGCAAGATATGTCCAATCCAATTGGAGTCCCTACGAAGGATGCTGACTAAAAGTATCCTATTCTCTCTTATCCGTTTTAAAAATCTTCTTTTACTGCTCCCTCTGTCCATTTTATCTTCTTCATTTTCCTCCAACACCACATTTCGAAGTTTTCTAAATATTTCTTCTCTAATTTCCGTAATGTTCAAGTCTGCTCCCGCCAAGTGAACTTTATGGTGGACAAACATCGTGTGTGGGGGTTTCCTCGAGGTTCTCCCGTTTCCTCCCACTTTCTTCATTCCACCATTTCATTTATTTCACATAATCACCGTTTCCTTTAGCCTAACCGCCAAAATCATGGGACGTAAAACTCAAAAATTTCATTTCGTAATGTTCAAGTCTCTGAACTATGATTATGCTGTATAAGATTTTTAAAAAATGGTGAAAATGAATAATCATGAAAGAAAAATGAAATCTTTGAGTTTAATGTCCCAAGATTATGCCTTTTAGGCTGAGAGAGACGATGATTAAAGCAAATGAATGATGATGGAATAATTGGTGGAATGATAAAATGGGAGGAAATAGAAGAACCCCAAGAAAACCCAGAGCATGGTGTTGTCCACCACAAACTTACTTGGCCGGGAAGCAAACCAGGGATCACACGAACCAGGGATAGACGCTCTACCATTAAGCCATCGTGCTACCAATAAGCATGAAAGAATAAGTGAACAAAGAATGTGGAAGGATATGGAAGGACAACAAGAAACCGACAAATGTGTTGTTGTCCATTAGAAACCTACGTGGTTTGGTATCGAATCAGGGAGCCCTTGCAACAACGATGGACACTCAACCACTGTGCCACTATTCCCCTTTCTGTGAACAAACTATTATGATTAGTTTAGTAGCTTTGAGAAATAGACTTCTGGGTGTTAATACGAAATTCTCCGTACTTGATAAGAATACTCTGTCGGTTGGCAACAGATTTTAGCAATACGCAAGCGCTCAAAGGGAAACAACCCGCCGCGTGGATGTGATAAGCGAACTTCTCAGTCAACTGGGATCCTCTGAGTGAAGATAGTGCTTTGTGTTCGACTGCGGTGTGCATGTATGTGATCAGCGCTACACGTGAACCGTGGAGATATCGTAAAAAGTTGTGTTCTCGCTTAGCCCCAGGAAATCGCGAATTAACACGAAAGTTTGTTGTTCTTTCAGAGAACAAACAATACTGATCTAAACTACAGCTAATTTGAATTTTACAACTTTGCATAACTATTTCGAAAACTTTTCAGAAAAGTTTATCCGCTTCTCTTGTAACGCTCAGTAAACACATTTTTGTAGCTAGTAAGATCGAGTGAACAGCGTGGTTGTGATATCAAGTAAGTAACATGGTTTTAATAGTTTTTTTTATTTGCAAATGTTAGCTATTGTACAGTAGCCAACAAAAGTTTGTACCCATCCCTTAGTGTTATTTTGGTCAATAACTTTTAAACTAATGGATAAATTTTAGTACAAATTTTACTGTCGTTGTAAGCTAACTAAAATTGAACTTTAACTGTGGAACTGTACTGCCACGAAGATTCAGTAGGTGTCTATTTGCCTATGGAAACAATAGCGTTCCTTGTTAAATTCGAGATCATGTGACTTTCTTGTAGACAATGTCATGGCCGAACATCTTTCACTCTTTTCCACCGCTTTTCACCATTCTAATATTTTTTTATCACTATTTAATTAATACGCCATTTGACTTCTGCAGATTACAAGTCTAATGGTCTCTTTGTTTTGTATGTGAATGTTCTCAATTTCTATCAACAGAGCGACTGAAGTAAATTTTTGCGTGTGCAAAAACATTTAAAAAAAATACACACGCAAAATAATAGACATAACAATATTATAAAAGCACTGAAATGCATCCATTTTAACAGGAGTCGGTGAATCTACTATTCGTACTTTTCAAAGAATTGATACCCGTTCATTTAGTTCATTTCTATTCATTATTTATGTTCTCTTAAGAAAATTCTGGTACGCCTTGACGATAATTCATATCTAACAGCTACACCAGTACTTAATCAACTTTGGTACGGAGACCCCGATTCGTTTCCCAGTGGGAGCTCATATATTTCTTATCTCACTTTAACCTGTAAATCCACGTCTGATATAGCCCTGGGGCTGAAAAAATGCTAAATGCCAACCAACCACCTGAAAATAATATCTACGAAGGGAAAAAAAATGGAAAGGAAAAATAATAAAAGAACTTATTCACAGCAATTGAAGATATTTAAGAGAAATTAGATGGCTGCCGTTTACGGAAATTTTAAAACTCCTTTTTGAAAAGCGTAAGTCCTATATGCGATAAGTTGTGTAAAATACCTACGTAAATATTTTGTGTCCATCTTATACTCACGAGATGGTTACTACTCATGCCAATATTCATACTCAGGAATGTGTTAAGGTATTCAACTGATGCTTATGTATATCCACACAAAAATAATATTGAATGAAAATTTCAAAACAGATAACTTTATAATCTAATATCGTTAATTTTTGTTTATAAATATATCGATTGAATCTTAATCTTCATAGTGCACACTATAAAGATATATCATGATAAGGAGAATGATACACGCCAAATATATGTCTTCATAAATATCTATGGATATCTCCACCACGGACATTTATTGGGCAACTATTTCTTGTCTCAAATGTGCAAGGGTTTAAAATGTTTCTAATAATACTTTCGAAGTATCAAGCTCAAGTAAAATGTAATCTAAAATCTCCTACATATGCTATATAGACAAGGACAATGTTAGGCTAATTTTTTCCTCAAACAAGCTGTTTCCTCTTCTACGTTTTTTTTTCAAATTTAAGGACCTATATCTATAATTTTCGAGATTTAGTATAATTTTCAATATATATGATTTTTTGAGGGTGTATTAAAATGTTTTCTGTAAACCAGAATAAACCATTATAGCATGGAAATGGAAATTGATTTTAGAATTAAAATGCAGTCAATCTTTCAACTCTTCCATATTTATCGGCTGTACTAATGATGTTTTAAAAGTTCTTGCCTCAATATTGTTACCTTTAGGCCAAAGAAGATGAGAAATGAATGATGATAACGGAATGAAAATTTATGCATTCATAAGGATTCGAACTCGTGATAGGTAGCCTTTTGCTAGTCTTCGATGGGTGGTGATTCGAAACTCATTCTTTCTCATATGTTTGGTAGGCTTTGCTATTAACTTGTGGAAGCATATTTATATATAAATTTCTTGGTGCTCTTTCATCTTAGACTTGGACTGCAGAGTCACACGTTTTCATTACAAAATCATATGTACGAAACATTAATTATTTTCCTTTGTGTTAATATTAATTTAGAACTTCTGAAATTATAATGACATGTTACTATTCAATTAATTTGACATGCACTTAATTAAAGTAAATAGTCATAGTTATATAAGGTAAATATGTACGTAAAAATCAATATATAGCAGAATCGAGTGCTCTGTAATGTTACTTAAATGGTGGAGCACTTCTGGAGCTCATGAACGCGAATTCAATTCTAGGTCGCGCCATGACTCCTGATTGTGAAAACATATATGCATGTTTTTTTTTTTTTTTTTGTTAAGATTTAATTGCTTCTATAATACACTAATCTTGACAAATTAGCTTAATTTTAATATACTTATCTTCACTTCAGTGACAATTTTGAACAAGTTTAACCAAAATTAAACTTGTCAATAAACATGTTACCTCCTTTCTACGAAAACAGCATGTGTTAAAAGTTATTTCGACTTTTATGTGCAGACCAAATTCTATATAATTAAGAAAAAAGGGTTCATATATATCTATGTGTGATCTTTATGTAAGCAGCACGAGAGTAAAGTTATAACTAACCAGCTCTATGGCCTATGGAACCCGGAGGTTCAATGCCGCATTCATACAAGCTCTCCATTGACTTTTATCCTTAGGCAACTGAATCCAGTTTCTACTTTGTATTCCTATTTCTGCGAGATCCATCTTAATATTATCCTCCCATCTGCGTCTAAGTCTTCCTAATGATCGTTTCTCGATTGGTCTTCCAGTTAAGATTTTGAAAGCGTTCCTACTTTTTTCCATCCTGTCTATATGACCTGCCTACGTCAGCCTCTCAGATTTGATGACCGTAACAATGTTGGGTAAACCGTATAAATTATGTAGTTCCTCGTTATGAAGTTTCCGTCATTACCCATTCCCGTTCCTCTTGGGTCCGAATATTCGTCTTAGGACCTTGTTCTCAAACACTTTCAGTCTATGTTCTTCCCTCAAAGTAAGTTACCATGTTTCGCAACCATACAGAACAACAGGCATGATTATCATTTTATATATTCAAACTTCAAATTCCACGACAGAATTCGCGACGGCGAAAGATTTTGAACTCAATAATAAAACGAATTCCCTGCTTTTAGTCGACATTTAATTTCTTCGTGAATAAGGTTTTATTCTGATAATTTTGATATTTGAAAATATCCACTTTATAAAAAATATTATTTGATATTTTAACGCATCCATGATTTGAGTATTACGATCCCGACGAACTTCCTTGTATTTAGTTTCCTCTTCATTTACTTCTAAACCCATGTCCCTGCAAGCGTTTAGTAAGACCTCTGCATTTTTTCTAGTGTTTTCCTATCATCCTCTATTCAAATTACATCATCAGCATACGCCATAACCTGCTGAATACCATTCAACTTTAGGCCCTGATTGCTATTTTTGATCTTCCTTATAGCTTATTCCAGGGCAAAGTTCAATAATAATGGCGACAACACATCTCTTCGTCCCAGGCCATTCTCGAGGTGGAAGCTCGTGGACAAAGTTTTCCTACCCGAACTTTACTTCAAGATTCATTTAAACATATCTTAATTACTCTAAATAGCTTCTTCGGTATTCCAAATTCTGTAAGGATGTTGTACAATGTTTCTCTCCTAACCGAGTCGTAAGCCTTTCTAAAGTCAATAAATAATTGGTGTACCAGGTATTGTGTTCCTACTTCTTTCAGTTTAAACACCCAGATAAAGTCATTACTAAAATGCATAACGAATACCCATGGAAAGATAAATATGTATTATCATATTTAAGATCATTGGCATCTCAACGCTACCTAGTTATACTGTAGTTACTGGACCCACGAGATGGATACATGGCGATAGTACCAATAACAAGTTAAAACTGCATATGTTATGCAACTCTCATTAAATTACAGTTATATCTGGAAGGCTATATCCTACAACGGAGTTGGATAATGAGCCGATTGTAGACCGAAGGGACGTTGGGTTTTTTGGTTAGTAAATTAAATGAAGAATTATATGAGATGTCTGTTGTGTGGGCATATTTATGGCCAACCGCACATTGGAAATCTTTCAGCTTAACGTCCCACGACTATGTCTTTTAGGTTAAGGGAGACGGATGAGAATGGTGATGGAAGAATTGGTGGGATAAGAATGGTGGAGGAAACGGAAGTACCCTACAAAAATTACAGACGCAATGCTGATTATTAAAAAACTTAATTGGTCGGGGATCGAACCAGGGGTGGCGTCTCTCGGCGATCACACTATCCGAGGAAAAGGAAGGAAGAAAAGATTGGGAAAGGAAGGAAGTGACCTGAGATCTATACGTTAGGTACCATTCCTTTTAAGCGCTTTATTATTATTATTGGTTGCTTTTTGGTGCTTTTATTATTTTTGTCTTTTAGTGTCCTTTATGATGTTGGTTCTTATATTTTAAAAAGAAGGTTTTATATTTTCTTTTTTAATTCGTTTTTGAAATCATCTGTTTATCTTCTAATTGTTTTATTTTTTTTACATTTTTCCTTTACTCAGTAGTTCAGATTTCTAAATTAAAGGTAGAATACTAATTCGCTATAAAATGAGTCTCCTTACGAGGCATGCCTGAAGAAATCCATAATAACTATTATATTACTAGCATCAATTACCCGCTTCGCTGGGTTAAGTTAAGACAAAACAGTAATAGGTTTTGTTAGTCAGTCACTTTTTACTGTTACTAACGCGTTCCTTGATATTGGTTATTTTCGATGATTTTTATATATCCCCTTCCCTCCCCATGTTGCGGGCCACGGCATCGGAAGTGTCATTGTTCATCTCAACGACCCCGAAAAGTATGAATTCGACACTGATATTGGTTATTTTGATTTTATCTCTCCCCTCCCACAATTTTTGCGGGGCTGAATTTGGATTTAAATTGCATCAGAAGTGTCACTGTTCATCCCAGCGACTTCAAAAACTATAGACTCGACACTAATATCGGTCATTTTCGATCATTTGTAAATGTATTTTCCCTCCTTTAAGTTACACCGTCAAAGTGATATGACAAAAATTAACTCATGTTTGAACTTCATATAGGTTAAAAATTTGATCGAGAACGGTTCGGTGGTTCAAGAGTTAATAAATTGTATTTATTTGTATATATCTCCTCTTCCTACCTCCTCTCCTAAGTTCTATCGCCAAAGTGAATAGATAAATACCATCCCAGGTCCGAGCTTCATCTATGTTGAAAATTTGATCGAGATCGGTTAGGTGGTTCAAGAGTGAAGTCACATAGACAGTCACTTTCATTTTTTTATTTTTGGATCAAAAGATCCAATATATTTCAGACAGAAATTTTCTTGTAGGCCTTATATCTGGAGAACTACATATAGTGTAGCCAAACCAAAACTACCACTAAACTCAGAATGTTGTGCTTATTCCGCAAAAAAAAATACGAAAACTGGATTTAGGGGCCATTAAAAATTATTGTGGGCCCTGATCCAAAAGAATCCAATGTTTCCATCCAATTATAAATTTTCTTGTAGGCCTTATATCTGGAGAACTACATATACTGTAGCCAAACTAAACGCATCACTTAACTCAGTATGATGTACACCTTGTCTCAAAAAGGTTGAGCGCATTCTTTATTGGTGTTTTGAGGTAAAAATTTTCTAAGTCCAGCTTCGTGTATCTTCGGGAAAAAGTAAGCCAGGTTCGAACCTCCAAGCCAGCCTTTGCAATCGGGAAAAGTTTGCAGATTTGTTTTTCTTCTTTTAAATATAATAAGACTTGTTACCAAGTGTTTAAAAAAGCAACATTGATTGAAATACTTAATGATACAATATTTCGAAACCTTGTTTTTTTTTTTTTAAATGTCAGCACATGCTTGTTTGTCATTTAGCTCTCCATACGTAATGGAACATTTAAATACGTTAAAGAATCTTTTCATATGTAAAAGAATGCTCAAGAATGCTAGAACATAATTATCGCCTGAGTACTAAAATAAAAGTCAAAGTAGAACAGAAACAGCGTTTGTAATGGATATGAATGTCATAATTATCTTGAGATCCGTTATACATCGCTAGAAGCATAGAAGTCCTTGTGTTAGCTCATTGGTAAGCTGTCGGATTTCAAATCATAAGGTTGAGAGTTCCAATCCCGTCTAGGTTAATTCTTTTTTTAAATTATATTTTCCGCAATGCATGAAAAATTATATAAAATAATTACATTAGAATACATAAGTTCTGTATATATAACATAATCATTGCAGAACATAGTAATTATTATGTTTAAAATATAACATCTGAGATATTTTTCACAGTAGGTCGGTATATATGAGGATGTAAATACAAGTTAGGAAAATCATTTAATAGCAATAAATAAGTTATGTAGTGTATTTATTTGCACCTATTTGTCATACAGATGTAACTTCTCAATATTCTCATTACAGCATGTCATTTACATTCGTGAAATACAATATATTCCTACGGATATAGAAAGTGTATAAACAGAGTATCCAAAGTCGTATCCTGCTTCAAGACACATAGCTTTTTCCGATCCCCTTAACGTCACGGGAAGAAACACAAACTCTCTTTAGAACGGAATGTCGTTACTTAGAGTCTCATTCGAATACGTTGAATATGCTTTTGTATATTCATCTCTCTCTCTCTCTCTTTCGCTTTGTTTATGTGTGTGTGTTGCGGAATATCCCAAGTTGAATACAACATTTGCCAAGTATATGAGCATCATTGTCATCGAATACCAGAAATTGAAAGTCGTGTTTCTTCAGGTTGGGTTTGCGTGTTCATGTTAGCTCACTGGTAGAGTACGGACTTGCCAATAAAGAGGTCTTGAGTTCAAAGCCTACAGCTAATTATCATTCTTTTGTTAGTAGGATTGCACAGAAATCGGATACAAGGAGTGGTTTACTTCTAGAAATATTTTCAGAAGCGTTTAGGTAGCCCTGAAAAGGGCTGTTTTCGGGAGTTGAGGCGGGGACATTAATATTGTGTCCAAGACCCTTCTGAATTTATTACACGCTCCATTCTTCTGGGCATGGAATCTATTACATGGGTGACAAATCTATCTCCTTCCCCTACCTCCAGCCATGCTTCGGAAACAAGATGCCACAGGTCATCCTGAGTTCTTGGTGGATCTGCCTCAGGCCAACTTTCCCTTAGAGTACGCTTCACTTCTGCCCACATATTTTCCATGAGATTGAGGTCTGCTCCACGAGCGGCCAGTCGATTAAATCAATCTCAGGGTGCCCTGCGAACCATTCCTGAATCACACGGGAAGTATGTATTGGCGACTGGTATTGCTGGAACTGAATTACACCATCAGGCTGAAATACTCGTACAGATAGCACCATGATATTACTGATAATGTCTAAGTACTGAGCATTGTCCAGATGTCCTTCAATTCTATGAAGCTGTCCTGCTCCGCGACTGGAAATCCAACCCCAACATAAAATAGATACATAGCCACTGCGATTGCAAGGAGCCACATATCCATGGTCATATCGGGTGCCTCTCGGACGATACACAAAACGGCGTCCCTCCTTTGATGTTGTGAATATGGATTCATCTGAGAAAACTACGTTTTCCCAATTGAGACCCACATTCGCCTGTGCAAACGCGAGACGGTAAATTTTGTGGTCGTCTGAGAGTTTTTCCTTCACGGCAGCAACACGGCCACGTAACCCAGCATGACGAAGCCTTCGCAGAGCTGTATGCTTTCTACCAGGAAAGAGAGAAACTTCCCTTAGCTGTCTAGACGTCCTTAGTGGATCTAACCGGGCTTCGTTTACTAATCTCGCATCTTGGGCTTCGGTTGACACATGCGGACGACCAGGAGATCGTAAATTATCAGTCTGACCTGTAGCACCATATTTCCGAATCCATCGCCTTCCTGTAGAGGCCGGGACACCTACTCGCCTGCTAGCTGCAGTTGCAGAATAACCTTCCAATTCCCATAAAGTAATTACTGCTGTACGTCTATCCATAGTTACCAATGTTCTGTGCTGTGAGAAGGAAGCAATAGGTAAAAGCTAGTACCTGACGTGTGATTGGTTACTTGCACGACACGCTTATTGTGGGAAACAGCGTTGCCAGATCTAGCATAATGATGCTAGATCTAGCATAATTTGCATGTCTAGCATATTGCTTTAGCATCCTGCCCAAATCTAGCATCTAGCATCTAGGATATTGCTTTTAGCATCCTGCCCAAATCTAGCACAATTTCAGCAAGTTTATCAAAAAGCCGTAAAACCTGGAGATGAGAAAGAAGTTGGTCGTGGGAAGAAAAAGAACGGCAGAAATGTATCCTCTTCCATTGATTCATACAGTCGGTAAACCATACAGGCAGTCTTATTTTCCGAAGTAAGTTCGAAACGTCTTTGGGCTTTTTTGTGGCTCCACCCAGGGTTTTCTAATCCTTTAACTCCGAGGCATGGACGGAGCTATGGGGGCCATTCTCCCCCCAAATTTTTGACAACTTCACCATCTTTATTTCTGACTTCATGATCATATTTATTCCTGAAATGACAGCTCCGAGACCGACCAAAAATCTGCCGCCCCCCCCAGCAGACGATTCCCAACTCCCCTTATGCTGCGAAGTAATTTTCTTTCAAAATATGTAAACAAAAACTTTGCATTCATTTATACGATATATACGCCATTGAGTTTGGCAACGACTGCATTAATTTAGTTGAGTTAAAATTTTGGTGCGTGAAGTATTGAGTTCTATCCATGCATTCTTGCTCTCTGTGTATTTTAAGTTACGTTATCGTATCTCAACTTCGTTTTTTTAAACTCCTGAATTAGTAATTATGAGGATCTAGCATAATTTGACCGAATCTAGCATAAGTTCGATCAGGTTTTGGAATAATTCCGAGCTGTGAGTCTGGCAACGCTGGTGGGGAACGACTTGGTCAACGACTCGCGAAAGAAATCTGAAAATGGTGCGCCGTAATAATAATATCAAAAACAGTTTTTATAAAGTAATATTAATACATACGAAAAGCTGTTTAAAGAATGAATTGTTATACTGACTTTACACGTATAAAAACATATACCATATACCAAACAGATTGAGCGATATGATGATAGCTGTTTTGAGACAAACTCTTTCGAAGTCCAACTTCGGGTATCTTCGGAAAACAGTAAACTAAAGCTGCTGGTTCGAACCTCCAAAGCCAACCTTAATAATCGGGAAACGATGTACAGATATGTTTTTCCTTGTGTTAAATATAATAAGTTGAATATGTTGAAATGGTATTAAGTGTAGAAAAAAGTAACATTGAAATACTTAATGATACAATATTTCGAGACTGTGTATTCACACTCTCGTTTCGTCATTGTGATTTCCATACGGAAAAGAGCATTTACGTATGAGCTCAGTTATATTTCAGAAGCAGCTTCCGAAAAGCGGTCATGTTAGCTCAGTGGTACACCACCAAGCGTTTAAATCGTGAGTTCGATACCCGTTCAGGTGAAATTCTTTTATGATATTCTACTTTCCTCAATGCATGGAAATTATGTAAAATAGTTACATTACAATTCATCAGTTGTATATATCAGTTGAATATATATATTCATATCATCAGTTGTATATATCAGTTGAATATATATATTCATATCATCAGTTGTATATATCAGTTGAATATATATATTCATATCATCAGTTATATATATCAGTTGAATATATATATTCATATCATTTCACGACATAAGTAATTCTTATCTTTAAAATATAACATCTGAGGTATTGACAGAACGTCGGTGTGTTATGTGTGAATATTGAATACAAATTTAAAAAATCGTGTAATAGCAATAAATAAGTTATGTAATGTATTTATTTGCAGCTACTTTCATCGCAGATAACTTCTCAATATTCGCATTACAGCATTTAGGTAGAGCATATCGAAAATCGGATCGTGGTCCAAGACAAAAAACTAGCTAGCCCCAAACTGTCACGTAAGAAATTCGCGAATCGCAAAAGTAAAGTGAAGAGATTGAGAGCGGTAATTCCTTAATCGCTCTCTCTCAACTCTCTCTTATCTGCATTTATACACATAAAAGTGTATGTATGTATGTTCCAACATAACTCATGAATGCCTACAGCAGGGTTTCTCAACCTGGGAGTCGCGGCCCCTAGGGAATCGCGAAGATAGGCGGAAGAGATAAATATAGTTAGAATCTAATACCAGAAATTATTTTTAAATATTATTTTTAATTTTGTTCTGATAGGCATACTTTTATTTTTTATACACACTGTAAAGAACAATAAAAAATAAGTCTACTGAACATTTTCAAAGGGTGTAGAATTCGTGTTACTATTCGGTTCAAAGTCTCTTGTCGTCGCGAATTCTGTCGAGAAATTTGAAGCTTAAAATATACAAAACGATAATCATGCCTGTTGTTCTGTATGGTTGCGAAACATGGTCGCTTACTTTGGGGAAAGAACATAGACTGAAAGTATTTGATAACAAGATCCTTAGACGAATATTCGGACCCAAGAGGAACGGGAATGGGGAATGGCGGAAACTTCATAACGAGGAACTACATAATTTATACGGTTTACCCAACATTCTTAGGGTCGTCAAGTCTAGAAGGCTTAGGTGGGCAGGTCATGTAGCTAGAATGGAAGAAAGTAGAAACGCTTTCAAAATCTTGACTGGAAGACCAATCGGAAAACGACCATTAGGAAGGCCTAGGCGCAGATGGGAGGACAATATTAAGATGGATCTCGCTGAGATACGAATATACAAAGTAGAAACTGGATCCAATTGGCTAAGTATAGAAGTCAGTGTAGAGCTTTTGTGAACGCGGCATTAAACCTCCGGGTTCCATAGGCCATAGAGTTAGTTAGTTAGTAGAGTTGTTTAAAAATGAATTTAATTCAAAGAGGTATGATATAAAACTAATGAGAACTGTATATAGAAATACTAGAAAAATACACATGCAACAAAACCTGCACATTGAAATACAATTAAAATTAAAACCTAATGAGACACCTAAGCATGGTGTAATTTCACTAGTTCAGCAATGTCCGGTTCAATCTTCGTGACGAACATTATCAAGCCATTTTCAACTGATAAGCGATTTCTTATCTTTGTTTTAATGTTTACCATAAAAAAACACACTTTCGCACAAGTACGATATAGCAAATGGAATTATTACTTTTAAAGCAGCAATCCCCAGACCAGGATATTCTTCTGTCCTCATCAGGCAGAACTTGTCCAAGTCTTCGTTACAAAAAAACAGTTGCAAAGACTTGTCGCATAATCATTCTATTACTTGGTCAAGAAGTTGTGGGCTTAGATCGGATACGTTAATGGCCTCTTCAATGAAGGAGTTTAACATCCATCTTGAACCAGCACCTTCGTCGTTGGGAATATAGATATTACAGTTACTGTATCCACTGTCAGTGCCGGGAGTCGAAAAAAGGGGCCACACATTTCGGAGGAAGTGTGTTACTCATGTTAGGAAAGTGCATGTGCACATGTGTAAAATAGAAGGAAAAACGTAATAAAATGTGCTCAAAATTAAGGAAAGGTAGGGTTTATTTTGAAAATGTTATTGAGCTTCGTGCCAACCATGGTGGCACTTCGTAGCTAGTCTGTCGACGTCACTCATATATACGGTGACATCGTACTATACTCTCGCCCCGGGCGCTGATTTTCCATGGCACTGTTCACTATAAACAAAAAAATGGATTCTACTATTATAGAAATAGGTATGTTAAAAATCCCACACAAGCTTATTATCAAAACAAATTAGAAAAGGTCGCTGGCAAGAGCGTGTGATAAAAGGGGATCGTGATAGGAATTAGATTGAGAACCACTGGCCTAGAGTAATTTTAACCACATTTCTTATAGTTTCGAAAAGAGTGCTGTCGGGTTACCTATGGTGAATGGGAGGGGGATACATATAAAAGATTGCTAGAAAATGATCGATATTAGATTCATAGTTTTCGGGGTCGCTTAGATAAATAGTGAGACTTTCAATTTCGCTTAACTCCGATTAAGCTCTCATTAGTAGGGATGGGCACGAACGACTTTTCTTTGAAACTCGACTCGACTCGAAACAGACATCTTTGAGGTCTACTCTTGGACTCGGCGCGAAAAATATCTTCCAACTCGACTCGGATTAGAGTCAAGTCGAACCAAAACGAGCAAAATCCTGTGTGTAGTCCTACCTAGACAATACATAGACAATAATTATTCTATCATCAATTATACTACTATTACTACAAATAATAATAATAATAATAATAATAATAATAATAATAATAATAATAATAATAATAATAATTATTATTATTATTATTATTATTATTATTATTATTATTATGACAACACCGTGTACAAACATGAACAATAGATGGTTAGTAAAGGAATACTAAAAGCTAGTTGACTGCCGACGTCGGTAGTCATGAACTCTACAAGGCAAAGACATCGTTCATTACTCTAAGCTGTAAGCGTCGGTGAACTACAGATGGTCAACTATTAACCTCTCGCCAGAAATTGGTGGCCCCGCAGCGACGATCCGTGGTGGCCCAAGTTCCATTTTGAAAACTTTACTACCAGCAGCAGAGACGCGATGAAACGCCAACGAACCACAAAATTACTCTCCCAAAATATGTCAAAATGCCTATATGTGTGATTTGTTTATATTTAGGTGAATCAAAGAAACTCAAAACAAATACCCGGGGTGGACGCAAACTATCAATATTACGATTACTAGGCACGTGTTCTTCTGACTTCCCCACGGAAACGATCATAAAAAGCTTGGTTGTTGAAGGATAAATCATTGACGTCTTAATTTAGCCAATCAGACAAACCCCTACATCTCGAGTTCTAGAAGGTGATACCGTGAACCGTTTCAGATGTATTGCTTCTTGGTGGAGTACTATCCATGAGCAAAATTTGAGCATAATAGCCGACATGCATCTTCGGTGCCTCTTATCTTTAGTACAATTTTAACCAGAGATGGTGTGGGTCAATGAAAATTTGATCCACGACCCACCATGACCCACTATCACCCACCACCCAAATGCTCCATTGGCCCACTCTGACCCATCAACCATCGTGATCCACTCTGACCCACCACCAACTATGAACCACTCTGAACCATTGTGACCAACTCCGACCCACCAAAACCCATCGACATCAACTCTGACTGATGGCCCACGTCCTCCTCTCCATTGGCTAAAGAGGTTACACTTGTCATAAAACAAGACTGTGAAATTATCACTTACCGGAGTTTGAATTTCTACCGTTAATGGCTCAAGCACCTCTCTGTTACAATACTGGTGGGTCTGACCTTTACGATATATAATGGCAAAGTGTTTCTCATCTTCCAAATTAAAATGAATTTAAATTTATCATATATAATTATTTCTTTGTTGCCTTACAGACACATTTCAGTAGAAAATAGGGTGAAATTTGAAAGTTTCAAATCAAGGAAAAGTAGACCAACGTAAAAAAAAAAAAAAAAAAAAAAGAGAGAGAGAGAGAGAGAAACTAATTTTCTATATAATTAAGCATGCCGTACTAATTGAAAATGCCCATATAATTAAGTTTAGAATACAAATTTTATAGCCATTTTTCTCTAACTTTATGGCTTGATTGCCTTATGCTCGGAACGCTCCATATATTAAACACCAGCTTCAGCAATTATAAATAGAAAGCAGTGGGTATAAAATTCAAAAAGAACTTTAGTTTGCATTACTCAATTTGTTTCTCTACTAATATCAATCGTTTTCGATTATTTTTACAAATCAACCCACTACCAATTTCCAATATATAGAAAATGCACCCCCGTCCCCCCGCTCATAAAAGATAATTTTAAAAAATGCCAGGACATATTCTCTTTATTTTTAATAAAGATTTATATGCTGAATTTCAGCTCTCAGTTGAACGGCTTGTGAAATACTAAATTTTTCGCAAAAATTCGGACTTCTACTCCCCCTAAGGATATGTATTATAATGAAAGTGACACGCGTATGATAACTTCCCAGTTGGGATTGGAGCCTGATTATATACCAAACGTCAATTCATTTGACTTTGCAATTTGACCGTGATGATTACGCAGACATAGTTACTTTCAATTTTTTATGATACATATCCTTATTTCATATGTTACAGATGATTCAAAAATATTTTTTCAAGCAGTTAGCTCCTCTAGAATCTCACAGGCTGCATCCCAAAATCCAACTCCTATTATCCTATGACAATCCAAAAGTTACTGAACTTTTTTTATTAGGAACAAATGACAAAAGAAAAATGGAGAGCTTGAAAGTAAAATGTAGAAAAGCTCGGTGCCCCCAATAACTATATATTTCTCCGCCCCTTCATCCCGAACTTAAAAATAAAACTTAATTCGAATATGGTAAATTAGTGAATTTATTACAGTTAAATTCCACTCACTACATGCTACAGCTACAACTATGTAACAAAAATAACAACTGTGAAACATGTTCTGAATTACTATTAGATTTCTTACGCTATTATTAAACATATTAGAATAGTAAAAGAGGATTGTTCGTGAAATAGTATATTTGCTCTTGATTTATAACTTTTTCATACGGAAAAAAATAAAATATTATTCAAGTTTTAAACTTTGCACTCTGCAAATATGTTGCCCTCTAGGCAATGGGACTAATGTGAAATGTGGACTAGTGTGGACTAATGGGAAATGCTGCACTGTTAGCGGCGCTGAAAACTTATGATTCGATTCTAATATCGAATGATTTCGGTATCTTTATGTCGCTACGTAACCACCCTGGGCGCTAATGGGAGCTTAATTGGACTTGAATTGAAAGTAGAACTATTTACCTAAGCGACGACGAAACTATGGATTCGATACTAATATCGACCTGTTTCTAGCATTTTTGATATGTATCCCGACAGTACTCTTTTTCCAGACTGTAAGAAATATAGTTAAAATTGCTCTAGATATATAAGAATTATGTTGAAATACACACATAAATCCACTTTTATATTCTGTATAAATAGAGAGTGAGCGATCGAGCGAGCGAGAGAGGGCGACTCAAGGCATCACCACTTCCACATTGCAAAAGCATATATCAGGAATTGAATTGAAAATTTATGTAAAGACTTTCTGCTGTGGCATGCTTCATAAGGACAATTCCAGTCTGCTCACGTGACCTTTGGGGTTCATGAATTTTTTTGCGAGCGTTCCGACTTTGGATTCTCTGTTTATACCTTCTGTTTATGCATCGAATAACTTTTCAAGAACATAAATGACATTCTGTATTATGAATGTTGAGAATTACCCTCTATATGACAAATAGCTGCAAATAAATACACTACATGATTTATTTATTGCTATTGAACGAGTTTCTTAACTTGTATTTACATCCTCATATATAATACCGACCTACTGTGAAAATTATCTCAGATGTTATATTTTAAACATAGTAATTACTATGTTCTGCAATGATTATGTTATATATACAGAACTTATGTATTCTAATGTAATTATTTTATATAATTTTTCATGCATTGCGGAAAATATAATTTAAAAAAAGGATTAACCTAAACGGGATTCGAACTCTCAACCTTATGATTTGAAATCCGACAGCTTACCAATGAGCTAACACAAGGACTTCTAGAACTATGCTTCTAGCGACATATAACGGATCTCAAGATAATTATGACATTCATATCCATTACAAACGCTGTTTCTGTTCTACTTTGACTTTTATTTTAGTACTCAGGCGATAATTATGTTCTATTTCTTAACTTTGAGCATTCTTTTACATATGGAAAGATTCTTTAACGTATTTAAATGTTCCATTACGTATGGAGAGCTAAATGACAAACAAGCATGTGCTGACATTTAAAAAAAAAGGTTTCGAAATATTGTATCATTAAGTATTTCAATCAATGTTGCTGTTTTATACACTTGGTAACAAGTCTTATTATATTTAAAAGAAGAAAAACACATCTGGAAACTTTTTCCCGATTGCAAAGGCTGGCTTGGAGGTTCGAACCTGGCTTACTTTTTCCCGAAGATACCCGAAGCTGGACTTAGAAAATTATTGCCTCAAAACACCAGTAAAGAATGCGCTCAACCTTTTTGAGACAAGGTGTACTTATTCAGCAAAAAATATGAAATCTCGATTTAGGGTCCATTCAAAATTTTTGTGGTACTTGATAAAAAAATCCAATGTTTTTCATTCAATTACAAATCTTCTTGTACGCCTTATATCTCGATAACTACATATACTGTAGCCAAAGCAAAACTACCAGTTAACTCAGTATGGTGTCCTTATTCCATAAAAAATATGAAATCTCGATTTAGGGTCCGTTCAACATTTTGTGGTCTCTGATCCAAAAAATCCAATATATTTCATGCAATCAAATATTTTTTGTACGCCTTTTATCTGGAGAACTACATATAGTGCAGCCAAACTAAACTTACCACTTAACTCAGTATGATGTACTTATTCAGCAAAAAACACGAAATCTCGATTTAGGGTCTATTCAAAAATTTTGTGGGCCCTGAACCGAAAAATCCAATGTTTTTCATTCAGTTATAAATTTTCTTGTAGGCCTTAGAACTGGAGCTACATATACTGTAGCGAAACCAAAACTACCACTAACTCATTATGATTAGCTCATTCCTTAAAAGATATGAAATCTCAATTTAGTGTCCAATCAAAATTTTTGTGGTGCCTGATCCAAAAAATCCAATATATTTCATTCAATCAAATATTTTCTTTTATGCCTTATATCTGGAGAACTTCATATAGTACAGCCAAACCAAAACTCAGCACTTAACTCAGTTTGATGTGCTTATTCCGTAAAATATACGGAAACTCGATTTATCTAGAGGCCGTCCAAACATTTTGTGGCTCCTGACCCAACATCTAATTATTGGTCAAGATCGCAATCTTTTAATTCATTTTCTGGATCATTCCTAAAATTCTTGTTTTACACACACACACACACACACACACACATATATATATATATATATATATATATATATTTATATATATATGCCTCCCCTCCCCCTCTCCTACGTTGCACCGTCAAAGTTAAATGATAAAAGTTATCCCAAACCCGAACGTCAATTATGTTCAAAATTTGATCGAGATCGGTTGAGTGGTTCAAGAGTTATTAAGTTTTATTTATTTTTATATATCTGTCCCCTCCCCTCCTCCACCCCTAAGGTTTACCGTCAAAGTAATATGTCAAAAACCACCCCAGGTCCGAACTTAGTCCATATTGAAAATTTGATTAAGATCGGTCATGTGGTTAAAGTCGTGCAAAAATTTTGAAATTTGCCTTAAGAAAAAAATAATAAAAAGTCACAACCCTCCGCCCTCCTCCGTTGGCGCCGCCAAATTGAACATTAGTTCCAAAACGCATCTGGAATTTTTTTTATTCCATAAAAACGGCTTAAATACCTGTTATAGAACCTAAACAAGCGGTCAAAGACGAATAAAGTTACTAAAAGTCCTAAAAGCGTTAAAGACTGTCTTAAATGTTATATGACATCACCACACACACACACACAAAAAAAAAAAGTTCTGTGCATCGGACCCCAGAATTCGTTTTTTTTTTTTTTTTTACACAATCCAAACCTCGAAATTCCAGGACGATTAACAGTATCAATTTTTTGAGTGCGAAAAATTTGAGAGATTTTGGATAGGGATGACACATGGTTTTTGCCCATAAAACAAAATTGACATTTTCAATCGTCCTAGAGTTACGAAATTTGAATTCTTTGTGACAAAATTCATCGAAACCACACCGGCAGTCCGTTGCACAGAACTTCTGCTTTTTGTATTTCTGTGTTACGTGAATTCTCCCTATCCAAAAATCGCTCAAGTTAAAAAAAACAAAAAAAACAAAAAAAAAAAAAAAACATGGGCAATCGTCCTGGGGTTTTGAAATTTAGATTTTGTGTAACAAAATGATCGGATTCATACCCTGCGGACCGGTGCACAGAACTTGTGTTTTTTGTGTGTGATTATGTAATTTTAAATCAGCAGTGCTACCATTTCTATGAATGATTTTCTCCTTACATGTTTAATATATTCATTTGCACCGGAATGACTCCATATCTATGTCTTTTTTCCTGTTTTATTGATTTTTGTGTTTATGTTTCTGTTAGAAAGAGCTCCTAAATGTCCGCAGCTTAGCAATAACGAACCTTTAGGGGGTCGCGGTGGCTCAGTAGTAGAGCGTTCACCTCCGGTGCTTGGGGTCACTGGTTCGATCCCAGCTCGCGCCGTGTGGACTTTGTGGTGGACAAACACCGTGCTCATGGGTTTTCTCGGGGCTCTCCCGTTTCCTCCCACTTTCTTCATTCCACCATTTCACTTATCTCTAATCATCACCGTCTTCTTTAGCGTAACCGGCATAACCGTGGGACGTAAAACTTAAAAGATTTCATTTCATTTTTTTTTCAACGAACCTTTAAGGAATTACGCTTAACAATTGGTAGATCAGTTACATCTGGTTTCAAGAATCGGAATTTTGATCCCATGCAATGGCAATTTATGCTGGACGACACTCAGAGAGAAAGAACATATACTGGCATTCAAACGTGAGGACAAAGAGGGATATATCCATATATGCAAAGTTAGAATTGGGAAGGAACAAATGATCAGACAGTATCCATGTTCTGAAGAAAATTGTGATTTTGTGAAGCATAAGATGCAAACTTTCTCAGTCGAACATATAATAGAAGTTCGAGAAATGAAAATTTTTAGTTTTATTTCCCACGATTCTTCCTTATATGTTAAATCAATATAAATTTAATAAATGTGAATGATCGGGAAATTCAATGTCTGTAATCTCCCACCGGAAATGGAAACCAGAGCCACATACAGTAAAGACACACGCACTAGCAACTTTTATTTATTTATTTAGTTAGTTACCGCTTAAAAGTACATGCAGACAGTTTAACAAAACTACAAATACAAAACAATATTACTACTGATCAGAAGATTACCCCAAATTATGAGCGGGGGAAAAAGTTACAATATTAGCGAAAGAACGATAGTAAGAAGAAATATTTTGATATGTGACATGTTCACCATACATGTACAATTTGTATTGATATTCTGAATGATCTACATGTGAAGGACATAATACTTATAAGTACACAAGCAGAGCATCGAATTATGTTTCGGCTTCTGCATGTAGCAAAACTCAGGAAGTCGTAATATAATATCTGGAAATGATTGAATCCACAGTGACATCTATCTATCTATCTATCTATCTATCTATCTATCTCTCTATCTCTCTATCTATCTATCTATCTATCTATCTATCTATATATCTATCTATCTATCTATCTATCTCTCTCTCTATCTATCTATCTATCTATCTATCTATCTATCTATCTATCTATCTATCTATCTATCTATCTATCTATATATATATATATATATATATATATATATATATATTCTAACATGGCTCGTAATAAATGCCAGATTAGTAAAACCTTGGCGCGTCGTAAGACAATGTTGACAAACATCTTCCTGTCCACAAAAGGGACATACGCTGTGTGAAAGTAACCTAATATATATCAACCGAGCAGGTATTATAAAGAGATCATGTACAACTTTATAACATTAAACGCGTACGGTATATATTGCGACATGATAGGACTATGTACACTTTTCCAAATTGGCATAGGATGAAAGGTGGGACTTACTGTTTCTATGTGGGAAAGTGTTGGGTCGTAAGAAAGTAACTGTATGATATACGGCTTTTTAACAAGCCCTCGAGAAGAAAGAGTCGGTTCTCGTTGTAAATAACTGTCCTTCAGTAACAGTTATTTTATATAATAGACGGTAGTAATTTACTTGGCGTTTAATGGGGCAAGTATCCAGTTTCTTTGATATCAGAATAAGACCCACTCTTTGATGTAGGAGAAATATTCTTGATACAATTTACTATACCATTTCTTACAATATAGTACATAGCGGTTTACGTGTACATTGATGAAATTGAGGCCCACATACTTTCTCTCTTTACATAATATTGAATAAGGCACATGAAATAGTTGTCCGTAACAGACATACCAAAGACTCATGTATTGAACTTGACGAATACTGTCCTTTGGAGCAGGAAAAAATTGGGTAACGTGCCATAATTTTTGGCGTAAGTATAGCTTTGACAAATGCACATCCGTTGTTTCAAATTAAACGGACGAAAACTAGTACCCTGACAAAATAACTTTATATTAGGAACCTCTCATTTGCAATTATAAATAATCATTGATGAAACATTTGCCTGGTAGAGTATGGCAAAGATAGAGACTTTCGACACGACGGATATAATAGTCGGCAGAGGAGTCGGGGTTGTGGCATCAAAGTGTAAAATGTACATTTATGCATATTTAGACTATATCCAGCAGATATTCCAAAATGAGTCACAACTTGCATGACTTCTACATAGTCCTCTTTTGAACGAATAATTTCAATGATGTTACCTGCAGAAGATCGCTATAGAAGTTTAGTTTCATGTATGGGAATTCCAGTAAGGTTAGGGTAGAATTCCCGTACATGATTTGGATTTTAAATGGATATATATATATATATATATATATATATATATATATATATATATATATATATATATATATATATATATATATATATATATATATATATATAGATGTGTGTGTGTGTGTGTGTGAGTGTGTGTTGTGAACAACACAGATGACAGGTAGTCTACTTGGCATATGGATTTACAAATTGAAAATACTGGCGTCAAAAAAAAAAAATGACTTGGAGTCTGAGAGTTGCATGTAAAAAATGTTTGACTTCTTAAATGATCTATGAGATGAGCCTATAGTTTGTATAACATGAAATAAATAGAAATGTCTAGCATTATCAAAAGTTTGACAAAAACTTAAACTCACTTAACCATCTGTAGTATCAGTGGTATCGAACCAAGCCACTATGCCGAGGAAGTTCATTAGTACATCTAACATTTTATTACCAATATCAAATTTACTTTGGGCGTCATGGAGGAGATCAGACACGAATTAGTTCAATCTGCGAGTGAGACATTTTGCAATAATTTTGTAATCACAATTGAGTAAAATAGTAGGTTGGTAATAATTCAAAACTTCAGGTTTATCCTGTTTTAGTATTAAAACAATAACCCCTGTAGCAAATGTGATAGACCCGTATCAAGAATATAGTAAGTGGCTTCAAGGAAGTCCGATGTAATTACGTTCAATAACAGTGGCATTACCGCGTGTAAAGAACTCAATTAAGTCCTAGACTACTCAACGTCGTAGAAGATTTTACTACTTGGTGGATTTCGTCCATTATATATGGTTGGGTCAATAGGTGCGTTGCAGAGATGGAGTGAGTCAGTGGGTCGAATGGGTCAAGTTTTCTGAGTGGGTCAGGGGGTCGTGGGTCAACAGCATGTCACCCACTGTGACCCACCATCCACCGTGACCCACTGCGACCCACCAACCACTATGACCCCCTGCGGCCCACCGACTCAGTCTGTCCTACCGACTCACTCTGCTCATTGCATTGTAGACAGTATCTTCTGAACACTGGTAAATTTGTCAGCGTTTTACTTTCTAAACCTTTATTTCCCTACCTTTTCCATTTGTTTCTGTCTACTTACTTGAGATGAGTATCTAAGTGAAAAAATAACATCAGGCACTTTTGGATATTGATATCTGTAATGGTAATAATAGCAATAGGACTTCTACTACTATTTGGCTTTCCAGGCCTGTGAGTTTTTAGAGGAGCTAACTACTGGAAAAAATATATTTTTGAATCACTGTAATATATAAATTATTATATAAAAATGAATGTAACTATGTATGCCCATCATCAAGGCCAAATTGCAGTCAAATGAAAGGACTTTTGGTATAGTATATAGTTAGGCCTTAATCTAAACTGGGATGTTATATTGCTTTCATTATAACACATACCTTAAGGAGGTAGTAAAGATCCGAATTTTTGCGGAAAAAAATGAGTATCTCGCAAGCCGTTAAACCTACGGAGCTGAAATTCAGTGTATTAACACTTTGTTGAAAACAAACAGAATGTGTCCTAGCATATTTTAAATTTCTCCTTTATGGGGGGTGGGGGCTTTCTATATATTGAAAATTGGTAGTGAGTTGGTTTGTAAAATGATCAAAAACGATCGATATTAGTTAAGGAAGAAATCAGAAACATAAAATACAGTGGATTGTACGCATAATTATATGGAAAATTTTACTTTTTTTCTCCCTTTACGTTGGTCTACTTACCTTGATTTGGGACTTTCAAATTTCATCCTTTTTTTCCACTGAAAAGTATCGATAAATCATCAAGGAAATAATTATACTATGATAATTTAATTGAAATTCATCGTAATTTGGCCCATGACAAACAGCAGTATGGTAATTGAAGGGGAAGAAGGAGGGAAATTCCCACTCACCTCTGAAAACTTCCCCGGAATCTCGTTCCCTTTTGCCGTCTAGGAGGGGGGAGGGAACTCGGTAATGACATCAAACCTTCCTGTGTAATGACAAAGCTTAAATTTATTAACAAATAAGAAATCATCAGTTTATCAGGCTTTAATTGATAATTTATGCACAAGATTCCCTATCGAAGGTGTGGTAGATAAAGTTTCTGTTCTCCATGAGTCGACATTACCAACTGGCATGATCGATATGGAAAATATGTTATATGGTGATAGAGAGGTGATATTTCTTGGTGAGTATTTCAAAAACAGACCGAGAAAAATCGTTATCAGACTTAAGTCTAACAAGCAGATTGTCGATCAGGAGTTACAGAAATTTCTACGTCGGGTAGAAAATTATCAATTTCCACGACAGAGTGCAAACGAGGATTTCCCCTTATGAATTTACAGATGACTGATATTAGAAATAGACTAAGAGCTCAAACATTGTCTAACTTGTTGTTCATCAATGTAAATGGCCCACCGCTAGACAACCTCAAAGTAGACTAGCTAGTTATTTCTTGGCTGAAGGATGGACATCGTTCCGCTGCGGATAATTTACCAAGAAAAGGTTCTGGAGGCCAGCAGGAAATAAACCCGATTTCAGATTTGTTTTAAGTTGGCAAATTACGAGTTATGGAAAATGTATATTTGTATTACTAATGGTTTATTTGTGTTATTCAACTGTGTACCTAATTTTTAGTAAGTCTCTTCTATGCTTTAGGTAAACTACTTTGAATAAATATTCATAATAATTGCAATTATGGATATTTATAACTTAAATTTAACGTGGCGCTTTAGTGATTAGGCAAATTACACTTATGAACATACTTTATGGAGATGCTCTCACAGAGGGTACCCGAGCACCTTTATACGCTAAGAAAATCTAATTTATCAAGCCTTTTGTGAAAAAAATACTGTGAACTGAGAAATCATAACCTTTTCCGTATTGTACATGGGTATTTTCCTGCGAACAGAAGTTTCTTTTGGAATGCGTTAAGAAATTAACACTTGCAAGAATACTATCTTAGTACAAGTATATTTTAGGCACACACAAATTTCCCCCACCTCGAAGTGCTTCAATTTCCTCACTGACATACATTTTACCATTTTATATCATAAAAGTCAGATCCACCGTTACTGTAACAGAGTGGTGCTTGAACGATTGACCGTAGAAATTCAAACTCGGATTAGTGACAATTTCACATCCTTGTTTTATTAAAAGTGTAAACTCTTTAGTCAGTAGAGAAGAGCCCATGGATCATGTGTTAGAGTTGATGATGATGGATTTTGGTGAGTCAGAGTAGGTCACAGTGGATGAAAGTGGTTCATGGTGGGTGGTGGGTCACGGTGAGTGGTGGATCAGAGTGAGTCACGGTGGGTCAGAGTAGGTCATGGTGGGTGACAGTGGATCACGGTGGATGGTGGGTCATGGTGAGTGGTGGGTCACGATGGGTGGTCGGTCAGTGGGTCGTTGGTCAAGTTTTCATTGACCCACGCCAACTCTGGTGCGTTGCACAGTTAGAGAAATTTACTTGCGGTCTATACAGTTTAATGTTTATTTTTTTGTAATGTACACTCGTGTCAAAAATTGTTGTCGCATGTCTATAAATATGTCGTTCTAGGAATATAACTTGATAACGAATTCGCCTTGTATTTCTTATAATGTTAGTACGTGTGTAATCGGCAAAGACATGTATGTGGCAAATTTCATGTCAAAATAGCAGTAAATAAGAACAATAAAACGAAAATAATTTTTTTGACCATTTAGCAACATTTTGTTTTACTCATTCTAATTTTCGTATTTATAATTCTTTTCTTTTTTAAATTTATCACAAATATACATTTCCCGATTATACACATGGTATCAGTATTAAAAATGCAATTTAAAATTATTGTCAAATTATATTCTTACAAGAAAACAGTTATACATATGCGACAATCATTTTGGACATGAGGGTATGCTATACGGTCACTGTAAACACTTCGAACTTAAATGAAACACCTCGTACAAACTTTCTCGGCTTCCTTATGAAAACTTATTTCCCACGTTCAATGTCATTTACACTCAGACCTGGCCGACCACTTATCTTCTTGACACACAAACCCAAGTTGCAACAAACTTTACATGCCAATTGTATATTGTCTTCCTGTTTGTGCAATTTTTTCCCATACTTCATGAAAAATTTTCGTTGCAAATCTGTTGTGCTCTTTGTATTGTGGGTTTCTAACACGCGGCAAGACTTGTGAGCTTCAGAAAGCGCCATTACACCACCTAGCGACAATATACAGAACTATTCGTAACACCTGCAATGAGATAAAGAAACATATATATAGTATTTTACATATTTAGGTAAAGGGACTCAATGCACATACTGATAGATCTTTAATTCATTTCCACTCAACTCATAACAAAAATGACTTACAAAAGAATTTCGAAATGTCATGGTTAATTATGCATTACCAATTTCTTCCTGGTTGAATAATTTTGTAATTAATTATATATAAAGAAACGAACAAAGGATCGTAGTTGAATTTTACTGAATTTTATGGAAGTGGACAAAAAAAATGTGATCGTAGCTAAGCAACACTAGTCTTTTCGTAGAAGCAAATTCACAATCGCTTCGTTAATTTCGGAAGAGAGAAATAAAATAAAATTGAAGCTCGTTTCCAAATCAAAAGAAATATATTCGACGAGCTGCAAGCAGACAATAATGAAATAAAAGACAAAAAAGAAATACTTTCACAAGCAGAAAAACAGAACAAAAGAAACGGATGTAAAAAAATAAAAACAAAAAAAAAAACACATTATTTCAGTTTCTAAAGAGAGTGAAATGTAGACTTCTACAAGGACGCATATGTTTGGGAAGAAAGGAAGAACTCGAAACATGACAACAAATGAGTATCGATGTGAGTGTAACTAGTGCCTCCTGTCGGAAGAAATACAAAACTAAATTTGTTGCTCCCATTAGGATTGAGAAAAAAAGGTACAAAAGAAATGTGTAACGTATCTCAGAAGGTTTCGCATTTCATAAATGTGAGTAAGATGATATGGAACTTTATTTTACAACGTAAAATATCTATAAAATATTTGCCCTGAGACAAGGAATCGTAACCCAGAATATATTTTGTAGATACTGATACAATATAAGTGGTAATTTTAGCAGAAATGACGGAGTTTCTTAATTTCATAGTTGAAAGCGTTCTCAAGAGGGGGGAGGGTGGGAATCAAATACAATTCCGGCTCTATCATATGTACACTCATGTCCAAAATTATTGTCGCATATCTATAACTGTATTCTTGTAAGAATATAATTTGATAATGATTTTGCAGGGTACTTTTAATACTGATACTATGTGTATAATTGGGAAATGTATATTTTTGGTCAATTTCATAGGAAAAGAATTATAAATACGAAAATTAGAATGGGTAAAACAAAATGTTGCTAAATGGACAGAAAGTTTTATTTTCGTTTTATTGTTCTTATTTACTGCTCTTTTGACATGAAATTGGCCACATACATGTGTTTGCCGATTATACACATACTAACGTTATAAGAAATACCAGGCGAATTGGTTATCAAATTATATTCGTACAACAACATATTTATACACATGCGACAATAATTTTGGACATGAGTGTACATGGAGCTGCAAGTTTCGAGGAGCGGTAAAATGTATCATAGCTATATTATTTAAAATATTTTATTTATTTATTTTTTTAAACAGACTTCATGATGATGGTAGTTACATTTAATAAGTTGACTTTCTGTTTGAATGCTACATTCATAAGTCATGTTTTGCTTTCTAGTTGCACTGGATTGCAAACTGATATATTGAGATTCAAGTTCGATATTTAATTCTGTAAAAAGGATTATCATATCTTTTTCTGCAGGTGTGTTTGCTTTATCTTTCACTAACATAGTAGATTATTTAAGAAAAAAAAAAAAAACAGACACAACGAGGCCGTGTTTAGACTTTTCTCAGTGCGCGTACAATTTCCATCCCCTTTGTTGTTCGTGATGGGGTACTATATTTAAAATTGTGGTTTTTAAGATTTGTTCTATCTTGAGAAAAGGGGAGCGGGAAATGATGTCATTGTACGGGGTGGTAAACTGTCTAGGGCCGCCCCTGATCAGGTATGCCTTCATGCATTTTTCCACCGGGTGAGCAGAAGAGCGATTCGAAGGTGAACAAAAAACGGATACACAAGCACAGCCGCAAGTACACACATACAATACTTTGATGCATGTGTGCACATAAAACATGATATAAAACCAACAATTATTTACGCACATATCCTTATTAATTACAGTAAATAAACTAAAGTAATATACTAGTTACAAGCAATATAAATATATTAAGTGCTATAGTGTGTGAAAGCAAATTAATATGTATTGACATGCATTTCCAATAACTGGACAGTAGCCCTGCGTAGCGTAGTCCCTAACGGTTTCCTCTTTGGTGTGAGCGATCCCGGAGTCGATTCCCGGTGGGGACATTCGGTTGAAAAAGTGTAAAAGATTTTTCAGGCCAGCTATCCCTGAATGAGGTTTTCATGGATTATTCTCATTCACCAGGCAAAGGCGAGGATGGTACCTATCATACAGGTCTCAGGCCGCTTCCTTCCTTCCACAATCCTTTCTTCCTTCTCTTTCCTCGGATAGTGTATTCACCGATGCCGAAAACCCAGAAATCTAATCCCTAATCCCCAAGAACTGAACATTCTTTGAAAATTCGGAGAGGAGCAACTGCCGTCTATTTGCCTCTCGCTGCGAGTGATCACACAGGGATTCCAGACTTCAAAAGCCCCTTGCGAAATTTAAAATTTCATAATAACTTTGAGCCAAGAATAATTTTGCATTGAATATACGTGTTTGGGCAGGCATCTAGAATAGTCAGGATATATTTCTTCCTGTAACGCTATAGTGATCGCGAGGAGTCGTGAAGCTTGACCTAGATTTATCAGTTTCACACCGAATAAGAACGCGAGGGCGTGTCCCGGTTGTCAAACTATGAAATTTTGCCAGTGTCGTTTTTCACGTCATACGAAGAACATCTCCTGAGGGTATAGTGGTGTCGGATTGCCGCTAAGATTCCTTTTATTGCTATTATTGTTGCCGTTATTTTATACTTTTGCCAATGTCATTGTTATTGTTTAATTCGAGTAATTGTTAGAGTTGGTATTATAGTTCTTTAAGTCCTGTCTTTCTCGCTCGTTTACCGTGCTCTATAAGTTAAGCAATGCTGTTCATAACTTCTGCTGTTTTACTTTTTTCTCAAGTGTGCGTTCGGAAAACAGTTCCACGAATCGTGCCGAATTTTTCTGATGCATGGAACGTGACGGAAAGCAGTTCTATGATTTGTGTACAGTCCAGGCTTCACTAGTTCTCGTGTTCACTATAATTTATTACAAGTAGTATACGCGATTTTGTTAGATCTACGGGTATCATTGTTAGGAGTAATTGTGTCATTGTCAGTGGAAGATAAACACCAATAGATACAATCAGTTACTTACCAGTGTAGGTTTTACATACACAATACATAAATGCATACCTTCTCTAATACATAAAAGAATGTGTGTCTGTCGTCAAGCTTTCCTATAGAAAGGAATTGCGTAGAAGAGATGAATTCCTTACACGTATAGATTTTAATCAGACCCAATTTAATTTTAGACTTCCAAGCTATGCTGTGCGTAAGTGTCGGAGGTTTTATAGAAGAATTTTGTCGTCTTTCTGTCCGTGTGTCTGGAGACAGGTATCAGAGTAAAAAGAGTAAGAGATATCAAGATATATGTTTTTGCAATCGATTCAGAGTTCCAAGAACAGGTTCCTTCTCCTTCCTTAACTTTATATCTAAACCATAAGTCGTTCAAATTAGTCATTTCCTGTTTCAAAGTTTATCGCCATAGAACAAAAAGGTTAACACATAGCGAGAAGCAATCTTTTGCAAACGATTCAGTCCACAGATCATGACTATCCACAACATTCTGCTAAAACTAGAAGTGGTTCAAATTTAATATTACTTCGGGTTTCAATACTGTTCTCCGTAGAGCAAAAACGGTATGAGATATCGAGATGCAGTTGTTTTCCAATCGATTCAGATTATCGAGAGTATGTTCTGTTTTCTTCCTTAGCCATGTATTCAATCCGGAAGTGGTTCAAATTAACAATTTCCGTTTTCGGTGTTTATCGTCATAGAACAACAACGGTAGGCACAGCGAGTAATGGCTTTTTGATATGAATTTAACGCAACTAGTAGTTATATATGTTACTTAAAATTTGGGTATTGAATTCCCGTAGTTTTGAAGTCTACTGTATTGTGCAACTCGCTTGCTTATTTTATAATTTCAAATTCAAGGGGGTACTGGAGAGTCTCTTTTTTATTAAAATATATTTTTAGTGAACTATATTGTCTGTGAGATAGACAACCCAACCGTCTTCACGGTGTTTCAGGTTACATACCTTTCATATTTTAAACCTTATTCTTTCCGTGCAATGAACAGACATGTTAGCTAGTCCGAGAATTGATAGGGATAATGTCAAAGTCATTATCCATTGTTATGTTTTACGCACTTCTTCGCTTTGAAATGTTTTGCATAAACATACTTCTCATGCAAATAACGTACACTCCTATTAGTAAACAATAAAACAATATCAATTATTGTTGATAATGAATGATGCACACTTAGCACCATAAAAAAATGTTTTTCTCGAACACTATGCATGAGAAATTAGGAGGTTATAAGTTAAACGTAATTTGACCTTTATCTCATGAACCAATCTGTCACAAAACATCGTTAAAAAGTGAGTGGGGGCATTGCTTTTTTTTTTGTTCAAATCAACATAATATTCTTAGGTACAACTTTTTCTTTCAATATCTGAAAGTGATAGTAACATTGCGAAAAAAATAAAACTGAAAAACTACTTGCTTTTCAGTTTTTTGTCCATTTTAGGACCTCCAATGTCAAAACTTTGAATCCAACTTAATATTTGATAAGAGTGTTTTGAAACGCTGCTTGTAGCATCTTTTTGGATACCGAACCTCATTTTGCAAGTTTTTCCCTAGTGTGGTTGTTATTTATTATAATGCTTCTTTTACAAAAGATCAATTTGAGATCTATTTTATACAAAATTCCAGTTGTGTTTTTCCAATTCACATTAAATTTTGGATACAATTGAAACTTATAAATTCAAGAACCATGAAATTAAAACTTTAATTTTAAAAATAAGGTTTGAGAGTTGAAAAACAAGAACACAACTAGGTGTATTTGGACTATAGCTATATCAATGTGTTTTCATTTTAAATATATACGTTTTGTGTAAACCTATTTACTATACATATACACTGATTTTAACATACAAAAAAATACGGCACACATAAATATTCTCTGATAATGAGAACAAATCAAAAACCAAAAACTACATAATTACGATAATTCATTCAATCTTCGTCGCTGTGTTCGTTGATTGGAGAATATTTTCTACTTTAGAACCTAGTTTAAATAAATTAGTGACAAAACGAAAGGAAAATTATGAATTCTGGCAAAGAGAATGTTCGAGGTTTTGACATTAAGAATCATATAATGGTCCAAAAAACAGTAAAGAAAAACATGTTTTTTCCATTTTAATATTTTGACAATATTGCCATCATTTCCAGACCCTGAAAAGAATATATGTTTTACCTAAGAGTATTCGAACCTAAGAGTATTTTTTCAACTTTCGAACAAAAAATCAGCGATGTCTCCCTCAAATTCTTGGACATCTTTTTTTTATTTCAACACTCAAAAAGCCAAGAAATACGCATCGATTTTTTAAATGCTCACATTTGCACTTACATGTGTCTAAAATCAATAAAACTTTCAAATTATTTGGAGCACCCTACCAGATTTTTTTTAAAAAAATATTAAATTTTGAGCGTGTATGATACGATAATTTGGCAAGGGATGAGTGCCGAAACTTTTTTTGGGGGTGGGATAGGTCAAAACTATCATTTTGGTTCAATAACGACCAGTTTGGATCAAGGGCCGACTTCACTACTTTACCAGGAAAAGCCATTTTATTTTTGAAAATTCCCAAATTTAAGGGGTGTTCTATGTACATCTCCCAAATTTTGAAAGGGAGCATCAATGTACTCATGTCATAAAAAAAGAATGACCACCTATACTCAAATATATAATTATATAAAGTGTTAAAGACTCATAACCGAGCCTGTGACAATATTAATATTTGACAATTTTGTACCCGCAGAAGGAAACAAACAAGACCATCCAAATTTATAGTTGTATGTATTTGAGTCCTAGAAACCATTAATCAAATTTTGAATTTTGAGATTTCACAGATTTAAGAACTGGTCCTACGTACCATTCCCAAAAATTTAAAGAAGTATATCAATATTCACGTCTAATAAAAGAGAACGAACTCCTATATACACCCATATAGCCATGTAAGATCATGTCAAGGAGGATAAATTAGATAAAAGAAATGTCCAACTTTTGAATGTTTAGCAAAATTATACCCATGAAAGAAAACGAGATGGAACAGCCAAACTTACAACGGTATATATTAGGGTCCTAGAGAATATTTACTAAATTTTACTTTTTGACGACTCCCAAATTTAAGGAGTTGTACTACGTACCTCTCTCAAAATTTAATAGAGGCGAGTCAATGTAGTCATGTCCTATAAAAAGGAATCGACCCCTGTAGTTATCCATATAATACAGTAATAGAAAATAATAAACCCTCATCATGCAGGATAAAACAGATCAAAAACCTCCGAACTTTATATATATATATATATATATATATATATATATATATATATATATATATATATATATATATATATATATATACAGGGTGCGGCACGTAAAACCGGCCCGTCGTAATATTCTGGTATATTGTGTTTTTGGCAACACTTAAATAATCTACCTTCCTACCAAGAGATGGCGTGTCGAGGTCGGGTCGACTTACATGACCTGCAGTAGTCACGTGCAGCCGCAGCCAGTGAAACTTGTCGAAACCAGTTGAGAAAAAGGCCTCGTTGTGTTAAGCCGGGTGAGTGTCAGTGTGTGATAATGCCGTATTCGATACCCGAGCGTGTTGCCATTGTTGAAGGGTTCATTCTCACTGGATCTTTTGTGAAAACAAAGAATTTGTTTCGGGAGAAATTTAAAGGACGTTTAGTGCCAGCAAAAAGCACCATTCAGGAATTGATTGAAAAATGGCGGCGTACAGGATCGGTTCAAAATGCTCCCAGGAACAGACGACCATCTGTCTGCACACCTGAATTAAAGATGCAGGTGGAGGAGATAATGACAAGAAGTCCTCGAAAGTCAACCAGGAGATTGAGTCAACAGGTTCATGCGAATGAGAGAAGTTGCAGACGTGTTTTAAGGGGACTGAAGTTAAAACCGTACCGGATAAGTGTTGTGCAAAAACTGAAGGAGCCTGACCTGCAGAAGAGGGTGCATTTCTGTTCATGGCTGTTGAGCAATGTTGCCAGTGGTTTCTTGGATCCACTAATGCTCATCGTGAGTGACGAGGCGTGGTTCCACCTGTCTGGGTACGTAAATTCCCAAAACAACCGGTATTGGTCGACAGAAAATCCACACGCAATCCACCAGGTACCCTTGCATGATGAGAAGATTGGTGTTTGGTGTGCCATTTCCGCCACACGCGTTATTGGGCCCATATTCTTTGAGACGACAGTGAACAGTGACGTGTATATGGGAATCCTGGAGGAGTTTTATATACACTTGACCGAAGAGGAGCGTCAGTTATGTTACTTTCAGCAGGACGGTGCAACATCCCACACATTAGCTGCATCATTGTCCCTTATGCATGAGATGTTTACACCAGAGAGGACAATCAGCAAAGGCTTGTGGCCTCCTCGGTCACCAGACTTGTCCACGTGTGACTTTTACTTATGGGGACTGTTAAAGGGAAGAGTATACGAAACAAATCTACACACAATTGAATAACTCAAGACCAGGATCCAGGATGTCACCAATAGCATTACAACACAAGGACTGACAAGGGTATATATGAATCTCCTCAATCGTGCTCACATGTGTGTTGAAGTGGTCGGAGGACACTTTCAGCACCTGCTGTGAAGGTGAGTAGTCATATTCAATACATTCAATTCCATTTATGTGTTGTAGTTAATCATATTCAATACATTACATTTCATTTTATGTGTTCACTTTACGGGCCGGTTTTACGTGCCGCACCCTGTATATATATACATTGCATTTTTTACCCATGAAAGGGAATGAGATGGACCACTTAAATTTGCAGAGATACATACCCAGTTATACTACCATACTAAATGTTTAGGTTTGGCTACTTCCAGAACTTAAGTGTGATGGTCCTATGTACTCCTCCCAAAATTTAGGGTTGGGTCAAGTCACCTTCCCTTAATTTAGATGAGGTGGTTCTATGTTCTCGTGGATTATGGCTACTGAGCCAAGGACACGGAAACACAAAGTGAACAATAATTCGGTGAATAGTACTGGCATGCATTTCATGCATTGAAAATAAAATGAACTCTTGTAAAGACAGTAGAGAGTATCGTGCAATTGCATGTATGAGATATGGATAGTCACCAGTAAATCGCTTTAGTTATCTATTGAAAATCAAATCAAGAATTCGCTTTCGTTCGAGAATTATCGTGGAGTAATGGATTGATGGACGTGGTACTAATATTACGATCTTAGTGCGATCTTAATAAGCGTTATACTTCCACCGCTGTTACTCCCTGCCTGGCCCAACCCACTTGTTTACCCTCGCTGACCTTGAAGCACGTAGAGCTTATGCTGTATTGCAATGCACTCCACACCCCTGTACTTCCCTAGCTGTACAGCTTTTATTTATTAAGGTGGCGTGGCAACAGTCAAGTGCTTTCAAGGTCATCAGCAGCCAATAAAAGTGCGTTGGAGGACGGTTCATACAACGGCATGAGTTTAATTGCAATTTTGCAGTAATAAAAGGTGCATATCCTTCACTGTAAGTAACCAGCATTTCTTTCCAACGTTGCGGGTTGCATGGGAGGTAGGACATACTTTTGATTTTAACCCTTTATCGACTGACTGGACTTTTAAGTCCAGGTCTTTCATGGTTGCGTTTTATATTATGTAGACACCCTTTCTTTGCTAGTGACCAGACGGGACCCACAGAGTCTCGCTTCTAATGGTTCAAATAAAAAGTCACGAAATGCCAGAAGGTGCTTCTTAGCGTTCATGTGGGTATGTGACTAATATAATTTCGGACGTTTGGATTACGTTGTCCGTTTTCGACTAGTGATTGTGTGGGCTGATATTTTAACATTGTTTTCTCTATTATTTGGAGCTCCAAATATACATGGATTTTTCGTACTTCATCAGGTAATGTATGATTAATAGAAAGTCATTACGAATATATTGTATGTGTTATGGGACGGACCACTGAGTCTGATGGTAAAATTACAAGAAACCTGACGGTAAAATTACAGACGGACCACGAAGTCCCGTCAGGCTTTTACGCAGTGGAGGGCGATGTTAGAAATTTTCCTTCAAGCCTATGCATTGTTTGTTATATTTTCAATATAGATTGTTAGTAGTGATATCTATGTGAAGAAACTGTACCGAATTCTTAACTAATTTATATTTTTCATTTAGAACATAGGGGCTACGGGGCATAGCCCCATTGGATAATTATTCTACCAATGAGAACCTACATTATTAGGGCTCTATGGTACAGCCTTAGCCCCTATACTTTCATGCTATTTATGCAAATGATGTAAAGGTCCCGCATATTGCCGAACGTTTAGATCTTCACATTTCCTCATGTCGCTATCAAGTGGGGAACCGATCAAGAACAAAATAAACATAACTTTCAGTAAGCAATGATATCAGACTCCAAAATCGACGGACATGTTGGCTGCAATCCGTAAACAAAAGAAATATATGTGAACTATGTACTTTGAAGAAGATTGAATCTTGAGCACATGGAATGTACAATATGCAAGATTTTCTATTTGTAAATGAAAAGGAAAAACTGTTTTTTTGAATTCCATCATAAGTGACTGAACCAGTGTATATTGCTTTCCAAATCCAGGTTTCAACTTACTAAATAATCATTTCCTGTATTCAGATATTGTCAAAAAAAAAAAAAAAAAAAACTTTCACACTCTAGAAGCACCAAGCGGTTTTTTAAACCGCTCATGAAAATTTCCAGTTATGAATATTGAATGACGTTACATTTCTTTTTATACGTTACCATTTTATTTAACTAAGGTTGAAAAGTATTCAATACAATAGTATACGATCATGCCCGAAGGTGGGGGCAGGGTGGAGCCCCCCAGCTCACGAAAATGTACATGCAATATAGCTTACCATGAATATTAAATACCAGACGTAATATAGGAATCACTGAGATGGCCCTCACTAGTAAATTTTCTTCATTCGCCTCTGTATACGAATACACTTTACAATATTTTATTATATTACCATAAATACAAAATATATGTTCTATATTATAAGTATATAAATTTAATATATAAAAATATTCAGCCAGTGAGTTTTGTACCTTATGGGTCCATATCTTTGGTTGATTGGCCAAGTAAAATGGGACATTCTTAACAATTTGATGCTTTCACAAGCACATATTTCTAAGTCGTGTCTACCAATATCCAAAGTTTTAATCCAAATTTATCGGGCTTGTTCGGTGTATGTTGAATAAACTTGCAACGAACTTTCGTTGGAAATAGTTGCTCACCGCCAGTACTTTTCATGAGGCTTGTAGTTTCTGTTGCAATTGGAGATGAATGGATACAACATATCAGAAGCCAGAGCAAATTTACCTTTCTTTTGTCCCTCAAATCTACAACTTTTTTCATCAAATCGTATAAATTACATTATCCCAGAAAATCTGTTCCTGCTCATTATTTGTTTGTAAAATAGTGATAAATATTGTTTGCTCCACAAATCTCTTATGGGAATACTACTTGCATTCAGAGTCCATTTGTTATCACCCAGTTACTTGTTAGCTTCCGTTTCAGTAAACTTATGTATGAGTCGCAGAATTCTTTCATTCACAAACAGACGAAACGCACTTACGTAATTGTTATGTATATACATGTCGAATTGCGTACGACGAATGACCAGGCTGTTCGCGTAGGATACTGTACTTATTGATATGCAGGTAGTTATCCATTTTGGCCCATCTGTGGTTACAGAATCGCTTGTGGGGACAGGAGATATAATATTATCCTATCATCTTCCGAACGTTCATTACTGTCGTCGGGTCGCGGTGGCTCAGTGGTAGACCGTTCACCTCTGATGCTTGGGGTCCCGGGTGCGATAACACCCCCTCCAAGTGAACTTTGTGGTGGACAAACACCATGTGCATGGGTTTCCTCGGGGTTCTCCCGTTTCCTCCCAGTTTCTTCATTCCACCATTTCATTCATTTCTCATAATCACCGTCTCCTTTAGCCTAACCGGCATAACCGTGGGAAGTAAAACTAAAAAATATCATTACTGTCTTCGTCATGTAAGAAAATATCTTCATTGGAATGTTCGGTGTTTACACCTGATAATTGGTCCCAATCTTCAGATCTAAATTCCTGTTCTTCCAGATCCTGAAGCGTGAGAAGATATTCTAAAGGCTTTATTTCAGCAGAACACCTACTATAACCAAACATTCACGATAATATTCATATAGTGCAAAAATAAGAAGTCTGAAGCACTGAGCCCACATTTCACCACAGCGTGTAAAATGTATAAAATTACTTGGTAAGCGGAATAAAGTGCCTTTCTAGAGCATGATATACGAGAGGTCAAACAATCTAAAAACCCAATTTTAACGTGCCGATGACACAAATTAGTAAAGAGAGGGAGCAAGCTATAACACTGAGCTTTTGAAAATCATTTGTGATAAAAATGTGAAAAAGGAAAACAAAAATTAAAATTAAGTTATATAATTGATACTACTGTTACTTAGTGTCCTTTACGTAAAATATAAGTATTTTTTAAATAAAAATCCCTTTTCATTCATTTTCAGTAATTTCATTCATTTTCCCATTACTTAACATTATGCGGTCTAAAAAACCGCTCGGTGCTTCTAGGTATATCATGCTGAAACTCCTTCCCCTCACACTATTTTTTATTCAAACTTTTTGTAAATACATTGAATATCAAATAAATAAAAGTCATAGAGTATGAGCGACTAGTCGATAAAAGTAACTGAGAACTGGCAATATGTATATTTAGAAGCGGTCTGAAAAAACGCTTGGTGCTTGTAGTGTTAATTTGAGCATAAAAGTGCGAAATATATATATAAAAAAATACTTTTAATTTCATGTGTGTGGGTAGTGGAGTATGATATTTTATATTTATTCAAATAATAATAGAAAGTAAAATAATCACAAATGATATGTAAAGGAGTGAATTATAAACTTTGATGGTATAAATAACCCAAAAGTTTTAAATTATTACGATAACATCCGTAGCTTTATCCATATAAGACATGGAAAAAATATGTTACTATTATATTTTAGTCAATTTTTGCCTGACGGGACTTCTAAGTCCCGAACTCCCAAAACCTACATAAAAGAATAAAACACTCATTTTGCATGTTTTATTTTCTTAAAGTATGCTATTTATGACTAAAAGAAAGGAAAATAAAAAAAAAAATATTGGTTGAAAACAAACAAAAAATGGGTAATAAATGGTTAAACGGGACATGTATAACCACCACTAAAGCCATCTTTACTCGTTACGATGTTAATTGATTAACTCTATTAAGAAACTTGGCAACCATAATTGGAGTAATTGTCTATCGCGATAGAACTGAATTTAAAAAGCTACTTTCGTTCAAGAGTTACCATGTGAAGTAACGCAAATTCGTTCGTATTAATGTTATAATCATATTAGGCTTAATAACGTGATTCTAATAACGCAAAGTTTATGAACCAGTAATTATACCTAAACAAGACAAATGTACTAGGATCTTTTATGTAATGAAAATTATCAACAAAGGATGTTCGATGTTTATTCTTGCAAAGTAATATATATATATATATATATATATATATATATATATATATATATATATATAATCTGAATAATATTCAGAAGTGAAAAATATTTACTGGAATTGCAAAAGACTAACGTAAATAGTTATATTTCTACAACGTCCTGAAAATGGGTTAGAACGAAGACAAACATATCTTATTTCTTTCTTTTTTTCACTAGAAACAGTGGATCAGAGATCCTAGTATGAGCAAAATTTACATGCAGTTTTCGCAAAATGTCATATCATAGCATAATAATGAAGACAATAAACGCTTAAGAATGTGGATTTTTCGACAACATGACTGACATACATAAATCATTACGAAATTGCAATTAATACTAGGTTATTAATATCAGGACAACTACTAACGTTTAGTTTCATTATAATTGTGAACTAATTCCATGAGTGTTCACCGAACGGAGTTAAAGTGGTATCAAAATAAATAGTATTTATAATTCTAAATACTATTTAGAATTAAACAAAGAATTTTCGAAGTTCATACATTAGGAACAATAACTCTTAAAGACAAGGTTGACGCAACAGATGGTAAAAGCTATTAGATATCAGGGATCTGCAAGTTGTAATAGATTAAATCAAATTTATAGCTAACGTTCCATGATTATGCATGTACGCTAAAAGAGGCTGTGATAATTAGGATGAATGAATCAGTAGAATGAAAAAAATCAGGGAGGAAACAGGAGAATCCCGTGAAAACTTACGCGAATGGTGTTTTTCAACCAAAAAGTCCACATGACGGGAACTAGAACCAAACCACGCATCTCACATTCCAGAAGTGAGCACTCTATAACGAAACAGCGGTAGAGCTTAGTAAGTTGTACCTAGATAGATGTGGAAACTACAGGAAAAAATGATACTTGCTACGGGGATTTAGAAATTTACTTTTGCATTTACTTATTCAAGGTGAGATCAAGAAGTACGGTGAATGTATGCTCAGTCCCATCTATCGACCTTGTATCCATTTCAACTATTATGCCTGGTAACCCAAACCTTTGGTACAGCCTGTGTCGAGCTTGAACGAGTTTTGACATGTTAGTCGGCTTCCAGAGGCAGAATAGTGAGGACGTGTTAAGAGTATCTGTCGCGCGCCAACATTAGCTTGTGCTCTAAGCAGCAAAAATGTCCAAGAATCACACAAAATGTCAAAATCAGTGTATGGCGATGAAGCGTTGGAATTGAAGTCTGTTTACAAGTGGTATGAGCGATTCTAAAGCAGCAAAGAATCGGTTGAAAATAAACAACGATCGAGACGTCATTCGACATCAAAAACAGATGAAAATGTGCAAAAAGCGACACAAATGATTTGTTCAAATAGGCAAATGACTATTCGAGAGCTTTTCGAAGAACTAAACATCTCGTATGGGTCCATGAAAAAAGCATTTCAACAGCCAATTAAAATGCAAATTGTATCTTCTTCACCAAGATAACGCGCCGTGTTACGAGTTGCTTTTGATCCGCGAGTTTTTTGGCCGAAAAATATTACTGACTGTCCACATTCGCAGTACTCTCCAGATATAGCACCATGTGACTTCTGGATCTTTCCAAAAATTAAAATTGTGCTTAAAGGAAAATGTTTTGACACCATTCTTGTTATGAGACCACAAAAGGTAAGCTGAACGCCCTTCCAAAAGAAGCCTTCCAGAAATGCATCCAGTCATGGATTCAATGTTGGGATAAGTGCACTGCTAGCAAAGAGCAGTATCTTGAAGTAGATTAAATCAAATTCCATATAAACTTATTACTTTGTTTCTAATAAAATTGTTCACTGTACTTTTTGATCATACCTCGTATATTACCCAACAGTATACGTTAGTAACCTTTGTACATAAGTTATATTTATTGTGGCTCGTAAATAAGTTTCTTTTATTTAGTAGACCTAAATAATAAATTTTAAAAAAATCAAGCGCGTATATATTCTAGAGAACAGAATCACAGAAACGAAAGGTCTCATTTCGTTACAGAAAGGAACAGTTGTGTAATGCCATTGGAACGGTTAACTCGTAACACAAAACAAATGGGATCAATATCATGAAAGAAATAAGAATTCGTATTAAGGAAAATAGGCATTTCCCACTTAGAAAGAAAGTATCATATTTGAACATAAATACCACAAGAACTTTGAGAAATTCAAAAGTTGTTATGTTTTTTTTTTTATTATTCCGTATATTTATTTACTTAGTTACTTGCAAAACTGCCAGTGAAGAACCGTTTCGTGTTTCCAGTGGTATTAGAGTATAGCTACTGTTAAACATACATTTTCTGGAATTTTCTTTCATAAAACTGAAATAACATAAATCTAATTTTATTGCCAAGTTTTATGGATCTTTCCTGTTTCCGATTTTATGTCTCTTCAACCGTGCAAGAGGTTTCGATTTTCATTGCGATGCAATTGATTTTTTTTTATTCGAGAAAGAAAAATTTATTTTCGTAACAAATCCTCCAAAGGGAAAAAAAGCGAAGGATAACCTACAACTGCAATATATGTATAAAGGAAACTTCTATGACATGTTCAACAAATATTAGGAAAACTAGGTAATAGAAAGAAAGTAAACATGTATTTAACAGTGGTTCTCAGTTGTTCAGTCTTTGGAATTTCCATCTTTGCTTTTGGAGTGGACAATATCCTTTGAAGAACATTTGTTTATATCTGACCTGAAATTACAGATCCTCCTTTCATACCTTCTCCGTGGTGAAAAAAAGATGTTAAAATTGAAACAAGTCAAGAAAAAAAATATTTATTTTGTATAGATCTGAGAGATACAGTGTTCACATAATGTGATAAATTTTATTTGGATTACACTATTAATGAACACAAATACCGATATTCTGAAGTTGAAGTAGGCAGACCCTTAACTTCGTGCAGCAATTAAATTAAAGAGAACAGTATTATAACTAAGTAACTAACTAAATCTATGGCCTATGGAACTCGGAGGTTCAACGCCGCGTTCACAAAAGCTCTCCATTGACTTCTGTCTTTATCCAATTGGGATACGGACAAAATCTTGCTGCCGAAACATCGCCGCTCAAAATCTCGCGGGCCAAAAACCTCGCATGACCAAAACTTCGCGGGACAAAATCTCGCCAGGTCAAAACCTCAAAGACCAAAAGCTCGCTTGACCAAAAACTTGCGGAATGAAACCTTTCCTTAAAATTTACCCAAAGAGTTTCATAATATGCAATTCCATATTACAATAATAATAATAATAATAATAATAATAATAATAATAATAATAATAGTAATAATAATAATAATAATAATAGTAATAAGCCCATCGTGTGTTGGGGCTTTCTTGGGGCATTCCGTTTTTTCCCACTTTCTACATTCCATCATTTCCTTCATCCTGATAATAGTAAGGGCCTGACTTGATCTAAATTTTTCCGCCCCCTGGTACATGGTGCCCGCCACCACAGCCAAAATTTTGCGCCCCGGGAGCTCGGCGTTCACCTGGGATTACGTGGTTTGACATCATAGGGTCACGTGATGTTAGGCACGCCTCTTTGGGTCACGTGGTGTTAGATCACGCCTTTATGAGGTAGTTACACCGAGGGGTTGAAAAAAAATGAAATCTTTGAGCTTTACGTCCCATGGTTATGCCGGTTAGGCTAATGGAGACGGTGATGATGAGTGATGAATGGAATGGTGGAATGAAGAAAGTGGGAGGAAACGGGAGAACCCCGAGAAAACCCACGCACACGGTGTTTGTCCACCACAAAGGTCACTTGGCGGGGGCTGGGATCGAACCCGGGACCCCAAGCACCAGAGGTGAACGCTCTACCACTGAGCCACCGTGGCCCCCACCGAGGGGTTGATTTTGTTCCCTTTCACGGCATAAAATTTTGGAGATTGTTACCTTTCAATGGAATACAAGTGTATGTATAGCCAACCTTGCGGTATTTAATTTCAACTTTTGCGCCCCGGCGCCCCTAGGCCATGCCCCATGGTTTACGTTCCGCCCCTATGGGTAGTCCCACCAAAGGGGTTTATTTTGTTCCCTTTTACGGCATAAAATTAGGAGATTGTGATTCCCTTTTTTACCTTATAGGATGTATGTATAGCCCATTTTGTGGTACCTGATTTTAAATTTTGCGACCCTGGAGTGTGGCGCCCACCGAAATTTTGCGCAACGTCCCCTCTAGTTTACATAGTTTTACGCTCCGGTATTCTCACCTATGGGTTTATTTTGTTCCCTTTTATGGGTATAAATTTGAAGAACGTTATTCCTTTTCTTACCTTATAGGGTTTATGTATAGCCTACCTTATTTTTGTTCATTTTGATGGGTAAAAAATGACGCCCCTACGCCCACCTTAGCATCGCCTTTAGGATCACGTCATGGGGTCACGTGATGTTAGGCCATGTCTTTTTGTGTTCATGAGTTCCACCTTTATGAAGTAGTCCCACTGAGAGGTTTATTTCGTTTTCTTTTATGGGTACAAAATTTTGGAGATTGTTATCTTCAATTCTTACGTTATAGGTTGTATGTGTAGTCCGTTTCCTCTGATGAGTATCAATGATTGATTTTGGAGCCATATTACGTTATATGATTATTTGGAGGTGTACTTAAGATTATTTCTTTAAATTTGATATGTACTTCGTGGTCCATTTCGCTCCACCTCAGTGGTGAACATGGATACCTTACATGTGTTAATTACTACGTTATACACATTGCAATCGTTCCGAATTCGATTCTTGGTGGTAGTTTAGGAAATGTTGAGTTGAACTTCCCTTTGAGGCTAAGGGAGACTACGATGATGAGAAATGATGAAGTGAGAAAACATCATAAACTTACTTGTTTGCGGACTGAAGCAAGGACCTCACACATCAGAGACAAACCCTGAACCATCGTGCCCCATTAGGTGTGAGCAATTTCATGTATGAAAAGAACATGGACATGTTAGGTTACATTACACATTTCTGCTCGTTATTACGCATACGAGTTTATTGTGAAATTGCAGAATCTGCTTTTACGAAGAGTATAATGTGAGTTCGTTTATTGAATATCTCTAAGATGTGTAAAAGAGGGTCGATTCCGGGCATGGTTAACAACATCAATTTATATTGTTTTTGTTCGCAGATTAAATGAAAATGCTGCAAAGTTTAAAAAAGCTTCTTCGTGCATTGGCTTATAATCATATGATTAGAAGCAAACGTCAGCTATATTGTGTTACATGCTTACATATTCGTTGTCAGTATCATTGCCATTCTTTTGTTATTGCATATTAAACATATACAGTATTTAATTGTCAATGGTTTACTTTGAAAGGATATATTTATTCTTTGAGAAGGATAAAAGGGGTGTGATGATGTGATTTTGGACCTAGTTAATACCTCCCGTTTCCGTTCGTGGATTAAAATAAAAAATGACGTCACATTTACTCTTTGCATAAATCTGATTAGTTCATTGTTCGAGCGATTTTTTAAACGCTCAGAGTTTTGTTGCTCAGTAAGCGTTTCATTGATTTAAAAAATGTTGCCACATTTTGAAAATTTAAACTGCTCTGATTATTTTTCGAAACGGTTCCTCTGAGTGAAACAATTTTCAAAACTAAGAATTTTGAAAAACAAAATTTTCAAACTAAAAAAAACTTTTCAAAACGAAAAATTTTACGAACTAAAATTTTCAAATAAAAAATTAAACATTTTCAAAAAAAATTGAATTTAAAAAAAATCATAACCAAATCTTGAACCAAATCTTTCAAACAAAATTTCAAAGTAAAAGATTTGAAATAGAATTTTGAAACAAATTTTGAAAATCTAAAAATTTTAAAACAGAAAATAAAATCAAACACACTGAAACGAAACTTTTTAACTTAAAATTTTCGAACTTAAGATTTCAAACTGAATTTAAAAACTAAAAACTTTTCGAACCAAGTTTTCAAACCAATTTTTTCAAACTAAAATTTCCAAATCAAAAAATTTAAAATTTTCAAAACAAAATTTAGAAATTAAAAAAACAAATCAAAATTTTGAAAGAAATCTTTCAAACAAAATTTCACACAAAGATTTCGAATAAAATTTTGAAAAAATTTGAAAATCTGAAAATTATAACACAAAAAAATCAAATCAAACTTTTGAAAACACTTTTCGTACCAAATTTTCCAACAGTTTTTTGGAACTCCGAAATTTTAAACTTAAAAATTGCAAATCAAAATTTCAAACAGTTTTCGATCTAAAATTCTGAAGTAAAAAATTCGAACTCAAAGTTCAAACTACAAATTTTTCGAACTCAGAGAGATTTAGAATCAAAATTTGAAACTCAAGTTTCGAATTTTAAAATATTTTTGAACTACAATTATCAAACTCAAAAGTTTTTCGAAAATTTTAACAGAAATTGACAGTGATCACCTAAAGAGATCACACCGTAGATTGTGAATTGTTGCTAAAGTTTAAAGTGAAGTCAGTTTAACGACTTTTAGTGTACTGATTCGAATTTAAATTATCTTGGAGAAGTATTCAGGATTAAATTTGATATATGATGAACCGTTTGGCTAGTACTTGCTAGTAATTTATTTCGTAACGGAACATTGTAATGAAGTTTCAAGCTCATCTCATAAGACAAACTATCTAGTCAGCCCTAACTCACAAATCGTTTTGCTAACCAAAGCGAGTTGGTAAGCCGTAACTTTTAGTAATGTAACATAGTTTACGGTTTAAGATTTATGTTGTCTAGAGAACGATTGATTTCGTTTATGTAATGAACCCGTTGGCCAGCCATAGCCTGATTTCACATCGTAGCTCACGAATGCAATCTTGTTGTAGTTGTTTAGCTGTGACCATTTATCTGGACATAGTCTGTACGATTAACAGGAATGAAATACTACTTAGTTTAACGACCTTGAAGACGTGAAATAAGGTGAAATCTGAACCATCAAATGTTAAGACACACTGCGATAGAACAAACAAAAATGTGTGTTTTCCCTTACCTGGAGTTGAACCCCGGATCGATTTCGCAAAGGTGTAGATTTTTGAATAACTTTAAGAAAAGGACATATTTCTTTTAGCACAGCGATACATATCTAATGTGCTGGGAACTCGAACCTCAAAATCGACGTCTGCTTAGTTGTTAAATGCAATTAACAAATTTTCTATTTACATTACCAAACTCTTTAAAATGTTGAATCAACTTTTGTCAAATTGAAATTGCATTTTAAAAAAAAATCACCTGCGAAGGCGAAGATGAGGAAAGGGTAGGAGGGGCTTTTCGCACAAGTTTCGTAACGAAATGAATTTCATTACTTCAGTATCATAGTTTCATTGTCATAGAAGAATAATGTAGAATTTGCAGTGTTTCCTTATGACATCATTCAGCTCTGTCATATTGTATTCTTTTTAAATTTTGCTACTGGTGCTTAGTTACTAAGATATCAGTCCCGTGCTTGTAACACTGAACTTGTCATTTACTGCAATAGTGATTTCCTACGGAACCGTGTTACCTAGTGATGCTATAATGATGCACTGAATCCAATTTTCTCTGGTGTAAGAGGTTTTCAGTTCGATTCGTTTAGAGAGCTTCCCTTCGTTCTCATGGGATTATCAGTGAAATCGTGATACTTATTTCATGAAAGATTTTACCAGTAGTGAATGATGCTACATTGAATTCAATTTACTATGGTGGAAGAGCTTCCCTCATAAGATTGTAAATGAAGAAAAAAAACTGTTACGATACCATGGTTCGGCTTTCCAAGTGTAAAAGAAATGATCGATTTATCGTTTTGATCTGATATTGTTTGTACCGTGGTGCTGCATAACGAGTGATTTGTATTAAATAACATTCATAAGAAGATCGATTCCGGCTGGAAAACAATTTCATAAAAGTGAACAGGTGCATCTAATGCGAAAATGATTCTAGTTTGATCCTGCTGACGCACACTATTTCAAGTGAAGTTTTATACGATAAACGTACTCCACGAACAATCTGTGTCTACTCCTAAAACTTCATTACATTTTCATAGAAACCCATAGAAGTAGTACATTTGTATTTTTTTAAAAAAATGTAATCAGTATGTACTGTAATAAACAACATTGTGTGTTTGTGTGTGTGTGTGTGTGCGCGTGCGTGATGTTAGCCTAAACAAGTCTTTTCATGATTGGTTTTTAAAATTTTCGTTGTAGTATCTGCTCTCCGAGAAAAGCTGGGGCCTGCAAAATGATTTTCCTCGACTCAAAAATCAGTGACCTTGCTTGTTTCATGTTAAGTATATCATTATCTCCATCAAATATTGTGTTTTTGTTTTACGTCGTGATGACTCAATGATAGATGTGTGTAAGGTCCCTGGTTCGATCTTAGCTAACGTCAAGTTGCTTTGTAGTGGACAAAACGCCGTGTACGTGGGTTTCCTCAGGGAACTCCCCACTATATTTATTCCATCATTACATTTATTTCTCATCATCATCGTCCTCTTTAGCCTAGTTGGCATAACCGTGAGACGTAAAACTCAAAAATTTAATTTCATTTCTCTTTTACGTGTAAAATTGATTAATTAAACTTTTGTGTCACTAGGCTGTGTAAGACTTGAACGATAGAATCTGAACCACCACAAGTGTTTTCTGTTCTCTTAACAGTACCGGGACTATATGAGACGTAAATCTTGTGTTTCTAGACTGTATAAGACGTGAACGATAAAATCTGAACCACCATAAACGTTTTATGTTGTCTGAACAATACCGAGGCTGTATAAGACGTGGACCTACAGTTCAAAGTGAAATTCGAATCATCATAAATGTAGCTATAAACACCAAATATTTGTTTCTATTTTACGAATAAGATTGAAAATGTTTATGACTTTAGGCTGTATAAGACTTGAACGTACTTCTGTGGGTTGTGTACTTAAATCCGTAATAATAACACCGAAAATCGAACCTGGAATTAGCCACTGACATCGCAAATGAGCTTAAGGAAAGATTTCTTTTTATCGTATGCATTCAACCTGGAAAATGCTGATTAGCATTTGTTCTTCAAGTGAGAGGAGTAAGAGGTAAGGAAATACTTCCGTGTTTGACGTCACATGAATGAAATTTTGTTCATCTTAGCATTTTGTTCGTTCTGTGCTTTGATCAGTAAGCTGTTACCCATTTCATACAAGTTCAAGTGTTATAGTGGCTAATATTTATTAACTCACGTCTTAATGGTCGCTAAACTAAGTAGTATTTCATTCCTGGTAACCCTACAGGCTGTCTAGAAAAATGGACACGGCTAAACCACAACAACAAGATTGATTTCCTGAGCTACGATGTGAAATCAGGCTATGGCTGGTCAACGGGTTCATTACATAAACGAAATCAATCGTCCTCTAGACAATAGACGTCTTAAACCGAAAACTATGTTACATTGGTAAAAGTTACGGCTTACCAACGGGCTTTGGCTAGCGAAACGTTTGTGAGCTAGGGCTGACTAGATAGTTAGTCTTATGAGATGAGCTTGCGACTTCATTTCAATGTTCCGTTACGAAATAAATGACTAGCAATTACTAGCCAAACGGTGAATCATATATCAAATTTAATCCTGAATACTTCTCCAAGATAACTTAAATTCGAATCAGTAAACTAAAAGTCATTAAACTGACTTCACTTTAAACTTTAGCAACAATTCACAATCTACGGTGTGATCTCTTTAGGTGATCACTTTCAATCTCTGTTAAAATTTTTGAAAAGTTTGAGTTTGATAATTGTAGTTCAAAAATATTCTTAAATTCGAAACTTGTGTTTCAAATTTTGATTCTAAAACTTTCCGAGTTCGAAAATTTGTAGTTTGAACTTTGAGTTCGAATTCTCTTAATTCAAAATTTTAGATCGAAATCTTTTAGTTTGAAATTGTGATTTTCAATTTTTAAGTTTGAAACTTTTTGAGTTCGAAAAAAATTTGAAAATTTGGTTCGGAAATCTTTCAGTTTTCAAATTCAGTTTGAAATCTTAAGTTCGAAAATTTTAAGTTTAAAAGAAATTCGTTCCAGAAAGTTTGATTTGATATTTTGTTTTAAAATTTTTAGATTTTCAAAATTTGTTTCAAAATTTTATTTGAAATCTTTAACTTTGAAATTTTGTTTGAAGGATTTGTTTCAAAATTTTGATTTGTTTCGTTTAATTTCAAAATTTTGTTTTAAATATTTTGTTAATTTTTTTATTTGAAAATTTTAGTTCGAAAAATTTTTCGTTTTGATAAGTTTAATATTTTTTAGTTTGAAAATTTTTAGTTTTTCGAAATTTTTAGTTTTGAAAATTATTACACTCAGCGGAACCGTTTCGAAAAAGAATCGGAGCAGTTTATATCTTCAAAATATGGCAACATTGTTTCCATCAATGTAGCGCTTACTGAGCAACAAAACGCTGAGCGTTTAAAAAATCGCTCGAACGATGAACTGATCAGATTTAAACAAAGAGTAAATGTGACGTGATTTTTTATTTTAATCCACGAACGGAAACGGGAGGTATTAACTAGGTCCAAAAGCACATCATCCCATCCCTTTTATCCTTCTCAAAGAATAAATATATCCTTTCAAAGTAAACCATTGACAATTAAATACTGTATATTTTCAATATGCAATAACAAAAGAATGGCAATGATACTGACAACGAATATGTAAGCACATGTAACACAATATAGCTGACGTTTGCTTCTAAACATATGATTATAAGCCAATGCACGAAGAAGCTTTTTTAAATTTTGCAGCATTTCTATTCAATCTGCGAACAAAAACGATATAAATTGATGTTGTTAACCATGCCCGGAATCGACCCTCTTTTACACAGAGATATTCAATAAACGAACTCACATTATACTCTTCGTAAAAGCAGATTCTGCAATTTCACAATAAGCTCGTATGCATAACAACGAGCAGAAACGTGTAATGTAACCTAACATGTCCATGTTCTTTTCATACGTGAAATTGCTCACACCAAATGGGGCACGATGGTTCAGGGCTTGTCTCTGATGTGTGAGGTCCCTGCTTCAATCCGCAAGCAAGTTTATGATGTTTTCTCATTTCATCATTTCTCATCATCGTCATCTCCCTTAGCCTCAAAGGGACGTTCAACTCAACATTTCCTAAACTAGCACCAAGAATCGAACTCGGGACGATTGCAATGTCTATAACGTAGTAATCAACACATGTAAGGTATCAATGTTCACCACTGAGATGATCTTGTTTTATTGTGATGGTTGACAGCTCAAACGATGGTGCTGGAAAATTAGTACCAATCGTCGTGAGATGTTATCATGTGCCTAGTGGAATTCATGTTAAAGTATTAGAGCTTGGAACATTGCCTGGTAAAACGAGTGATCAGCTTAATGAGTTTGTATTTTCAGTTTTTTTTTTTGCCGCAACGATCTGGTTGAGAAATTAGTTATAATGTTTGCAGACAATACTAATACAAATTTTGAGGGTGCAAGAAAGAAGGGTCACAATAATCTCTTTCAACAGTTATCAGCATTCACCAAGCACTACAAAAAATCTTTTGTTGGCGTAGGATGCCTGGCTCATGTTGTCAATAATTGTATAGTAATGCTGCTGATACACTTCCTGTTGATGCTGAGGTTATAATTGTGAAGTTGTTTAAGTTTTTCCGTATCTACACAGTTTGAATGGGTGAACTGAAGGAGTTCTGCGTATTCATCGATCTTGAGTACTAAAAAGTGTTGTCTGATTCGAACATACGATGGATCAGACTTTTATCTACTTTAGAACGTGTTCTACAAATGACGGAGCCACGCAGAAACTATTTTTTTGCCCAAGTAAATCCTCCTGTTGTTCTACAATCGTTTTTTGAAGATCCAAATGGAGAATTGTAGCTTTTGGTTTTTACACAATTGTTCATCTCTTTAAAACGATATTGTAAAAAAGACGGAAGGGCATAAAGTATCAGCAACAAAGTATCAGTGAATATTTGATTTTATTAAGGAACTTGATTGACAGAAAACAGTCCTCATTTCTAACGACTAAATTTAAAGACCTTCAAAGGAAAAAAATTCCTGCAGGACAACGCTGTGATTTACAACAGGTGAAGGAGACTGTGTCTTCTTTTTATGACCATTGCATAACCTATTTAGATCTTTGGAAATCAAATGTAGACAGCTTGAGTCAACTGTCTTGGATAGATTTAAAGAGGCAGCTAAAATGGGAAGAAGTAGAAGAAAGTTGGACTCTTTTTCAAGACAGTATGCCGCCTATTTCACTTGACGATTTGTTTAAGGAACTAAGTGTGCTGAACTCATATCTTACAGAGACTGTTTTGTCAGAGTGGACAAACCAAAAGCTTTCATCAGAACAAAGGTCGTTAAGCATATTCCAGGATTTGAAGAAAGATTATATAAATTCCTAATCTTAAGATGTTGTTGAGTTTGTTCTTTGCTTGCCGGGAACAAATGCTTTGGTCGAGCGGGCATTTTCAATGATAACTTTTGGGGTGCTGAAAAGTCCGTGATGTCCACTCATTGTGTAAAATCAACTTCAGTAATAAAGATGAACTGTTCACAAAAGTGTACAGAAATGTGCGAGAACATCAAGAGAAACAAGAATCTTTTAAAATCCCTGGCTTGATCAGAGAAATATGACTGGAAAGAGCCCAAACCGTCTTTCTTTATGAACGCTGAAAAAGAGTAGTATAGTGAACATATGAATTAATCTAATATGCATTTCTTTTTCTTTTACTCTGTCCATCAGTTTTTGCAACGTTCGTTCTCTAGAAAAATTATCACTAGGAATAATGCCATTGTTTAATAGAGTAATGTAAGTAAACATAGCAAATAAATTACAAACCACTACTATCATGTGAATAGTTTTGGATTTTAGCTTAATAATAATAATAATAATAATAATAATAATAATAATAATAATAATAATAATAATAATGTTTCAAGGCAAAAGAGGGTTGAGAATTTAAGCGATAAGAACGGTGGCTGAGGCACGGGCGTCGTTAGCGAGCGGGACACGTCCCCCCAGATTTTAGTCACGTATTAAAACGTGGCATATATATATATATATATATATATATATATATATATATATATATATATATAAAACTTTTGGCGGAAAGAGAATTTTGATTTTGATTCATCCTATCCCCCCGCAGAATTAAAAAGCTAACCACGTCAGAGGCTGAGGGGACTGACTTTAAAAAATGTCCCGATCTTCACTAACAGAAATATGGTCACCGTATATATAGAGCATTATACATCGAAGAAATCGTCGTGACGAGGTTTTATACTGACGACATTTCTTCCCAGGAAAGACTACGTCCCGCGTAGTTTAGACCAGGTGAGATTCTGTGTCCAGAGATCAGGGCTGCGAGGTTTCGGCCTGACGAGATTTTGCCCCGCGAGGTTTTGGGCGGCGAGGTTTCGGCCCGGCGAGATTTTGAGCCGCGAGGATGTCGCCACGAGGTTCTGGGCGCGAGGTTTTGTACTCAAACCATCCAATTGGCTCCTGTCTCTTCTTTGTATTCCTATTTCTGCAAGATACATCTTAATATTGTCCTCCCATCTGCGACTGGGTTCTCCTAATCGTAATTTTCCGAATGGATATCCAGTTAAAACTTTGAGTGCGTTCCTACTTTCTTCCATTCTGGCTGCATGACCTACTCACCGCATCCTCGTAGATTTGATGATCATAACAATGAAATAAAGTATTATGTATTACTTTTTACTTAATTAATTTCTTACTAAAATATATGCAAAATTAACTAGGTGAAGCTTGCTAATCCAGCATGTAATGTAACTTCTATTGTTAACTTTCTCTCTAAGAACGAATATACCATACATAACTTGGAATCATGACATTTGTGGGTTTCGTGAGGTTTGTTGTCACTCGCTCAATTACAATGTTGCTTTGCGAGTCCAGTAGCGTAGTTAGGACTTTTTAGGTTGTAGCAGTAAGGGGCCTACTAAAATAGTGAGTGGCATTTCGTTTTAAGAACGCTTTGGGAAAAGACTAAAAATGACTTAACGCTAAAATCTAGGTAGAAGACAGTGCGCCGTCAAGGTCCCGCTCACTCAAAGTTAGAGCACACTGTGCGTATATTTACACGAAATGCCTAAAGCTTTTTGGAACATCAATAATTTTGCTTTCCATGAAGGTAGTGCAGTGAAAATTGGCTGCATCACTAACCTCCACGAGAATATGAAAACTATAAAATTTCTATGTTAAATCTCAAACTCCTTACAAGAAGAGGGTCGTAAAACTTAAGTAATAAAAGATACTTTGTCACTCACTGATCAATGCGCATAGAGTACCTCTTAAACAATGGCAAAAGAGAAAACGGCAAACGGAAATTATTTAAAAAGAAAATATTACAATTGGATTATGTGACAAAATAAATAGGTCTAATGGCAAAATGAAAAAGCCCAATAACCTATCCATCAACTTCCATTAAGTCTAACAAATATTGGTAAGTTATTCCAATTCAAATTGAGAGAATTCACTATACGAAAGTATATGGTGTTGATTAATATAAGATGGTTTTCACAGACTTAATGTTTATTTATTTATTTCTAAAAATATAGCATTTCAAATAACATGATTTACATAACTATTTTGATTATTAAGAAGATACAAGTCAAGAAACAAAAGAAAACAATATTAAAAACCTAGTACAAAAGTCAAGATTATTTTTCGATAAAGTTGTTGCCAATAAAAAAATAAATACTGTTTACTTCTCCTGAACACCACATAATTAGTGGTGAAACAAACATCGAAATTTCACAAAATACCCTAAAAATGGTTACAGAGTTGTACAGTGCTAAAACCCAAAATAAAATATAACTAACTCTTTCAATTTAACGTCCCACGACTATGACCTTTAGGCTAAGGGAGACGATGATTAAGACAAATTAATGATGATAGAATGGTAAAGTGATAGGAAATAGGAATACCTCGAGAAAACCCACGGATATGATGTTGTTCTCAACAAAATTACTTGGCTGGGGATCGTACCAAAGACGTCATGCAACAGAGATAAGCGCTCTAACACTGAGCCATCGTGCCCTTCATTGCTAAGATCCAGAAAAGCCATTTATATTCAGCGGTGTTTTCATCATTTGGGTTAACTTATTAGACGCCAGACCATACTAACATATCCAGAAACGTCAGAAGGGCCGAAGACTTATTTTATTACGAACACAATGATTAAGAGGGGATCTTTTAAAGAATGGATATGTTAAGAGAGGTAAAGGAGATTCAAATGTTTTATCCAGAATAAAGCACGACATGAACCGCTGAAATTAGGAAAACTAAAATTGACATATAATCTTTTTTTATTAAAAATAAGTGACTCTTTTTGACATGCATCTTGTACAATTATAAAATATTTGATTTTGAAAAGGTTTACACAATTTTTACAAGACTAGAAGTTTTGAGAAGCACTTCATTTAGGTACGCACGAACTGCATAGTGATAATGAAACGCTGTTTCAATCTTTTTGCGATAGATAGTTATCTGAATTATCACTCAATTGTGGCATCAACCAAGGCTAGAGCGTGTCGAGTTATAGGACATGCCTGAAACAGCGTCCCCCCGTGCAGGCAAACGGGCGGTGCAGCTTCCGACGTGACATAGCACAAAACACATTCAACTTTGTGAATTTCGTTCATGTTCAACCATTCTGCTTGGATGTTCTTTTCAACAAATTTTACAATTGAATCAAGTAACGTTTCTACTGATGTGGAATATGGATTTACTAAAGTTATGTGAGCGAAGACACTACATATTCCTTGAAAACGACAGGCAAACCAAAATCGTTCTTTTTCATCATAGCCTTTAGCTGCTGTTGAGTTTCTTTTCAACCACCAATACTATAGGGTGCGGCATTTTTAGTTCACAAAACACGTCGGTTAGCGTACACGTCTTTCGCATGGAAAACCCGTGTTTGATTCCTGGTGGGAATTCATGTGATTTGCATTGCACCTTAATCAGTAGGTCTGCGTCCCAAATAGCCTTTTTTTTGAACGGGACGTTAAATTCAAAACTCAACTCTAGTTCACGAGGAGCTTTACGCGTGGATTTTGTAGAACTCCGGTAGAAGACCTCTGTACATGTTCGACACGTTTACCAGAGACTGCTGAGCGTCTAGTTGTTTCCTGTGGGCAACTAGTTTTAGAAATTTTTGATACCATTTCTCGATACAATTCCTGGAGGAAGCTACCGTACCACGCTTCTTTTGAAATGAACGCTGCAAGTGTGGTAAGGTAGTTTCCCGAATTCCATCATACAAATCTCCTTCCCAACACCAAGAAACTCCATTCGTCTAGTTTTCATTAACAGCGCCCCATGTGGTAATCTATCGAAGTACAAGAGCCTTAACGAAACAAAAATGTAATCTTTAGACGTATGCAACTAACAGCATAAACTAATGTACAGTAGTTTTCTAATAATAAAGTCCTTAGTGGCAAACTTACTTTATATTTACCCGGTACAGTACAGTATGTGGCATGTTTAGTGCAAAAGGGATTCAAGTCCGTATTTTTGTTATTTCTTACATATTTCATCTTTAAGATCTGTATCTAAATGTAACGGGGCACGATTAAGAGACCCAACCATTTTTATTTACTTTGGAAACAGTTATTTAACTGTTAAGAACCAAACAGCTCTTTTGCATTTTTAATTTGGAATTTTCTCGTATTGTTTGGATGATTAATAATGATTTGCCTGAATGTTACCAAGTAATAACATTTTAACATTAACAAAATACGTTAATTTCCTACTTATTGATTTGCTGTTTACAAGGAAATCCTTATACTTGAAAAGTTTTTGTCATACAACTGTAGTAGAAGTTTTTCAAACTTTCACCCCTATTTTTACCTTCTGCCTTGCTTTCTTAAGTTTTACACGTGCACCTATTAAGTCTGTTTATAATGACATTAAGCATTTTTCAAAAATAAATTTGTATTTTCCTGGCTCCTGCTGTTACACTACAATAACTTAACATTGTCCGCTACAATCGCTTACCTGCTTCAAAACGCAATAATAATAATAATCATAATAATAATAATAATAATAATAATAATAATAATAATAATAATAATAATAATAATAATAATAATAATAATAATAATAATAATAACAAAATATTGGTTATTGTAAGTAAGTACTTCAAATTCCATAAGCTCGTCTCTCTAAATTCTAAAATTCGTCATCTAGCAACGCTAGCAGCTTGGTTTCAATGTATAGCTGCTTTATGTTAGATCAACTGTATATTAAAAAAACAACAAAACAAACTAACAAACAAACAAGAACTTTGTTTGTTTCACTTTGAAGTAATTAACCACCTCCATGTAGGTGTTCACTTCCATCTTTACGTTCATGACGTCAAAAATGTCAAATGAAAAGCATTGAAAAAGCAAATTTTAGTCATTTTTGGCTTTGGTCACTCCATGGTCATTCTGCAAGTTTCCGTCATTCCGACGCCCCGCTCTTCGAAACTTCAAGACTTTAAAATAACAGATCATTACCTATCAAGAGAAGAAAGAGCATAAAACAGCATGTACTTTAGTAAAACTATTCTAAAATTACGTTGCTTTCCCAAGGTCTAAAATCTCAGTCTTTTTTATCCTAATTGCTACAGAGTCAATTATTTCATACATGAATTTCACTTAAATTATAATTTTAATAATTATCTCACACCGTTAATGCACCTGTCAACAGCTCAATTGCACCTTTGGTGTATCTCCCGACGCCACTTTTTGTTTCTTTTATCTATTCTGTATGAAAAACTAATTTTAGAGTTTGAAATATTTGTCTAGATATTGCAAATAACTCTTATAATGTTATTTTGTTTTAACCTTTCCATGCACTTAGGTGTGACGTTATGCTTCGCCCGTTTTTTACTGTCAAGTGACGAAAGGAGAGAGGAAAATATGGTAATCGTAAAAACAATCGAATTCCAAATTTCAACCGATTTACATGTTTCATAGACCATATGAAAGGAGTCTCAAAAGTCCCCTGACAGGATAACTCTGTTATTATCAGAGTTACAACAAAATATAAGAGGAAGAAACACCGCCAAATATGATGTTTTTAATCTAAAGCAAAGGATTTGTTTTTTTTAAAAATCGGACGAGCCGTTTGGGCTGTACACTCTTTTTGTGCCCAATGCTAAATGAAAATGCAACGTTGTCATTTACCTGGACCTACAACATAAGTGAATGAAGTTACTGTCTTTCACGCTTACATGTCGACGACTAGCCCCCATTTCATAAAGTAATACTGCATTTTCATTTGACCGTTTGGTTCAAGAGTCATTGGGCTCAAGAGTTGGTCGTTTGGTTCAAGAGTTATTAAGTTTTATTTATTTTTGTAAATCCCTGGCCCCCTCCCCTAAATTATACCGTCAAAATGAATAGCTAGAAAATCTCCCAGGCCGGAACCAGTTCTACGTCAAAAATGTGATCGAGATCGGTCGGGCGGTTCAAGAGATTAAGAGTCACCAACATAGTCACTTTCAATTTTATAATATAGAATAAGTCATTCTATTATGGAAAGGACTTGATTCTTTTGTGCTCTGTCCATGTGTCTGTTGGTACTTAAAAACAAAACTTAAGCCTCAGAGCATTTGATCTCTTGTGACATTACTTATCTTTTTCTTTGACAAACTAAACTTTTACTAGATGGTTCATCTGTGTGATAATTTGATAGAACTTGTTTCGTACGATCAGCTGTTGGAAGAAGCTGCATTCCAACGTTTATCATAGGTGACCTCCTGTCTCACTGTCAGGTTATTTTGTGCCAGAGCTAACGCAAATATATTTATTTTAGTTTTAAGATAATTATATTCAGAATAATATTTGACTCTGATTTGATTTGAGTACAGCGTCTCTTTCAGTTGCTGGGCTATATAATAATTGGACCTACAACTTAGCCTGGGATTCAAACTACATGGCCTTCCACCGGGAATTGAACTGGGGTCTCGCATGCTAGAGGCATATACTCAGAATAATATACCAGCATGCTACTATTTATCATTGAAATTTGTAATAAAAAGATCATGTTTAACCGTTAACCCTATAAATAATATGGTATTCGTGACCTCGTTTCAGTATTAGACCAAACTTATTACTATCTTCTGTAGCACCACTAAACTTCACTTTCCCAGCTTTCACTGTTTTTCTATGGTACGTAAATGGAACGAACACTCGAATTTTGACACATTGTCCTAGTAATGATGTATACAGATAAAGCACTGGCCCGAAATTTAATGACTTATAACAATGTGGCAATACAGGCCAGGTAAGTATTACCTTCCATCATAAGATCCAGATGTTTAATCTCACATTACCATTTCGATGTGCCTTGAGATCTTTTCTAGAAGGTTTTCACTTTTTCAGGTAACAATCGCGTGTATTTTCTTGTAATCAACATAACCCCTTTATCGTTGCCACTGTATTTTATGTTAAGTGCATATTCCTGACATGGTTTGCAATTTTATTCGCGATATCAAGTGACAATTGCCAATATTTACTTAACACAGACAGATAGAACTTACGTTATTCTCTTGTCAATGCTCGAACTTGTTGATGCAAAGTCGACACAACACCTATTTGACTGCAACCAACCAAACATATGTGATGTGTGGGTTGTATATAGGCCTACAGCAAACGTTTGACAATTAGTTCTGAATAATTTTGCTGTAAAATGGTGAGCTGCGGCAAAAGTTGTGTGAACATATTGTGTTATTATCGAGTTTATGTGATTGTACGAAGGTTAGAGCTCTAACTAGTATGGGAAAGTGTGAGATCTAGATTGATTTATTCGACTCTAAATAAATAAAAGTATAACCCAATAAAACAAAATAAATTAATTTAGTTTCCCAGTTGGAAATAGCAAATCTGTACTTGCATTACCCAGCTCGTGCAAACAAGCTTATGTGTTCAAAAATTCTCGAAGAAGTGGAAAGCTTTCTACTTTAAATCTCAGTTTTCATTGGCTTCTGACGAAATAAATGGCTAGCAAAATATTTAGTGCTTCCAGAATCAGTTTCCAAATTATAAATCCACATTTTATATGGTTTCAGGGATAGAAAGAAACGTTCACTTCAGAGTCATATTTTCGCGAGTAGGAGGAAGAGTGAAAAAAAAAGAAGTATATGTTAGTGTGGAACTATCCAGTATAGTGAAAACCGATTCATTCTCGTTTACATCTGAAGCAAGCTTTACTATTATGAACTATCGTAATAGCCAACGCTACTGCTATCAATACATTTGGTCTAAGCTTCGAGCACGGTGAAGTTATATGGAGGAAAGTAGTAGTAGGGGCCCTGTTATATCTAGCCGAGTCAGCAAAAATTTTCTCGATTCTGATTGGCTGAGAGAGGTCACTTGATGTTAGGCCCCGCCCACGCGGAAAATTCAAATTTAGCCACGCCCTCCAGGTCACGTGGTATGACGCCATGAGTCACCCTGCGGGAAAATCCCTCACTTGGGATTTTTGAAATTCGTTTTCTTTTACGGGTAAGATGAGTGTTTTGATACTTTGATTCTGATTGGCTGATAGATGTCACGTGATTTCAGGTCCTGGGATTTTAAAAATGTGTACCCTTTTACGGGTATCCTGTTTGACGAGTACTTTGGTACCACGATTCTGATTGGCTGATAGAGGTCACATGATCTTAGCTTAGCACACGCAGGAAATTCAAATTTTCAGGTCACGTGGTATGACGTCATGTTTCACCTTGGGGGAAAATCCCTCACTTCCTTTTATGGCCATGATTTCTTTTAATTCGTTTTATTTTAAGGTTATTCTCTTAGATGAGTGCTTTGGTACCTCGATTCTAATTGGCAGATAGAGGTCACGTGATCTTAACTCCGCCCACGCAGTAAATTCAAAATTTCAGGTCATGTGGTATGATGTTATGAGTTACCTTACGGGAAAATCCCACACCCTGGATTTTAGAATTTCGTTTCCTTTTTATGGTTATCCTTTTTGGTACCTTGAAGTTCCCTTGAAGTTCCCTTAAATAACCCTTTTTGGTATCATGATATTGTACTGAAGTTCACCTTAAATATCATCGTTCTCTTTGACAGATAAGATTATTACCAGCTTTTGTACCTTGATGGAGAATGTTCATATGAGGAGATTGAGTATAGAATCTTGCCCTTGAATTAGTATGTTTCTGAAAGGATACATTTATTTTCTAACTATGTGAAAGAGGAGCCCATCCTTATTGCTTGTAGATTAACTAAAGAGATAATATTTTGCTTATATCTGGTTGGTTCATTGTTAGAACTCTAACAAAATATTGTTGTGAGTTTAAGCGATTTTTTAAACGCTCAGCGTTTTGTTGGTCAGTAAGCGCTTCATTGAATGAAACAGTGTTGCCAGATTATTAAAATCTAAACTGCTCCGATTCTTTTTGAAACGGTTCCGCAGAGTGCAAGCATATTGAGAAACTAAAATTTTTTCGAACCAAAAAAAAATTGAAACAATTATCAAAACTAAAAATTTTTCAAACCAAAGTTGAAACATTCCTGCTCTTTGTTTGTTTGTTTGTTTTACACCTGTCTCATAGTCTCAGAATAATAGGAATTGGCATAGACATTTCAATGTCACTTATGTTGACATTTTCACACACCACCATTTTGTACAGGATTATCATCAAGAGTCTAGACTTCCTTCATCTTTCGCTTCACATTAGCTACTTGAACCCCTTTCCTATTTCAAAATCTTAAGTTGGACCCCGTCTGGGACCCTGCGAGGGAACCTGGAACATTTCTTTACTTTGAATACCTATACGTTTAAAATAATAACATATCCGTGTTTTGGGTTTTACACCTATCCCACCGTTTCAGATTCATACGAGAGGCCATAGACTTTGAAACGAAGATTGTGTTGATATTTTGACCCACCGCTATTTTGCACAGGCTAATCGTAGAGAGTCGACACTTGATTTATCTTCTTTCATTCAACACCAACTTTCATACAATATGGAAGTTGACCCCATTTCGATTTAAAAATTTTGAGTTGGACCCCGTCTGGAACCGTATGGGGGCCTCGGGACCATTTATTTTACTTTGATACGTTGTACTATTGGAATATTGAAAGACATGTTTTTCAGTTTTCATATCTGTCTCACCATTTCAGATTTTTCGGGGTTACAACGGACTTTATGGACACGCTTAAAGATTTTATTAAAAATGAGTAAAGTGCTGCCCCCAAGCGGAATGCATGAGACCTCCCCAATTTTGGTAACAGGTTTTGATCTTAACTTGACTCAAGCTTTCAGCAAATATATATATCACCCCCACTTTGTGGGTTCAGGTTCAAGTACATCCCTAGTTAGAGCAGGCGTCAGTAGGGTTGCGTATATCACGGATATTATACCTCAAAAGTTTATGTGACCCATTGTATATACATCAGGACGAACGGATGAACAGACAAACAGATGTCGAAAAATCACTTTTTCGGTATATATGGACTATGAAACTTGTAAATTCGTTGAAATATCAAATTCAATATTTTTTTTGGGGGGGGGGAGCTCACCACTATCTTATTTTCTTTCGTCTCTCGACAGTAAAATTACATTCATGTTTTAGGATAACTGGAATGTGTAGAGCAATTTTAACCGAACGTTGTATACATATTACTTGGATAAGAGCTCTGTAGTGTTAGATTTCCTGCTACACCTAGGAGGTGCAGGAGTGTGACATATACAAATGATCGAAAGAGGTCAATATTAGTATCGAATCCACAGATTTCAAGGGCACTGAAATGAATAGTGACACTCTCAATGCCTTTTAGGTAGAAGCTCAGATTGTGTTATTACCCCTGGGAGGATGGATTGATGACATATGAATATAATCGGAAAGGCCGATATTAATGTTATAGTTTTCTGGATCCCAATTTGATTAGTGACAGTTCCGATGCCCTTTAATTCCAATTCTTGATCCCAGTGGCGTCCGCTTCTGCTCCTAGCTCTTCATTAATCTCTCTCTTTCTTTTCAAATTGGTCTCTCTCTCTCTCTCAATATATATATATTCGTTTTTTGTTACGCAAAAGCTGCGGTTGGGGCTTTTTTATTGACATGAGTCCTTATATATTTATCTCAGGTCTCTGTTTCCTCTTTTGGAGTTCCTTTTATTCTGAAAAAGATAAGAAAAATAATACAACATAACATAGAATACATGAAATAAAAACATAAAATACAAACAAACACAATACGCAACATACATGACACATAGATATTAAAACTGAACCAACTTATCCTTTGATTTTTTTCTGTGTTTATTTATCTATTGCTTTCTCTCTTGCATTTTGAAGTTAAATCTAATTGGTTTCTGTCTTACTTGGTTTTCAACTGGTTCACTATTGAAAATGGCATCATTATTGTAATGTTATTATCACTATTTGGTTTCTCAAGAACTGTTTGTCTAAAGCTGGAGTTTACCGTCCTCCGTATATAGTACTAAGGTTGATCTCTCTTCATGGTACTCGGTATCTTCTTGATTGCTTTATTAAAATAATTCACAAACATATAACACTTACACACGCTACGACACTACACTACACAATTACAAATAATTGATTTGATATACTTTATAATCTTCTTATATATTCTAGAATGGATTATGCAGTTATTCTAGCTTTTTATAGCAAGATCTAGCTCTATTTAAGCTCTCATATATTTCCAATACCTTTTTACAAAGAGTATTAAGTTTTGTTCTATTGTTTTTATTCTGTATTATTTCCAATAGCCCGTTCATTTCAAATTTGTTCCTCAGGTCTAATCGTAAATTAAAAGATTCATTTGATAAAATAATGTTATTGCATGAGGTGATCTGTAGATTGTACTTATCCACAGTCACATTCGTCAGTTCTATTTTCTTAAAGGTTGTTCTGAAAGGGCCGTGTCCACTTAAGAACTGAATAGTGTGTTTGTTAAGGTCTAACTCTCCCATTTCCAGTCTTTAGTCTATGTTAGGAAACATGTTGTAAACTCTTCTCGCTTTGGTACCATTTTCCCAATTTGCTTGTCATTTTCTTTAAATATAAATATCTATGTCCTCGGTTGTATGTACTCTATTGTTAAAAAAGTTGTTCTAATTTTACGTAGTTACCTTTTTGTAACCAGAAACGTCAGGATTGTCCTAAAATAGCTAAGTGTAATGGTTCAATACCCAATATTACTTGTAGAGCATCAACCGGAGTTGTTGTCATGGTGCCTGACATGCGTAGCAAAATTATTCTTTGTACAGGGTGGTCCAGAAGTGGACATACCCCTAATTGATGTTTCCTGACGGCATTAGGTTTTACCCACGTTTGTTTGGTAACATTTCTTGGCATTGGAATATTTATGACTCTTAAGACTCTTAAGACTTCAAGGTAAATGTGTACAGACATTCTACCATAACTAATGTGACGCTGAGTTCAAAAATATGGTTACATTGCTCTTTATTGAAGGAATTGAAAAAGATTATTTTGATTAATATGCATTTTAAAAGACATTTTTCTCTCTTGATTTGCTACAAGCTAGCAAGTGAAAAAGGAAATACGTAAAACCTTCTGAAGGTGACTAATGTTGCTTTTGCTGCGCAATTTTGTAGGAAGTTTACATGTCGAAGGTTACTCATAGTCATCCTACAGGATATATAATCATGATTTTTGGCAACGTGACACCGCATTAATATGTTGAAATTGGTTATATAGATATGAATCTATAGATAAGTCTAGAGATCACGCTATTGAATTCTTCCGGCTGTGACAGTACACGTATGTACATGTGTGTCACGCCACGTATTTTGGGTGCGGCAGTCTCTAAGAGCCAATCAAAATGCAAAAGAGCAATAAGTTTCCATATTTGTGGAGATGATAAAACGGATGTACTGACGGATGTGAGACTTGGGTGTGACCCTCGAGAATAATATAAAAGAACCTCAAGGTCTCAAATGAGAGAGAAGTTCACAAGTTCCGGTGCAAAGGTGCTGAGGTTCGAGACGTCGGCTGTGACCAGACAGAATCATCGTCAAAGTTTCTAAGAGTTACAAGAATACTACCATAAGGTATGTATAATCCCTTGTTGCATCATAAAATTCAAGTTTAGAGATGTCATGCGGTACTTCAAAATGAATTGTGTACCTACCATAAAACTTTCAAGATTAAGAACTGTTGTCACATACTTGTATTTCATCTTCCGTTTCTTCTAACTTAAATATTTCAATCTCTAGCCTGTCAATCAATATATATATATATAAGTTAAGGTATCAATCTATCAAATGAACTATCAGATATTCCATTACTTTTGTTGAATCACTAAATCAAATGTTGTTATATATTACCATTTTAGTTATTTAATAAACTTACTTTTTATAAATAATGTTGTCATTCCCCTAGATTAAAACCACCTTTTCCCATGAAAATAATGGTGTAATTTAAGTATATTTCTTTGTGACATCCGCTACAGAATTAGCGTGAGCAGATCTCTACATTATGGTGGAATAAAACGAGCTAAATAATTAAAAAGAGTCTGCACATCGTCACAAATGGGGGCTCGTCCAAAGCTTTTCTTTTTTTTTTTTTCATTTTTCGGGACGAAAAATTTTGTGGTGCTGCTATGTCATCTTTCCTTTTCTATTTTGTATCTTATGTTTAGGTTTTGATATTATGTTCATAGTGCATTATAATTTAAGTAAATTATGCAAATTGTTGTAATTTTACCAATGTATTATTGTGGATTATAATGGCAATTAGTGATTGATTATATTACTCATAGTGAAATACCCCCCCCATTATTTTTTTTATTTGAAAAAAAAATAGTGAAAACAGTAATTCGAAATGTCTTCCCATTGGTTCCCCTTTTTCAAACCTAAGAAATCTCCGCCGAAGTTTCATGCTTGGTATATTACAAAATCGGGAGAGGCAAGTTGCAAATATTGTAGGAAATCTCTTGTTCAGAAAACTGCGCTTACGAAGACTTTGCGTTCCGAGTTATGTCCCATGGCAAAAGAAGCAACTGATTTGCCAGTGCAGCAGGCTAGTTTGCCAGTAGCTAGTTCGCCTACTTCTCTTGAACCGCGGATAAATCATCCACAGCAGTATAGTTTACCGGATCCTGTGGATAGGCAACCGATAACACAAACGCAGCGTTATAAAGAAAATTTAGCTAAGTTCGAAGAAACTTGTAATAAAATGCCATCCTTGACTCCTTTGGACAGTACACAATATAAACCAGTAGTCGCGAAACGCACAATTTTCCTTAAGCCAGAACAACTGACTAACCCTTCTAATGAAGGTGCAGTTAGTTCCTCTGAAGAATCTCCTGGCAATATGACGAGTGATTTTGAGTTCGATCCCAAGTTGGCGTCAACACCTTTAAAGAAAGAAGAACAGCAGCATAGAATTGCTCCGAAAGCGGTCAGGGATTATTTTCCATTTGACATACCACCTCATGTGGGCGAACCCTTGAAAAGTAAACTCCCAGAAAGTTCACCACCTGAATCAAGTAAATATGATTCAGAAGACGAAATTAAACAATTGGCAAAGAAGGAGCTCTACCAGGAAAAGACTGCACGTGACGTACTAACACCGAGTCCTTTCTCATATGACTCAGGCGAAGAATTTAAAGAGTTTATAAATGAAGAACCTTGTATTGAAAATCTAAGTTTTCTTAAATATCCGCAAATTGCTTCTCACCCTCCTCAAGTAACATATTCCCCAACTGCCGATAACGCACTTGCACTTTTGTTATATAATAATATTAGGCGAGAAATTTTTGATAATCACGAAGTGAAGACTCCCTCAGATGATTCATTACCCTTGGACGAGAATAAGTCAATAAATGTTAATTTACTCCCTCCGAAAGGACCCCAAATAGAAAATAGACAAGATCCTGATGAATCAAGTGCACGGGAAGAAACAGAAGATCGAGTAGCCAGTGTCCCGGTATTGAAATTGCCGAAATTTAAAGGAAGCCCTAAAGAATCTGTTACAAGATTCCTTGATGAATATCAGACCATATCTCGTGCCCTCGATTGGCTCGACCAGGAGCAATGTATATATCTAGCGGCCTGTCTTGAAAATTTTGCCCTTGATTGGTTCCTATGTCATAAGGATGCCATCCAACAGTTGCAGTTTCGAGAATTAAAGCAAATGATTTCTCGAGCATTTCCTGACGATTTATATAAAGGTCAGCTTGAACAAAAGTTAAAGAGAAAACGACTCCCTCCTCGTTTCCCTCCTGATAACTTCGCGTATACTTTAATAAGAGACTGGAAGTTCGTAAGACCTGAAATGGGAGAGAGAGAATTGTTACGCCTACTATATAAGGCATTGCCTTCTAACTATGTCCAAGCTTTAGTCTTAAAAGAAGTATCGACCATAGATCAAGCTATCCATGTGCTGCGGTTATTGTACTTAGCTGACATTTATACTGAATCGCATCAGGAAATGAATAAGAAAGGTAGAGAATTTAAAAGACCACATCATGTAAAACCTTATAGGGGTGTTAGAAACAATTCGTTTGTCAAAAGAATGTGGACGTATAAGCATGAAATCGGGAGAGATGGTAGGCCAATTGAAGTGAAAAGAGCTCGAACGAAATTGTGTGATCACAGATTGCCCACGATTCCGATTCGAATTTTTAATAGAAAAGTAGACGCATTATTAGACAGTGGTTTGCAGGTCTCTGTTCTGGCTGAATAAATGATCCCTCAAAATTTTCCAATTGCTAAGCGAATGCGCGCCACTATTCGTTTGCGCACATTAGGGGATAAGTTAACTGAACCACTCCCAGTGGTTCGGTTAAGTTTCCAAGTTGGAACTTATGGTCGAAGATCGCGTCGTTTATGGTTAAATGTGGCATTAGTTAAACAGTCTCAATTAGACGAGAAAATGGTTCTAGGAATAGATTTCATTCAGCGTTACACATACGGTATAGGGTTACAGTCTATAACTATTAATGGCAATCAAAGACATCCTAACATGAAGTTTTATGTTCAGTATTTGCCAAGTCGTAAGGAACAAACAGTATTAAATCTGTCACATGTTCAGTTTTACGACAAAAATGGTAACTCTAGGACGAATAGAAACGTTAGCTCAACATCAGTATCACCTACGAACATTGACGTGCCTCAAAGTAGTTTAGAACTTCATGATTCAATCTCCCTTTCTGAAGACGCACATTGTGATTCCCAACCTGAGAACGAATGTCCTATATTGAAAATCAACTGTATTGAGCAGCAAACATCTCGTAACTTGATCACAACTGCCGAGCGCAAGCAAATACCTGCTGGGAAAGTTGGTTTAGTGCAAGTTAAGCCATGTTATCCTATAACTGGAGATCAATATGTTGAACCGAATGATGTTTTTCATCGAACTTACTCATGTTTAATACCACCTACAATGTATGTAGAAGAAAATGGGTATGCTAAACTGCCTGTGTTTAACTTGAGTAAGCGGGACGTGACTATTCCAGATGCTCAAATCATAGGACATTTGGAGAAATGTGTTCCTACACCAGAGATAAGAGTGAACACGGTTAAAGCCAGCCCACTCTCCGCTGAGAAAGTCGAAAATTCGAAATCTAAATTGCAACACGATGTTGGCAAAGAAATTGACATTTCCCCTGACCTTTCGTCTGAAGATCGAAAAAGGGTAGTAGATCTATTGAATGAATTTCAAGATATTATTGCGTGGACAATAAATGATATAACTGTAACACACGAATATGAGCATAGCATAGAATTAATTTCAAACATTCCTGTATCTTCACCACCCTACAGAGAGACATTAGAGACAAAAAGAGCCATGAAAGAAGAGATTGACAATTTGCTTAAACAAAACATCATCTCTAGTTGTCGGTCTTCATACGCATCACCAGTTATTTTAGTTAAGAAGAGAGATAATTCTAAGAAACTCATAGTGGACTATAGAAAATTGAACTCCGTCATATCTCCTGACAGTTACGCTCTTCCATCACTCAACGACCTAATAGATTTATTCACAAATATTCAATTCATAAGTTCAATAGACCTCAGAACTGGTTTTCTACAAATTCCCTTAAAGGAAGAGGATAAATTGAAAACTGCATTCATTTGTAGTGCCGGTTTGTTTAATTTTAATGTGGTCCCAAAAGGTCTCTCCACTTCCTCCGTGGCATTTCAAAGAATGATCGACAAAGTGTTTGCAGGGTTAAAATTTAATATTATGGCATGCTTCGTGGATGACTTGATTGTCTTTGGAAAATCTATAGACGAAAAGTTAGATAGACTTCGGAAAGTATTCACTCGTTTGCGAGAAGCCAATCTAAAATTAAATCCCTCAAAATCTCACTTAATGTATGCTGAACTACCAATCTTAGGATTCGTCGTAGGACGCAAAGGGGTTAAGATAGATCCTAAACGAGTCGAGGCTATCACTAACTTTCCCGAACCGAAAACAGTTCGTGATGTACGCAGTTTCGTTGGATTGGCCAGTTATAATCGAAGATTTATTAAAAACTTTTCAGTTATCGCGAAGCCCTTAATAGATTTGACTAAGCCTGATGTAATCTTTCAATTTGGAGATAAAGAACGCCAAGCCTTTAATATCTTAAAGGAGAAGCTCGTTACTGCCCCAGTATTAGCCATCTTTGATCCTGAAGCAGATGCTACCGAATTGTATGTAGATGCTTGTGAATACGGAATTGGCGCCGTATTAATGCAAATCAAAAATGGAGAGAAGAAACCGATTGCTTATTATAGCAGAAAAATCTCAGACCATGAAGCTAAGTCCTTAACGATCCCAGAAAAAGAGACCATGGCTTTGGTACAAGCCGTATTACACTTCCATGAATATCTAATAAAAGTGCCTCACTTCACTGCATTTACTGATAGTTGTTGTGTTTGCTATTTAAGGAACATGAAAAATCTAAAAGGCAAATATCTTCTTTGGTTAATCAGGTTGCAATCTTATAACTTCTCGATTAAAGCGATAAGAGGTAACCCCTCTAATCGACATTCGGACTGCATGTCCAGATATCCGACGCACACCCTAAGTGTGGAAGAAAACGCCAATCGCGACGAAGGGCTGTGTATAAACATGATGAAAATTGACGCGACTGATGTAATTAAGGCACAGAAAGAAGACGAATATTTTGGTAGAATTCGTGAATTAGTAAAGTCTGATCCTACTAATAATGAGGCTCGTCCGTATGTATTAGTAGATGAGGTGTTATATCGTAAGTCTAATAATGATTTAAAGCAATGTGTTCCTCGAAGTCTGGTTCCTGAGGTTTTATATGCTATCCATACATCATGTCTAGAAGGCGGACATCTTGGAGAGAGCAAAGTGTTTTCTCGTGTCAATGAGCGATTTTATTGGCCTCGAATGGGTTTCGATATCAAACAGTATATTAAGACATGTTGCAAATGTCAAGAACGTAAAGACTCAACCACTACACCATTAGGGTTGTATGAACCAATTAAACCACTAGCTCCTTTCCATACCTTAACTTTGGAAGTATTTGGCCCACTGCCCCCCTCTAATGGTTATAAGTATGTCATCACCGCTGTCGATATGTTTTCAAACTATGTAGTGGCACGACCATTAAGAACAATAACAGCCAAGAATGTTGCAAAGTTTTTATTGGAGGATATTATTTGTTATTTTGGTCCACCCCGCCATATATTGTCAGACCTTGGTTCTAAATTCCACACACAAGTAACTAGCGAAATTATGACTGTACTCGGTATACATCAAAAGTTTAGTATTAATTACCATCATAGAATAAATTCACGAATGGAGAAATATGATCAAGCTTTGGTAAACTATTTGAAGAAATATATGTCTACTTCCCAGAAAGATTGGTCTCTATTTGTTAGAACTGCTTGTTACTCTTATAATACTATAAAACACAAACACCATCCTTGTTCTCCTTTTGAATTGGTGTTTGGTAGAAAGGCTGAATTAGGACTCGAACTCGAGACTCCATGCCGAACCCCGTATGGAAAACTCGTGAAAAAGAATCTTGATCGTATAAAGAAAATTAGCACAAAGGCCTTAACTAGTCAGCAGTAACAACAAAAAGCCAAAATTGATAAGCGTAGGAGAGCACATACGTAAAAAAAAAAAGAAAGAAAGAAAATGATTAGACCTCATTACAAATTTGGTAACTAAGCCGGGGTTATTTCCTAAATGTATGCAACGTGCATCCTTAAGAAAGTTAATGTTGAACGAACGAAGTTATATTGTCCAAGTTCTCTAGTTTCAACCTGATCGAATTGTTCAATCATTTCATAGTTAAAAAAAAACAAAAAAATGTTAAGTTATCGCTATAGGCGTAGAAACTTCTAAAGTGAAATTCAATGTTGATGCAGGCTTTCTGAAAGAAATGTTATATTAATACTTAAATAAATAATTAAGTAAGTAAATGGGTACTCAATCAATTAAGTAAATATATTTATATGTATAGAAGGAATAAATAGAGAAAAGAGTAGTTTAGAGAAGTACAAAATGGTTTTAAATCCATATATGGTCGGAAACCCTGCTACAAAAAAAAAAAAAAAAAAAAAAGGACAGAGAAAAGAGAATAGGAAGAAAATATATAAATATATACAACTAAGGAAACTTGATTCCTTGCGTAGGTATTATATTCCTGGTGTTGACAGCAGACCAAAGACAGACAGACAGACAGACAAAACAAAAAAAACACCAAGTGAAAAGAAAAGAGAGAAATAAAGAAATGGAAAATACAAATTATTTATTTGTTAAAAGTAATACTTCCGTTAGAAGGATTGAAAATCGCATTAATGAGAGAGAATAAGAATTAAAAATAGGATACGCCTTCGTATTTTATAGGTCCAGATAGGCTTTTGCCTTCGCAGCCTCCACTAAGCTTGGTGAACCATTGCCTTATTGGCAAGACGAAATAAAACACCTTATGAACGCTTTCGAATTAGGTATGCAGTTCTAAGAGCATGTAACAAACTAGAGTTAATTATGAGTACACATTACATATTAAAAATGGTTTGAACCCCGTGTATTGGAAGTTATTTTACTCGTGAGCCAGGTCGTGTGTAAATGAAGTAGAGAAACTACTTAATTGTATGAATTGCTAAGGTTCAAGCAGGTTTACGTGTTCTTTCTGGTGTTCCCTTGGAACTCAATAATGTGAAATACAGTCAACCCAAATTAAAATCAATCGACAGAGTGTACTGATAAATCATGGAGGACAATGATTCTATAATAATAGAGGCCGTGGTATAGGAGGTCATTATAATAATAAAAGCCAGCCGTGATAGACAGATTAACAATAAGGATAGAACTCTCAAGATGTAAGACCTATAGATAAAACTCAAAAATAAGCGAGCATTGGTATTTTTTTTATCTTATTCACTGTATTTCTTTCAATTTTATTTTCTTTCCTTTTACTGTTTATATTTCTGCGCAGGTAATAAGTAGTTAGAAGAGATAGCTAAGGAAATAAAAATATATAAAAGGGACTGATATAATAATTTATATTCCCTTATATCATAAGATAACCAATCATGAATCACTGTATGCTTCGTTCTCGTATAGCAGAAAGGTGTACGTTTCCATATTTCTATTAGTAATATTTTACTCTAAAGCATTAGATAATAAAGCAGTGAGGACGATGAAATTGTCATTTGAAAACAGAAACAGACAAGAAAAGAACACGAGCAACAATAATTTTAATTTTGTATAATCATGTTTTGCTTCCTTTTACAGATAATGCCTCTATAAATTGTCATCGGTCGTAAGTAATTACGTCTTGCTTTGTTTGTATTAATGCAATGCAACATTATAGTATATTCTATAAAAAGGTATTATAGTTACATACATCAATGTATTACAGATACTGCAGATGGATGACAATTCACAATTCACCGTTTGTTTGAGCACTATAGGTAGCCCCGAAATACCTGTGTACCCCTCCCTCTTTATTTTTTGGATTGGCATGAATGTAGGTATAGTACTCTGTTACGAAGCAAGGACGCCTTCTTCCCCTTCTTTTTATTTCCGGTTTATTTCCGGCCTGATCCAGCAACGTTCTGTACTTTTTTTAAAGGTCTCTTTCTCTAAGCAAGTATATGTTTTGTAATATATTTCATACTTGTTAAAAACAAAAAAAAATATATTGTTATATACTTCATATTGTTAAATCAAACATTATTCCTTTCTCAACGATCTTACTTCATAACAGTATTATCTGCTATTATGTAATAGTGTTTTCTTGAGTAGTTTCTGTCTTCCGGAAGTAAGTTATCTACTTCCTTACTCAACTGTTATCAGCACACACTCTCAGCACAACAATCTTTATTTATAATTTGTATGCAATGAAGTGCGTTACTTTAAAAAAGAAGAAGGTTCTAAAACACAAAAATCACCATCATTACTAATTGAGATGAATCCTCTACTATTGGAATTAGGTCAAGTTGAATGGCGGCAGCCTTACTCAAAAAGTTTTCATGCAATAATAATAATAATAATAATAATAATAATAATAATAATAATAATAATAATAATAATAATAATAATAATAGTAATAATAATAATAATAATAATAATAATAATAATAATAATAATAAAATGGTAACTAAATTGTACCGTACATTAAAACAAATGAATAGTCATGAGCATTCTATAATCTGGAAACAATAATAAGATTAATAATTAATTAACATCCATTAATAGCCATGGCTCATTCATCATTGCTAATTACAAGGCAGTAGTCACTATAAATACCTTTTATTTTCTCAAGGGTGCATATTATGAAAACGTATTCACTTTCAGACCATTTATATTCATGGTTGGAATGGTCCTATTCTGATGGATCTCTATTTCAGCAGTAAAGGAACTGCTTTCCACTTTACTCACACCAAATAGCAACTTATACTGCAAGGAAAATTAATAATATTAAATAAATTCTAAAGTTATTTAATCAAAGCTGAAAATTTAAAGAATTTAGGATGCTCTCGGATAGGAAGCCTTCCGTTCTCGAGTGAGCACGGAATTGCCTTTGATATTGTGTTACAAAATGGAGGCTGATCCTTGTTCGCCCACTGCTCCATTTCGAACTCTGTTTAGACGTTTGTCTTTAATCATGACCTTTAAATTGTTATCTAATTGTCACCATTTAATTAGCTAAAAATATTATTGTTCCACCGGCTAATAAGGAATATGTGCTCCACAGTAGCCTCTCCCAAGAAGGCTTTCTGCGTACGAGTGCTCTTACTCTGACCGCTTTTGGTTGGATGAAGCGTCAGTCCTAAGAGTGATTTCCATTTCCTAGACAGCTTGACTCTTACCTGTGCTGACTATCTGAATATGCGTTATTGAGTTATGCGCCTTACTACTCCTTATTAATGTACTATTATGAACGTTATATTGCTTTGATCACAGATGAGCTTTGATTACAGATGATAATGTAGTTATGCTGATATTATTAGTACATAATTATATGTGTTGCGCAAGTTATGTTTCAGGCTAATGTTGATTATCTTTGTATTATTGATTAATATTGATTTACTGTTGTTTTATCATTAGAAGTGTAGAAGTAACGTTATGTAATTGCTAGATTTATTTGAATATGTATATGTAATAGTTATTTAGTTAAATTGTTAGATTATTATACATTTTGCACATTGTCGATATATATATATATATATATATATATATATATATATATATATATATATATATATATATATATATATATATATATATATATATATATATATATATATATTTTGCACAAGATGCTATTAGATTATGATGATTTTAAGCAAAGATCGAGTCATTATCATTCCTTATGTGTAATATATACAGAGTGTTGACTTCGTTCACATATTTTATATAAGAACACTATGTTCAGTAACTTATAGGCTAACTTATTAATTAGTATATTACTTATATATCCCAATAGTATATTACATATGGATACAGTTAGCACACACATAGATATAACTCCCTTGAGTGCACTACTAATTATTAAAAAAAAGAAACTAAAATAAAAAAAACACACACTCAACAAAACCTTGCACATAAAACACGCATAAAACTTTTGCGTTGCATCTGTTATATAACTGATAAACTATATTGTGATAATAAGAAAAGTGAAAAGGAAATCAAGCAAGTTATGTCAGTACTACATATTACACTACTACATGCATTACATGTCATTACTCTTGCTACATTCCCTCTAATTGCTAATTCTACATATACTCCAGACTCCATGCATTCAAGTCTTGTTCCAATGTGTAGGTGTTAATTGGTGAAATTCTTCAGTCCTCTCTACATCCACTTCCTAAGAGCATGCGAGGTGAATTAACAACATTCCCCCAGGGACACCCCTGCCTAACGGAGTTTAATTAAAATCACGCTAGAGTCAGGGTTGCCCCTAACGGAAGTTATTAGTAATCAACATAGTGCCATCAACCCCATTGCAGACTGTAAGGGTCCATCCACACACCAGACAGGGCGTTACATCATGCAAACATCTATGGTATAGTTTAACTTTCTGCTACCGGCATCCCCGAATAATTGGCGTAAATTTTCCTAAATTGTTCCGGAAGTATTTTGAGCGGCCAGTGAGTGTGTCCTCTTAAATGTCATTGAATGTCGATGAGTGCCTTCTTCCTCTTCAACGTGCATTCTAACCTTATATTCTAAGTTCTTACTCATTAGTGTTCTTATCCTAATAATTATGGTGGACAACACCGTGTGTTTTCTCGAGATTTTCCCGTTTCTTCCCACGTCCTTCATTTCATCATTTTCATTCATTACTCATCGCCACCGTCTCCATTAGCCTAACAGACATATTCATGGGACGTAATTCAAGAAATTCAATTCATTTCATTATCTAATAAATTTTATCGCACTAATTTATATGGCACAACATGGTATTTAACAAAAGAAAATAAAATAATTGTGTACTAATCTAGTTCCTTCTATACAGATAAAAGCTTGTTTTGCCACAAGTTGTAAGTACAATCAAGTTATTTAAAACGTATTCTCATTTCTAGCCGACGACAGACCCTTATTATCTCTTAATACGAATTCTATTATTAAAAGACATAGGTAGACTCTTGATTAGGTAAATAGAAAAATAACACCATAAATAATTAATCATATAAACAGGGGTTTGCCTAATATCAATTGTGTGGATTCCTTTTATCTATTTACTATTGTTAAGAGAAATATATTAAAAAAAAAGAGAGAGAGAAAGTCTATGCAAACATTTGCATGCAAACATTTTATACTCTTCAACTTCACTATTACTTAATCCTATCATTACGTAAAGTTGGAAGCCCGGAAGACTTTATCATCACAAAATTCCAACGACTCGCTATCAGCAGAACAAGGACACACATATGAATGAACAGACAAATGCATTATTATGCGGTTACGCATGCACTTTAGATTATACTACCAACGTTTTCATACTCATAAAAAAAAAACAAGGGGTGAATAAGAATATAAAATAACACCTATACTATATATCCTTTCTATTAATTGTGTTGTGCTGTTACAGAAGTTATCATTAAGTATTAATGTATTAAAATTCGTTAATGGTGATTAATATTATTATTATGTATTAATGATTTGGATTTGTTAATTAGAGTTTATTTAGTTATTATTTAGAGCTAATAAGATTATGAATTAACATATTTTAAATTGTCTTTTCATGAGTAACTCTTGACTACGGCTCGAGAGGCACCTCGTTCAAAATTAACGGCCAGCACTGGAAGGGGATATTTCTAAAATTGGTTAATTCTTCAGGCATTTGGAACAGCTATTGGACGGACAAGTGAATGACTGTGATCTTTACAAGGATAGTTCACCCTTCGAAAATAGTATTCCTGGAGCACCTGCAGTATCACTAATGTATTATTAGTGGTAGTCTATATGATGTTTGGTAGGACTAAGGAAAAGACATTCGAAAATGCCTATTTACTTACCTGGTTAACGAAACTTTCCTTTTCTTGTTCTCACCTTAATACTTTCGTTTTTATACTAATTCTACAACATTTTTTTTTACACTTCATCGTTCACTTCACTAAATAACTGCACTAAATAGCACTAAATACACTGTACACTGTACACCACCTACGTGTCATACCTTCTGAATCCTTAATATCGAATATTGAAGAACAATATTACACTTCGATACGAATCAACCTTTCCGGACAACGCCCGAACGGATTTCCACTAATAAATTTCAGCCACCAATCGAATAACAGAAAACATATTTTCAACCCATATTAGGCGTTATGGGTTCGCTTGCTAACATTAGTAAGAATTAAAACATTCCATCCCCACATTTTTTTCACTAGTATATCGATATCGCAAATAAACAGCTTGAAGAATATAATTGTAGAATTATGTAATACCCTATCTTGGTTTAAAACTCATACTTACAGATGGAAATATTGCTGCAACTTTCTTCGTTGCATTCACACAAGTTCCTGTAATAGCATTTTAATGCGTAACAGGAAACCCCTATCAAGTATTGTGGTTGTCCACGGCGTAGCTCATAATACTTGTTATCTAATATTTCCTTTGATGTAACTCGTCTATGCATGCAATTATATTTTTTTATTCTATGTATCTGTTCAATTGTCGTGATGTTAGTGAAATAGCCCCCTAGAAACGTTGATTCCAGATTGATTCCATGTTGATTCCAAATTATATTAGGGATACGATTTAGTTCCTGAATACAAGTACTCTGAAGTTCGATTCCCCCTCGTCACAGATCGACAAACTAAAATCCTCTCTCCTCGCTCCATTGGCTACTTAAAGTAAATAATAGGAGAAAGGGGAGACGATTGCTACTTAATCGAACGGTTACAAAAACGACTATTGCCTCTGCTCCTCCTAAATCTAAGGTTGCAAATAACCGCCTATGGCAATATACTTTGATGCCGGCAAGAAATTAATAATATGTGAATGATTAAACTTCTTTAATTGGCTCAATTCGGTATACCTAATAAAACTCGCCCATGACCAGGCGGAAGTAAAAACCACTAAGTGTGAAGGTCCCAAATCTAAGTATTGGTTCGATTCTCCGAAGTTCCCGAATAATAAACAACAAAGGATCCTTTTCCTTCCTCGCTCCTTTGAATACACCTGTAAACTTTTAAAACGCACAAAAAAAGGAGAAAGGAAAGAGAGGATTATTCATTATTTTGGAAGATTACTTAAAACGAAACAGGGTTCCAATAAATTTTAAATTCATGACATGTAGACTCAAGGCAATTTATACGAGTAAACTCAATATTGTACTATTATTTGTTTGAATTATCACGCTTAAAATAATATAGTCTATAGTAAAGAGATAAATTAAAATTCAAGATCATAATATCAACAGTTTGACGGTAGTCCCCCCTTGAATCTACATGAACTTAAATATTGGAAATTCATTAAAATAAATTAACAAATCAATGGTAGTCAATAATAGTAATTCAACCTTTGTTGATATCTCGAATCCCTATGTAACCAATCTCTATTTAAACCCCATTAATAATTGACGTTACTAATTACTCATTATCAATTACTTGGGGTGACTAACTTGTAATCATTCATTTATCTTTGTAAACAACGAAACAAGGCTGTCTTGCTATGTAATTACCACAACTTATGTATTGGCATATCTTCTTTTCCATTCATCTTAGGTGCCAATCTCTTAATCAATGGTTTATGTTCTCTTGTTACATTCAATCACTTCATAAGCACCATATTGAAATTAAAATATGCGTGTAATGTAATGAAATAATGCAAACTATTGTGCTTCTGAGTATATTACATTGTTACTAATTATAACAATACTATTTCTTACTTACTTGTGTAGTGTTAAATTTCTAATGGGACCCTATTTCGTTGAATATGAGATGGTACACATCTCACTAGATTGTAGTATTTAACGTACGTAACCGTATATTAATACTTACTTTTATTAAAGCTCAGATTTTGCCATTAGTGAATCTACTGTACTAAAGGAACAGAATTGAATTTAAGATAGTGTGCTGAACATTACAAAATCACCGTTAGAATGATAAACCGAACGGTTCTCTGTTATTGTCCAGTAGTCTAAATCACTCTCTGTCATTACTTTATTCTCTGTCCTTTTTGCATATATTACAATTCCACCTTGGATACTTGTCGTTAAGGTTTTTATGCAAGATATATTTTTTTTAATAATTAATCTTTAGAACTGAGAACTGTTAGTTGTTAATGAACATTATGTAGGTTGTTCTCCTGTTGCATTCTTGCAATCGTAGCATTTATGATAATTGAGAAAATTGATTTTTTCTCTTAATGTAGCATGTTCAATATGTCATTGACTTTTCAACTTTAGTGTAATATTTCATTCAAGTGACTTCTTGCAAATTTTAGCACATTGAAATGTTGTTCATCTTTACTTTGATATAGTACATCGGTAATGTTATATGATGTGTCAAACTAAAATATTTTTGTTAGTTGATGTTACTCATTCATAATCACCTGTATTTCCATTTTAGTTGTGTTATGTGAAGGAACAGAGACACCATTTTGTTATAAACGTTCTCTGTATTATTGTTAAGAAAAGATGAAATGCGACTATGCTGACAACAGACTCATAAGTATACATAGCCTATGCTTTCTTCACTTTGCGAAAACTTTTTTTTTCGCAATGTAACATACTCGAGGGTCACTCGAAAAGTTTGGATATCTACGTTCCAGCTTCAACGCTCGCTTCTTGATGATTTTCGAGGTCGAAAATTATGAATCAGTCGGAATGTGACGCTGAGTTCAAAAATATGGTTACATTGCTCTTTATTGAAGGAATTGAAAAAGATTATTTTGATTAATATGCATTTTAAAAGACATTTTTCTCTCTTGATTTGCTACAAGCTAGCAAGTGAAAAAGGAAATACGTAAAACCTTCTGAAGGTGACTAATGTTGCTTTTGCTGCGCAATTTTGTAGGAAGTTTACATGTCGAAGGTTACTCATAGTCATCCTACAGGATATATAATCATGATTTTTGGCAACGTGACACCGCATTAATATGTTGAAATTGGTTATATAGATATGAATCTATAGATAAGTCTAGAGATCACGCTATTGAATTCTTCCGGCTGTGACAGTACACGTATGTACATGTGTGTCACGCCACGTATTTTGGGTGCGGCAGTCTCTAAGAGCCAACCAAAATGCAAAAGAGCAATAAGTTTCCATATTTGTGGAGATGATAAAACGGATGTACTGACGGATGTGAGGCTTGGGTGTGACCCTCGAGAATAATATAAAAGAACCTCAAGGTCTCAAATGAGAGAGAAGTTCACAAGTTCCGGTGCAAAGGTGCTGAGGTTCGAGACGTCGGTTGTGACCAGACAGAATCATCGTCAAAGTTTCTAAGAGTTACAAGAATACTACCATAAGGTATGTATAATCCCTTGTTGCATCATAAAATTCAAGTTTAGAGATGTCATGTGGTACTTCAAAATGAATTGTGTACCTACCATAAAACTTTCAAGATTAAGAACTGTTGTCACATACTTGTATTTCATCTTCCGTTTCTTCTAACTTAAATATTTCAATCTCTAGCCTGTCAATCAATATATATATATATAAGTTAAGGTATCAATCTATCAAATGAACTATCAGATATTCCATTACTTTTGTTGAATCACTAAATCAAATGTTGTTATATATTACCATTTTAGTTATTTAATAAACTTACTTTTTATAAATAATGTTGTCGTTCCCCTAGATTAAAACCACCTTTTCCCATGAAAATAATGGTGTAATTTAAGTATATTTCTTTGTGACATCCGCTACAGAATTAGCGTGAGCAGATCTCTACATTATGGTGGAATAAAACGAGCTAAATAATTAAAAAGAGTCTGCACATCGTCACACTAACACTACTGGTGAAACTAAAGGCGGGTACGCCCACTTCCGGACCACCCTGTATGCTATCAATTTTTTATCTTGCCTTTATAGTCTCCACAAATCTATGACACCACGTACGTGAGCCATAGAATGCTATTGCTACGAAGATTGCACCTGCAGTAAGTCTTACAATGTCTTGCGAATAATTTATAATCCTTAGCCATTGTGTAAACAATTTATTTGCAATTCCGACTATTTTGTCTTTCTGTTTGTTTATATGTTCACCAAAATTTAACTCCTCGTCGATCCATATCCCTAGTATTAGAAGACGTGAACCCTAGAGATAGGTTTATTATCAGTTTTTATAATTTTATTTCTATCTAATTTCCAGTTTACCAAAAGAAACTTAGTTTCGTCCGAAGATATGTATTTAATTTTACTCATTTACACCAATTAGATAGAAGACCTATTAGATATATCCAATTACCAATTATACCTATATATATATATATATATATATATATATATATATATATATATATATATATATATATATATATGTGTGTGTGTGTGTGTGTGTGTGTGTATGTATGTATGTATAAATGTATATTTCAGCATGATGGTGTAACGCCTGGATCATTTTTTCAAACTCACTGCACTACACGTTTATTATAATTTCGAAATAAACCATAGGGGTAAGATACACCTAGAGGTTGCAAACAGGTGACAAAAAAAATATTAGTGTGGAATCTATAGTTTTCGGGGTCGATGAGATGAATAGTTACATTCTCAATCACATAGTGAGTGGTAAAACAACTCTAGGATCCCTAAGTATGTGGAAGAAAGTAATAAATAAAAATAATCGAAAAGGACCAATATTAGTGTCAAATAAATAATTTTCGAAATCATTAGATGAGTAGTGACATCCCGATTCCCTTTAAACCGAAGTTAAGCCCCCATCGGCAGAGAGGTGAAAAAGGTTGAAAAATGAAATGCCCAAATGACCAATATTAGTGTCTAACCCACAGTTTACGGAGTGACTAAGCTGATTGGTGACAGTAGTAATGGCATTTAATCCCAAGATTATTTAAAAACGAACTTGTCAGCTGGCCCAAGTTGACTTTCTGAATTGCACTAGATGTGACTCCCTCATCACCAGGGTTGTTTTGTTTAAAACAAAATGTTTAAAACAAATGATTAAAATTTGTTTTAAACAAATTTTGTATACCTTTTAAACATTTTGTTTTAAATATGTGTATTTTTAAGACTTGTTTTAAACATATGTTTATTTTTATTTCATTGTATTTTTGTAAAAAAATTCTGCCAGAGAAAGAAAATTGTCAAAATCGCTCCCCATTTACAATACCATTCTCTTCCCATGTAAGTGTTTTGATTTCTCGTGGCTACAGCAGGTCAATGTGGTGATCAAAAATTTATTTTGTCTCTTTTTTCCCTTTATTTTTAACGTACGTATATTGTATTATTTAAATGCTTCTCTGTTAACTTGCGAGAAAGTGACTACTTGTAGAACTGATATTAAAAAAAAAATAAAATAATTATCACAGAAAACAAACAAGAGGTTATTTGTTAAATTGCGGTTCTGAAATTAAAATATCGCAGGCATTCGTTGATACAGTACATGTTGGTTTTCTGTCTCTGTACAACTTGGAATCGTTTAACATGAGTTTTACAGGAAGAAAAAACGACATCATTTGGAACAAATTTATTAAAGTAACTCAAACTCCATCAAATAAGAAAACGACCATACGAGCTCTTTGCAAAACGTGTAAGAAAGAAATAGTTGATTTAGTTCAAAGAATGAAGAATCATTATGAAAAATCCAATGCTATGAAAAAAACTGGAAACCCAAATAAATGATAGAAGTGTTGATCCGAAAATTGCTTCTGATGATTCTAACATCAGTGATGTGGTTGAGATGCAACTGGAAATTTCATGTAAGAATTAATTTTGTATCATCAATATCCTTTTTCATTATATTATGAAAATTTTATTTCGTATCTCTTCCCCACCTCAGTTCTAATTTTTTTAAAACCCTAGCTTGTATAAAGAGACCAGGCGAGAAAGCGCAAGTATGACAGTCGCCCGCCTTACTAACCATTAAAACGTGATAGTTATTGTAAGATCAGTGCCGAACGTCAGTGTCTGGGACAATTTGATCTCAATTTGTTCGTCTGTCCGTCTGTATGCATCACTCAACAAGGCACAATTTTCGATGTTTTAACATTAAATTTTGAGGATAGAGGCACGAGATGTCGGAATTCGCTGTATAGATTTTGACTGCGATCCGACGTAAAATTTTAGAATTAGTGGTTCGGATCCCACGTTAAAGAAAGTGCCCTGTCTCATATAAAATCTTGCTACTGATGCAAGACTGTAATCAATCAAACGAAACTAACTAATTTTGTGTGCTTGGAACAAACTTGGGTTGCAGGATGAATTTGGCACCAACCCAGTTTTTATAAAATATTTTTAGATATGGGGCGTTCAGAGCCAAGGGATCCAAGTCCATTTTCAGAAAGGTTCACTTTTGCTCAGCAAACATACTATCTTGGTAGCCAAGGGTACGAAAGAAATGAAACAAAAAATACATGAAGGGGTGTGGACTAGAGTTTCATCGGACAAACGACAGACAACGGACTTGCTGGAATGAAGGAGGAGGGCTAATTTCCCCCTCCTAGCTCGTAAATTTAAGATATTAACATTATATTGTGTACGCTGCAGCGTGGGAATGATTAACAAGTCAAGCTCCGAATACCATACTCAATGATGCATAATTACGTTTAAATAAATGAAAGGTGTATCCAAAAGAATACACCGACGGAAAACGTCACATTTTCACAATCACGAATCCGAAATGAAAGAAAAACTAAATTATCAGATGCAATCTAGAAAACTTTTGCTGAGCAAAGTCTAACATAAGAAATTTGAAGTCCTTATACTGAATAAATACGGATTTTGATCAATTATAAAACATTCACATTGGCCGTAAGGAGCTATAGGCCTATATTGCTCTTTTGTATATTTTTTGGTCCAAGGATTCCAAAAGTATCTCTATTTTTGAGTTTCGGGTCTGCTTAAAATTCTGGAAATTGGGTGTAAGCAACTTTCCAGTATGTTCTCCGTATTTTTTCAGTGTAAGGACCTCAAGGTTGTTCTGTTGGACTTTACTTACCAAGAGATTTCTTAAACTGCCTTAGTGTTCCCAAAATCGGAAATTCGGAGTGAGAATGGGGGCGGCTACTTTCCTCCCACTGACACCCCTGCCTAGCGGCTGTCATATGAAATTATCCCACACTCTTTCGCATGGTTTTAGTTACATTTGTTTTGGACTCTTGACTGCGAATATATTACGTTTTGAAATATAATTTATTTTCTGAGCAAAACTGAACTTTGTCGAAAATGGATTTGGATCCATTGTGCTCTGAACGCCCCGAATATTATCTCTCTTCAATAAATTATTGGCTCAGAAACAACCAATTACATAGGCTTGCAGAAAATATTCTACAGGTAGCACAACATGAAGTGTGCTTCAAACATTATGCCAACTTTTCGAAAATTTATTATATTCAAATAATTTTATTCGCATCAGTGTTCTGAAATAGTAATCAAATTTTACAACAAAAATCTCACCCGCCTCCGCGAAATGGGAGCTTAGCCTCTAATGACATAACTAGAAAACTTTCAGAAGTAGTAGCTACGAAATGACTTGCTTTAGGGCTAAAATAACCGCACAACCGTATTTCTGGTAAAATTCTAGCATTAAAACATGTAACATGACTCTCTTTCCATTTGAAATATCAAATACCAATCAAAGATGTCCACCATGATGCTTGGTAGCATCTTCTGATATGTCAGACCACTTCTAAGTTTCATCATTCTCCCTCAACCCGTTCTCAATACACAAAGGTGGTGAGAACTTTTGTTTTTGCCATGTATATTAATAGATTGTGTGAAACCTCTATAGGTAGGTTTATTTTAAAATGTACCTAAAAAGCTTATTACAACCATGAAAGTACTTACGAGAGCCAGTAGCAAGAGAGTGTAATAAAAGAGGGTCGTGATATGAAATAAGTTGAAAATTACTAATCTATATTGAAATATTCTATACCCAACACAGTGTAGTCCTAACGAGAATAAAATAAATGAAAGGATCGGTTGCACGAGCAAACAAGTCTTAATAAATACGTTATTACGCAATTTTGAAATATATTTAAAATCATGATTTAAACTATTCAAAATGTTTAAAACATGTTTTTTTTCATGTGTGTTTTAAAACATGTTTAAAACATTTTGAACACCTTTTTCATGTTTTAAACACACATTTTGTTCTTTTTTTAATGTATTTTTTCCAACCCTGGTTATAACTATATCGATTTCTCTTACAACTAGAACGTGGAATATAGACGATAAAACTTTCTCTGGATGACAGATATCGATCACTCTTTGTTACGATATGATTATTCACTCATCCCCAGTCAAGATGGTAACGAAAATTGACCTTGATTTCTACGACAAAGAAATTCCTCTTGGAATTTCATCTGTTGATTAGTCTCTAGAGGCTCATTCCACGTCAAATCACCCAGAAAAAATCCGAAATCTCTCCCACCCATTCAGATTTTAATGAAACTTCGTGTACTTCTTAACACTATTATGGTATGAAGACCTGTAATTTTTTTCTTCCAAAATCCTAATAGTTTGTGAGAAATACAAGACCTGTAACTTTTTTCTTCCGAAATTCTAATAGTTTGTGAGAAATACAAGACCAAAGTTTCAGAATTTCAAGCATCCCTGTCGACCTCGAGGCCATCTAATATTTCGTAGAGCTTAATACAAAAATTCATACCTCAAAGTCTACGCAATGTATCAATTGGAAATTTCTACTCAACAAAAATTCATACCTCAAAGTCTACGCAATGTATCAATTGGAAATTTCTACTCAAAGTTTAATTAAGTCTGTAGAGCTAACAAATAAAACCTTCAAGCTTGCTGTATATTAAGGATCAAAATTCACCCTTGTACTTCAAAATAGTTTTTTCTTTCGCGTAAATTCCAAATGTTAAGTAATGTGCATTATCGGTGTGAGGCGGACCAATTACCTTACTGCTATTTTTTTTTTAATTTAACCCTAAGGTGTGTACTAAGAGACTGTAAAATAAAATTCGTGGTCTTTTTAATGCTTCGGTTAGTAATTCTCGTTTAACCCTTCAAGGCCAATGCGCCAGCTTTTCGTGTCGTCTGTAAAGTGTTATTGCCATTGATACGAGCAAGGTATTGTCATATTATTGCTTGATTCAGTCACACATGTCATAAGTAATCAATAAGTATACGTGTTGTTTGTGTTGAAATGTGTGAGAGTTCAGGGAAGCGGAATAACCAGGATAAAAACATTCATTTTCGAAATTTTATAACATTGTTTTTTTCTGCTTGCCCAACTATTATACAATGGAAGTGAATTTAATGTTAAAATTGAATTAATTTTCCAAATCTACAGTCCATTATCTTTCAAATAACGTAGAAATGAAGACTATATGAAAGTCAGGGGAGGTGATGGAAACCGGATTATTTTGCGATTAGGAAGACGTACCTTCATAAACGTAATTTTCAAATATGAACAACAGGACCAATAAAAAGTACAGACCAAAACTCAATTTCATACTTCTTTTTTAAACATTTATGGCAGTTACATTTTAATCTTCAAAACGGAATAACAACAATGATTGAACATTTCCACTACATTAAACTGAAAATTCGAAACCAAAGAAATATACAAAACTCCTTGTTCATGAAATCATTTTTTTACCTCAGCATATTCCAATCACAGTGGATGGATTTCATTATTTGAAACTGAAGAAACTTGCTACTTTGCTTGAGCAAAACGTAACCTGTATTGCTCCTCCACAAACTAAACATCCTTAGCTGAGAAATAATATACTCTTCCAGTACCTTTGGTAAAGGGAGAGCACACAGAACAAATAATATTGGATATCGGGACATGGCACACGTTTACTTTTCCTGCAGAAGGCCAGTAAAAGGATGGAGCCGGTCTAAAAGGGTGCATAAATTTGACTTCAACATCAATTTCCTTTTCATCTTTAGTTAATGCTAACCCCAAAAAAGCCAATGGTTATCGTAAACACATGAAAGATACGAATTAGTGATGATGTCCGCAATGAAAATTCAAGGAGATGTCAATTCTTCAGTAAAATGAAAAATGGAACTGAAACCTGGATCAGTACTGATTCGCTTTGTCCCAATTGAGGTTTCACTTAGGGGAAAGAACTGATGATATGGTCGTGTTCCAGGAATTGTTTTTGCAACAGAAAAACGATTTTGTAGTTTTTTTTTTGCGTGTATCTATGAGAGTTTTTTTTTTTCAGCAAGCTGAAATGTGTATGTTCAATGCGAGATCTACAGAAGGTGAAAACTTTTTTCTGACGTATTTAAAAAATCAGAACATATTTGAAGGCTTTCTTTAGTAAGCAGACGTTTAATTGTCCCATCACTTCCATGACATGAGGATTTATCATGGTTTGTAGCAGAAAAAGACCATAGTGCACTTAAGGAGAAATCATCATAATGGTAACACAAGTTCATCAAGTTTTTACAATTCTTATACTGCGCAGCGCATCCATGACTAAAATAATTTAAATTTTTGAGATATGGAAATTGCTCTTTCAGAAAAGAAGTTATTTGTTTCTGAGTCTCATAAACAAATGTGACATCGTCTTCCAAGTCATCTGATATCACACATAAACTCGAAATGGTCAAGTCTGTAGATCCAGGAGGACGTGTATAAAGTACTGCTGGGTATAGGGTACAAGAATCAGCAGACCAGTGATATCCTTGAACTTCGTCTTGAATTATGTAGGAATAATTTTCACTAAAGTCCAGCAGAACGACGGCCGTCTCTGGCTCAAGATTTTTCTTTCTGTTCTTTAAGAAATGTGACCTTGCTTTGGAAATAAATGAGTGTGGCACAAGCTTTTCAATCTCTCGTATCAAAATTGTCACAAATCGTCCAGTGTGACAGTACTTTTCAATAATTCTGTTCTGTCCGTTGATAAACACTGGCAATATGTTACTTCCTCTCCAGAACCAAAATCCTCGAATTTTGCAAGCAGAAACTGCCTCAAAATTTCATTGGAAGGACACTCGGAAGAATGCCTCAACATGGAATTCCGACTGTACACAGAACAAACCAGATGACGGATCAAGTCTTGATATGTCTCTTCTATATGACATGCATGCAGTAGGAGAATAACACTTTGATGTACTGTTCACACGCACACGGAATGTGTCCCAGAAGAACCTGCTAATACACACCACTTAGGACGTAGCGTGCAAAATTTAGAAAATCCAATTTTTTATGTTGGGATGTTGATGTTTAAATGAGTACAATTCTTTTAAATTTCCAAGTAATAATCGCTTATCCATGTGTACATCTTTTGAAATACTCACTGTTTTCCAGGCAGAATTCTGGAATATTCATCATCAACGTAGAAATTTTTTACTATTTGAATTGTATCCTCACTCAGTTGTTTTCCCTTTCTCAATTCAGGAATAGCTAAAGTCCTTTACTCTTTAGAACTTCCCTTGCTTGCCGGACGGCATATTCACTCACATTAAATTCATCGACAATCTGTTTCCTGCTTCAAGACAAGGACACTAAAGTTAAGAGCTGTACTTTGTGTCTTCTAGTGATTTAACCCTGGAGTTCGGTCTTTATTAAATCAAGACATTTATCCATATACTGACTCTTTTAAATACATATTTTGAAACTCTACAAGAATCTTGTTCAGAGACAAACTCTTTTCCCACAACTTTGCTTATTTTACTTTTCAGAGCAGAACTTTCTGAGCCAATCTTTCTTTTAGTATGTGCAGACTTGTTGTGTGACGGCATGGCATGGAATTTTAGAGGTGACTCCCCTAATGCTGTAAGTGAAACATGAAGATGCTCGACAGTTTCGTTTTTCGCGACAGCCAAGTGAACTTTGTGGTGGACAAACACCGTGTGCGTGGGTTTTCTCAGGGTTCTCCCGTTTCCTCCCACTTTCTTCATTCCACCATTCCATTCATTACTCATTATCACCGTCTCCTTTAGCCTAACCGGCATAATCGTGAGACGTAAAACAAATATTTCATTTCATTTTTTTTCGCGACAGATTCTTCTAATACAGATGCATGGTGTTCACTAAATCCGCCAACATCTTTGCATTCAAAGGAAATCCCAAGTTTGTTTTTACAATTGCCGTATATCTTTTGTCCAGGAATAGCCTTTACAGACTCGTGTGTTTATTAATTTCATTAACAAAATCAACACTTACTTTTCGCAAAGCTTTAGTGATTGATCCTTTGTGGCAATTAAATGGGTCAAAACAACTTGTCTGATAATGTTCATACTTTTTCAAGTAATATGTTTTATGATGTTTACAAGCGCTAGTTAACAAATCAAAACTGATTCCTTTCTTTGGGATAACAATTCTTTCTCGGATACACTGAGGTAGTAATACAATGCAATTTGACTACCCGTGTATATCTGTTTTTGTGGCATTCACTTTTAATTTCCTTTCCTACACTGCATTGTTCTAATTCACTTCGCGACATCGTTGTAGGCTAAATTATCACTTGACAGGATGAACACCATTATCTTGCAGTCACTCCAATTGGTATTCAGAATTAAGCACTCAGGACGACATAAACATCTGCACAGAAACACAGTTGAAACCGAAATGATCATTACTATCAGCGTTCGTAGGTTTCCTTACGGAAATGTCCCTCAACTGACTCAAAGTGTTTCCTTTTCTTATCAAATTTTCCCTTGTTTGTTTAGTGTCCAATTCCTGTGACAGAAGTTAAGTGAGAAGATTAATTACCTATATTAAAGGAAGTGTCAATCACGTTTGTTATTTTTTCTACTTTTTCTTTCATTTTTTTTTACAAAGAAATACACACAAATACAAATTATGCTACTTTGAACAGACTTATATATATATATATATATATATATATATATATATATTACATCAGCTAATGCTTCTGGCAACAAATACTATTCGAAGCTTTCTTGCACCCACTGGAAAACGTGAAGTATATTAATATTTATTTGCATATATTGTTATTGTAGACTGTTCCCATAATGCCCACCGACTTCGATTTTACAAAATTTGAGAAATAAATTTCACTTTTTATTTAGTGGTCAATTTGAAGGCATTTTGTTATACTACCATTAAGAAACCCATATACATCATATTACGAATCAATCATTATGGAACAATCTCATTTGTGACACGCTGCAGTGGTACCAATCTTTGAAAGTTTCATTTACAACTTTTTTCTTTTTTCTTTTTTAACTGATTTTGTGAGTAATGGTGCATTCAGTATAAAGGTACAACAAGATATTCTCTTTCTCTCTCTCTGTCCCTGTGTGTGTGTGTGTGTGTGTTTGTTTCTTTCTAGTTTCCGGCGTAAGCGTGTGGATACTACCAGATATACTTTCGTGTGTACAAATGCTAGTTTGTGTGTGTGTGGCGCGTATATATGAACTATTAATTGGGATCGCGTAGTGGAATTTATCAATATTAGTACGTACATACAAACGGCTGTTACTTCACACGATAACTTTGGACGAATGCGAATTTTTAAATTCTGCTTTTTGCAATAAATAAGTAGAGTGATTCCTCTCGAGGGAGTTCCCCTAAATGGTAGCCCCTACCATGTCCAATTAAATCACAAATTGCCGCAATCGTTTGTACATTCTTTGTACAGAAATGTACAGGCCAAACTTTCGTTTGTACACTATTAGGGGCGCCGCCAGAACGAAAACAAATTGGGGCTGTTTAACTGATACCCCCCCCCACCAACATGTTCTATTCAATCACTAATTATCGCAATCGTTTGTACTTCGTTTGTACAGAAATGTGCAGGCGAAATTTTCGTTTGTACACAATTAGGGGCGCCGCCAGAACAGAAAAAAATGGGGGCTGTCTAAGTGGTAGCCCCCCACCATGTCCAATTGAATCACAAATTGCCGCAATTGTTTGTACTTCGTTTGTACAGAAATGTGCAGGCGAAATGTATGTTCGCACGCAATTAGGGGCGCCGCCAGAACGAAAAAAATTGGGGGCTGTCTAAGTGGTAGCCCCCGACCATGTCCTATTCAATCACAAATTGTCGCAATCGTTTGTACTTCGTTTGTACAGAAATGTGCACCCGAAATTTTCGTTTGTACATAATTAAGGGCGCCGCCAGAACAGAAAAAATGGGGGCTGTCTAAGTTGTAGCCTCCCCCCCCCAAAAAAAAAACAATTCAATCACAAGTTGTCGCATTCGTTTGTGCATCGTTTGTACAGAAATGTGCAGGCGAAATGTTTGTTTGAACAAACTTAGGGGCGCCGCCAGAACGAAAACAAAGTGGGGAGCTGTCTGAGTGGTAGCTCCCCCCACGATGTCCAATTGAATCACAAAGTATCGCAATCGTTTGTACATTGTTTGTACAGAAATGTGCAGGCCAAATTTTCGTTTGTACACTATTAGGGGCGACGCCAGAACGAAAACAAATTGGGGGCTGTCTAGCTGGTAGCCTCCCACCAACATGTCCTATTCAATCACAAATTATAGCAATCGTTTGTACTTCGTTTGTACAGAAACGTGCAGGCGAAATTTTTGTTTGTACACAATTAGGGGCGCCGCCAGAACAGAAAAAAATGGGGGCTGTCTAAGTGGTAGCCCCCCCCCACCATGTCGAATTGAATCACAAATTGTCACAATCGTTTGTACTTCGTTTGTACAGAAATGTGCAGGCAAAATGTATGTTCGTACAAAATTAGGGGCGCCGCTGGAACGAAAACAAAGTGGGGGACTGTCTAACTGGTAGCCCCGCACCAACATGTTCTATTCTATCACAAATTATCGCAATCGTTTCTACTTCGTGTGTACAGAAATGTGCAGGCAAAAGTTTCGTTTGTACACAATTAGGGGCGCCGCCAGAACAGAAGAAAGGGGGCTGTCTAAGTGGTAGCCACCCCACCATGTCCAATTCAATCACAAATTATCGCAATCGTTTGTACTTCGTTTGTACAGAAACGGGCAGGCGAAATGTTTGTTTGTACACAATTAGGGACGCCGCCAGAACGAAAACAAAGTAGGGTGCTTTCTAAGTAATACCTCCGCACCATGTCCAATTGAATCACAAATTGTCGGAATCGTTTGTACTTCGTTTGTACAGAAACGAGCAGGCGAAATGTTTGTTTGTACACAATTAGGGGCGCCGCCAGAACGAAAACTAAGTGGGGCTGTCTAAGTGGTAGCCCCCGACCATGTCCAATTCAATCACAAATTGTCGCAATCGTTTGTACGTCGTTTTTACAGAAATGTTCAGGCAAAATTTTCGTTTGTACACAATTAGGGGCGCCGCCAGAACGAAAACAAACTGGGGGCTCTCTAAGTGGTAGCTTCCCACCAACATGTCCAATTGAATCACAAATTTTCGTAATCGTTTGTACATCGTTTGTACAGAAATATGCATGCGTAATTTTCGTTTGTACACAATTAATGGCGCCGCCAGAACGAAAACAAAGTGGGGCTGTCTAATTGGTAGCCCCCACCATATCCAATTTAATAACAAAATATATCAATCGCTTGTACATCATTTGCACAGAAATGTGCAGGCGAAATTTTTGTTTGTACTCTATTAGGGGCGCCGCCAGAACGAAAACGATGTGAGGGTTTGTATAAATGGTAGAAGCATTAAAAAAATGTGTCACATTTATGGAGTATTTTTCTAACAGGACTTAGTTCACACTATTGTGTGGTTTGGTTTGTTCACACTATCGTGTGATTCACTATATTGATCTTATCCTAACGATGATGGAATTAATTTTTTTTTGTTTTTTTATATTTATATTTATACTTACAATGATTATTGCTGAGTTAGTTTTTCACTCCTCGGCTCTTATTATTAAACTTATTCATTATTTCTTACGTGAACTGAATCCTTATGAGAAAAATGTATTTTTTTCTTTCTATCTTGCGCAGAAACCGTTATTCTCATCTCGTACAGGAAATTGATAAGTGGAAGATATAACAAATTCACAAAGTAGACTGTTAAAGGGAAAATTAGAACACAGTATTTTGTTTTATTTGATCATCTTCATTAAACTCATTTTGCAGAAACTATAGAATGCATGGTGAAGTATTTTGGTGCATTCAGCATTCTGATTTACGAGTAGAGTTGCTAACTGGCTGGTATTTGCTGTAATTTTGATTAAGGCCGGTGACCGGTACAAACTTCTTATTAGCCCCCTTCTGACGGGCATTTTGCAATCTGCAATCCAGAATATAACATTGAACATCGAAATTTTTCAACAGTGCCTTTACAAACACAAATTTCCGTTGTATTATACATTATCGATATTTTTTTAACGTAAGGCAGTTTTATTTATTTAACATAACAAATTTGATAACACTTATATTTTATTGTAAAAGAATTTTATTCATTTATTGAGAGTAGAAAATGACTTTTTAAAGCAATTTCCTTTGTTTGAAGTGAAGTTTATAGAATAAATTTCATTTTATGAATCAACTATTGTTACATAAAGATTAATATCCAGTATTATTCATCTGTTTCGATAATTTTAAACAAGTGGCAATTGCTGGTAAATACAATAACGATCAATACAGTCTTCAGTTTCTCATTTGTACAGAGAATTTTGAGGGTGTGCCGGTAATTTTGTTTTCCTGAGTTGGCAACCTATTTACGAGGTTTTGTTTCAACTCTGCTACGTAGTGGCTCCGTACTGACACTCCGCATGCAAATAAGTATGTAAGGCTACCATACGCCCCGGTTTCTTAAAATTTGTCCCGGTGTGCAGAAATTTTCCTTCTTGTCCTGTTTTTTCTTTATTATTATTATTATTAATTACATATCAAAATTTCTGAAAAGATAATAAAATCGACTTATTCCTTTTGCTTTCAATTCCGACGAACAATTGCATTCTAATCTTTATTATTATTGCAATCGTTGCTTCCCCGGATATAACACGCAATGTTTAAATCCTCCTAAGTAGCACTCTTATCACTAAAAGTAAGAATGTATACCCCGAGGTGGCAACAAATTCTTGTGACGTTGCAGACCAGCCCCGAAAACACATTTTTTTTCTGCTTCAGAAAAACAATTATGCAAATTGCTTTCTTTTAGTTCGCATTTTAGGTTAACAAAAATAAATCAGCCTATTGAAATTTTGAAACAACTTCATAAATCTGGATATTTTTCTTTATAGACATGTAGAGCATGTAAAGGTGGTATGCGTAATAATATTGAAAATGTAATTTTTGCCTAAATATTGTATGTTCACTGATTGCGTTTATATTGTATAACAGCTTCTAGCTTCTATAATAATTTTTAGCACTGTTGATTAAGTATGGACAGTGGCGTATTTACGATTTTGTTTCGGGAGGGGCTTTGCTAACTTCCGGGGGTGCTTTGCCTGAAAATATGAAAATTCTGCAAGATACTTCATATACTTTACTATAGTAAGTAAGATTTCGGTGGGGAACTTGAGCCCGGAAGCCCTCCCCCTAAATACGCCACTGAGTATGGACTATATTAATACATTATTTTAAGTTGTATAACTAGTGCGATACTGTAGTAAAATTCGAAAGATAAAATTAATACAAAATGCAATATTTACTACTAATTTGTAAGATGTCCCGTTTTTTCTGTTTTCAAAAAGTATGGTAGCCTTAAAGTACGCTAAACCATACAAAATAAATTGTACTGTAAATAGTACCCCTCTGATAGTGCTCTCAAACGGGTCGGGTTACGGGTCGGGTTGTCGGGTCGGGTCAGTCGGGTTAGCTCGTGTCGGGTCACTCGGGTCGGGTCGTCACATTCTTCACTTATTTTCTATACGGAATACTATAAAGAGCTTTGTTGTGGAATTCAATTCGAAGTTGGTGAATGAATGATAAATGTGACTAATTGAAGGTGAAATAGTAATAAAATTTTAATTTTACGCTATATTAACTAATTGGTATTGTAATTGTAATTAATATTACTACTGACTTTTTTCCTTTCTGCGTTTCTATGTCAAGTTAAATGTCACATTAAGTGAAATTGAAAGGAAATATCTAGTTAACGTCCCACGTTATGCACCAACGCTAAGAGAGACAGTGATGATGAGAAATAATTGAAGTGGTTGAATGAAGAAAGTGGGAGGAAATGGGAGAACACCGAGAAAACCCATGCACATGGGGTTTGTCCACCAGAAAACTTACTTGGTACGAGCTGGAATCAATACCCATGGACCTTCGGGTCAAACATCTGCCTTTGGGCAGGACACATTATTATTATTATTATTATTATTATTATTATTATTATTATTATTATTATTATTATTATTATTATTATTATTATTATTATTATTATAACTTTAAGAGTGCCCAAGAAAGTTCCGCTGCCTTTTCACCAACACCTTCGAACATTGGTATGTAACCTAAGACGTACCTGGAATATCAAAAATCGTCTCCATCAGCCTCGACGACCTTCTGAAAACGTTCTGGAAGGCCATGGATTCCATCGCAGTCCAACTTGGTGGGACGTGAAGTGAAGAAGGTATCAAGTGCATATTGAACCTCTACTAGCTGTTTGAATTGGCGTTCTCTAAGGTGATTGTCCAAGGAATGGAACAGGTGATAACCGGACGGTACAACGTGGAGTATGGCGGATCCAATAGTGTTTTCCATCCAAGGCGTAGAATGATGTACTGGGTCATTTTAGCCACGTGGGGCTTAGCGTTGCCTTGTAACAAGAGGACCCCTTTGCGATTCAGAACTGCTGGATCCAGACAGTACACAGTTGCATTGATGATCTGACCAGCTGGTAGCAGTTCCCGATGGACGATGCCTCGAACAGTCCACAAAATGCACAGGAGAACCTTATTCTGGCGTAGTGCTGGCTTGGGCTGTTTAACCGATTCATGGGATGCTAACCAACAATGACGGCGCCGTGGAGCTTCGTACAGGACCCACTTCCCATCACATGTCAACACCCTGTTCAGATATTGCTCCTTCCTCAGAAGAGACACCAAAGAAACACAGGTGTCTGCTCGCGTTGCTTTCTGGCTCCAAGTCAAATCATGTAGGACCTATCAACCCAGCTTGCAGTGCTTCCCAAGTTGATGGTGGTGGTGCCGAATGGTTTCTCCACTTACACTGAAAGGTAGTACCAGTTCCTCACATGTCTGTCTTCGCCTCAATTGCTGCCCGAAGATATTTATCTTGAACATCTGTTTGTCTTCCGGCACGTGGTGCGTCTTCGAGTGTTTCGTCACCGTCCTTAAACCGTCATACCACTGCACTCTCCGCGTAGTCACGACACCCTCACCAAAGGCCTGTCATATCTTCCGCTCCGCGGAGCAGCAATTTGAACTCGTACAGCAAACAAGCCCTTATGACGCTCTGTGAAGGCCCCATGTTCACTCAGTCCTTACGCACGTTCACGGTGTATCTGAACAGCCACAACCAAGTAGTATGTTGGATATACTTACTAGTGTTGCTCACGAGACCTGGTTTGGGGCATTCTCGTTTCGAAAATGTGTCGTGAAGGTAGTTTCGTCTGGAAAACTGCATATGTTTCTATTGAAAGAGCTCTGTATCATCTCGTACCCTTTCATGAAAATTCTGTCTCGTCTCGTCTCGTCCAACAACTGACCTTCACCTTATATCCATTCGCATTCAACTCACGGTGTGAGGGCCAATTGAACACAGACCTCTACAAAGAGACAGACCTTTCTTGGTCACTTTCAGATTATTATTATTATTATTATTATTATTATTATTATTATTATTATTATTATTATTATTATTATTATTATTATTATTATTATTATTATTATTGCTGGGGTAGTGATTTGACTTTCTCCGCAATAAAATACTTGCTAATTTTATATAACGTTGCAAATATCTCCTAGATAAATTAATCAAGAAAAAATAAAAGGTAATTCCCTACAGAATGATATTTCAGTGCAATTAGTTCCTTATGATTCTATCAGACAGCAACGCTGTTTTTAAATAGAAAAATCGGAATGTTAACGTGATGAAATTGTTGTTTGTTACACAGCAAACAATATTAAAAGAAGTTCTATATACATTCCTTACTAGAAAATAATGTTGTCTTCAGAACTTTTATTCTTTTAGCCTTCAGAACTTGTCTTCAGAACTCAGTCAAATTTTATTTTGATTTTCGAAGTTGAATGCCTAAATTTTAACATTGGAAATTTGGGTGTGGAGTAAAATAAAGAAGGTTAGCAGGGTAGAGAGGAAAACGAATTAGGAAATGCTGAAAAAATGCAAGAGACGAGAGCAATATTAGACGATATAAGGAAGCGAAAAAATGGACGGATCACAAGTTTCGATCTTGCTAAGGGATTGCATTCTGAGAGATGTAGTAAAGGGGGTGATATCAGGAGAGCGAGAGTGTGTAAGAAGGTAGCAATTGATAGATTGTAATAAGGAGGGTGGTACTTTATGTTGGGTTGCGAGACAGATATTAGCGGGAAATCGCAAAAATGGAAGCTTCTTACCTAGTTCACAGAAACTGGCCTGTCATTAATGGCAGAACACTGAGGAGGAGGAGGAGGATAATTATACTACAAATAAAAAAGCCGAAACAATGGTTTATGCATAAGAATTGGTCAGCATTTTTTTTTTCTGGTGGCAGTTTTGTAAGGTTCTAGCTCTCTCAAACTGATTAGATTGTAAGGTCAGGTCACTCGGGTCGGTTGTCGGGTTAGGTCACTTCGGGTTGGTTCACTCGGGTCACTTTGGGTCGGGCCAATCGGGTCAGCTCTGGTCGGGTTGTCGGTCGGGTCAGTCAATTCGGGTCACGGGTGGGGTCGGGTCGGTCTTCAACACATATAATTTCCACGAAAATTACAATATACCACGGTTTATACCTCACTGGACTTCCAATAAAACATTTTCAATGATGTGTTCACCATCTCACCATTTTTGTATGAGGAAATTTCTAGAGGGATTTTGTGGGAATTTGATGGAGTGTAGATTCCTGTGTGTGTGTGTGTGTGTGTGTGTGTGTGTGTGTGTGTGTGTGTGTGTGTGTGTGTGTGTGTGATACGTTACAGGATACAAGATGTCGAGGAAGTGTGTAATAAACCGGACAATTTCTGTTATGTATGTGGGGAGCTGATATTTAAATCACAACGTCGATGTTTTACTCCACTTGTGAGGAAGTGTTATCAGTTATATTTTGGTTGCTGTGTAGGAGACCAAGATAAGAACTGGGTTCCTCACTGCATTTGTTGTACTTGCGTGAAACGTCTGACTGGGTGGGCAAATGGTGGACGAAACATGAACTTCGCAGTACCGATGATCTGGAGGGAACGAAAAGATCATTCTTCAGACTGCTACTTTTGTATGACACAGATAAAAGAAATAAGCAGTAAATCTAACCACACAGTACAGTACCCTAATTTGCCATAAGCAATTAGGCCTTTCCACACAGTGCAGAATTACCTGTACCAGTACCTCTTCCTCATCTTACGGTAAATGAGGATTACGTACTTGAGGCAACTATTGAAGTTCTAAATGAAGATGATGATCCTACTTATGTAGGAAGCACATCTACATTGGATCCCCATCTGATAACTCCGGGTGAACTAAATGACCTCGTACGGGATTTAAAACTCTCCAAGACACAGACAGAACTTCTTGATACTAAACTTAAGGCTGGAATCTGCTACATCGTGACACTAAAGTATGTATTTTTCGAAACCTTCATACAGAGTTTCAAAACTATTATTCTCAAGAAAATGATTTAGTGTATTGTAATAATGTCTGTGCTGTGATGGATACACTTGGACATGCACATAAGTACAGAGTGGAGATTGCTTATTGACTCTTCGAAAACTAGTTTTAAGGCTGTCCTTTTGCACAATGGCAACAAATTTCCTTCAGTGCCTTTGGCTTATGCAACTAATATGAAGGAAACCTATGAAAACATCGAAATAGTGTTAGAAAACATTCAGTATGAGAAATACAAGTGGACCGTTTGCTGTGATTTACGCCATTTCTTTGTTAATGGGTTTGCAGCTTGGTTATAGGAAATGTTGTTTCCTCTGCGAATGGGACAGCAGGAACAAAGCGGAACATTACATCAAGAAGGAACGGCCAACGCATGTATTAACTCCTGGACAGAAGAATGCTGTTTATTCCTCACTGGTGAGCCCTGATTAGATAATTCTACCCCCTCTTCACATAAAGTTGGGGCTCTTCAAAAACTTTGTTAGGGCAATGGACAAAAGTAATGCAGGATCTTGTTACCTCAAGGAAAAAATTCCTCGGGTTAGTGAAGCTAGGGAGTTTTGCAGACACCCAAATAAGATGTTTGATTCGTGACCAAAAATTTGAGGATCTCTTAACTCTGGTTGAGAAAGTAGCTTGGTGTCCATTTAAATGTTTAACAGAGATTTTTTAGGAAACAAGAAAGCCCCAAATTACCGTGAAATTGTGAGTGATTTCCGGCAATCATTCAATGAAATGGGTTGCAACATGTCACTTAAAGTTCACTTTCTAGACTCCCACCTGCATTTCTTTCCTGAAAACTTTGGTGCTGTTAGGATGAGTATGGGGAACATTTTCATCAGGACAATTCCTCCATGGAGAAGAGATACCAGTGACGGTGAAGTTCAAAAATGCTAGCTGATTACTGTTGGACACTTAAAAGAGATGTTCTAGAAACCAAACACAGAAGAAAGTAAACAACTAAAACATATTAGTTGAGGTAAGTAAGTGTCCATTTATTAAGAAGATACCACTCACTTCTATTGTATTATTTATTAAGTAGATATAAAATGCTGACACGGTGTATACATCATTGAAAATATGTTTTATTTCAAATCCAATAAGATATAAACCGTGCTTATATTGTAATGGAAGTTATATGTAATTGTATCTGCAATAATGAATATTGTAAAATGAACAGTACACATAGCATATTTTTATATAAATATGTTTATTTCTCTAGATAGAATAATGCTACTTAGAGGGCTTACTAAGTACAAATCAAGCTAACATACAATATAATTTGTGTGTTTATATACCTAACGTACCCAAGGTACAAGTGTGAAAATGTTTTTTAAAAAAAGAAAAAAGAAAAAGAAAAGAAATTTGAGGGGAAATTTTCCGAAAACACCTCTGTCACGGAAAAAATGAGGGTGATAGAGAAAAACTGATTGCAGATTCGAATTCTACGTGAAAAGGTCTATTAGAATCAGGTATTTTCTTCCGTGTGCCAGAGAAAAAGATTTTTTTTTTCGACTAGTGTAATAGGTACCATTTTCAAACTCAGCAACCGTTATTCAAACCGGTTAACGTTGATCGCAGATATTAAAAATACTCACATCCGTATATTATTTAATACAAACGAAAATTTTACTTGCACATTTATGCACAAACGATGTATAAACGATCGCGACAATTTGTGGTTCAATCGAACATGGTGGGGCTAGCACTTAGACAACTCCCCTTTTTTTCGTTCTGTCCACGCACCTGATAGCGTAGAAAAAAAAAACTTTCGCCTGCGTATTACTGCTCAAACGGTGTACAAACAATTAAGATAATTTTCTTTTGAATCGGAGTAGGGAGGTGCTACCAATTAGGCAGCCTATACTTTGTTATCGTTTTGGCGCGCTCGCAATTGTGTACAAACGAAAATTTCGCCTGCAAATTTCTGTACAAAACCGTAATAAACAAGAGCGACAGTTTGTGGTTGAATTCGACATGGTGGGAGGGCTATCAATTAGAGAGCCCATAGTTTGTTATCGTTTTCGCGGGGCCACATTTATGTGCAAATGAAAATTTCAGCTGCACATTTATGTACAAAGGCGTACAAACAAGTGCGACAGTTTGTGGTTGAATTGAACATGGTGGGAGGGCTACCATTTAGACAGCCCCACTTTGTTTTCGTTCTGGCGGTGCCCCTATTTGTGTACAAACCAGGGCCGGAGCGCGGGGGGGTCGAGCCGTGCCACCACCCGGGGCGGCAAGTCTGATGGGCGGCAAAATTTGAAAAAGAAAAGAATACAGGGGCGGCAAAATTTGAGAAAGAAAACAATAAAAGGGCGGCATGTGAAAGAACCGCCCAGGGCGGCAAAACTTCTAGCGCCGGCCCTGGTACAAACGAAAATCTCGCCTGCACATTTCTCTATAACTATATTCAAACGATTGCGACAATTTGTGGTTCAATTGCACATGGTGGGGGGCTACCATTTAGACAGCCCCCCACTTTGTTTTCGTTCTGCCGTCGCCCCCTAATTACGTACAAATGAAAATTTCGCCTGCATATTTCTGTACAAACGATGCACAAACGATTGCGACAATTTGTGATTGAATTGAACATGGTGATTGGGCTATCACTTAGAAAGTCCCCCACTTTGTTTTCGCCCTGGCGGCGCCCCTAATTATGTACAAACGAAAATTTCGCATGCACATTTCTGTACAAACGATGTAGAAACGATTGCGACAATTTGTGATTGAATTGGACATGGTGGGGGGGGGCTATCTCTTAGACAGACCCCCACTTTTTTTCGATCTGGCGGCACCCTTAATTATGTACAAACGAAAATTTAGCCTTCACATTTCTGTAGAAACGACGTGGAAACGATTGCGACAATTTGTGATTGAATTGGACATTTGGGGGGGGGGCTATCACTTAGACAGTCCCCAATTTGTTTCAGTTTTTACGGCGCTCCCATTTATGTACAAGCAAAAATTTCGCCTGCACATTCTTGTACAAATGATGTAGAAACGATTGCGACAATTTTTGCTTGAATTTGACATGGTGAAGTGCTACCACTTAAACAGCCCCCACTTTGTTTTCGTTCTGGCGGCGCCCCTAATTGTGTACAAACGAAAATTTGGCCTGCACATTTCTGTACAAACGATGTAGAAACGAATGCGACAAATTGTGATTGAATTGGATATGCTGGGGTGCTACCACTTAGACAGCCCCCACATTTTTTTCGTTCTGGCGACGCCATTAATTTTGTACAAACGAAAATCTCGCCTGCACAGTTCTGTACAAACCATGTAGGAATGCTTGCGACAATTTGTGATTAAATTGGACATGGTGGAAGAGAATACCATTTAGATAGACCCCACTTTGATTTCGTTCTGGCGGCGCCCCTAATTGTGTACAAACAAAAATTTCGCCTGCACATTTCTGTACAAACGATGTAGGAACGATTGCGACAATTTGTGATTGAATTGGACATGGTGGGGGGGGGGGCTACCATTTAGACAGCCCGCACTTTGTTTTCGTTCTGGCGGCGCCCCTAATTGTGTACAAACAAAACTTTTGCCTGCACATTTCTGTACAAAAGGTGTAGAAACGATTGCGATAATTTGTGATTGAATTGGACATTTTGGGGGGCTAACATTTAGACAGTCCCCCACTTTTTTCGTTCTGGCGACGCCCCTAATTGTCTAAAAACGAAAATTTTGCTTGCAGATTTCTGTACGAACGATGTACAAACGATTGCGACAATTTCTGATTCAATTGTACATAGTGGGGGACTAACATTTAGACAGCCCCCACTTTGTTTTCGTTCTGACGGCGCCCCTAAGTGTGTACAAACGAAAAATTCGCCTGCACATTGAGACCATTTCCGATTGAGTCTGATAAGGGGGGGGGCTGTCTAAATGGACGTCTCCTTTTCACCTCTACTGTAATTAAATTCTTCCTCGAGAAAATCTGTAATCAACATTGTCAGTAGCTACGTCGTCGACTAATATACCTTAACAAGTACAGCTTTATTTTCGTATATTTTACAACAGTTAACCAATTTAAAACTATCGCAAACAAGAATATGTAGTCAACTTCTTAAATACTTCGCTCGCAGGAACCCGTTCAGCGCGTGCAACAAGCAAAAACAACATGTTTGGCGTCTCACAAATGAAAAAGGGGAAAAAAGAAAAGCAAAAGCAGCACGACAGTGCCTTATCGCAGTCAGAGCTGACAACATAGTTTCGGTCGTTACTAACGCGAATAGACCTACTAGCGATGTACAAGAGTTATACAGTTACAATATACGTTGTGCCACAGTAGCGCTACAGGCGGAATGTGCACGAACTACAAATGAATATGTTCCCTTACAAGCATCAGACACTGTTGCACCCTCTTTACATTCTACACATCATTTTTTCTCCCACTTTTTGACCTTGACAAGCAGAAGTACCAGGCTTTCCGAGTTCACAACCATAAACTCTTTGTGTACAGAGTACGTTTTCAGTTCTTCCAATGACTCTGCGCGCGAAGAACAGGGGTGATGATCGGGCTACCGAATACGGAAGTCAGAGACACCCGGTTGCAACTTTAAATGTAAAATACAAATATAGAGCCTTGACAATGCCGTGAGGATGAATATATATATATATATATATATATATATATATATATATATATATATATATATATATATATACAAACTATTGCTTTAAATTAGTTTATTTTTGAAGATCAAAGGAAACTTTAAGCATTTATATTTGTCGGTCAGTCAGCACGAGAATTTCCCTGGATTTTCAAGTTTTTATTGAAAATTTCCTTTTTCACTTTTTGCTAAATGTCTCTACGAAATTTTCTTATATTAGGGAAATTTCCCTCAAACTACGAATACTGATTACTATAAGGCCACAGTGCAGGATCGGGCAAGATGAGACATGTTCCAACTCGCATTACTCAGACAAGATTTTTCAAGACGCAACTTGCATGTTCGCGTTAATTAAAAGATTTTCAATTTGTAACTAGTTCTGCATTAGATTTGATAGTTTATTGTCCATCGTGTACATTAACAGGTAAAAGTTTTGAGAGGAAGGAATGAAATTTACTCCTCTCCCACAGTTGCAAATTCAGTCATTCTCATTCAGTCTCAAACACTGAGAACTACAGAATAACTCTAAAAATAACAGTGAGTTTAAAACTTCAGATGGAGAATGTATTGTATTTGGGTTTTCATGTAACGAACATTTGCCCTTGTATACAGGGGGTCTCCAAAGCCCCCTAACAGGGTAACTCTGTAATTATCAGAGCTAAAACAAAATATAAGAGGGGAAATCATCTCCAAATATGATGTTTTCAATCTAAAGTGAAGGATTTTTTTTTAAATCGGACTAGCCTTTGGCTGTACACTCTTTATGCACCCAATGTTAAATGAAAACGCAACATTGCCATTTACCTGTACCCACAACATAGGTGAATGAAGTTACTGTCTTTCACGCTAACATGTCGATGGCCAGCCCCGGTTTTAAAAAGTAACATTGCATTTTCATTTAACATTGCGCGCATAAATAGTGTAAAGCCCAAACGGCTAGTCCGATTCAAAAAATTCCTTCACTTTAGATTACAAACATCATACTTGGACACGGTTTTTCCTCTTACATTTTGTTGTAACTCTGACAATAACGGAGTTACACTATGTCAGGGGGCTTTTGAGACACCCTGAATATTTAACAACTACGAACGTAATATCAAAAATCTTTGATACTATAGATATATACATCAACAAATATATTAAATAAACGTATACTCTTCCAGTCATACAAAACTTTGCATTATGACAAAAAAAAAAAAACTTGTACTTTAGTTTGTGCGGTTAGGTTAAGTTTTGTTGGCAGGACTTGCATCTGGCACTTAGTTGCCCTTGACTGTTATGCAACTTTCATCTTTACGTTATTTGAAAGATAATGAACTGTAGATTTGGAAAGTTAATTCAATTTTAACATTAAATTCCCTTCGATTATATAATGGTTCTTCAAGCTCAAAGAAACAATGTTATAAAATTTCGAAAATTAATGTTTGTAGCCTGGTTATCCCGCTTCCCTCAACCCCCACACATTTCAACACAAACAACACGTATACTTATTGATTACTTGAGACCTGTGTAACTGAATCGAGCAATAATGTGACAATACCTTGCTCGTATCAATGACAATAACACTTTACAGACGACCCGAAAAGCTGGCGCATTGTCCTTGAAGGGTTAAACGAGAATTACTAACCGAAGCATTCAAAATACAACGAATTTTATTTTACAATCGTGTAGAACATACCTTAAGGATAAAGTTTTTAAAAAAGAGAGCAGTAAGGTCATTGGTCCGCCTCACACCGATAATACACATTACGTAAAATTAAACATTTACATAAAAAATAATTATTAAAGGACAAGGATGCATTTTTCGCCCTTAGTGTGCAGCAATCTTGATGATATTTTTTTTTAGCTTTACAGACTTACTTAAACTTCGAGTAGAAATTTCCAAGTGATACATTGCGTAGATACTGAGATATGAATTTTTGTGTTAAGGTCTACGAAATATTAGATGGCCTCAAGGACGACCGAAATGCCTGAAATTCTGAAACTTTGGTCTTGTATTTCTCACAAACTATTAGGATTTCGGAAGAAAAATTTTGCAGGTCGTCATACCTTAGTGGTGTTAACAAGTACACGAAGTTTCATTAAAATCTGAATTGGTAGGTGACTTGGCCTGGGTGAATTGACGTGGAATGAGCTAGAACTAAGTCTTGATCCATCTTATTACATCCAGTGTTCCTTTACTTAAGAATATCATTCAGACACTCCAAAATGTTGAAACGTCACCACTCCAAAATGTTATACCACAAGCATACATACCCTTGGTGAATTTTGGCGGTTCCGTCTCAGACTTGAGCTACCAGAAAGTGAATCATCTGTTTCTGAGCACAGTAAAAGCAAGCGTGACATCATTTTCACGCGAGCTAATGGAGGAAAGAGTATTTGCATTCTGGACTCTCCAGTCAAATCTACATTTCGAAGAATGACCGCAAAACTATTTTATAGCAACTTGGACGTGTGTTAGTGAATGAATAGATGAAGACTGTGTTGCGTAGCTGGATTCTAGGGCAACAGTTTATCAAATTCGGAAAATCCTTTTGAGCACATTGATATCGAAACCTTTTTTTTTATTTTTTACGACTTGATATCAGTTGATATATTCACTGAGACCTCAGTTATTGACTGTTATGTTACAAGCGACATTCTCAGTCAATCTTCATACTTTATATTCGTTTGCATCCATTTCCATTGTTACTTGGTTACAGAAGACGGTACCTTATCAAAACCTTGAGGAAATACCTAATTTTGATGGCATACTCCATCCGCAGTGTGCTGACAAGATGCGACGTCATTGGTAGTTAGTCAATGGTGACAAAAAACTTCAATAACTTGTAACTTTAGTAAAAGTGACGCAGAAACCTAAGCAGCAACTCCGACAGCCTGTGTAGATAATTACAGTCCGCCGTGTGTGCCATGACATGAACGTACGGGCTTGGGTAACAAGAGTGAAATTGCTGATAAGGGACCACAACGCTTTAGCACGACGGCAATGGCGATTCAAATACGACGGCGGCTGTTCGAAGTCTATTAACGTGTCAATAGCCGCATGAATCATCGTTCACCTTATTTAAGACCACGAGCCATATTTACGTGTGGCAGACACCTAAAGAAGAGTGTGATCCGCAGTTTCTTCGATATCCATAAAACATGGTGAAGGCTCTGCGATGCTGCGCGTCATAATATCCTGATTTCAATGGGTCTTCTGCTGATACTTACCGGTCTCGTCACTCCCCGTTATTATCTCACCATTTACGGGACTGTTTACCCAATGGTCCAGATGTTGTTTCTGAACAAAAAAGATGCCATATTCCAGGATTATAAATGCGCTCATTCACACAGCTGTAGCTCTTGCTGCATAATTTGAGGAATATTAAGATGAAGTAGAGTACCTACCCTCTTTCATTCAAACCCGGACCTGAAAATTAATTGAACATTAGTAGTCTGTTGGAGACACGAATCCGGTGCAGATTTATTCCTGAATTCTATATGTGATTTCAGAAACAGTGATATCGATGATCATAAAAATTTCACATAATCGTTTAGCATAATCCATTTAGAAGTTTATATGTAACGCATTGTACATAATTTTATCCCATCGATGCTAGGTTCAATATTTTTGTGAATGCTAATGTAATAAGTTAATGAATAGAAACGTGAAATATATGACATAACAAAAGTTTAAGAATTTCAGTTGGTATGTTTTTGAAACCTAAATTTCTATCAAATTTGCCATACTGCGTTACTTGCGACATTGGTAATAAAACTTACGAGTTGCATTTACGGTACAAAATGTACTTTGTTACCAAAATTTCTGCTTCATCGCTTATGTGCGCTTAAATATATAGTATTCGTCAAAATATACAGTACCGTAACTCAGGTATCTCGACGGTGCATATTCTTTCTTCGATGGATGATAGTTCCAGCTGTACGTCTACCTAGTAGTGAAAAGGGAATTACGTTGCGGAGTTGACGTTGAAAGTGTTTCTTGGGACGGGAGGAACTATATCTATAGTTTGGAATTACTTATAAGGAAGTGGTCGTGAGTGAAGACGATTCGTTTCATCTGAAACTGGCTTCTCATATCCGCCTCATTTCTTGATCTTATACCACCTAATGCTTACTTATAAGCAGGGCCCGGATCTTGTTGAACTAAAATTTTCTAAAAAATGACCTATAAAATGACACTAAAATTCCTGTAAAGTGACTCTAAAAATCACAAAAATGACCTTAAAATTTATTTTTTTTAAACGTGTATTTCGGTAAACATTGCCATTTTTTGAATATCTATTGGATTTTAATTACCATTTCTCATTCATTCTCAAAAGTTTTGTTTCAGTTAGTTGCAGTCTATTGATCAGTCCCATTGTACGGCATTGTAGTATTGTAAGCGTCAATTCACTAACGAATTGAAACTAGGAGCTCATTTAAAGAATAGAAGTTCGCAAGTGCAGACTGAATACATGAGAATAATAGATTTTTTGTAAAAAAATATTTAACATCTCTGTAAGTCTTCTAATCCACTAGTGATTACGATTAGTTATTCTAGTGATCACATCCTTTGTGGTAAATAATCCAAAGCCATCTGCTTGGACACCTACCAATCCTTACCCCTAAATACAATACAATACAATACAATCAACCAGCTACAGCTTAGTGTTCATTACACTCTTAAAAATGTCTTTGCTCAGAAATGAGAAAAATGCAAGTTCAAAACAAAATAAGTAATGTTTACTCATATTTGAGAGAAAATGTCTCATTATTTCCAAATGTGTTTTTTATTTGTGAGCACAAGGCAAATTTTCAGGTTCCCATTTATGAGATTTTCTCACTTCTTAAAAATGAGAATGGAATAGTGCGTGATTTGCAATATCATAGATGATTAAAAAATAACGGTAACCATCTTACCGAAATAATATTACTGTGTTTTACTAGGGAGTAATATTTCTAGGGCTCAATTACTATTCAGGAAACGAGATAAAGGATTTCAGCTGTAGCAGAGTGCGAATGGATATGAGTACGCAGTAGGTGATGCAGTTGAGGTGGCGCATGGATACATGTCATGTGATAGCGACGAGGAGCAGCATACATATCAACATTTGCACGTAAGTTTGGGTAGGTTGTAAACATACTACCATAGACTAAAAGTTACTGTAGCACATTCGTTGGGGTGTAGAACTCTGATCCCCCTCATACAGGTTATATAGGCTATAGCAGTCAGATTGGCTCCTTTATGTATCAAAGCTCAGTACTCAATTCACATAATTACGAGTGCAGCAATAACAAGTGAAGGCGGGCTAGAACCCCGTACGGCACGTTGTTTTCTATATTACAATAGAACGAGGAGGCATGTCAATGTTTTACATCCTTCGCCATTCGTTATAATGTGCAAAATAGCTTATGTACGGAAACAAAGAATAGATAAGTCATCTGTGTAGTTAGAAACAGCGTTACAAAACAACGTACGATTTATTATTATGGAATTGTAATACAAAGGTACTTTGTACTGATCACCAAGCATAGATTGGCGCCTCCTTTTTTTCACCACCAGTAATTGTTTTAATGACACAAGTTTGCAGGTTATTTGTGGCATACTACTGTACGCATTGGCTCTTAATTTTACGTAGAGGCTGCGGTAGCTCAGTAGTAAAGCGTTCACCCTGGTGCGATGAGGCCCTTGCTTTGATCCCAGGATTCTCAGCTCGCGGCAAGTGGTCTTTCTGGTGGATAAACACAGTGTGCATGGGTTTTCTCGGGGTTCTTCCATTTCTTCCCACTTTCTTCATTCCACTATTCTTTTCATTCTCATCATCATCGTCTACTTTAGCCTACCCAACACAACTGTGGGAAGTAAAACTAAAAGATTTCATTTATTTTTTAATCCAAAGTCCCACGATTGTGCTCCAAGGCTAAGAGAGATAGTGATAGAGATGGATAATAATGGTATAATAAAAATGTGGACGTACGTTTCTTGGCAGTTTTTGCATGGGTTTGTTACCTTGTTTCCAATCTGAATTGAATCCTTAGCAGTGGAGTTTCAGCACATTTATGAGGGGCAGAAACTGTCGCATGCCCCTGCTGTAATGAAGAAGGTGGAAGGTAGGGGCTTAGTCCTGGAACTCCGGACCTTCCCCGAAATCGCTATTTTTATGTAAATTTTATCTAATTTTAGGGGCAATTTTACATATTTTAATATACTTTGACCTTGTATTGAACTTGGAACCCCTCCGAAATAAATTCCTATGTACGTTTCTTGTAGGAGGAAACTGGAGAATCCTGGAAGAACCCACAAACACGGTGTTTTCTCATGTAGGCAACTTCTTTATGGTAGAGAAGTAGGCATATTGGACTGCGATGGCTCAGTGGTAGAAATAGCCTCCGATGCCTGGGGTCCCTAGTTTGATTCCATCTCCGTCAAGTGGGCAATGTGAGTAAACATCTTAGGTGTGTTTTCTCGGGATTCCCTCACTTTCTTCATTACAGCATTTTCGATCAATATCATCATAATGTCTCCCTGAGCTTCGTAGCATAAGCGTGGGACGTTACACTCGAGCTGAAATTGTTGCCGTTATTCTGAAGTAGACGAATTAATCTTGAATTTGAATTATCAAGAAGTCGGTATAATGTTGGAGGAAACGGGGGAATCTTGAGTAAACCACGTTGATGAAAAAGAAAAGTCTTGAGAAAGTGGATAGTGGTAAAAAGGAAAATGTTCAACTGTCTGATGCAGTAGGAATAAGTAACGCACCTAAAGTACAAGTCGTCGTGGTATTCGTGGAATTTTCTTGGATTGGAGTGAAGATTTAAATGTGTTATGTTTTAAACAATGTGTGTTATGTTTTAAACAACCCAACTATAGGTGTTTATTTAATATAAATTCTAGGTGTAATATAGTTTGAATTTTTTGCATGTTTATATTTTGGTTATATCCTTTTACGTCTTCTCGCATTTGAGAACCCCATTTCTGTGCACAGTTTCTCGCTTCTGAGGAAGATATTTCTCAAATCTTTTTGAGAAATGTGTTCCTCAAAATTGGGGTTATACGTCTCATTTCCTCAAATGTTACTTTCTCAATTTTAAGAAAAAATACATTTTTTCTCAGATCTGAGAAAGCATTTGCACCCTCAAAAATGAGACATAATTCCTCGCATTTGAGTCATTATTTCTCAAGATGATTTGAGAAAATCGAAATCTCACTTTTAAGAATGTATTACTCGGTGCTCAGGTAAGAAACGCATGTTCTCAAATACGAGGATTTTTTCTCGAATTTAAGAAACCATTTTTAACAGTGTAGCTTTTTTAGAAATGCAGTTTTCCACCCCAATAGTAAAGAAGCAGGAAAAGATATAACTTGGTATTTTTCAAATCCGTAACCAGTGTTCGTTTTAAGTTTCTTATATAGAAGAAAAAATAAACAGACAATAAGTGACCTGAAATTTCCTTAAAATATTAAAAAAAATGACCTGAAACTTCAAAAAAGGCAAAAAGTGCCCAAAAGTTGACTCTAAAACAATACACTTTTAGAACGTTGAGTTGGCGAATAACGTTTTTATTTGAAGTTGCCTTGTCCTATGCGTAATAGAAAAAAGTTAACTTGTCAACAAGATCCGGGCCGTGCTTATAAGGAATGTTGAAGGACAGCGTGTTCAACTGTGAATATACGCCAAGAACTGTACTTGCATTGCGCGAGCAAATTGTGCCGTTTTACGGTGGTCTGCTGCAACATTTGTACGAAAATATGATTGAGAATCTGTACGAACAAAACAAACTTCTCTACAGCCATCCGTGTACATTTTGAACACCTACATTAGCCATACTGAAGTAAATTAACGAGTTAATAGTGTGTAGATTAGTTTCTTTCAGGAGAAAAAAACAACTCACAAAATGACAGTAAGGTAATGATGATTGACTTGTAATTTCTGTATTGTTGAGTTTTCTCCTGGTTGTATGGTTATCATACTCGCCTTCGGAGCGAAAGACCAGAGTTCAATTCATGATGTGAGCTCATGTGGTTCGAATTTTAAGTTAAGCTGTATTGCCTTAATGGTGAAAGGAATACTCAATTCCCATTCAACCAATTTCTGTACTGTATATTTTGGCGCGCCCTCTATACAAATTTACTTAAAAGAACATATACCGTTTTATTAATTTAATATTCTCAAATTATTGTCGTGCTATAACTTTGCTTCTGTTTCTGATTTGTAGAAAGTAAAGCTCTTGGAAGTGTCATACCTTTAACTAGTTGACTAAACCTATACTTTCACATTTTCAAATCAACCCGTTTTTCCTTTGGGAAGCGTTCCTCGCTGGTTAATCTAAGCTATTTACCAACACTCCTTTTCTTCTGTCAACACTACTCCCACGAAAGTAAAATCTCTACTCTCAGCTCCATTGCCATTGATGCCCATGTCCCGATAACATCAATACTCTCTTCTTTGGAAATACTGCTGAGTCTCTCACTCCCTTATTGTCTCACTCGTTTAATAGTTACTACGCAAAATGAGTTTTTCTACAATCGTGGGAAAAGACAAATATTGCCTCTATTTATAGTTATAGTAACAAAATTGAGGTTTTCTCATATACAGTAAAACCTGTCAAGTTGGCCACCTCTCTAAGTTGGCCAGCTGCTCATCTTAGCCTGGTTCATCTTGAACCCGCGTTTTCCCATAAGACATTCGTTACTTATTACTCTGTAAGTTGGCCACCTCTGTATCTTGAAAGTTGGCCACATTGAAGCAATGTTTACCCTATGATGATAATGATAAATTTACCTGCGTGTCTTGTCCACGCAAAAGACCGTTTAGTTATTTTTCTGAACTCTTTAGTATTCCCTATGAGAGGTAGATGTTCTGTATTTGTGACTGGAGACAGAAAAGCATGGATTCCCACGATTTGTTCTTGGAGTTCAATGGCCAGAATACTACCCTCATAAAGGGGTGGTGAAGGAAGGTGTGAACAAGAAAAAGCACGTACAGGAATTCAGGAAATGGTTGTACATATTTGTTTATGCTATCTGTTTCGGTAAAACCATTAGCTATATCGACTCCTTTCGTCAGTAGAGAGCTTTAGTAATCCGGAAAATTCTCAAGGTTTAAAGCTAACCACCTCAATTGCCAACCATTGACACCTGACGGCTTGTGAAAAGATAGCGGAAGTTTTGAGATATGATGCCCTTAAGATTTTCTCAAAACATCTTTTGATCCGAGGGGAAAACTTGTAGCTCATTTCAATGAACTGGTTACATATGTTTTTATTTCATGGTTGTGTTTTGTTTGTCTGTGTTGTGTTTTCAATCTGAGATATCAAGAAGAGAAAGATATGTACATATATTAAACATGGTGTAGTAATTTTTTATAGTACTGTATATTGTTATGATTACTCTATATACATTATTTAAAAGTAGCTAATGTGCCATTGCTTATTAAAATTTTACAATCAAGCTATACTAGAGATCCTATTCTAAAGATACACCAGTCACACTTATGTTTTTGAAGGTTGGTCACCTGTCTATGTTGGTCACCTGTCTAAGTTGGCCACTTTTCAATGGAAACCATGATGGCCAACATAGGGAGGTTTCGCTGTATGTGTGACTTTCATTTTCTTCATTTTGAATCACGTGACATATATCAGAAATGTCGAATTCGCTTATATGCATATAAGCACACTATAATGTGATTTCTTGTTGCGATGTTTTGCTGACTAATCCGTCCATCTTCTGGAGTTTGAGTGTCAATGTTTTGGATCCTTATGTAACAACAAGATTATGAACGACAGAACCTACTATTAACCCTGGCTCCAAACCTCAGATGCGTAGACAATGGTGTATGATCAATCCTCATGGTAGATGCAATTCCCAACCCCACTGTCTTGCCTCCAAGAGAGTTAGATTTCAAGGTCACGCCAAAGGTCTCTGTTCCATCTTTCTAAACCATGTTGTCACTACTATTTTATTTCAGAATATTTCAAACTTGATGTTGTATATAAGTATAAACTTTGTATCGTGATCTTTATAAGGCTTCTGATACAATTGATCCTTATTTTCTTTCTCACAAATGAGATTTACATTTACAAAAAGTTCCACTTCTACTAAAATATTCTATCTTAAATCGTTACCTATGAGCAGTGATGAAAATTTTCCGGAAAATTTTGAAACGGAAAATTTTCCGATTCATAAAAACATACTCCACTTATTCCTACATCGTTGTTTAGTCGAGATGTGAGGTGGAAAATTTTCTTCCGTATTTTTCCGGAAAATTTTCAGTTCTTAACAAATATCAGTGATTAAGTAACAATTCGTCAGTATTCATAAAATTGATTGAATTCATATATAGAAATGTTAAAAAGTGAAGATCGTTGAAAGAATCTGAAAATTTTAATGGCTTAGACAATTTTCAGTACGATGTAGGAACTAGTGGAACAATTTTTCATTAATCGAAAAGTTGTCTGTCCTGTTACAGTGATGAAAATTTTCCGGAAAATTTTCCGATTCATAAAAACATACTCCACTTATTCCTACATCGTTGTTTAGATTCCTACATAGTACTGAAAATTATCTGAGCCATGAAAATTTTCAGATTCTTTAAACGATCTTTCAGTTTTTAACATTTCTATACATGAATTCAATCAATTTCATGATTGCTGAGGAATTGTTACTTGATTACTGATATTTTTTTAGAACGGAAAATTTTCCGGAAAAATATAGCGGAAAATTTTCCGGAAAATTTTCAGAAATGGAAAATTTTCCGCGGAAAATTTTCCGCCTCACATCACTACCTATGAGTTTTGCTTTGACGAATTCTTTTCTCTACCTAATCCTGTTCTCTCCGGTGTACCTCAAGGTGTCGTTTTGGAACCGATCTCCTTTGACCATTTCATTGATTGTCTCTTTTTTCACTTTTCTTTTCACTAAAGATTCTTCTTTTTAACGATAGCTGCAGAAATTTTGAGAAAATATATTCCTCAAATAATATTCTTAACAAGACATACCACATGTAACTAATTGGTGTTGCAGTTTGAACTTATTTCTGAATGTCATTACAGTTTTCTAACACCCTCACCTAAGGAAAACTTCCAATGGTTTTTAAATATTGTATCAGAACAACTCCTATAAAAACTTAATCCGCAGAAGCATCTGGTTGAAGTGTTTCAGTAAAAACTCACCTAAGTCGACTACATAGGTATTACCACAGAAAATTTCATGAAAATATTTAATGTACTTTATGGGTTCAATAAGACATTTTTGTATGGGTTTCACTTAAAATTGAATTCTGCTCAGTAATACGGGAACATCACATCACACACAAACCTGAGTTCTAGTGATTAAGTGAATATCTCTTGCCATTTTCGAAATACACAGCTGTTTTCCATGCCATACACAAAATAGGACTGCTGAAGATTTTAAACAATAATACTACATGCAAGAAGAAAATCTATTTATTGGTTCATTATAAAATAATATCTGAACATTGTTACTAACTTGAATCCTTGTGTGCCGTCTTGGCTATAATACTATGCAGTTGAAGTGTGCTTCCGACAATGGGACAAGCGCTAACTTGAATAAAACTGCCTAGAATAATTATTGATGTCTTTGTTTTTACACAATCCATTCTAAGTAGATGCAACATGAGCTGAACCTTTTTCAATTGGCTTTTCAGGACACTTAACTCTCTGGCGTTTGTACGGTTGTTCGGCCACAACTACTATACTTTCTCCTCGCAAAATAGCAAAAAAAAAAAAAAAAAAAAAAAAAACAATATAGCGGTAGATCTTTATGATACCCATAAGAAATAGAAGCTGCTGACAACAAAGTTTAAGAACAAATTGAATTGTCTATTAACATATTCTGTTAACAAAAATCTATTTGTCGCAATTTATAAGTTAAATGTAAACGTTTCTGAATAGGTATGATACACCTATTAATTATTCTTTAATGTCAAAATTTATACTAATTTCAGAGTTCCACACTGAAGATGTATAATTATGAGAGTTTTATTGAACGATTTTGTCTTATTGAACGAGTCTGGAGCTCCTCTTGGCTATGTAGGTCGATGCATGGGTTTTTGTTATGGAATGTATTAGATAAATTTTGACTACCCATAGCTCGGAAATCAAAAGCCTACAGAACATAATATTTTGCACACTTAAATATCAGGTTGAAGTTTACCACAATTTCAAATTTGATTCTGATTGGATGATTTACATATATAAGAACTTTTGTTTTAAGTACATGCAAAATTTGACCGCATACAACTCGGAAACCGTAAGATTGCACAACATAATATTGCTCACGCTTATATAGCAGGCCAAGTTATAACATCATGAAAACAATGCGGACAACAAAGCATTAACCTTAAGCCCCAATTTCATCTCCCCATGAATTTGAGTGCAAGTGATAGCTTCCGATGCGTAGAACACGTCTGTAAAGGAACCAGAGTGGTCTGATACACCCTCCTGCGATATCGCGTTCCAATTGTGTGGGTGCCACTAGATGGCGCCAATATCCAGGCACAGCTGCAAGATCGCCTCTTCGCGCCCCGAGGATATTTATATAAAATGTGAAGCTAACACGTTATAGTGGCCACAGACATAACTCCGTGTCGATTAAACTCGTTGATCAAACTCGTTGTTTCTATCTTTTCTTCTTTCAGCTGATTGTATTCGTTTTTGGTGCTTAGTTGTTGTAAAGGAAAACGATTACACTGCTTTATTACGCTTATTTCGATTGTCCAACGTTTCTTTTCACATTGAAAATGCTTCCGATGATGAGGATGTTTCTGACTGAGTTTCATAAACTAAAGTGACACGTCGATCTTAATTTCGATGCTTGCGCCAAATCGTGGCATCTCGCACCCTTGCAACGCGATATCTTGGGAACGGTGCATCTGACCACTCTGGTTCCTTCACAGGCGTATTCTACGCATCGGAAACTATCGATCCAATCACGTTCTGGCAAATTGATGGGGAGATGAAATTGGGGCTAAGCTTGGCCACACTCTTTGATCTTGATCGGATTAGTTCGGCTAAACTCGTACAATACAGGGTGAGTCAAAATGATGTTTCCGATTTCGTTAATTTATTATTCGAAAGTAATAAGCTTTTCTTGCACACACACACACACACACACACACACACACACACACACACACATATATATATATATATATATATATATATATATATATATATATATATATATATATATATATATATATATCTGGAATATAATTTCTCAAAAAGTATTTTTTCTCTTTACGTTGCAGAGATGTAGTTACATAGATTTCCACCAGGAGGCAATTTAGTCAAAGTGAGCAATATGGCTTCTAGAGGCTAACAGAAAGCGTTTTGTGTGTTTGAAATGGCCACTAAGACCTCACCCCATGTGATTTCTTCGTCTGAGGTTTCATCAAAGATTGTGTATTAGTGCCGCCACTTGCTACAACTGTGGTTGAATTACGTGAGCGCATCACTGTAGCAGTAGCCAATATCGGCTCTGATATGCTAGGATGAGTTCAGCTGGAACTTATTTACAGACTAGATGTGTATCGTGTAACTCTTGGATCGCATATTGAACATTTACAATATGTTGGACAACAAACTTTTTGAGTTGATCAGTCAGTGTGTGTCTGGCACCTCTGTTTACATACGTGTTATTAAAAGCAAAAAGTAACCATTGAAATTGGGAAGATCATTTTGACTCACCCTGTATATAGTGTCCTTGATTTTTCAGAAAAACTAAAATGAAGGGTGAAAAAGAGTAATAAGCAAAGAAACTAATACATATAAACAACTGATCAGAAATGTACAGAAAAAATACTCATGTGGAATGTCATTAGGGTGCAAAAATAGGGACGTACCGTTACACAGTGAAATATACATAGAAGATAAAGAAGTTAAAAAACAATTCTAAGTTTTCTATACAAATGCAAGTCTATACAAATGCATTTCAATCAAATGCGAGACAGGTGTTTCTTGGAGGAACCCGGAAACCAACAATGAAATGTCAATACCCGCCCATCTCAGTTCAGTGACTCAAAAGTGCGATGTCGTGTATTTTGTGTCGAGAGGAAAGACAGGGAGAGCATAGCCACTTCCTTCATAAAGTGAGTTATTTGTTATAGTTAGAACAGATAGAACATGCAACTAAGTATCTTCTAGCATAATATTTTATTAGTAGGTTATTTAGAACATCCTGGAAGATTCTTCTAACAAAAGAACCAGAAATTATATTAAATTTGACAATAATAATATGAGTTTGCCCGTCATTGCAAAAACAAATTTCTGCATACTTTACTGCAGTGGATTCTACAAATTTGCTTATTGAATTTAAATAAAGATAAAAAAACGAAACAAACAAAATATGTCCTATTTTCCACATAAATCTAAAAATCTGTCCAAAAACAAGGTGCATGATTAATGTTACAAAAAATGTATATAAGGTGAAAAAATTCAGTACCCTGAAAGAAAATAAAAAGTATGTACTTCTAAGGGTTGATACCAAGGTCATTTCATCTTGGCGCCACGATTTCTACATTTAAGTGTATTTTCTTTACAAGAAACAACTACAATCTGTTTATTCTTTTGCAGTTCCTGCTTTTTTTGTTATGTTCCATTTCCTTCGCAGCAGAACTTTCTCTCCATGTTCACATTGCCTCACTTTTAGCCTAAAACTCACCACCGTGCAGAAGTTTTATTAGAGAATGAAAGAACGCTACCCCACTTCCGCTCTTGAAGAATGTTTCCAGACATTGATGAATGTTTGATGGCAACACTGCGGGACATCGGAACAGCGAAGAAAATTCTGGAAAGAACGAGGAAAATAAGAGTAAAAGGGCACAAAAGGGAGAAAGAACCTGAAACAATAAGAAAAAAAGAAACTGCTGTACACTACTGACTGAAAGCTTCTTTACCATGATTGTCGTTTCGATGTTCGAAATCTACGTTGTTCTTTATGCACAAAAAGAATCGAGCGAATAGGCTTCTTACAAGAAGAATCGGAACAGTTTTTCCGTAGATCTTGACAAGTCAATTTCTCTTTCACTTCAAGCAAATTTAAAGAAAGGTTTAAAAGAATAAAAAGGAGTTGGTGATATTTTTGTCCATTACTTGGAAGGAAGTGGGCGTGGCTAACGCGTGCTGCCATCTATTCGGCAAGAAATCTAACAATGCTTTTAAAAGAACATTGCTTAGAAAAGTATTTTCTTTCTCATGTAAATGCAGACAGATTACAAAGCATACAGAAACAATATAATTTAGCACATAAGTGCATCTTAACATTATTTCGTTGCATACTATTTTTCTTAAAATGTTTTACTTTTTATTGTGTATAACTAGCCATAAACATTATGTTTATAAGGTTAATACACACGATAGGACTCGTAACTACAAAAGAATGACAGTCACCTTCCTTACGCTTGTTGATATTGAATATACCTTTCATGGTAAAGTGGTTAAGGTATTTGTTTGTAAACGTGTGGTCAATGATTCGATCCCGGCCGTAAACTTTACATTTGTCTCTGATGCAAAATGAAATGAAATCTTCAAGTTTTACGTTCTACGGTTATGCTGGCTATGCTAAAGCAGTTGGTGATGATGAGAAATAAAGGAAATGATGAAATGAATAAAGTGGGAGGAAACGGGTGACCCTCGAGAAAACCCACTCACACGGTGTTTGTCCACTTGACGCAGGCTAGGATCAAACCAAGGGCCCCATGCACCAGAGGTGAACGCCCTAACACTGAGCCACCGCGGCCCCCAGCCTCTGATGCAATTAGAGGAATGTTTCGTATTCCACTTTAAGAAATAAATCTTTACTCATTTAGCCTCGGTGCTGTAAAGAGACGTCAAACGTTAAACTATTCAATGAATTGGGTTCTGAAAGCATGTTTTCAGCTGCACGAAAAGGGGAGTAGGGCATAAAGTCCGCTTAATGGTCAAAGATGGAGTGAACTGTTATTGATCGATAAAAGTTTAAGCGTGGGTCACTGAAACGTTTTTCTTTTTCATTTAACGTCCCAAGCTTATGCTTTTAGGTGAGCAGAGACGATTAATGAAAGCGAACAATCTTAAAAAAAATGTGAAACGAAAATGTAGTAGTAAAAGGGAGAACCCCTAGAAAACCCACATAAACGATGTTGTCCACCACAAACTCACATAGCCTAGAATGGAACTGGGATTCTTAGCATCAAAGTTGAACACACTTCTAGTGAACCACCGCGGTACTTTCATGGCTTAGTGACTCATAAGAGAAAATTAAACTATGATTCACTATCCGTGATCCTCTATGTTTATCGTTTATTACTAAGGGTAAAGACATGTCAAAGATGCCTCACGGTTGAGATTTAGGTCGCGGTCGCTCGATGATGGCACAAACACATGGATTCATATGGGTAGACACATGCCGGAGATATACGCTATATCGCGATCTAGAGATCGACCACAGATGATGAATTAGTAGTCACGGTGATAAACAACAGAGTTTGTTTTTACATCGATGTTTAGTGGAAGCATCGCTGTGGCTCGTGTTCTCATTGGTTCTCCCTCGGTCCCGAAGCACTGCATGGAATAAAATCTTCATTTGTGGAATTTCAGAATTTCGCTTTCAGAGGATTGTGTGTATGTATGCTCGAGAGGTTTTGCTGCACTACTAAATTTGATTATGAAAGACATATTAATAGAACTAGTGGGGAAGGTTCGAGCAATATAGGATAAAACACACAAACAACATTATAATAGATTGGGTCCCTGGATCAATCCCGGCAGTGTAAGTTTGTGGTAGACAACATCGTGTTTGTGAGTTTTCTCGTGTTACTCCCATTTCCTCCTACTTTTTCATTCCACGAATTCTTTCATCATGATTCACTTGTCTTAATCATCTTTTCTCTTAGCTTAAAAGCCATAATAGTGGGACGTTAAATGAAATAATTCATTTCATTTCACTTTCAACAATAACTAATTATCTAGGTAGGTTCATGGTTCGTACGTCGCTACCTTCAGAATGATGCAGGCTTTCGAAGGATGCCATATGCATATGTATCGAACAACAAATTATAACGAGATACTTTGTATCGTTTAATAATTACCTGTACCTTGGGCAGAAAGTGCTCATACACAAGCACTATACCTGATATAGTGTTAATTTAAAAATAACAAAAGAAGAATGTTTTTAATATATGTAAGAAATATACATTATTGTATAATTAGTTGCTATGTAGTTGTTTATAGTTACCTAACAAACATGTACGATTGGAAGGCAGTCTATGTGCATATTCGTTCATAGAGAATCAACGAATAAAACTGTTTAATACGTATCACCGTTTTGTAATTTCAGTATAAAAGGTGATAATACAAGTAAATGTACTCACAGAAGATATTTTGAGGTGTGAATAATTACTACCACACAAAAACTGACTTAAATTATTAGCCGAACCAGGTTAACGATTACCTTTGGTAAGAACGTTATAAAAAATGTTGGTTTACCTCACCCGGGAACTTGTAAATTCAATTCCCGAAGTTAAGTAAGGGTGAATTTACTTCTGCAAAAAAGTTAATGACTACGAACTTGACAAGACTGAGAAGTGGTAGAATAATCTCAAGAAATATGAACGGGGAAACAATGGAAAAAGAAATCAGTGATAGTGATAATGGTGAACAAAGTGCAGCACCAGGAATGACACTAGAAGACCGAATATTACTACTCTTACAACGGCAAGAACAAAGCCGAAAAGAAGATATGGAACGGCAAGAACAAAGCCGAAAAGAAGATATGGAACGGCAAGAACAAAGCCGAAAAGAAGATATGGAACGGCAAGAACAAAGCCGAAAAGAAGATATGGAAGCCATAAAGCAGGCGATGGAACAGAAGTCAGATGAGACGAAACAATTTATTCTTCAGGCGATGAATGACATCACATCGCAGTTTGACGAAAAGTTAAAAAGAATATCTGAGGATTGTCAAGATAGTCACAGCCATCTAATCCAAGAAGTCAGTGGTGTAAAAAGGGATTTAGAAGCAATATAATCTTCTGTACGTCAACAAAAAATCCAGGTCACGGATAACTCCAATCAGATACGTGCGAACACGCAGTTGATAGCTATCTTACAAGAGGAAATTAGGACACTACAGATCAAGGACAACAATGATCGTGTGGAATTCCCTTGTTCGCCAGAGATGACCTCGCCTTCACCCGTATCTGATGAGGACATTATTTTGGAAGAAAATCATCCGAGGAGTTCAGATGGGCGGAAAAGAGACGGTGTAACTACACATCACACCATAGATAGGAATTGTCACTCAAGAAGATCACGGAATGATAAAAGGAAGGTAAAGTTAAGCGTAAAGATGAGTGAAATACGTGCCATGAGTAAGTTCAGTGGTAAGTGTAATGAGAATGCTACTTCTTTCCTAGAAAAATTTCAGGACGAATGCAATATAATGTGTATAGATAGATCACAATATATGAAATTAATCCCTCATTTATTACTCCCACCATGTTCTTTATGGTTTAAAGCAGTACGAGATCACGTTAATACGTATGAGGAGTTTAAAGCAGCGCTAATCGCAAATTATGAAAATGACTTTTTGCTTGCAAATAGAGATGCCACGATTAGAAACCAACATTTCAATCCTCGTTTGCACAAATCCGTTGTCGAGTTTGTTGTAAATACATACAATGAATTAAAAGTCGTAAATCCATTGCAATCAGAATCTAGAATCATAGCATCAATTCGAAATTTGTTACCGTTCAAGTTACAACAGATCCTGTTTTCTACACAGTGTATGAGTTTCAACCACTTATTAATGCTTGTTCAATGTTATGAAACTCAATACCATGCTCTGAATCAACAAGCAGGAGTAGGTAAAAGTAAAAATAATTCAGATCATTGTGTACATGTTCGGAATCTAAATATCCGTAGTGTGAACGATACGGAACACAACATAAACCGAGTAAATTCAAGCAACCAGAACGAGCAAAATAGGCAAAGCTATGTAGGGAATCCGCCTAACCTAATTAGTCGTGGCAATCCTTATGTAAGACCATATACTCAAAATAGGTTTAAAAATAGACGAAATACATGGCGAAATTCCAGGAATACAGCAAACTACGTGGATAGACGTAATTGGAGGTCAAGAGATGGCGCTTCGCATCAAAATCCAGATATTGATGCAACTCCTGTACAGAACAGTAATACGGGGCATAATCATGATTGTGCTGTACAATGTACTTTATTAGAACCATACACGAGCAGGAATTTAAACTAATTGCAGCTGATGTGGTAGGGGTTGAACCCATATCAGCTATAGATTCTCATAAACATCTATCTTCAAATTTATGCGATAACGTCAAACTCACGTCAACTATTGACTCTTATGAACATTTATCTTCCAAATTACATGTTCATGTTAATGATGAAAACGACCTTTTACATGACGTATCTGTAAATAATTATTCGGAAATAGCAGTTAATAGATGTCAGTACCAATTTATGCCTGTAGTAAATCGTTGTTGGTCCAAAGATGATACTGTCAATGATGGTTTTGATGTTGAAGAAAATTTTGTATTTTTAAAATCATACAGTACAGCTAAAATACCTGTCAAAATCAATGGGTTAAGCACAGAAGCTTTACTTGACACAGGAGCAAACGCCTCATTATTATCGTATTCGTTATGGAAAGCAATTACTAGTAATTATTCGAATCCTAAGTTCCAAAAGGCTGAGAATCTTATTATAGTTGATTTTACCGGTAAACATAAAAAGAGAGTGGCTGGAATTACTCGTGTGACAATAGCTATTCAAGATTTTGAAATATCAATCCCTATTCTTGTAATAAAGGAACTGAATGAAAAATTAATTATGGGTTTAGATTTATTATCTCAATTGCGTGTCATGCTTGACTTTAGAAACCAAACGTTGACTATACCTGGCATACCTCAGGGAATTGTTCAGAAACTGCTTCCTAAATCCGATGAGATTGCTTGTCAATATAATAATGTTCTTAATGTATTGAATAATGTTTCTGTAAGTTCAGAAAGTGGTAAATTAAATGATCAACTAACGAAAGACACATCAAATTTGATGGATTCAAATGACGATGTATTGTTTTCTGAGTGTGTTAAGTCACTTGAAAGTAGTCTTGATTTTACAGATAATACAGTAAAATCTCACTTTAAGGATATCCTATATAAACATAAAAATGTCTTTTCGGAACGTCCTGGACGTTGTAAGGATTTTGTTTATTCTTTTAAGGTTAAAACAGACAAACCCATTGTGACCAAGCCCTATGTAATTCCATATCGATACAGGGAAAATGTACGTCAGCAAATTACCGATATGTTAAGAGATGTGATCATTAGGCCTTCACGAAGCATTCACCTTAATCCATTACATGTAGTTCCTAAGAAAAATGGTTCTCTACGTGTGGTCTTAGATTTGAGACGCACGAATTGTCATATTGATCTGGAACAAGTGAGGTATCCTCCTGTGGAAGAAATATTAGCCTCTTTACAAGGGAATGCAGTCTTCGGAAATTTAGATCTAGTAATGGCATATAATCAGGTCAAACTGCATGAAGATTCGAAACCGTACACAGCATTTAGTTTTGAAGGTCACTTATATGAATACAACCGCGTAGTCTTTGGGCTTATCAATGGTAGTGCGGCATTAGCATCTTGCTTAAATAAAGTCTTGGGTCAAGACTTACGCAGCAATGTGATAACCTATGCTGATGACATCTTGATTATGGGAAAGAATCCGCATGAATATTTGAAATACTTAGATATAGTTTTAGACAGACTGGAAAGTTCGGGCCTTACTATCAACCTACAGAAATCAAAATTTCTGCAGAATTCTATAGAATTTCTTGGATACCAAATTGATGCCTCTGGTTTACAATTCAGTCAATCTAAAGTACAAGCCATAGAAGATCTGCCTGCCCCATTAAATGTGAAACAGACACGGCAAGTATTAGGGCTCTTCAATTGGTTTCGCAAGCCCATCCCGCGATTTGCTGAGATAGCCCAGCCTTTATTTATGATTATAAAGAAAGGAGTACCATGGCAATGGGGTCCGATCCAAGAACACAGTTTCAATAAGTTGAAGGAATGCGTGAAGCAAAACATCCATTTGAATCACCCTCGATATGACGTCCCTTTCTACGTTCAGTGTGACGGTTCTCAACTTGGAATCTCTGCAGTACTCTGGCAACCTAATCCAACCATTCAGGAACCGGCCGTTATTCATTGCGCTAGCCGAACTTTAAAGAAAGCTGAGAAAGGATACACTACGACAGAAATCGAACTTTTGGCTGTACGTTTTGCGATACAAAAATTTGCTCCATATCTCAGCGGATGCCATTTCATAGTACTTACCGACCATAATTCATTGCGATACCTTAACAGCATACAGGGATATAATAACAGACTACTTCGTTGGTCGTTAGAGCTTCAAGCTTATGATTTTGAAGTACAACACATCAAAGGGGTAGATAATGGACCCGTAGATACATTATCACGTCTGTTTCCTGGAGAAGAACAACATATCTTGTCCATCAACGAATTTAAGGTCTTACAGGATGAAATAGCTACCATTTCAATGGAAGATCTACGAGAACATCAAATGAATTATCATGAATATACACAAATCATGGATCATTTGTCTTCATGCAGTGAAGGATGTAATTGTCCCAAACAATGGAATTCCAGATTTAAATTATCCAACGGAATTCTACTTATTAAAGATTTTAAATTCAAATCTAGAAACAAAATTTGCATTCCACCTACGCTGACAACACGCATATTAAAGGCCTATCATGACGATTTCGGTCATTTCGGTTATGTAAAGGTATGTGCCTTGATTAATAAATCCTTTTATTGGAGATTAATGAGAGCTCAAATCAAAAATCATATCAAGGACTGTATTGAGTGCATGCGAATTAAACATAACTACCAGGCTGTACAAAAACCTATGCTCTCAATAACGCCAGAGAGACCACATTCGTTTCTGTCTATTGATCTATATGGGCCTTTACCAAGAGCAGCGCCATTTACTTACAACCATGGATATATTTTCACGTTACGTAGTAGCTTATCCTCTGCGTAGAGCAACTTCCGCTGCTATCATAAATAAAATCTTGAACGTATATATTCCACATTGTGGCCCTATCGAACACATATTATGTGATAATGGTTCACAGTTCAAAAGTGATGTGTTTATCAAGGCTATGAACAAGGCTAACATTAAAATTCATTTTGTAACTCCGTACCATCCTAGTAGCTCTGTTGTAGAAAATGTGCATCGCAATTTTGGTATGTTGTTTCGACACTTTTGTAAAGATAAACATGCCGAATGGATTAAGCATGTCAGCCAAATAACGTATCTTTTGAATCATTCGATATCAGACACTTTAGGCGTGTCTCCTGCTAATGTACATAACGGTTCTGATTTGATTTTCCCTGTGGAACGACATTTTAATGTCAAGTTAGAAGATTCAACAATCATAGATTCTTCCAATTTAGTGAATATGGTAAAAATCCGAAGACACAACAAATTTTTGAAACGTAATTCTCAATTAGAGTCTTTGCAAGAAGGAAAATATCGGATCAAAATCAATGACTTAGTTTTTGTTAAACAACATCCACAAAGTAATGCGTTGTTAAAGAAGATTTACAAATTTTGTGACATTTTCTCAGGTCCTTATTTATGTTTCAAGGAAATAAACCCTAAAGTTTTCGAATTGTTGAACGCCAAAACGGGTACGTCAATTGGACTTCGTAATATAGATGAATTGAAGGTTTGGAGGCCTACCCAGTATACAAGAGAAAAATGGATGCGTTTAGTGAAGAGACTAGTTGCACCTGACATTCTTGCTCAAATTAATAAGAATGAAGGAGACTAAAAGAAAAAAAAATAAAAGGGTGTTTTCTGTTTGTGTAAAAATAGATTTATTTTCTTCCTTTTGCTTGTTCGAACGTAGGTTACGTTTAATTTTTGATTTTACTTAATTTAATTTTCTTTAATTCTCATTAACTAATGATAATTTTCAAATGATTTTAATTCTGTCTTGTTAATGTGAAGAATTATAATTTGATTCATAATTGATTAAACACAAAGGTTATTTACATTATATTGATCTGTGTTGAAACTTTGTGGTCAAAGATGAATATTAATGGAATGAAAGATTTATTATAAATGTATCTATATATATGAAATTTAATGAAGATACATACGAAGGGCAATCAAAATGTAAAGGACATAAGTAATGTAATACCATTATTGTAAACGGACCAGTGGTTCTTAAATATAAAAGCCAAGCTCGCTTGTAACTTTTATATTCAGTCCCATCGTCGGGCGACATTTTTATATAACGAGATACTTTGTATCGTTTAATAATTACCTGTACCTTGGGCAGAAAGTGCTCATACACAAGCACTATACCTGATATAGTGTTAATTTAAAAATAACAAAAGAAGAATGTTTTTAATATATGTAAGAAATATACATTATTGTATAATTAGTTGCTATGTAGTTGTTTATAGTTACCTAACAAACATGTACGATTGGAAGGCAGTCTATGTGCATATTCGTTCATAGAGAATCAACGAATAAAACTGTTTAATACGTATCACCGTTTTGTAATTTCAGTATAAAAGGTGAGAATACAAGTAAATGTACTCACAGAAAATATTTTGAGGTGTGAATAATTACTACCACACAAAAATTGACTTAAATTATTAGCCGAACCAGGTTAACGATTACCTTTGGTAAGAACGTTATAAAATTCCGGAAAATTTCTGAAACTTCTTCATAAAAAATGGAATGCAAAAATAGGCGGCCAAACTGAGAACTTGGAGCGAGGACGCGACCTCTTTGCTATGTGTGCGCTTCATTCATTGCAACCCAGACATCGAGGTAGCGACCGCGACTTAAACCTCAACCTCGACCGCGAACTATCTTCGGCACGTCTTTACCCTAAGAAAGAGCATACAAAAGTAAGGTACTATCTTATAAAGTATGAATCTACATAGATAATATATTAAAAGTTAACGTTTTACTGACAAAGGACCTACTTTATACAATCCTTTTTCACATAAAATTTAATACGTTTTGTGCTATAACACAGACATGTGTTACGATTACGTATTTTTCAGCTTTTCTTTTAAATCAGTACATGGCGCGTCAGAGTGAGTCTAGATAGCCCGAATTGGGTCATGAGTCGTGGCAGTCATTAGATCAGAGTCTCATGGGTTACAGTTTCCTTGAACCGTGACACCTCTGTATAGACTACAAGTACTTATTATACAGGATGTTACGAAACAACACCGACAAAGTTTGGAAGGTGATTCCTGACCTCAAGATAAGACAAAAGTATAGACAAACTTGGGTGCACAAGTGCTTCCTTTCGGAATTATAGACTGCCGAAAACATGAAAAAAAAACAACTTTAATGGTTCATAGTTCCAGTAGTCGGGTCAATACTTCAGTTAGGAACTGGATGTGCCATATCCAATTATCCATACTTCAGAATTCTGCGATATTTCTGCAACAATTTTTATAGAGGTAGTTGGTGAGTACTTCAAGTTATATGCCCGTAGATAAACTCCGTCTGCAAAATTTGCTACGTGAGTACCTTAGGATTCTGAAACATGTATTTTTGGATAGCGCAGATATTAGTTTCGAAGTGAAGTCTTGACCCGACTACGGTAGGTCCCATAGTTTTGGAGTTATGAACCTTTAAAGTTTTTTTTTCATATCTTCTGCAGCCTATAACTCCGAAAGAAAGCATTTGTGCAGCCACGTTGGTCTATACATTTGTCTTATCTTGAGGTCAGGAATCACCTTTCAAACATTGTCGGTATTGTTTCGTAACATCCTGTATAATAAGTACTTGTAGTCTATACAGAGGTGTCACGGTTCAAGGAAACTGTAATCCATGAGACTCTGATCTTGGTCTATACTTTTCTCTTATCTTGGTGTCAGGAATCACCTCCCAAACGTTGTCGGTGTTGTTTTGAAACGGCCTGTATATCATGTACCTTGGTCTTGAAACCAAGATTGCAGTGAAGACGAGACCACTATCAACTTGACGTCACATCAAAAAGTTCCGGGGAGACACTGCCAGGTGATCTATAATGGTGTCAGTACTAAATCTATATATATAAAATTGAAAATCACTATGTTTGTGACTCTATATCTCCTGAACCGCCCGACCGATCTTGATCAAATTTGTACCATGGATGAGGTTCAAGGCTGGGCTGGTTCTAGAACTGAGGGGAGGGGGAAGAGGAGTGGGTGTAAAACATAAATAAAACTTAATAGCTCCTGAACCACTCGACCGATCTTGATCAAATTTTCAACATAGATAAGGTTCAGGCCTAGGATTGTTTTCATGATTTAAAGTTGACGGAGGAACGTGAGGGATGAGAAGGAGGGGGAGATATCTAAAAATCAATTTATATAAGACTGAAAGTGACTATTTTTGTAACATAATAACTCTTGAACCATCTGATCGATTTCAGTCAAATTTTCAAGATATATGAGGTTTGGTTCTGGAAACCTTTTGGTAATTTCACTTTAACGGTGCATCCTAGGGAGGGGAAGGGGAGGGGGACGTATAAATAAAAACTAATAAAACCTAATAACTTTTGGACCACCCAACCAATCTCGATCGATTCCAACACATATGAGGGTCGGGCCTTGGGTGTTTTTTATCGTTTCACTTTGGCGAGCCAACGCAGGGGAGTGGGAGGGGGAGGAGGAGAATTTTAAAATGATCAAAATGACCGATATTATTGTTGAATCCGTAGATTTCGGGGTCGATGAGAGAAACAGTGACACTTCTGATGCTGTTTAAATCCAAGTTCAGCCCTGATAATTGGGGGAGGGAGAGGGTACAATGTAGAGGAGGGGAATAAACATTTAAAATGATGAAAACGTCTAATATTAGTATCAAATCCACACTTTTAGGAGTTGCTGAGATTAACAGTGACAATTCTGATGCCGTGTGCAGCAGCACGGAGGAGGGGGAACTATACATAATAATAATGATCGGAAATGACCAATATTCGTGTCTAATCCGTAGTTTTCGGAACCATTCAGATGAACAGTGACATTTCCGATCCGGTTTAAATCCAAAATCAGCCCCGCCACTTGGGGGATAAGGAGCAAGAGATATATAAAAATGGTCGAAAATAGCCACTATCAGTGTCATATATATAGTTTTCTGGGTCCCTTAGATAAACAGTGATACTTTCGATCCCGTTTAAATCCAAATTCAAACCCGCAACTTGGGGGAGAAAGAGATATTTAAAAAATATCAAAAATAACCGATATTAGTGCTAAATGTACATTTTTTGGAGTCGCTGAGATGAGCGGTGACACTTCCGATGCCATGGACCCCAACATGGAGGAGGGGTATATATATATATATATATATATATATATATATATATATATATATATATATATATAATCGAAAATCAGCAATATCCGTGTTGAATCCATAATTTTCGGGGTTAGTAAGATGAATTGATACTTACGATGCAGCATAGATCAAAATTCAGCCATACAGCATACAAAGATGTGCATTTAAATTATTAATTTCAACCCAGCGAAGCGGGTAATATATGCTAGTTACAGATAAAATTGACAGTACAAATAGGTTAATCTTTGCTAGGTTTTTCTGCATTTCTTTCCTCCTGTTCGTCCGCATTAATACATTTGTTTATTATTTTTATTTTGTAAGCTTTTTTTTTAAATGTTATTGTAAGTTAACAAGAAGTGAATATATTTAAGAGAATCTCAAGTTCAACGTTGACGATACTAAACACCATGATTAGTGTTTGTAGTGAGAAAATATACATATCATAGACTATTCTTATAGAGGGTGGGATGAGAAATTCCCCGTGTTATTTAAAAAGCATTTTCTTAGCGTCATCAAACAATAAACGGCGCCTCCAGAGAACCGTTTCGCGCCAACGAAGTAAATTTTTAAAATGCTCCCGAATTCCAAGCCGGAAATCTGATGGAACAGGAATATATTTAATAGATGGTTGGATTTTCCGATGCCAATTTGTATTTCCGTAATCGGTATTGTATTATAAAAGTTCCGTTGTGTAAATTATATTTTCACGATATACTATTCATAGATTTGTTGAGTAATACTGTACCAGGTTATTGCAAATGATTGACCCGATTTCATAAATTCACCGTAGCTTTATTATAGGACTAGCTTTGGGCTAACTGGGGGCTACACCCCCAGATCATCACATTGGCTCAACCTATGGCGTTGCACCTTTTAAAAGCACAATTCTTCAGAATTTCAATTGTCTTTTCCTATTTCAAATATCAAAAAGGTAATATTTTGTACACCAGAAAAAAAGCCCATTTAAGTAACATGGGAATTTTTCATCCCCCTTTAGACCTCTTAAAAATAAAAATATTCAGTTTTCACAATTTTCCTGTTGGTTACTCTCGGAAGGATACAACCATGCCACATTACATCATTGTAGTCTTACAGTAAGTTCCTAAAAATTTAGGAATGCAGAAGATGTCTCATATAAATTACATGGGAAAGATGTTTTAGTTTCCCATAAAACAACTCTAAGTTTGGAACATTTTTAGTTTTAGTGATTATCTTAGATAACACTAATGAAAACGTACAAGCATATCCGATCTCAAGCTCTTGTTCCAGTTCCAAGTACCTAAAACATTAGATTATATGTTCAAAAACAATCGCATTTAAATAGCATGGGGTATTTATTCATCCTCTTTAGACTCTCTAAAATTAAAAATATTCACTTTTAACAATTTTTTTGTGAGCTAGTGCCAAAAAGGTAGAATCTTGCAAAATTTCAACTCTCCACGTCAACTGGAAGTATCCCTTTATTTAGAGAGAGAGCTGGAATATATATATATTCACAAAACTTTGCAGACATATTAAGAAACTCAAGAAAAAGTTTTATTTTATGTTGCAGATTAGCTTCTGATTTCTGCCATGAGAGTGCAGCAGTGAACATTTCTTCAAGATGGCGATAGGCGCAGAGAAAGCTTATGTTGTGCTCGAGTATCATTCACATTAGTCTGTCCTAACACTGCAATGATACTTCCGAACACAGTTCAACAAAGATCCATCAACTTCCAAAGTTCATTGGGCGATGAAATTCACAGTTCACAGCTTGAGGAAGTCTCTGTAAGGGAGAATCAATTGGTCAACATACAGGGAAAAACGGTTGAGTGCGTGCGGAGGAGTTTTGCACGAAAACCCCACAAGTCGACGAACAGAGGAAGCAGAGAACTGAGCATTGACAACCTACCGTTTGGAAGATCTTACGGAAACGATTGAAGCATAAGCTAACCCGCTTGTAATTTTACAAGCCCTCACATCTGATGACAAAGTCAGATGCTTTTGAATTTTGGGGCACAGTTGCAACAGCATATGGAAAAAGTTGGGTTTTGTAAGAAACTCTTCAGTGATGAAGCAACATTCTTCGTGAATGTCCTTAAAAACACCTTTTCCATTTTTCAATACGTCTGCAACGTTTTGTGACAAAATGCCTAATAATAAGGCTACTCCAATATTGGCTAGTCAAAGGCTAGTCCAATAATAAAGCTACTGTGAATTTATGAAATCAGGTCAATCATTTGTAATAACCCTGTATAAATCTTTCTCTGATATCTAATGTCATATGGTAATCCTACACGGAGAGAAAAGTCGAGCACATTTAGAAGGAAAATCCGTAGATTCCGACTACAGGTGATTTTTCTGGCGCTAAGAGCTGCAGTCCTAGGAAATGTGTGTTGTGGTGCCGACTTTCTGGACTTTTCAGTATCCGTACCGTATCAGATAAGGCTTATATTAAATTACATAACAGTGATTTTCTGTATCTTGCACGTGCCAACGTAGGGCACATATGATTTACTCTTATTTGTAGCTGAACAGATTTACCCTGGCTAAGGAACAAACGTGTACGTACAGACAATCTTGTGTGATACCTAATCCTTGTAATTTTCGCCTCGCAGAATTTTCTAGACCAAAATTAAGCTTTTCACTTCCCAGCATCATGTTAGTAGTTGATTCGTAAATCTTTGCCATGGATTTGTGAGTCATTCTGTATAATAAAATTCAAACAAATGTAGTAATAGTTAAAGTTTGCATTTAAAAATATTCTGGTGATTTTTATTTTTTTTCTGATTCCTGGACCTACAATACTGCTTCCAACACAATTCAGCATAAACATTCAGCAAACACAAAACGATTTTTTTTAAAAAAAGAAAATAAAACGAATAACCCCTCTGAAGTAATTCTTTAGCACAAAACAATTACCATCCACGCTACTTGAAAAAATGTTAGTAATGTAATGTGGAGGACCGACTTGTTGTCTTGACGCAAAGGGCATATTTCATAACCTTGTAATTTACACGAATTATCCTAATGTGAAAAATAACAGGATGCTGTAATACCGCTCTTGACACATGAGTCGTACAGTTCTCAATGAGAGAGAGAAGGCTAAAAAAATAAATGCTTTAGGGAAATATAGAAAAAAGGCCAGAATGAGTAGAGGAAACATATTTCATTGACTGAGGAAGCAAGGTGATTTTAATACGTGAAAATAGCCCTTTCTGGCTGGTGCTGATAGCACAGTGTCCTCTGGAGGGAGATTTAGTAAACTGTCCTCGCTGGAAATTTATTTTTAAGGTTTTTCAAATGAGAGTATCTAATGAGCAGAAGATATATCATACGATGAGACACCACAAGCGACTAGATATACATACACAAACAGCATATATGCTCTAGAACACATTCATATATGATGCATCTGAGTCATGGTTTCCAACGTTTGTATTTTTTATTTATTTTTTTGCCTATGCAAGAACCAAATATCTATCTACGTAATTCATGCTGTGTTGTCAATAAGATCAAAACAAAATAGACTGATTTTAGTACGATTCTCGAATTAATTCCCAAGTTTAAGTAATGGAATTTAATGATTTTTCTAAACACTAGCGTCAATTACCTTAGTGACCCGCTTTGCTGGGTTAAAATACGATAAATTAGTCATATGTTCGCTTAGTCAGTCATTTTTGCTACTATTAAAGCACTCTCTGATATCGGCCTTTTTCGATCATATTCCCTTCTCTAGTTTCAGTGCTGAATTCGGATTTAAAAGGAATCGCAGCGTCCCCGGAAACTACGGATTCGGCATTAATATAATTGATTTTGATCATATATTTATATCTATCTATCTATCTATCTATCTATCTATCTATCTATCTATCTATATATATATATATATATATATATATATATACCCCTCCACCTTCCCTAAGTCGCACCGTCAAAATGAAATAATAAAAATAATAAAAATAATTCCAGGCCCCAACCTTATCTATGCTGAAAATTTGATCAAGATCGGTCGGGTCGTTCAAAGTTTTTTATTTATACAGGATGTTTCAAAACAAAACCGACAACGTTTGGGAGGTGACTCCTGACATCATAATAAGACAAGAAGTATAGACCAACCTAGGTGTACAGATGCTTCCTTTCGGAGTTATAGGCTGCAGACAGCATGAAAAAATGAACTTTAAAGGTCCATAACTCCAATACTATGGGACCTACCGTAGTCGGGTTAAGGCTTCACTTAGAAACTACAATCTGTTTCACATAACCTGATAGGAAAAAGAAGTTTTTACCCCCACCACGCTCCAGTACAGGTGAATGTTGGTGTTACCTCTTCCGTGATCAGTTCTCACACACGGTGGTATAGAATGTATCTAGATACGTCTAAATAATAAATTACAACTTTCGTAATAACACTACATATTTCAAAACACTTAATTACACTTAGCTGTATTAGTGATGTAACACATGTGTTATTATAATGGAAGTTTTATTGAACAATTGTATTGTTTATTTTCCTTATTTTTGCATGTCGGGGTTGTGACATAATGTTGGAATAGCAAGGGATGGCTGGGTTGGTATTTTAATGGGTATTTAGTTCTTCATACAATAATTTTATAATATAAAATCGAAAACCAAGTACTATATATATGGGTAAATTATCAAAGCGTTAAGATGGTAACAATAGAAACATAATAGAAGAAAAAAACACTTCTCGTTTCCTCACTTATAAACAGATGTCCTTACATTAAAAAGAACGAGAAGGAAAAGATATATATATATATATATATATATATATATATATATATATATATATATATATATATATATATATATATATATATATATAGTATTCCAATAATAATGTTTGTTTGCTGAGTTTTTCTTCCAGAAAAGGGAAAATTACTTTTTATTGTCTTAGAAAGGTTATTAGCCTCTATTAATATTTGGTCTAGGAATTAATTCGTGCGGGTGGACAAGAGATGGCGCAACGAACGGAGCGTCCCACAGTTCCGTGTATCCACACACGTGTTGCAAACCCCTGTCATCGCGTATCGTTCGTAGTATAGGGCAGTGGATTAAAGCGTCAACAACACCAGTTTGTAGTTAACTGAACATGGCGCAATTTGTGCCTCATAAAGTGTTTTTGCGGGGTGTCCTGCTGCATTACTTTAACATGCAGAAAAGTGCGACTGAAAGTCATCGTATTTTGGTGGAAGTGTATGGTGACCATGCTCTAGCTAAGCGAACGTGTCAGAAGTGGTTAGCACGGTTTAGAAGTGGTGATTTCGGCTTGGCAGACCAAGAGCGAGCTGGACAGCCAAAAAAATTTCAAGACGAAGAATTGACAGCATTGCTCGAGCAGGATTCGTGTCAAACGCAGGAACAACTTGCAGCAGCATTAGACGTTGATCAAACAACAGTCTCCAAACGCTTGAAAGCCATGGGAATGATTCAAAAGATGCCACATTGGGTTCCACATGAATTGAAGGACAGAGACGTTGAAAGACGAAAAACCATTTGCGAATTGCTGCTTCAACGACAGAGCAGAAAGGGGTTTCTGCATCGAATTATTACGGGTGATGAGAAGTGGATCCATTACGAGAACCCTAAACGAAAAAAGGCCTGGGTGAAACCAGGTGAACCAGGTCCATCACAACCAAAACGAGATATTCACTGTGCAAAGGTTATGCTTTGCATATGGTGGAATATGAAAGGTGTGGTGTACTATGAGCTGCTGCAACAGGGTGAAACTATGAATGGAGAACGTTATCGACGACAATTAATGCGTTTGAAGCAAGCTCTGGCCAGAACACGACCAGAATGGGAGAACAGACATGATAAACTTATTGTTCAACATGATAACGCTCGCCCACATGTCGCAAAACCGGTCAAAACCTATTTAGAAAATGTCGGATGGGAAGTTTTACCCCACCCGCCGTATTCACCAGACGTTGCTCCTTCGGACTACTACTTGTTCGATTGCATGAACAACGATTTGATTGGACAGCGGTTTACTTCTTCAGAAGATATCGAAACATGGGTCTCTGACAGGATCGCTTCCAAGGATGAGGACTTCTTTCGCCACGGAATCCGTACATTGCCTGACAGATGGGCGAAAGTGGTGGCTAGCGATGGACAATATTTTTCTTAAGGTATTTATGTATTTTGTGTTTGTACTACAGCTTCAATGTGTGCGTACCAACCGCACGAATTAATTCCTAGACCAAATAGGAATAATCATTTGCAGCAATTAACTTGCAAGAGAGACAGTTATGGCGTGCAGGATAATCTAAGGTTGTAAGAAGAAAAATGAAATGAAATCTTTAAGTTTTACGTCCTACGGTTATGCCGAGTAGGGTAAAGGAGACGGTGATGATGGGACATGAATGAAATATTAGAATGAAGAAAGTAGAAGGAAACGGCAGAACCCCGAGAAAACCCATGCACGCGGTGTTGGCACACCAAAGCTCACTTGGCGCGAGCTGGGATTTAACCAAGGACCCCAAGCACAAAAGCTGAACGCTCTATCACTAAGTCACCGTGGCCCGCTGTTGTAACAAAAGTTCATTATTGTATAAGAAAGAAAGAGTAATGATAAACACGAGTTCGTTCAGTTATACAAAAATAACGAACTTTGACTTAAAGAGCTTAACCATTTATTTCGCCGTGTTAATCCAAATTAACAAACCATGTTGAGCGTGATACTTTGAAGGTCATACTGTAGATGGTGCCACTCCTGTTTCAGGTGGTTTCCTTTATGCCGTTCCATCTGTTATGAACACTCATAATTGCGTCTTTCGGAAGGAGAAGTTTTCCAGCAGTTTCTGTTGCGAGGATGGATATAGCGTACGTGGAATGCAAAATGAAATGAAATCTTTCAGGTTAACGTCCCACGGTTATGCCGGTTAGGCTAAAGGAGACGGTGATAATGAGAAATGAGTGAAAATGGTGAAATGAAGAAAGTGGGAGGAAACGGGAGAACCCCGAGAAAACTCACGAGCACTGTGTTTGTATGTGGAATGCATTGCTTTGTTTATTTTTGAAGCAAGAGGAGTCGAACACAGGGAAGTTTTTCTTTGAAACAATATTTTACTACAAGGTAGGTGTCTGTTGCTTATTTTAAGTGTTTGTAACTTATCATACCAATTTCGTTGTGTATTTGATCGTCCGAAATGTGTTTGTATATTCTGATTAACATAGAGCAATCACAAACCTCTTTTACTAAGAATCAAACATTCCTTCGAAAAGGCCTAAAGGAAAGTTTGAAAGGTTGGTTTCTTACCTACTTTTCTTTGAATTTTGTCGGAATTTTTATTGGCTCATGGAAAGCATTGTTGCGTGCAGTGTATGTTTTCAGTGTTACAAACTTAAGAATTAAAATAATCCGAAGTTCAACACACACACACACACACACACAAAAATACTAAACGTAACAACGTCATTTCAGACATCTTCCTCTATTGATTTCGATTTTATGTTGTTTTGAAAACCTCCGTCACTCTTTCTCTCTCTTTCCTTTCTGTTACCCTTTTGTATTATTTGCCGATGTATTGCCCGATAAAGATTCTTGAAGACTGTAAAAACTTATATTACGTTAACAGATGAGCAAGAATATATTTTCGAAAAGACGATTCGTTCAGTTTTACATACCGCCTGACGACAGTGAGGATGAGCAGCTCCAGGTAAGTGATGAAAATTTAGGAGTTCTAGATTCAGATAATGAAAAATGGAGTCCTAGATCTGAAACTTCAAATAAATCAGAAAATATGTTCAAAACTATTGTACTCGAGTATTTTGCATTGATTTAATTGAAATCGATACTTTTAGATTAGTAAATTGATGGAATCGTTTGTATTTTTTTTTTCACAAATGAAACAGTAAATGCCAATTCCAGTCAGGCTACAACTGCTGCCAGTTGTCAGCCATAATGGAAAAGAATAGCAAGAAGTGATCTACCTCTTCAGGCACCACAATAGAAATCGTGTTTTTCTTCTCCAAATGAAGTCAAATCTCCAATTAAATATTTTCGAACGTTTTAGTGCTGACATTCTGGAGTTAATCGTTCGTGAAAGCATTTTATATTCTAACCAGAAGGACCCCAATAAACCTTTGGAACTAAGTAGGTTATAATTAGAAATATTTAGGAACCGTAATGTTCATGTCCATTATTCGTATACCAAAGACACCATTGTATTGGAGTTCGTCCTATAGAATTCGCCAAGTTGCTAATAACATGTCTTACGGCATTGTGTTTCACTTCAAAGGAAAATTGTTTACTGTCATTCCATACACAATAGGTGTGAACCATGAAGGATATGTTAGTAATTTCAGATTAAATGTACTGTGTTTCAACATACCTTAAAATACATATTGTTTACTAAAGCATGTTATGAAAATCTGCACAATACTCTGTGTTAAGAAAGTTTGTAACGTCTAAAAGAAATTCTGTATTGGATATCAATGAAAAATTAAACAAATAAGGTTCATAATTGCGCAATGTTAATTCAAATACACAATACTCCTGAAGTCATATAAAATGTGTGAGCCAAATTTGTTATTAGTTCGTTTTAGATACGCAAATGCAGTAAGAAAAACATCTATTTTTTTCTCGAAACAATTAATAAATTGCGCAATATAGGGTTAAAGGCGCTTCGTAGCAGAAACTAACTTTTCCATTAGATTTTAACCTGCAAAAAGTCAATGCACCATGTTTGTTATCAATCATCCTTCAAAGATCCTGCTTTACATTGTCCTAAGCATTTGATTGGACTTGGTGACTTAGTGCGTATTTTCCATACAAGCAACGTGTCATGCTTATCTTATACGTATTAATTTTACTATTTCTATAATGCTCGGTGACCTGTAGTTGTTGTAAAATAAAAGCTTCTATAGAGTTCTAATTCACCTGAATGTTTGCCTCTTTGGGTCCAAATATTTTTATCAACATTTTGTTTTCGAAACTCCGCAGTTCTGTTCTTGTTTTCGTGTTAGGGAACAACTTCCACATTAGGGCCGCGGTGTCTCAATACTAGAGTGTTAATGGGGTGGCTGATGCATTTGGTCGCTGATTCGATCCCAGCTCGTGCCATGTAAACTTCTTGGTGGAAAAACTTCGTGCGCGTCGGTTTCCTCGGGGTTCTCCCGTTTCTTTCCATTTTCTTCATTCTACCATTTTATTTATTTCTCATCATCACTGTCTCCTTTAGCCTAGACGGCATAACCGCGGGACGTAAAACAAATATTTCATTTCATTTCAACTTCCACATTCATACAAAATTAGGGGATTGAGTTCTTATTGATTTTAATGTTTTCGATATTTGTTAAGACAATAAACTGTTTTATAGTAGGATGAACTTTAGTACATAAATAATATGCAATACTTTCCTTTAAAGCAAAAATTAAAAACTGTAATTGTTTGTTACTCGGGGTTGATAGCTAAAAGGAACAGCAGCACTTTCTCAACATCAGGTGCGAACGAATGGACGTACGAATTTAGCGTTTACACGGTTATGTTTATTAGAAAAGCTTCCCTCCTTGTGAAGGCCAACGACTCTGCTTTCCCCTTCTGTAGTAGAAAGTGGTGGGAGGTAGGGGAGTTTCCTATCAGGTTGCTTGAAACAGACTTTAGTATGTGCCCTACCCAAATAGCAATGTTTCGAAATTCTGCGACACTTCCGCAACACTTTCTACGCAGAAAGTTGGTGAGTACTTCAAAGTATATGCCCGTAGCCAAACTCCGTCTACAAAAATTGTTTAGTGAGTACCTTATTATTCTGAAAGATTGATTTTTTTTTTTTTTAGATAGGACGCATATTAGATTCCAAGTCAAGTCTCGACCCGACTACGGTAGATCCCATAATTTGGGAGCTATGGACAAAGTTCATTTTGTTTTCATATTTTCGGCAACCTGTAACTCCGAAAGGAAACATTTGTGCACCCAGGTTGGCCTATACTTTTCGTCTTATCTTGGTGTCAGGAATCACCTCCAAACGTTGTCGGCGCTGTTTTGAAACACACTGTATAGATAGAGAAGTCTCACTGAATAAATACGTTTTCTTGTACGAAATATGCATAGAATACTATTCTTTTATATCTGTACTTTCGAATGACGATAAGAAGAAACAAACTATGGCAATCGTGAAAGAAAGGAAATTTCACATCCCAACGAATTTACACATTTCATGGACTCTGCATACCGAAAAATATATATATATATATTTTTTACTGTCCATCTATTCGTTCGTATGTGCATGTGTACTACCGTAAAAATCCAAAATACTTAAGGTCTCCAGGTAAAAATTTAATATTTGGGTTGTTTTGAATTATCCATGGGATGGTTTTAAATTTTCTTCCTATCTCAAAAACAAAAAAAGTAGTTCACTGAAGGGTGAAAATTTAAAAGAAAAACTGGACTTTCTCGAAAACTACTTTAATGATTTTGTCTACGTTTATTAAATCTATACGTCATTAAAAACCCTATAATATTGTATATACAAGTCAGTTTTCTAGAAAAATCTATAAGGAGTCTTTTCCTTTTTTCCAGAAGATTTTCTCAAAAACAACTCATTCGAGTTCATTCATGCGGTGAAAAGGTGCACAAATAGTATTATATATTTTAGAATGAGTTTTTGAAATTTTACTCATTCGTTTTTTTTCTAAATATTTACTAAATCAATATCTTACTAGGTATACATTAATTGCAAATTTGGAGCAATTCGCCATACCCACATCCTTCCATCAGATCGCCACATCGTGTACCGTGGTTCGTCACTCCACACAACGTTTTTCCACTGTTCAATCGCCCAATGTTTACGCTCATTACACAAAGCAAGGCGTCGTTTTGCATTTACCTGCCTGATGTGTGGCTTATGAGCAGCCGCTCGACCATGAAATCCAAGCTTTCTCACCTCACGCCTAACTGTCATAATACTTGGAGTGGATCCTGATACAGTTTGGAATTCCTGTGCGATGGTCTGGGTAGATATCCGTCTATTACACTTTACGACCCCATTCAACTGTCGGCGGTCTCTGTCAGTCAACAGACGAGGTCGGCTTGTACGCTTTTGCTGTGTACGTGTCCCTTCACGTTTCCACTTCACTATCACATCAGACACAGTGGACGTAGGGAAGTTCAGGAATGTGGAAATCTCGCGTACAGACTTCTGACACAAGTGACACCCAATCACCTGACCACGTTCGAAGTCCGTGAGTTCCGCGTAGCGCCCCATATAAGTATAAAACAACAAAATATTGAAATATGCACACAGTCAACAGAAGCATACAGAGAATTTGGTATAAAACATGCATTAAGCTGAATTTAATCTTTGCTTTTTGTAATGGTTATGGCGTGGCCCCTGCTTTTCCTCTTACGCGACATTTCCGGGGTTCTTACGGTGAAGCATCCAGACGTAGTCGTTCATCATCCTAACATCCCGATTGCCCTGGTATCGTTCCATGACCTTGATATCCTGATGGAGTTTTCCACCCTGTTTCTCACTTACACCACCCAGATTTGGAGCATCCCAGCATTTTGAATTTCGTCAGCATGTTCTCAACTATGTCAATATAATATAGGCTACGATTGTTTCCCAGGACGTTTTGAACCAAACACGTTCGCTGCGTTACGAGTCACCGGTTGCTCGTACAATACTTCATCTCTGCGCGGTGCCGTTTTATGCATCGTATTACATCTGTGCGTTTGTGATATTTTCGTTTGTACAGATATTTAACATTACTAGCATCCATGTTCTACAGAGACACGGTGACTAGTATAGTCCAAAAAATATGTTCAACCTTGCGTCTAATCTATTTATTGTAATTGAAAGAAGAAGAAGTCAACGTTTTCCGGTTTCAATATTGACCGCTTTTGAAGAATACAGATAGAAAATAAACATTTAAAAAATCAGCGGTAGAGCGTTCATCTCTGGTGATAATGGTCCTTGGTTCGATCCCAGCCTGGGACAAACTGAACTTTGTGGTGAACAAATACCGTGTGCATGGGTTTTCTTGGGGTTCTCCCGTTTCCTCCCACTTTCTTCATTCCACCATTTCATTCATTTCTTATAATAAAGTCTTCTTTAGCTTCACAGGCCGCGGTGGCTCAGTGGCAGTTAGTGGCTGATAGCCGAGTGAGCTGGTTCTCGGCGGGGTTCGCTCGAGGTCACTGGTGTTTCTTTCGAGCAGCTAATACTGCTAGTGTAGTGTGTCGGTTCCACTTTCCTGTGGGTTGTGTCTGTTATCTGACTGAATTTAATTGTATTTTTCACCTGTCCCTAATATTATCACATAGTTTATTTATTTATTTTTGGAATTCAGTTTTCTGACTTAAGTTCAATATGAACATGATTCGCCTCAATAAATTTCGTATCAGTTTTCAAAGTGTGGTAACTGTGCCAACTTCTATTATTTTACATGAGTGGATTAGGTATACTTTTGGGTTACCCTTGGAAACTGTGCTCAGCATAGAATGAATTTTCCACGTAAGCTATTATATATTAAATTGAAAACTCAGGAAGATTGTGAACGCATTTTAAATGTATTTACAGATTCTGTTAATTATTCTGATGCGGTAGGTTCGTATAACCTACCTATTGATTCGGCTTCATATTTGATTAAGTTGGTCCGTATTCATGCGGCTACAATGGAACTTTCCGAACTACACAAACAAGTTTTTCTTTCCTATGGGGAAATTCTAAGTCTTACCGATGAACTCTACTCTACTGGACATTTTTACCCTGTGCGTACCGGGCGCATCAAAAAGAACATTCCGTCATATGTCACAGTTCATGGTCTTCGTTTGTGGGTGACATATCCTGGACAAATTAAAACTTGTGCGCGATGTGATAGTGATCAGTATTTGATTTCTCAATGTGATAAACGACTGCCTAAACGTGCTTCTGTGACTGTTCCGGTCCCTGGAGGTCTTAGACTACCTCCCGAGTCAAATTCACGCTTGGCTCCGCCCCCAGTGCAACTTAAAGCTGTTCCAGATGTTACTAACTTCAGTTTTTTTCCTGTACTTTCTACTTCATCCCTAGTTAAGACTACTAGTGCTGATGGTGATGTGAAGAATAACCATCCCTCTCTTAGTACCCCTGGAGCTCCTTCCTTAGAGAAATTTTCTGTAACTATTTCGCCTACTGATGTTTCGAGCACAAGTGTGATACTACCGTCTATTTCTTCTGGATGGAATCAGGTAAGTTCGGATGATACTTTAGAGCCTGCTGCTGCGATGTCGTTAGTAGTGGACTCAGTGAACGTTTCAAGTGACCACTCAGTACATGAACAACTCGCTGCAGTATCTAGTCCGGAACTTGTTACCACTCTTAGTGTTTCTGTTATTCCCACCGCAAATTTGTCTAGTGTGATGAATGTTGAGATGGTACCTTTGGATACTTCGAAGAAAAAGAAGCATCCTCTCTTTGATAGTAAAGCTCCTAAAGTTCAAAAAGTGCTTGACTCATCTCTGTCTGATGAACCTAGTATTGCTCTAAATCGCTATCTAAATAGCTTTCGCAACCACAGGCGCCCACTGTGTCTAATGAACATTCCTTCTCGTCCAACCAAAATGCTGAAACGCCATCTTAATTTTTTGTTAATTTGTTTGAGTTTAAATTTTTGCAGGATTGGTACTATAAACTTTAACGGACTTTCTTCCGCTACGAAACTAGATGCAGTTGCTCCCTTTATTAATACTAGAATGATTGATATTTTGTTTGCCCAAGAGGTTAAAATTACTGATTTACACGGTTTACATAATTATACTTTTCTTAGTAATGAAACTGTAGCAGGTACAGGTACTGCACTTATTTATCGCAGTGATTTACACCTCGATCAGGTTTATAATTATCCTGATGGTCGCATTATTACTGGCAATTTGGAAACTATACACCTTTGTAATTCCTATAGTCCATCTGGCTCGCAAAACCGTGTTCAACGTAATGAATTTTTCAGCGATGACGTTGCTACTGCATTGCATGCTGGTACTCGATCTATTATTTGGGGAGGCGACCACAATGAAGTTCCCGGTTCTCAAGATTCCTTACAGAACCGTGCCCCTGCCACAAATTTGCTTCATGTTCTTACTCAATTTGGTCTCGTGGATGTTTGGCGTCATTGTCATCCTCACGACCCGGGTTATACGTATGTTCATTCTCAAGGATCATCTCACATCGATGCTTTTTTCATCTCTGCATCCTTGCTTCCTTATGTTCAGAGCATAAAACTGGTTCCATTCTGTTTTTTGATCATCATTCTGTTCTCTTAACTGTTAATTTACCTGTAACACAATATCTACGAAAATCTTTTTTTGGCATCTTAATACTAGTATTTTGTCTAATTCGTCCTTTCAAGGACTTCTTCGACACAAATGGAATGAAATAAATAAGCAAACCTTACGTAAGCGCAACATTATGCAGTGGTGGGACTCTCGGAGTAAACCTACCCTTAAATATCTCTGTCGAGACTTGTCGTGAGCGAAGTAAAACCTTTCATGAGCAGTATAATTATTATTACCGACTTTTGCATGAGTACAATCTTCCTTATCAACAAGGGGCTCCTGTTTTATCACAAATTAAACAGGTGAAAGCTTTCCTTTTATCATTACATCGTACCAAGTTATCCGGTATTAGTGTGAGGAGTAAAATTATTTCGAGTCAGCCCACTGAATCTTCCGGTCAGTTTCAAGTAACTGCTGAAAGACGTCGGGGCAAACAACGGCTAATCGGTGAGATCCAAGATGAGGAAGGTCGTTTATGGTTGGGAACCAATGTTGCTCCTTGTTTTACTCGTTATTATACCCGTCTTTATAGCCGACATCCTTCTTCTTCGTGCCCTGATGATTTGTTTTCTGAGTTCACTCCCTTAGAAGCTGCGGCTCAAGATGATTTGAATGCCCCTTTTACTGAAAATGAAATCAAGCATGTTATAACAACCACACCAAAACATAAATCTAGTGGTGTGGATGGATTTCCTTATGAATTTTATCAAATTTTTGCTGATAATTTTATTCCTTTTTTTACCGAACTTTTTAATGATTTTCGTGTCAGCTTACGTTGAGGGACCTCTCTTACGCTTAGTATTATAGTTTTACTTCCGAAGCAGTCACAGTCCCCTTGTGTCACTCAGTACCGGCCTAATAGTCTTACTTGCTCTGATTATAAACTTTTAACCAAGGTTCTTGCTTCTCGTTTACGTAATTTCCTCCCAAATATTTTACATTTTGCCCAATTTGGTCATGATGTCCAATACCCCCTATATTTGGCACTAGCAACTATTCGTGACACCATCGCTTTTTTGAGCCTTATCCCACTTGCGCCACTGCAATATTAAGTAATGACTTTCCCCAGGCTTTTGATAAAATTGATCATGACTATCTTTTTCGTGTTTTGGATGCATTACATTTGGGCACCAGTTATTTTAATATGCTCCGTGTTCTTTATCGGGATCGCACGGCACAATTGAAACTTAATGGAGCGCTTACTTCTTCATTTCAGCCTGAACGTGGTCTTATTCAAGGGTGTCTCTTATCCACCCTTTTGTACAGCATTGCAGTTATGCCTTTTATTAGTAAAATTTATCGTGAAATTGATAGCATTTGTCTTAATAAGGCGGTTCTCAAACTACAAACGTATGTTGATGATTTTAGCTTCTTTTTTCATTCTCAAAGTGACCTTGATACGATTCAATATAATTTGCACTTATTTAGTCAAGCATCAGGTGCGACCCTCAATGTTGATAAAGCTAAATTGTTATGCCTTTCCGACCAAGCACATACGTCCTTTGTTTCCCCCTTCACATCTGTTTCTTGTCATAAAATTCTTGGTATTACCTGGTATCCATCCGTTTAACATACCATCTCGGTAAATTATAATCTTGTTGTTTCTAAGTTGGTTACTTTATTATATCAACTTAAAACAAGAAATCTTACCCTTTTTGAACGTGCCACTTTTATTCAGGTTTATGCTCTTAGTCTTTTATTTTTTACTAGCTGAACCTGCGCTCTCTACACAGCGCATCATTCGCATATGAGCATAAATCTTTTCGGTTTGGGCACAAAACCTCGCGGCGACAACCTCGCGGACCAAAACCTCGCCTGGCCAAAACCTCGCCTCCCAAAACCTCGTGGCCCAAAATCTCGCCGGGCCGAAACTTCGCCTGGCCAAAACATCGCCGCCTAAAACCTCGCGGGACAAAATCTCACCTGGTCAAAACCCCGCCTGGCCAAAACCTCGCCGCCCAAAACGTCGCGGGCCAAAACATCTCGGGCCAAAATCTCGCCGGGCAAAAACCTCGCACCCTTAAGCGAGACGTAGTGTTGCCTGGGAAGAAATGTCGTCAGGATAAAACCTCTTCACGACGATTTCTTCAATGTAGAATGTTCTATATATTACTATATGTATATATTTAGTAATAACACATAATTACATTAAAACAATGACAAGAAAAATTCTAATGCATGCTTTGGAAATCTATATATATATATATATATATATATATATATATATATATATATATATATATATAATTAAGTGACTATGTTTGTTATACTTTATACCTCTTGAGCCATCCTACCGATCTCAATCAAATTTTCAACATAGATGAGGTTCGATCCTAGAATGACTTTTATAATTTCACTTTGTCGGCACAACAAAAGGGAGTGGGATATATATATATATACAGAGCCGTAGCAAGAGATTTCGGCACCCCTACTCTCACCACACCAAGCTCTTCCTTCCTGCTTTTCTTTTTACTTATAAGAAAAGCAGCACATATTGTTATACTACACTGAATTTTTATTAAGCTGCAGGCGAGATTTTGGCCCACGAGGTTTTGCCGGCAAGATTTTGGCCACGCGATGTTTTGGATGGCGAGGTTTCGGCCCGGCGAGATTTTGGGCGACGAGGTTTTGGCCCGGCGAGATTTTGGCCCGCGAGGTTTTGGACGGCGAGGTTTTGGCCACGCGAGGTTTTGGCCCGGCGAGAGTTTGTCCCGCGAGGTTTTGGGCGGCGAGGTTTTGGCAACGCGAGGTTTTTGCCCGGCAAGATTTTGTCCCGCAAGGTTTTGGGCGGCGGGGTTTTGGCCTCGCGAGGTTTTGGCCGGCGATATTTTTGGCGGCAATGTTTCGGCCGCGAGATTTTGTCCGTATCTCCTCCTTCTCATTCCTAACAACATATGTACATGTCCCTTTGCAGACACAAGTGAAAGACGTCTTGATTAAAATTTAAAAAGTGGAGATTTTTTCGATTATTTTTTCTCAATATCTTAGCACCGTTTGCAAGATTAGAGCCTACTTCCGGTTGGAGTGTCTAATTCATGTATGACCAGTGTTTTCTTTCTTCTTGCATGCAGTATGTAATAAGCAAATACATTACATATACAATTAATTATAATATCAGTTATATATGGTGTTCATTGGGCAACATACTCAAAAAATAAAGATTTATCTTAATACTCGAGAATGCTGTATTTTTTGTTATTTGCCTGTAAATTTATTTTATGTCCAAATATTTCTTCTACATATTGAATACATTATTGTAGCCGAACTCATTGGTTTCCTTACAATTTTCTGCTTCACATTGCACATTCCTAATTTTTTCCAAGAATTCAGTGCTTTAGCCCCACCGTGCATCGGCGGAAATTAATATCTAATACAAATCTCTTACATATACAGTATCTCATTGTACCTAGAATGTTTCGAAAAGTGACTCCATATTCTTAATATACACGTTCTTAACAACGTCAATATTGCCACTCATTATAAAGTTCAGTTTCATAGAAGCACTTTATCACTTTATTACACATTTTAAATCAACATATAGAATAATTAACTACAAGTTTACACTTGACAGCCAGCTTTCCAGGTTGACGCCGCTAATGTAGCATATTCACGCAAAGTGCAGATATCCTACAATAGTAAGAAAGCAAGTAATTGAGATAGGGAAACATTCATGATGGATATTCTGAAATTCACAATAACAAATTCAATTGTAACACTGATTAAACAACGTTTCAAATTCATTATACGTGTTACGAGTTATATTACATTTTCATGCTCTAAATGAAAACTTCTCGTCTTCGTTCCCCTGTCCCTATACACTTTCGACTTCCTCCTTGTCATTATCTATATCCCAATGGATATTCATATGTGGAATGCAAATAACGAAAGGCGTATTTGCTGAACCCTCATGCAAATTCAAATTTTAATCAACTTGTGTGTAGAAAAGGATATTTAACAGAATCAAGGCATACAGATAGTGAACCGAGAATCAATATGTTTCCTAATACTCTGAAGGTTTCTTTAAGAAACTAATGGAAAGAGTCAATAAGCCAATTGTCAATTGTTAGAATTCTTTGATATTTTGAAGTTTGCCTCTTCTACACTGATACTTACGGTTTCTCTCAACTTACAAGGAATGAATAAGAAAATATCGACCTTCCCCTAAGATTTACCAGTACTTTACCTCTATGATCCTGTAGCTTCACACGGTCTTATTTCTAATGGGTATACATATTGATTTCTTATAGAGGAGTAAAAGGGAAAGGACTTCTCAGTTCATCAGAATACTGGGTATTAAATTAGTCATACCACTAGAGAACTCACTTGATATCGGGTAATACCCCATCTGCCCTGGATAACCGCTTAGATTATGTTTGGAATTCACTTCACGAGGTGATACGAATATGCCACATTCATTTGAATCTATTCGTCCACCAGTTCATCTCATAGTCCCCTAGTTACTATTTCTGAATTTCCCTCGCTACTTTAAGTAGCCACAATGACCTACAATTTGATTTAAATCCGGAGACTTTGCAGGCCAGACAAAATATGGTACAGTGTCGAATGTTCCTTAGTGTCAATTGCTACTGCATGTTCATTACAAATAAATGCATGGGTCTTAATAAACAATTTTAGGGGCATGAGTTTAGAAGTATATGCAGAGAAAACGAAATACATGATAGTTCGTCTGGATCGTAATAATGAAAATTATTAATGGGTTAAAATCTCAAACTATACTTTCGAAAAAGTAAATATTTTAAAATACCTAGGATCAATATTAACAGACCAAAATCGTATTCACGAAGAAATTAAATGTCGGCTAAAAAGGAAGGAATTCGTGTTATTATTCAAATCAAAGTTTCTTGTCATCGCGAATTTAGTCAAGAAATTTGAAGTTTATATATATATATATATATATATATATATATATATATATATATATATATATATATATATATAGCGATAATCATGCCCGTTTTCCTGCATAACTTTGAAACATGGTCAGTCTCTCTAAGGGAAGAAAGTGGACTGACAGTATTTGAGAACATGATTCTAAGACGAATATTCGGACCCAAGAGGAACAGAAATGAGTAATGGGGGAAACTTCATAAAGAGGAACTACATATTTATATTGTTTACTAAACATTTCTAGGATCATTAAGTCTAGGAGGCTCAGGTGAGCAGATCATGTAACCAGAACGGAAGAAAGTAGGAACGCTTTCAAAGTTTTAACTGGTAACCCAATCAGAAAAGGACCATTAGGAAGAGCTAGGCACAGATTGGAGGACGATATTAAGATGGAATTTGCAGAAAGAGGACTACAGAGTAGAAGCTGGATCCAGTTGGCTGGAAACAAAATTCAATGCAGAGCTTTTGTGGACGCGGCATTGAACCTCCGGGTTCCATAGGCCAAAGAGTGAGTTAGTTAATGCTGTTGACAACTGATGGATGATCGTTTCTACAACTGGGCATAAAACATTTCCCTATAGCGTGCTACATGTGCTCGATGGGAAATCAAGTAGGAGGAACAGGCAGGTCATTCCATTATCTTCTAATATAAATAAAATAGTTTGTGTGTTTATCTGTCTGTCTGTATGTCTGACTTTGTGCGACCTGGGGACCAGATGAGTGGACCGAGAGTTACCAAATTTTGGTCAGAAGTACCTTGGCCCAGGTCCCAGATCATTACGAAGCGTTTTTTTTAAATTTCGAACTAGGGAAGTCTCAAAGAGAACCGGTTTACCGGAACCGGCTTGGGAACCAGATAAATTGACAGAGAGTTAAAAAATTTAGTCACGAATGCCTTGATCCAGGCTCCAGACCAAAGTTAAACGTTTTTGTCGAAACAAGGGTGTTCAGGGGGTGTTCACTGAGACATATAAATGTATTAGAAAATGACCGATATTAGTGTCAAATCCATAGTTTTCGCGGTCGCTGAAATCAATAGTGACACTTCCATTACCGATGACTTGCAAATTCACTTACAATTGCATGCGGACCGGGAGTCAGCGGGGGGGGGATGCCGAGACATGTAAAAAATGGCCCAAAATGACCGATATTAGTATCAAATCCAGAGTTTTCGCTGTCGCTGAGATCAATGGTGATACTCTCACAGGCGTTGACTTCCAAATACAGCTGCCGTACGAAACATGGGTATACTCAACTAGTCATCTATAAAGATGGAGTCGGGTCCGATTGAATCTCTGAAAAGTTGCTTGTGAGGAAAGAGTACAGTGTCAGAACATCATTGACCGGTGAACGAACCGCGTTCAAAAATTGGGATATCGGTATGTGAAAGCAATATTACCCTTTCTACTCAGGAACACCTGGATGACCAAAACGATATGTGCACCAATGTTCCTGAGTGAATTGCGTGTTCTCAACTCTCACCTGATGAGTATGCTACCAGAATCATAATTCAGACTGAATTTACTCTCATCTAAGAAGACAATCCTTTTTTCAGTTTAACGTGCTACAATTGTGCCCTTTAGGGTAAGCAAGACGGATGATTTAGGCAAGTGAATGGTGATGGAGGAATTAGTAGAATGATAATGTATTAGAAAAGAGAGAACCCCGAGAAAACCTACAGGCATGATGTTGTCTATCAAAATCTTACTTGGCCGGTGATAGAACCAGAAACGCCACGCGCCAGAGGTTAGTGCTCTACCAGTGAGCCACCGTGCACTTGTCTCATCTGATAAGACACTACAACCTTACTTCTTTTTGGTCCAGTCCTGATATCCTTGGAGTCACGGCAAGGATGGAGCCTATGTGAGAATGTCAACGTAATGGCTCTCGAACTAAGAAACTACCCGCATACAGTCGACGTACCACTGTAAAACGTGAGATCGGTAGCCTTGGAGTTGTACTAAGGTGTTTGCTATTGCACTCGCTGTTTGACATCGGTCCCTTCTTGCTTGTTACACACACAATGTAACAGCCGTTCACTACTATAGTGGACCGGTTCGACAGGCTTTGCACAACATTGCGTATGGTTCCGAACGCTCTGCATGCAGGGGAAACAATACTGTGGACAATCCAAACTCCTGGGCGAGTATTGCCATAGTTCGTCCTTCTTCCAGTTTCCCGATGGTCCTTTACCTTTCGAACTCATCCAAATAATATCTCCGTGCCATGTTGTGGTAACATCACCACAATGCATTTGACAAGAACTGGCTCGTTCCTTTCACTTACCTTCTTCATGTTGGGGTGCCTACTCATTCAGTGCTACAGTCGCGCTGACATCTCTTGCTCCGTATGACATGCAGAAGGCCTCTGACAACATGCTGCCGGACATTTATTCATTTCCACCGACTACACAATATTTTGTGTTTCTTCATCTTTGTCATTTGCACAGCAGTGTAGGATAGGTCCAAATGTAATTAATAGCCGTATGTTTGTCTTCAAGGAATAGTTTCTCAACTTTGACCAATACGCTTGGATCTGTACCAGTTGGGTGACGTTTATCTTTGGAGGGATGGATTTTGTGATCTTGTATGTCCACAATTAAATTCCATCTCCCAACACTTCACAGTATCATAAAATGAAGATCCCTTATCATACACAGCTATATATTTATTTATGTACCGTTTGTACCAACCTTTCTTGAAAATGGAGAAATATAATTGAAGCTAAGTATTTGATCTTGTCCAACATCCTGCCGCGGTCTAATTTTCTGGCTGTAATACCATTTCAACAGGATATATAAAGATACAAATTAGCGCACATGTTATTATGTCGCCAACATACCGTTGTGAAGATTTTTACATTCCAGACACATCTCTATCATGGTGAGGGTAAGACATTTCTGGCCACTACTCATGGTATAGTCATTTTAGTTTCATAACCAGCATATTCAGGCATTACGTTGGAGTTTCTATTAATTGACAAAATGTTTTCTAGAATTTAACTCATTTTGAAATGCTGTCAGGAAATTAAACGAAGAGTACTTTTCCTGTTTCTTTGTTAGATTACTCTCCAGGAGACGGCTCAGTGACAAAGTAAGATTAAAATGCTTCAACCAATGCCTTATTCCCTGAGGAAATACTCCATTCATATTTCCCAACCAGATTAAATCCTTTCAAGCTTTGACAAGAGAAGACAGGTTTCTCGGAAAAGCTTGTCTGAGAAGGATACTAATTACTTTCTCTAACCGTCCCGCTGGATCGCTGGACCATGGAGGAGAAATTGATACTATCAAATAAAAAATATTAACCTCCCACCCAAAATCCCGCAGACGAGAATTTTAGGAAATAGTACCGGAATGGACCAGCTCCACTGAAGCAAAATCTTTATCTGTGATCCAATTCCGAAATAGAAACCACGAAATATATATACCACACTCAAAATAAGCAAAGTAACAAAGAATAAATAAATTTAAACCCCAAAAATTCAATATAAATAATAATTTTATTTCAAGTGTAGGGTGGTGAATATGCAGTTAGTTATTGTATATTCACATTTCACACATACAAATATTCTTCTCAATAGTAGCATTTAATAATTAATATATTTTTTGTTGTAAAAGCAAATCCCTGAGAATGCGAACTCAAGTGTTAAAGCCTGAATTTCACCAATTATTTATTGATGATGCTGAATATGCAGTTAGTTGACTGTATATTCACGTCGAACCATGTACGCATATGACTGCTACCAGAAAACACTTTGAATGAATTCTTGTTAAATTCCCTAAAAATCTTAATTCGGATTTGATGGTCTAACACAGTGTGATATCCATTTTCTAAATATCCAATTCAACTCAAAATAGCATGTCGTCACAAATACCAAAATTTGAATTTAATAATCAAATTCTAGAGAAAGTGTAGTTTCTATCACAAAAATTATCGAAGTTATCTATAATTTATCAATTATCGCTTAATAAATCAGTTACTTTAATTTTATTTTCGCAAGAGTTTAAACTCTTATTTATCAATTAAAAATCCAGAATAAATGTCTATCAAAAATGGCCAATTATATCACCAATTGCTCAAACTAATACTCAGAACTATTAAATCCATGAAGTACTACTATAAGTTGCTAAACATATTTCATATTCAGGATATATTTGACAATATTTAAATTTACTCCTCGAGTCTCTGCTCAACGGCAACATGAAACTTTCGAACGAATGAAGAATCCAATTGACTCAAGAGAGCTGTACGACATTCAACTTAACTTTCTTATCGACAGAAACCTTAACACAATAAACAAATAACTCCTATAGGAAAGGTTTAGTAGCCATTGGATCAACGTTTTTTTTTCTCAGTTCCGGTAACTGATCAAAATAATGTTTAAAAAGAAAAAATATAAGGGGAGGAGTGGAGAAGAAATTACAGATTGATATCCTTTGAAAGCATTTACTACTCAAGATCACACTACTATTTTTAATAGGTAATATTGAACTGTGCACAAACTACACATTCAAAAAGACAGAGAGACAGCTTTAGAGGGCATACAAAACCCCTTCACAACTGCCCAGCAGGATCGCAAGTCCGGGCCTTTTTAACAAACATATTCTCATTCTAAAAAAAATCTTCTTTCATTTTCACAAGGAAATAGCGCATTATACACACTACAGAAAACACTATTATGATTATAGTAACAAGAAATCTAATTGACTCACTTTCTCTCCTCACTTTCGGTAACGTTCTATGTATTACCATTAAACATTGTACTACGAGGACGAGAAGAACGAAGCAACAACATGGAGCCTTAACACCCCGACACACGTTCCCCTTGGAGGTTCAGCTGCAAGTCCTCGTGCCGCGGCAAGAGAACCACGCATGAAGGCTCATAGCCTAGAAATGATGTTGACAGCTCTCTTTACATCAATTCAATCCTTTATTATTTTTCCTTTCTTTTTACAAAGTAAAACTTTGTTCAAACAGACAAAACCTCAATTATTCAAAAAAAAATTCTTAGAAACAACTTTCTAAACAATATGATAATACTATCAAGACGAAATTACACAAATTAAAGTAATTATTAAACAATTTCTTTCCAATTATTACAATAATTTTTAAGTGATCAACCCTTCCCGTACAAACTCCATTTAGACTCTCCAAACCAATTAGACATGTAACGTGGTCGTTACATATCCCAGAAGTGTTGTGAAACCAGAATTTCTTTCCTATGACGAGGTTGAAAAAATGTAAATATGCTACTGTTGTTCTGGAATCGATTATGACAGCAATGACTTTTCGCACAATATCAGCGTTTCTTATCATCTAGTCTGGTCAAAATTGTCATTTTCCGTTCACATTTGTTTTACACATATCATCTTAACATTTGCTGTTACTGGTAGAGCTCTTGCTACGGGATTACCCTTCTCAGATAACTTCCTTGTCTTAACGTCACGATTATTTACGTAGGTATTTTAATTTTCTCCGTATTTTACCTTACACATACATTTTCCCCTTTATGATGTGCGAGAGTAATTTCCCTTTTTCCTTCTTAGTTCACCTTTGTGCGTAGCACTTTTCTTGTTTTGCTATGAGATCTTCACAATCTTTCATTTAAAACAATGAATTCCAAGTTATTCCAAAGCAGTATACAAAAGGCTGATCGGTTTGAATTTAACTGACTTTCAAAATGTGCTTACTATTTGTAAATCCATATTGTCCCCAGAATTTGCATTCAATTGGACCACCAGCTATTCAGAATATCATTCGATATCACATTTTCTACTGCAACGAACTAAATTCGTGCACAAACATAGGAATTCTGTATCATTCCTCCTTGCAGGTCTACCGTAATTGATTTTGTTTGAAATTGATTTTGTTTGAAAATTTCAAAATGCAGCAATTCATGGTGCTGGCATCAAACTTTTTGGCAAAAAGGCCATGAAAGGGAATAACATGTATTATCGTTTTCTGTTTCCTGTCATGGTAAAAGTGGAGAGCATGGGTGGACGTTTTGTCCTTATATATCCACATCTAGTTCATGTTCACTACGTAAAAACGATGGATGTATTTCCTATAGACTAGAGTAATGTTAAATTTATGGATGTACCCACCATTCACATCCAAGTTATCAACGACCGTATGTATCTGCAACTTCCCCTTGTGACTGTATCATGATTCCCTGCAGGAAAATTCTTAGTATTGATAGTGAAACTTGATACGTCTTTAGTTGGAGGTGACAGTATACTTAATTGCCCTATGTTACTTTTGCCTGTAAGGTAAATATAGTATTCATCCAATGTGATAACTGTTATTCAGTTTGTCTGTTATTCAGTACAAAGTGTCATAACTATAGTTCGTAGTAATTTTTCTTGCGTTCAGGATACTGTGAGACCGACTCATGTATTCCTTGTAGGCCGACTCAGGTACAAATGAAGTGTCTGACAACGAACTAAGCCAAAGTTATTCTCTGGGACATGTTAGCCTCGACTGGTGGTTTCTCCCAGCCTGCTAGTCAACGAATCTCGTGAACAATCTCAAGAACCTTCTAACCTTGTATCACCCTCTTTTCTTTGGCAAACCTCAGTTGTATATGGACCCCAGTTATGTTGATCTAGACATTTCAAGCCTATCACCCAATTGGTTAAATAGTTTTTGGACTCTCATTATTCGGTTAAATAAAAAATATATGAATGGAAAATACTTACACCCATGATGCAATAACGGTTTACTTTTGATGATATTTTGCTAGCACACATATAAAACTCTTTTATGTGCATGCTGAGACACCACTTACGGCGACGTAAGTTTCATTCTTTTTCTGGTGTAACTACACAGGTGACATCTTCTTTTCCTATCTGACGAGTATAAAACGATCACCCATCTGTATAATCTAGCTCTAGTAACAGAATCATAAAGTTTCTTAAATGTGTGAATGGTTGATGAATCGTACCATTGTATTTCCACTTATTTCCTAGAAATACAAGGAAAATACTAACATATTGAACTACACAGTATGTCTCGAAAAAGTAGGTCCGCCATCTACAGCAATTTATATAAGATCAATATTAAGAACTAATGTAGATGTACCAATCTTCAGAGTATTGCCGACATTGAACAGTTCTGTGCACGATTTAGCAGAACGATATATACCTGCGTAATTCCGCCAGGATAATGCTGTTGATGCTCTCCTGATATTGCCCTTCAGTTGATCGAGTGTGTGTGAATTGTTTTAACACGCTCATCCTTTCGACATTACACAGAAATAAAATTCAAATGTTGACTACTCTGGGGTACCGCGGCGGCCATAAGTTTACACTCGCTGTTTGCTCACCAGCAAATAGTTCATGAACCCGAGCAAGGAACCTCTCAGACGTGCGACAAGTGACCTCATACTGATGGAGGAAACAATACTCACGTTCTTAATCTGTCAGTTGTTGAGTAAAGTCATCCAAAATGGTCAGGTAGGCACTTGTATTGACTGTATGTAGTATAGAAAAATATTGGACCGATAACAAATGTATCGGGCACATCACACAACACACCTATCTTCTGGTCAGACAGAGGTATTACGCGTAACAAGTGGTGGATTTCTGACGCTTAATGTATCGTGATAAATGAACCTATGCGTTGTCTAGCATGATAAATGGGTTCAATCGACCATCTGCAACGGTATTCGGAAACCAGCTACAAGAAGGCACATGTTTTCCATTGTATTTTTCCTTCAATCGTTGCACAACTGTTTTGTGGTACGGTATCAACCTCAAACTCTTCAGGATGTCTCTGTAGATTGTTCTACTACTCTAGCTGTTCTGATAGTTTTCTAGGCGACTACCGAGGACTACGAAACAAACCGTACACGAAGTCCAGGAGTGGAGAAAGACGGCGCTTTCTTTCTTTTCAATGCATTTACGACAGATCTCATTTACCGCCATTTCTTCACCAATTGCTGAATGCTGCGTTTAGCTGAAATGGGACGATTAGGAAACGCTGTACAGAATAAATCCATCGTTTCCTCCAACGAACCACTCTCTATGTACGACTCTACAATATCCGCTCGATCTTGGATCGAATATATCGCTAACACACGCACAACACTACACACCTTTTCTTCTCGACCTCAGCAAACAACTAACTGTCGCAGCAAGGAATGGAGGGAGGAACGTATGATTACTTGAGTTACGACAGGGAAGTTCTTACGGAGGAATTTACTTCTAATTCTTTTGTAGCAATTTTCGACACCAGTGGTCTGTGCGCGCAGTTGTGATGTTAATATTGTATTCAGTATTCAATATTCTAAAGGGTCTGCTTGTTTATGGCCCAGCCTGTATTTAGTACATATGGTAATATGAAGTTCGAGCAAACTTTTTAAACATATTAGGAAATCAAGAAATTGAAAATGTAATGCACAAAAATTCATTAATACTTACTATGTACACCATGGTAGGTCGCGTGACCAATGTAAGACAAAACAGTAATGTTATTATAGGTGCATTGTTATTTTTTTCATTCATTGTAAATATTATAATGTGAAATGTTATCGACCCTGCTACACAAAAAATGAATGAAACAAAAGTAATCTTACTGTAAAATCAAATGGATTAACGCTAACACAGGCCTGCGATGATTTCCCGGCATGAATTAAGTTATGACAGGTAAATCAATTCGAACCCTGGTATTACAAAACCATTAGCTGTTTCGTCTTATTACAATACGTTTTTTAAATAATCAATTCATTTATATGTATTATTTAAAATAGCCAACACTATATTAGAAGTTCTGCTTTCATTAACAATTTCTGAACGGATTTGTAAATGCATAAACATTTTAAAATAAGTTTTCCTGTAATGTATTTCTTTATGCATTTAAGTTCATTCGCTGGAGAATGCCATGTTTTGTTTTTATGCGATAAGAGCGTTCCTACCTCTTCAAACCACTTTATCGAGATCTTAAAAACTGCTGTGTTATCTGCTTTAAAGTGTCTCAGACAAGTGGTGCTTACGCCTGCTTGAGTGTGCATTTTTCTGTTGTAAACTCATGAAGGATACATCAAACTTGAATGTAATCAGAACATTATTCGTAAACAATCTGAACAGTTTTTGCGACAAATGTGAGTATGAAAATTCGATTAGCCAGGGGGCAGTCTATGAAGATAAAAGCCGGTACGTATTTATTCACTCAAGCAAAATTACTTTAAACAGAGTTCTGTGGTATAATAGCAGGCAAGTAGCCTCTATGCCAACGGTTCATCCAATATCCTTTGAAGAATCCTACGACACTTCACCTATTGAGTTAAAAATCAAGTACAGTGAATATGAGTGGTATATGTACTGTAATCTGAAGGTGTGAGAGATTTCGTTGGGCAAACAAGGGATGTATAATAAGTACAATAAATTTACACCCTTTCTGTGCGAGTAGCACAATAGAGCATATGAACGTTACTTGAGAGTTTCGAACTGACGCAAAGGATACACTTTAATTGCAGAAAAGATAAAATATAGTACATTCGCCATTAATTGACTCTCAGAATGATTTGTTATATCCCTTACAAATCACGTTAAGGAAGCAACTTCTCAATGTGCTGAAGAAACGTAGTCCTTGTTTCCAATCTCTAGTTCCAACATTTTTCTTATTCTCCAATGGAAAGATTAAGACATTTTTGGTGGCCTTCAGATTCACTAGCTCACTAAAATTGCATTCAGAGCGACGCCGACCTTTAGGCATGAAACTCGTAGTCCACCGAACATTCTGGGCAATTCCCAACATGACCGATATGAACAAATTTTGAAAACAATGCCCCAAACTTCATACACTCGGATGTCATATGAGTTTAAAGTACCTTTTCTTCATTATCTATGATTTACTAAAATTAAATTCACCTAGCAAGGAACAGGACAGGAAAACTTTAAAGAATTGGAAACGCGGTGAGGGTCGAATGGACTTGTTCATGATATCTAATTGTTGTAGGTTACTGGTGCAAGATGTTCCACAGGAAGATAACAAACACAACTCGATATAGCGCACGTTTGCAACTAAACGACGGAATAGATAATTTGTATCTAGTGACTTCCAAATAATTTCAAGCTTCTTTCAATATCTTATACAAATATTCATTCCCTTTTCTTGTTAGTAATCAGTTTTCCACACATTTGATCTTATGATTGATACTGTATATCATTATAAGTCAGGTCATTAAGTATTTTATATCCAAATTGTGGAAAATTCTCCCAGAATACGAGAAAGTGACTCATATATTTTTAAATAAGCAAACTGAAATTAGACCGGAACATCTGTTTGAATTTATGAATCAAAAGAAAATTTCAACTTGCATGCTCGTGCAATTAAATTGTGGCAATTGTGCTTTGTGCTTTGAAAGTGTTGATCAGGACTGACATCTTGTCTAAAATGTGTTTAGCCCTTGATGGTCAAAATGTAGAATACATGTTTTGTAATTTAAAAATGGTATTATGACACCACATATGCACCACTTTGTCATTTTTTTGCCCTTTTGTTTCGGAAATATCCTTTATCCTGTCACTATAGAACGTCTGTTTTCTGAAAAGAAGAAAAAAGTAATACGTGATTTTTACAGGACTCTTTTGAAACTAGCATAACTATTCACTAGTGAGGGAGTTCTGCAGAGACTGAAACAAATATTAGCCCAAGGTTGCCAAGTACAGGTCATGTGACGGAATACATTAAAAAGTCTCAGCTAAGTTCTCTTCATTTCTGATAGGTCGTTAAAGATGGATGCTGTCTGGCGTTGTTAGTGTGATATACGACACCATTTCTGTTGATTAGTTCTGGCCATATACTTTGATTTTCTAAGTGCATTCACACTAATAATCGGCAGTGCAGATCCGGATGCATCTGCTAATGATGGACGATGTCCTTCCAATCCCACCAAACGCACAGGATAATATTTCTGAGTGCCAAACTGGGTTTTGTCGCAGACTGCGGAGTTTCTTCTTCCTTCGGCCACGATCCATTTTGCGCATTCTTATCGTTGGTTATCTACTTTTTACCATTCGTGATTAACCTATTCAAAAATGACTCGAATTCCTTACGTTTCAGGAGGGATTTGTAGATGGAAAATAGACTGAGTAAACGTTTCTGAGGCAGATCATGCGGCATCCAAACGTCAGAATTATTTCAGTATTCAGATTTCTTCAAATACTGTAGTTTAACATTATTTGGTGATGTGTGTTTAAGTCATTAGGGATATCATGACTGCTTATATAACAGTCTTGCTCAACTTGCTAGAATATAGTCTACTTTTGCTGTGAGTGGTCGCTAACTACGAGGAGGATTTCGGACATCGAGATTTCAGGCTAAAGTAACTGAACTATCGTTTGGTTATTGCTCCTGATAAAGTATCTTTCCGACAAATAGCAGACATTTCTTCACGGTCTGCGTAGCATTTGCACCTTTCTTGAAATACAATTGTAATTATAGGGCACCTTTTGAGGAAAGTTTATTTAACTGCACACACAATACCTTACGCTTGATTACAAGAAATTTAAACGTTTTTGTACATCCACTAACGCCAACCCTCAGCTGCCAAACAGCATTTGAACTGACCTTCTGTGACTAATATATCTTGAGATTTGTGATACTATTTTATATGCAAAAAAAAAAAAAAAAAAAAGCTCATTAAATTTTAGACTACCTTTCTTAGTAAGATTGCAAAATATTTTCCTTTGATACGTTTGTTTACCGAATTGTCGCTCATTGAAATTGAAAATTTGACTAAATTATTTTTTGGAAAATGCTATTTAGAACAAGGACTAGGGACGAATACATAACACGTACATTTATTATATTCTACGCGTAAAGGTGGTTGATAGCTCCTGGGATGACGAAACTAGGTGAAACAATTGCATCATTCTTCCTTAGCAAAAAAACAAATGCAGGAGGTACTGCAATTTATTGCTTGGGTTTAGTAAAGTGTACAACATTGGTACCCAGAAATGTAAATGAAGCATGTATGACAATATTTCTGTTTCCAAAGCTGATATTCAACAGTGCGGATTCCAGCTTTTCCTCATCCACGCAAGTGAAAAGAAACTGGAAACGACACTGTCGAATAGCAACGTCCATACTATTTCTTTCCAAAGCGACATAAGTCCTATTTCCAATGGTGTGAACGCAGCAAGTTGCTCTTAAATATTAAAATGTTCAAAATAGTGTCATACAACAAGAAAATGAACTATGCACGCAATGTGTACATTATTAATGAAACGCTAATTGAGAGAGTGGGTTATAGCTAATCTTGGGGTCACTCTGCAGTCAAACCTATCACTCGATATTCAAGTCAACAAAGTAGTTGGTGAGGCCTTTAGGAACCTTGGCTTTGTGATGAGATTAGGAGGTAATTTTTCTAACACTAATGTCCTATAAATATTATATCCTGCCTATATAAGATCTAAGGTGGAATATGCAGCAATAATATGGGGTTCTAACAGTAAGGTATATGTAAACAAAATTGAAAATATTCAAAATAAGTTTGTGTCCTCTTTAGCATATAAAGAAATTTGAATTTGATATCCGAAATTTGAAAAGTACGATCTTTGAAGCAAATATTCATTACAATCACTTGAAAAAAGGAGAAATAATTTCATTTTATCTTTTTACATAAAATACAGTAATTCATAATGCAATAGATTCAGAATGTTTATCAGAAATCAAACTCCACGTCCCACATAGAGCAGCGAGACCCCATAACGGCATAATCCATCTCTCAGCGCAAAGGACTAATGCATTGGATATATCGTCTGTCAGAAAAATGTGTTTATTGTATAAGATGTGACAAGGACACATAGATAAATACATTTTTAGTTATATACATAATTTTACTCTAAATAAATAAGTTGAATGTCGTGCTATATGTATTTTAGAAGATAAAAAATGTATTTTGCTATAGTATTATTATGAAATTATATGTGTATTTTAAAGTGTATTATTATACGATGATGCAAAATTATAATTAAGCATTTGCCTGTTGTTTTCTGGAATAAATATATTTTGTAATATCCCACGTACTATTGTACACAAACAATATTTTACACTTGTGTTTACAAACACCATTACATGGTTTTACGTCAGGATACTACGCACCATGTGGATTTACTGGGCCTTATGCAGAGTCGTTTTAACGTCTGATTAACGCCATACTACAGGTTTGACTAACGGTTGGTTATCAAAATTGTATTCAGGGTCTCTGATTAGGATGTAGTATTTGACGAAGTTAATCACATGTGACTAACTAATCTAGAGCAGAGGCTAATCTTTTATCCACGGTTTAGCGTGCGACTCAACATTTCGTATTTCGTATTTCATATGTTTTCACTTTTACAGACTAGGCATGCGCTCATCTACTTTTCCGTAGTTGTCACATTTATTTTTCTCACCCGATGCATTGGGGTTATATAAGTTAATAATACCCAAATCATCATTTTAGTTGTACTCAAAGTTGACTCTGAATACTAAAAAGTACACCTTCCCTAGTAAAGAGTTAATATTCTTACTAACTAGTCTGTGATTAACCCTCGATTAACGAATCCTCTCTGAATACCGCCCACTACAACCAGGAGACGACGGACCTCTGGCTCCTTCTACGAAGTACTTGACGACATCGGAGCAGCAGCGCCATCGCTGCCAGGACACAACCGGTAGTTCTACACTAGTTCACTGGTATCCTTCCTACTGTTTGCCACGAAACATGAGGAGTAACCTACCTCAGTTGCTTAGCATGCTTGGGGACTCCGTGACTACTAACCTCCTCAGTGCTTGCTACGGAGCATTGGGGATTCCTTCCCCACTCTGCTTAGTCTGCCACGGGGCTCTGTGGAGATGCTATCCTCGACCTCACGGTCAAGGACTACCTATGTCTAACCTAACAAATTTAAAGGAGAATAACTTTGTAGTATTTCTGTAGATACTGTTATTTAGTGAATTTTATAATAAAACCCGGTATGGGAGTCGATTTCGGACACTCATTTTATTATCTTTCTCTATCTAGAACCTATATGGGACAGAGTTTTGCAATATAAACTTTGGAAACAGCAGCTTTATGTAGAGGAATGTATTGTTGTGAAATTCTTGTAGACATCATTCAGTATCAACGCTGTAAACCTTACTAATACCGCATGATAAATGGCAACGCCATTTGTATTTGCTTTTATGTTAGCAAACGATGGTATAATTTGTTTTGTCGTGTGTTGTCATCCTACGATTGTTACGCTACCTTTGGGCTTACGTTAGAACATAACGAACGCTTCTTATAGAATGAATCTGTTAAATAAATGCATTACGTGTATAATATTAAAGCTTTGTTAAAATTAATAACAGACTATTTTTTCTCCGCAATCAAGAAATTCATTTTGAATTTTGTTTTCTTTTTATATTTATTATTTAAACACAACGGGACCTATGAAGAGTCGTCCTGACTAGTGATTAGTGCCATACTAAAGAGTTCGACTAACATATGCTTTCTACAGTAGTCACGCCCTTAATATGGAGCTAATCATACGTCAAAACGACTCTGCATAAGGCGAAATAGTTTCAAACATTGAAGTTCCAAATGCTTTCTATGCTATTGTCAGACTGACATTTTTCACCGCACCTGAAACATAATTTCTAGTAATAGTAGCATTCAAACTTTATAAAAGAACATTACCAGCCTTATTCAGATAATTTCTCACGAGTGATTAGCGTCGTACTAATTGTGATGATTCCGTATTTACATACATAGGGCGGTATTCAGAGAGAATTCGTTAAACAAGCATTTAGTCACGCGATTAGTTAGTGTCGGTTTAGCTCTATACTAAGATGTACTTTTTGGAATTCAGAGTCTACTTAGAGTTGAACTATTTAGTTGGTTTGGGTATGGTTAACTAATATAACCCCAATATATCGAGCGAGAAATATAAATGTGGCAACAGGGAAATCTAGACGTGCTCATGGGTAGGATGTAAAAATGAAAATACATAAAATGCGAAATTCGAAATGTTTTCTTCCTGGCTTGATATCACAACAACTTATAAATAATTACGAAATCGGATTCTAATTAACTTATTGATTCCTGAGGGATGTATTTATGACAGGAATAAGTAGAAGTCAATTAATATTAGCAACAATAGAATAATAATGTTGTAATTATAAGGGAAGATAATTTATCGATCAGTTGTATGCATCCCTCAGAAAACTGGAAACTTTCTACTTATCTTTCAGTGTTCACTTTAAGAAACAATTGTGCTATTTTAGAGGACTCGGCTATACAGTTGCTTCGTAGTTAATTCACCCGATGAGGTGAAAGGAAAGAAAGAAAGACAGACAGACAGCTAATTAATTGCCTTTGTATTCTCATAATATAAGTTTATTGTGGCTAAACCAGGGTACCTTTTTCTCTAAACTATCTAGTCACATCTGGTTAACTTAGTCAACTACTACGTGTTAGAGTTCCTTCGTGGCTAAGCGGTTAGCGTACGCGCCTTTGGCGTGGGAGACCCGGGTTCGATTCCCGGCGGGAGCTCATGTGGTTCGGATTCCACGTTAATCAGTAGGTCCACGTCTCATATAGCCTCGCTGCTGAACGGGACTTAAAACTCAAAATCAATCAATCAATACTACGTGGTAGTCAAAGATTCTGAATATACCGTATTTCTGATAGCCATGTGTTAGTCAAATCCTTAATATGGCGCTAATCATACGTAAAACAACTTTGCATAAGGCCCTAAGTTTATAAATATGAAACTTATTATCATACTTAGTCCAATTCTTAGTACGACTCTAATCACATGCTAAACTGTCTCTAAATACTGCTTTAAGTCCATTTATCTCTCCCGAAGGAGGTGAAATGGCCTCTAGACGATCTTCGCAATTTTATTGAGTTTATTTCTTATCAATAGTTGTTTTTGTAGGTCGTTGTCTCGGTCAGTAAAATGATATTTTTTTCTGGTTTTGATATTAATTTGATAGTCTCTCTCTCGTTAATGTCGGAACCTCCCCCGTAACCTCGTTAATATCACATTGTCGAGTTCGGATTTGTGTTCTCGCTTTAAAATTGTAGATGTGTTTTGAGTTCTTTCTTCTAATTGGATACCTCTCTTTTTGGTTCTGGTTATTGCTGATGCTTCATATTCATGGCGAAAGATGTGAAGTCCTTTCCATATTACAATGTACTTTTAAAACTCATGAATTTCATGTAACTGTCCTTTTTGATACGTGCTGCTTATTTCTTTTTCTCATCAAAGGTAAGGTGGTAGTTTTCTTTGGTAAGTGTCACCACTTATATGGCCAGCTAGGGGCTCCACCCACAGATCCCGCTTTTCCTCAGATTACAGTCTTGCACCTCTTAACCACACAATTTGACCAAATTTTAAGCTTATTTTCCTATTTAAACTGTTCAAATAACATGGGAGATTTCTACATCCCCCTTTAGACTCCATAAAAAATCTTTTTAAAAAATATTAACTTTTGGCATTTTCCTTGTGGGTTGGTCCCGAAAAGCTACAATCATGCCAAATCTCATCACTTTAATCCTGCCCTATAAGTGTCTAAACATCTTAGGTTGAAGAAGGTGTTCTATATAAAATAACATGGGAACGATTATTCAGTTCTCCATAAAACCACTCTACAGTTGAAAATATTTATTTTTAATGATTTATTTAGTTAACGATAACGAAAAAGTACCAGTATACCAAATTTCAACTTTTTATTTCAATTCCAAGTATCTAAAATATGAGATTATAGGTCCAAAAAGGCCCATTTTTAATAATGTGGTTAATTTCTTTACCTCCTTTCGACCCCTAAAAATAAAAATAAAAATATTTAATTTTGGCAATTTCCCTGCGGGTTAGTCCCAAAAATCTACAATCATGCCAAAAACTTTCCACGTCACCCGGAAGTAGGCGCTATTTTATATCAGTGAGTGAGTTCATGTAGTTCTATATATAGTTAGGATATAGTCTTGCATACTGTATGAATTACCATGGGAAGGCAGTGATAGTTAGAGTTGAAATGACCCAAACGATAGTATTAAAGTCGTACAATTTCAATACCTACAATTGAGGGGAGTGTAATAAAACTTTTCTTTTAGTTTAATGTGCCAAGTTTATGCTTTGATGATAAAGGATACGATGATAATGAGATAAATGATAATGGTGGATTGAAGAAAGTGAAACCCTCAATACAACTCGCATACGGTGTCTGCCCACTTAAAAGGCCACTTGGTGAGAGCTGAGAATGAATCAGAGAAACATGGGCGAGAGGTGACCGCTCTACCTCTGGTTCATCGTGGCTCCTCTTCTGAGTGTTATTTCACTTTTCACTTGTGTAGTTTTATTTGCTAGCGCACACGCATTTGGCGTGGAAGACCCGTGTTTGATTTCAGGCGGAATACCATGTGGATCGAATTCCACGTTAATTTCTAGGTCCATGTCTCATACAGCCTCACTGCTGAAACTGACGCTAAGCACAAAATCAAATCAATCAGATCAAGTTTTATTTGCTCTGAGTGTATGTCAGTAATAACACACAGAAAAAATTACGTGGTTCCTCCTTTAAAAAAAATGATAAATTAGATTCAACTAGTTATAGGCGGAAGAGTAATATTTATTTTGATTTACTTCGGGGATATGCTGTTAGAACTTTATATTTTTATGAAAAAAATATTAATTATGCAGTTAAGGAAACCTGGCGTCCGGGATATAACTGTGCGTTCCGTAAACCAAACGAAGAAAAATTTCCCCCAATTACTGTAATTTTGTTTCACACTGTTTCTAGGCAATGAAGGACACTGACTCCGCTGTTGCATTAGTTGAATGATAAATCTTCTGTTATATGTTCAAGTATTATTATTTTTGATATTTTAAAATCATACGTTACAAATCTTGTCATATTACGACGATTATATGAACATTTATATATTAAAATGCTAGGTTTATATGTTTGTCTCCAAAGAAAAGTATATATGGTTGTCAAGAATCCTTTCGACAATGAGATCTTGAAAATCACAAGTGCTACAAACGTGCCGTTTTCGCTGATCGATTTCAAATTTTGCGTAGATTGTAGAGTTCTAATTGAACATTAAAAAAAATGCTCTTATTTCTTTATTACATTTTTAAGGGCAGACTGGAAATGTTGAAGTTTTAAAAAGTAAAACATCATATATTTCGAGTTATACATTCCAACGCAACATAGTGATATACAGGGTTATATAGCTTTCAGGCGTTTGTTTTGTGGCCAAATCGTAATGTAAAGCAAAAGATAACTATTTCTCCAGGCTATAAGATGAATCTTTATTGTTCGGAACGTTTTGCCCAATCAGCACCATATATCACTAGTATTATACTTAATTGTGTATGTAATACATTTTGCTTATTACATGTGTATGCAAGAAAGAAACCACTAATCATACATGAATTAGAAAATCGAACCGGAAGTACACAGCAAAAAATGAGGTTTTGAAACAACACAAAATAACTACCACTTTAGCGTGTTACTTGTGTGTCAATTCAACATCAGCCTTTTTTTTGTCCGTCGTCCCGCTAAAGGGTTTTGCCCTTTCTTCGGGTAAGTGCTTTATATAAAAGGTAGTTTGCAGTTTAATGTGGCTGGTCTAAGAGGTGCACAAGTATATAATATTTACTTATTTATTAAATACATATACACACAGAGAGGTGATTGAAGGGTGACAATAACATCTAATGAAGTACAAGCATAATATAAGCATAAGAAAGCAATATTGTAGAAAATAATACATTTATTACCATGTAGTGCTGAGTTAAGACGAATGCAAAACTGGAATGAATATAGTACAGGAGGCAACATAAGCCACATCGCCTTCAGAGCATATCAGAAATACCTCGTTACTGGCTGTAAGTATTTGCATTGTTTTTTATTGTTTGGTATGAGCAAAGCTTTGGGAAACATATTTCGCATCTATGGCAAGTAACTAGTAACATTCTATGTTTTCTGTAATCGGTCACAATAATATTGTTGTAAACCTGTGAATCATCTGAGAACAGTTACACAGATAGCTGTGCTTCCGTATGTTTTCTTTATTTGTTATTCTTGTGTCTTAGCATATATGAACATAAGATGGCAAAACTGTTGCCTATGTAACTGTTGCCAAACGATTCACAGATTTACAACAATACTACTGTGACCGATTACTGAAAACATAGAACATTATTCGTTACTTGGCAGAAGTGCCAAAGATATTTTGCAAAGCTTTGCTCATATTAAACGATAAATACCAATGCAAATTCTCTCAGGTAGTAACTAGTTATTTCTGATATGCTCGGAAGGCAATGTGTTGGTGCTGAATCAATTTTCCTCCACTATTATCACATCTTGAGGCCCTCCGCTCAAAGTACATTCAAAAACGCATTGAAGCTGCTCATCCCATATTCCTGAGCATTCTCCGCAATGACCGAGACTATCACACTCCCGCTGTATATTATCCCACACCTCTTCAGCATCTGATGACATTTTATCATCTCAACATCAACCAAGACAACATTGATCCAGAAGTTTTTGACATTTATCATCCTGGCACAGTTTCACCACTCATCTATCCATCTCATACACAGTAAAACCATCCACTAAGAGGGTTACCTTTGTCTCCATCAGTTTCTGCGTCGCCCCAGGAACAGAAGGTAACAGCATTTGTCTTACTAACATCACCCATGTGTTGTGGCGTCGTAGCACTTCACCCTCATACCATCCATCATTACAGACCTAATGATTGTCATATACTTAGCTGTTTAAAATAATGCTTTCATAGCTCTTCATGTATTCAACTAACCACCATATGTTTGATGTATCTATTCATTTCAGGCACCGCAGTTCCAGCAAGACCATAACTTGTATGCCAGCCAGCCAGTCTGGATCAGCACCCACCGCAACTGAGGCTTGTCCTCACACAATTGATGACCCTCCCCATGAAAATTAATAAAGTTTCAAATAAATTGATAATTAAATAGCACCTAGACCCTCTAATTATAACTTGGACCTCTTATGCTATTCTTTCTAACTCTTACCGAAGAAAGGGCGCAACCCTTAGAACGGGTAAACGTTTAAAAATGTTGGTGCTGAATTAACACACAAGTAACACGCTAAAGTGGTAGTTATTTTGTGTTGTTTCAACACCTCATTTTTTACAGTGTAGGCTCAAATCTTGCAAACATAATCGAAATCGAATAAAAAATAATCGAAAAAAAATCTAGCTTTTATGGTACCCTTTGCAGATTTTTATCAAGACCTCTTTCAATTCTGTCTGTAAAGTGGCATGTACAGACGTTGTGAAGAATGACAAGGAGATTCATGCTCATATGTGAATAATGCGCTATGTAGAGTGCGCAGGCACAGCTAGTAGCTTATTAAATTTCTAAAGTTTGTTACTAGAGTTGCTGTGTCTATTGTTGCAGAGTCTTTGGCAACAGCACCTCCAATTAACCACGTGTAACCAACTGACAGATTCCAGCTTCTCTTAATTCCATTAATAAGTCAGTACATTTTCTTTCCTATTATTGTTATTTCATTTGAAACAAAACTTCATTTCTTGTCCTTCCCCTTTTTCTAGTGAATATCCTGCATGTCTATCTTATCATGCACATAGTCTAGGGGTCACGATGAGAAGCATCAAAAATTGAGAGTATTACACGATGGTGCAGATTCCACCCTAAACTATATACTCACGTCTTATATAGGCTCAATGCTAAAAAGGAAATTTATTTTTTTAAATGCTTCTGTCATATAAGCAAAACTAGCATTCTAATTTCTGAATTGGACAAAGCAAAATAAGTAAGCAACAATTTCCTAGCGTATTGTGTGGAAACTAATTAAAAATCAAACGAAAAAATGAAATTTCAATCCATAACAAATAAAAAATAGATGCAGAGGACCTTCCCTTAATAAGTCAATTAGTATTAACTGTAACGCTTTCTCTCTAATCACCTTGTTTATTATGCGTTTTAGCCTCGGGGAATCAAAATTCCTGTTGCACGGAAAACATATTAAATCGTTCATCATTATAGCGTGGTGAATATGAGAAGACACTATGTGAGGGAACTTCATGGTAAATAGCATTTAGCCTGGCAACAGTGGGTTGGAAACAAATGGGTGACACTCGACTCCACCCGTTACTGATGAGTCTTCCTAAGGTTGTGATTTACGGCGTGTCGGCGAAGCAACAGAGTCGCCATCCACAATGCAGAAAAGTGGCACCAGTTTTTTGATTGTGTATGGATAAACTTCTATATGAAGCTTTTTTATTTCATTTTTTTAAAACAAAAAAGTCTCTCTTGCAGTTCTTTTGCAAAAGCTGTACGGGTTTCATAATTTATTTTAGAACCTTCGAAAGGTAATTTCTTTTACAAAAATGAACTCAGACTAGTAAGTTTCTACTGCGGAAGAAAAAGCTCTCCCTTCAGTGATTTTATTATAAGCACACACTTCGTTCATAATATAAGTAATCAATCGTTTTATCATTTGCCTTCATATTTCTAAAATTAATTTTAATAACAGTTTTTCTCATGTATCTTTGTTATAAATAGTAATAAGAGTTCTGTAAAAATTTATGCAAACTTTAACAGTAGATAACTGGGCAACCAAAGGACTGCATGCCGTAATACTTCATGCGTGAAATAACTTCGTGAAGATAAACCACCGTACGAAGCTTTGATAGGAATAAATGAGTTCCATCGATCACATATGAGCAGCATTCTTCTCATTGATTTTTTTTAAAAAGGAAAATTAAATAAGAACAAACAGTATATTGAAAAAAAAATCAGTTCCATTGCTGTGTTGCGAGTTCTGTAATACGTGACAGAAAATAAGTTATAAAATTTTATTACACACTCACTATTGGTTTTACAGAAAACATAGTTGATTTTTTAAAATTATTGTTTTACCTAATTGTATACAATTTAGAATTTAAGAGCATCACTCAATTACTTTTTAAAAAGAACTATTCCAAAAGTGCGAAATTCAGGCTCGAGTGTGATGGAATTCACAGTGCTTATAGAGCTCCATTTGCAGTATCACTTCCATAAAACCTCAACGGAACGCGCCACCTCTTTCGGGCTATATGTGCAAAATATGTTACAAGTATGTGCGCCTTATGCACATTTACATTGTATTGTTGACCCATTTTTGGCCATGTCCCCGCTTAGCTATAGCCACCATTATTTATACGTGAAGGTCTTAGTCCACGACCTCTTCCTACACAAAATTGTATTCGCGCAACGCAAACGGGAAAATTGGACACTTTTGGAACAGCTCCTTTGACATAATTTTGCTTCGCAGATCAATATCCGATGAGTTCTAATTTCAGAGAACTGAATTGGCTTAATGTTTGAAATTACGTAGTATTGCTTACGAAGTTGTGATTTTTTCTAATATTTTCTTCAGACTTTCTGTACAGCTACCAGTGCAGCAATTGTTTCATTTATATCTTATCGGTTTGTAAAGGTTCTGCCACCTGTTTGGTTTAACCAGAATCATGAAACCCATGTTATCAGTGCCGTGTCTCAGTTTGCAGATTCCGGAGTGTTGTGTTACTATTAGTGATGTGCCACTAATTTTCACTCATGTTTTTTTTTTTATATGACTGAACAGTGAAACTATCAGGAAAGCGATTTAAACACAGAAGAGATCTACTATGAATATATCGTGGCCATGGAAGCATAAATTGTGCCTATGGAGAAACTTTTACAAAGAAAAGAGGGTATCAACGAATGTGTTGCCTGAGGGGCTTCTTCGAATTTCTTCGACTCGTATCCCAGGAAAATCTACCACCTTAACGTAACATAGCCTAGAGGTGAAACCTGGTATAGTTAACTGTCAGCTACGTCTTCGCTGGTTTACAAGTTCCTTATATCCTACATTGCTCAATAAAATAAAATAAAAAAAAAAAAACAATCTCTAGAATTGTGCATGACGTCTGAGAGGGGGAGGAATAGATGAAAATTAAAGACGGTTCTCTCATTAGATAATGCCTATATTTACCTCGTGCGTAATGTTAACATTCGGGCAATTACGTAACTTGATACCTCTCACAAAAAACGCATCTTGATTTAGTGCACTTCTGAGAAACTTTGTTCAATAAAATCTTTACTGTCACCGGATATGGTTACGAGGGGAAGTCAGAGGAACGTAGTGGACTAAAACACGAAGGCAAATGTTATCTAGTTTCAAGAATCCCTCCCCTAATGTCACCAATTTATCCCTCATTAATACGGACTCAGCAAGAACTAGATAAACGTGGGCAACGCCTGCAGTTATATCGCTAGATTATTCGTCCTGTTTTACAGTGATATGCAGAATGAAACATGAGTCTATGTTTGTTAACGTTCCGTGACAAAACTATTAAAAATCTTTGAGCTAGCAGAAGTTGCATGAGAATTCGTGCTATTACTTTCGACGATGTTGCAGTGAAGAGTCTCGATGTTAGCTCCATGGGATGCACCATGGGTTAGCCTTTAGATTCATGAATCATTGCTTTTCTTTTCGTCAAACCTGGAAAGAAATCTTCTGCAGTGGATAGTGCGCCATCTGGCAACTGTCAAGGGTACTGACCGTTACAGAACAAAACCAGTGGTGAAAGGTGAGGAAACACTTCAATAATCTATACTGGAGCACATCAACCGTTGCAGAATATTCAAAAGTGCTACTTATATATTTAGGTAGTGATTAATCGTACGAGTTACAAAGAAAATTTCCTCAGTACAATAATAAGTGTTTATACACCTTTTCTTAAGAAATACTAATCTATTAGTATTCATGAATGGTGTTAGTTTTCGAAGAATAAGTAACATCATGAATAAATTGTCAGTTAAATAAAAGTTCTTGGACATTCGAAGGAGTAACAGGAACCACACTTACTCTGATAATAATGGTGGTGTTGTTCAGTGAAAGTAAGTACTTGTGTAATATGAAACTTTTTGTTAAAAAGACGTAAATGTTTCAATGCCCTTCCGACAAAACGAAAAGTCTTATGAGGCGACGTAAACAGATACCTCGTTCTAAAGATCGTTGTTTGTGAATCGTTATTCCTCATATGGCTATCTAGGGAGTGGAATTATTGTTTATGGTTATCCTATCAGTTGATGTATGATGTGTGGGGAAAATAAGGAACATGGTAACAGTTACAAAGCAAGACTTTAAATATGGACGTGAGTCATCCGCGCCATGTAAGAACGAGTATTGTCTGAAGGTAGGGATGACACTTCCGTAGACAAAGGCTTTGTCAAAATACATATATTCGCATTGCACTACGGTTGGAAACAGCAAACATCCGTGTTAAATTTGATACTTGAATGTTGAATATCAACTCATGGTGGGTAATTCGAGCTCATGTTCGCCAAACACAACAACAACTTATTTTCATGCAATAAGGGGATTTAAACTGTATGATGTCGGTTCTCTTGCTATCAACAACTGATATGACTAATTGGAATTTATGGCTGCATGTGAAAACTATGTAGAATGGAATATAGAGGTGCGACGGTTATTTCAGCTTACTTGGTTTTATCCATTTATATAATTTTACCTAATAGCTGGTCTTTCATCTCTGGTTTCTAACCTGTGGTAAATAGCTTTTCTCAAGTGTATCAAGTCTGCAACTAACGCTCTGACACATTTGCATGAATTCGTTGTAGGAATAACCACATTGAACGCAGGGAGAAAGATTGATGTACCCTTTCCAGGCTGAGTATTACGAGATTTGCGAGGAAGTGCCCAAACACACTTTTCACCTTTATCATTTTCATTTTCAGTATCTGTTGTAACAATACAGTAGCGAGAAAGATGTTCCGAGATGTTGAAATCTCTTGTTCAGTGTGTTTATGAAGCACACTTCCATTTTAACAACAATCATGCTGTTATAATTTTATATCAATGAAAACAGATAGTTCAATCTATTACCTGAACCTCGTGTCAACTTCTTGACAAATCTGACTCAGATCCACTTCGGTCCCTGCTTGCAATGCAGCACTATCGGTGGTCGCTCACACAAGTTTCAACTTCTATGAACTTCAGGCTGGAAGACATTTTATTGTCGACTTCAAGAATGCCCTCCACACTGGACTATTCGCTAGCGTGACTTTGATTCATGAAGTCTCAGGTGCGATTCCCGGTCGAATAGCATTAAGCGCGCACCAAAAGGGCTCAAATTCCATTTTGAAGAATCGATGTTTCGTCCTATATTACTTGGCTGCTGACAAAAAGCATAAACATGTATCAACCAATAAATATTGAGTCAATCCATTCTAAGTGATCAAGCATGTGCCGCCCGACCATCACCAAAAATCTAATTTTTTCATGGATGTTTATCCTATATCAGGGTATATCAGGGTATTTAAACCACAATTAATCATTTTTACAATATCCCATGACGACGCAGCGGCTGCTGCAATTTTGCGTTTTCTTTTTGATTTTAGGCGTTTACATTGTTTTGAATATTTCAGCATGTATTTGTCTTACCAAATTGAAAATTGCTGGAAGCCTCCAACTCGTGCAGCGCTAAAACTTTGATCTCTTATAATTTTGCCTAAACCCACCTGAAGGGGTGAAATCAGGGCCTACAGTAGCAATATTTTTGGACATTGAAGATATGTTTGAGAAGAAGAAACAACTAAAACAGTAGAGATCTGAATTTGTGTGTACATGTAGTCTGGGATCATAAGTTAATACACAAAAATTTACAGACTTGTAGCTGCTCCCAAAGGCCTGAAAAAATCGTAAATTAGTGGAATTATGCCAATTTAGCATGTTTCACTGTCCAATATCTCCAATGGACCTGGATAAATAAATTTGACATTTTGGGAGTAGTTAGTCCTTTAGCATACCATAACACACAACAAAGCACGTTTTGTGTTTTTGAACAGAAGGGGGTCAAAGTATTAAGTAATGATGTCATACTCTAGGAGGTGTTTTGTTCACAAGTTCAACAGGAAATTCATTGTTATGAAGTAAAATAAAGTAGGATGAGTGATTAGTCCAGTCAAGGCTCTCAAGCTCGTGTCTTTCCTCTAGTTATAACACTGTTTTATCACACCCACAGCAGCACCGATGAAGAATGCCGCTATCAGCAGAAGGCGAGACAAGCCAAAATGCACACTTGAAAAAAGTCTGTAAGTACTCATTGTTCTTGCTGTTTGCTATTTCAGTGATATTCAATCCTATTTATTCTTGTTTTAACTGTCAACTCATGTAGTATACTATTGTTCTTTCGTTTGATCTTCATTCTGCAGTCAGTGTTTACAGCGAGTACGTGTTCACTGAATTGGGAATGTAGTTCAAATGAAAGGACAACAGTCTCATACATGAGTTACGATTTTTTTTCAGGCCTTTGGGAGCAACTACAGGTCTGTAACTTTTTGTGTATTTTAATTTATGATCCCGGACCAGATGTACACACAAATTCAGACCTCTACGTTAGTTGTTTTCTCTTCTCAAACATTTCTTCAATGTCCAAAAATGTTGCTACTGTAGGCCCTGATTTCACCCCTTTCAAGTGGTTTTAGCAAATATATTAAGATATCAAAGTTTTAGCTCTGCACGAGTTGGAGTCGTCCAGCAATTTTCAATTTGGAAGGACAAAAACATGCTGAGATATTCGAAATAACGTAAATGCGTAAAATAAAACAAATTAAAACAACGCAAAATTGCGGCAGCCTCTGCGTCGCCATGGGATGTAAAAATAATTAATTGTGGTTTTGAAGTACCCTGATAAAGGATAAACATTCATGTAAAAAAATAGTTTTTTTTTTATAAGGTCGAGCGGCAATTTTTCTTTTTTCTCGATCACTTAGCATGGATTGACCCTACTTCTATCCTCTTCTTACGCTTATTGTATTCTCCACAAATTTTGTACATATACTTCGCCCTTTTATAGCCATATTTTTGCCAACCCTGTACAATTAATGCAGGCATACTAGAATAATAGATTTCTAGAGCTTCATGTTATGGGGTTATTTGACTACAGCAAACATATATTCAAAGAGCTAACATAACTAACCGTCAAAAAGAGTGTATCATTTTACATCATGTGCTCATGCAATCTTTACTGCCTACTAATTGGAATCATTGGAGGATTCAAGTTGACTCATTGAAATGTGCACGAGGTTTTTTATTGTTAGCTAATATTAACAAGCATAAGGTGAGATGGAAAAGCAATCCTGGTTACAACATAATTGAGACAAACATATACAAGCATTTAGCACATTTTATTAAAAAACGCATTTAAAATATCATTAGTAATAAGAATGATCTTAAATATCGTTATTAATTTGTAAGGTTCCCATTTCACACAATTCTATATATTTGATTGAACTCAAGTAATTCTTTCATGGACATTTTAATACTTCAGAGCCAATAAATATTCTCCAACATTAAATAAATCACTTTTCGCGCTCTTAATAAAAATATATTGCTTGTGTTTACAAGATCTTATTCACATGCTTCTGTTTACATGCTACCCAAAATTTCGGAGAATTTCTTCGTAAATATCAGAAAATTTACCATATATTCTAATTTCCATCGTCATCTTCAAGCTTGTCGTCTCGGGCTTGTATTCGACGATTTCAGCGATTTCTCTATTGCTTAAAGCACTCCCGGAACTCTGCTGACTGCAACGTGTTCAAGAACTGCTGGAATTCGCTGGTATCTATTTGGTGGAATTAAAGCGCCTTTCAAATGGATTTTTATTTTGGAGAAGAGGTATCGAAGAGGTACCTCTTTAAAGTTTTCGTGAATATCGTTGGTGGAAAACAATGTCTTCCTCTAATTGTATGTCAGGCAGAACATCCCTCACAACTAAGGACAACATTTGCTGCAATTCACCTTATCCACTAGTGTGCGTTAACATGTCCATTATTACAATCCAACTATGTTACAAACATAATGTAAAATTAAGGTCTAACAAGTAGGGAGCATTTGTTTCTAGTTTTCATTTTGTTTATGATAAGACGTGTTAGTCCCACATGTTACATAGTCCAAAATATATTGGAAAAGAAAAGTCTCCAAATCATGCTGCGAAAATGAACCTTCGTATGTTATACGAGCGACTAATGTTGAAGATAAATAGTAGTGCCATTTTCTGTTGGAGATAAAGAAGGGTTATTCAACAATAAATTAAATTTTGATGTAATCCATATACAGAATATGTAGAGATTGTGGAAGTACGGAATTCCTATTAAAGATAATCATGAGTTCAAAATTTCAAGAGAATCAGACAAATGGTTGCGAAATAATTACAAAGTTTGTCTCAAGCAGCTAAAAGAAGAACGAAAGTTAATTTAAACGAAATGAAAGTGTATACATTTATAATTCGCGACATAGCGAGTTGGTGTGTAAACTTAAGCACCGCTCTCGCGCCGACCAATCAGCTTATAGCGATGTTGCCAACACTGTGATGTGGAAATTTAATTCGGTTGATATACTGATCTAGGGATAATGCGCTACCAGTTCGTTGTTGCATACGAAACATCAATTCTGGTTGCACGTGGTATAATATTCAGAAACATTCGAGTACGCATTTTAAAAGGAACTACTCCTTCCTTTAAATGAATATGTTTCGTGCACGGTTTCTCAGTCAAATATATAACGTATTTTGTTCATTTTGTTCTTAAATTAAATGTTTTCTTTTTTTCATATAATCATTAACCGTATTTTTCCACTTTCAAGAAATCTAACTTTGTAAATTAAATTGTACTTATGAAAATTTCTTCGCATTTAACTTTCTAGATGAAACTATTTTAGCACATTGCTATTTTTTATAAAATTTGTATTTGTTTTTCTTTACTTAAAAGAGAGCAAAACAAACTATGCTATTTCCAGTCCTTTTGAAAATGGACTCACTTCTTGCATAAGAAAGTAATATGTTTATGTTCAGTTTCCTTTCATAGAGACAAATATCAGAGAACAGGATGAAACGCATATTTTTTTAAGGGAGCATTTTTTTTTTGTAATTCAACAGTACGTATGTTTCTGTATGTGTATACACATTATGTAGGTCTCTTTCAGAATATATATATATATATATATATATATATATATTAGCAGATTACCGTTCTTCGCACATAGAAAGTACGTTTAATTTTAATTTTGGACATAAAGGGTAACGGAGGCTCAGTTTGGATTTAAACGGGATCGGAAGTGTCACTGTTCAACTCAACGGCCCCGAAAACTATGAATTATACATTAATATTGGTAATTTTCGATCATTTTAAATGTATTCCTTCCTTTCCTAAGTTACACCGTCCAAGTGAAATGATAGAAACCATCCCAGGTTAGAACCTCATTTCTGTTGAAAATTTATGGAGATCGACCGTGTGGTTCATTAGTTAAGTCACTGTCATTTTCGATCATTTTAAAATATTTCCCACTCCTCCACTTCTAAGTTGCTCCGTCAAGGTGAAATGACAGAAAGCATCCCAGGTCCAAACGTCATCTATGTTGAAAATTTGATCGAGTAAGGTCGGATGGTTCAAAAGGTACCAAGTCACAAACATGGTGACTTTTATTTTTTATATGATTATACGTATCAAAGAACAGGGTGAAACATATTTTTAAGGAAGCATTGTATTTTTTATCATTCAATAGTACATATGTTTCTGCATGTGCGTACATATTGTGTAGATCTCTTCCAGAATATATAGTAATTACTTTATAGGTAGAGACTAAATGACGGTCCGGGCGAGTCTTTTCCCTTCACCAATTTTATTACAAAGTTCTAATTAGAAAATGTATTTGATTACAAAGAGTAAATAGCGTATATCTTCTTATTTGACCAGATGAAGGGAGACAGGTGTTTTTCACGGTGCCGCTTCTCTCAAAGTAGTCTCCAAGGCACCTGCAAGGTTCTGGTGAGTCTTGAAGGCAAGCCCCCTCAGCCCAAGGCAGCTTCGTAAAGCTTGGTTGTAGTGAGGATTCCTAGTCCAATGCGACCTTGGGTTAAGGAAAGATGTACCCCTAGTCCAATGCGACCTCGGAGCAGGTGTTGGCTAGTTGATCAGCTGGTCGACTGATCCAGATCCCTCGATGGTTGGGCTTTTCTTGGTCCTCTTCGTGTCCTTTCGTGAGGTCCGTCTTCTTTCGGCTTTCCTCTGTGTCTTCCGTGTCGGCTTCTCGTCTGCTTCATTGTTTACGATCGATAACACATGTTGTATTGACAGGTGCTTCTGTTATGAGTGGGGATTCTTACACACCCCACACTGGAAAAAAAAATAATCTGCAAGTTTATTTTTGAGAAAAATACATAATTGTTATTCATGAAAGCTATTTGCACCACAACGCTGATACATTTGGAGATACTGTATAGACACTATAAAACCCTATAAACACTATGATACACTGGAAAATCACTATGAAAAAAAACTTGTTGTGATATATATATATATATATATATATATATATATATATATATATATAGTGGTAACAACACTATGTTTCTGTCCCATCTAATCTAAGCAGGATCAAGGTAGTCACTATCATTTCCCTCAGAGTGGGTAGAAGTGTCATCACTGTGATTAATAAATATATACCAGTTCGCTAATGGTTGGTATGGGTCCAGTATGGTGGTCATTAAAATCGGTATTTGTGGTTTATATCGGTTGAGTCTCACTTCAATAGCAGTAGGCGTTGACTTGTTAAGTTTTCTTTTGTAACGGGACTTATGAAAGATGAGGCACAAACTAATTATATTAGAACTAATGAAAGGAAAATAATCGGTTTTAAAATTTGGAAACTTTTTTTTTTAAAAAAAAGAAGTAAATAAATAATGTGAATATTTGGTCGCTCTGTATAATGCTTTTAAGAGATTGATTTTATGAACATCCTGTATAAGGAGAAAAAAATGACATAATAAGCAATCATGTACTTCGTATTGAAGAAGCGATGTTGGAAACAAGAAAACATTGTATTTCGACCTTGCAAGGATTAATGACTTTTGAGACTAATAATAATAATAATAATAATAATAATAATAATAATAATAATAATAATAATAATAATAATAATAATAATAATAATAATAATAATAATAATAAAATTAAAAATGTTGATTTTGCAATTTGCTAGACGAACGGACATACTGATATAGCAAAGTTAAATAACAGAATGAGATATAGTTTATAATTGAAATAAAGAAGTTGAGTTGAGTTGAGTTTTGGGTTTAACGTCCCGTTCAGCAGCGAGGCTATATGAGACGTGGACCTACTGATTAACGTGGAATCCGAACCACATGAGCTCCCGCCGGGAATCGAACCCGGGTCTCCCACGCCAAAGGCGCGTACGCTAACCGCTTAGCCACAGAGGAGCTCTGAAATAAAGAAGTGTGATGTAATGAGAGTGCATCTTTTTATCCTTCTGTTATTAGTACATCTTCTGTTCCGGGTAAGTACTTCGAAGCATGTTATATTGTTGTTCTTGCATTTGTGCCTCTATCTTCTTAATTTTGTGTTCCCTCAGTTTGGTCCTCGTAGAATGGCTTCAAGCGGTCCACTACAATTTCTTAAATTCTGTGCCGAAATTTTGAAGGTAATTCTACACGATATAAATTTGGACTAAGCTTCTCTAAAATTCGTGCTGGCCCTTCGTAGTGAATGGTAAAGTGCTCAGGTAAACCAACCTTTCTTGTAGGGTAATATACTAAATCAAGGTCCTCTGGATTATACGTTGTCTGTTTGTAGAGCTTGTCATATAACTTATTTTGTTTAATATATGCCTGTTCTAGGTTATACTTTGTTCCTGATGGCTGCTAATTTATCTCTGTCAACTTGTACAGGTGTATATGTTGTTTAGATTCTAGTGTGCATTCTGTTGGGATCCTAGGATCGTATCCAAATAATAAGAAACTTGCTGAATATTTGGTCCCACCTTGTATGCAAGTATTAATGCCAAAAATAACGTGCGGTAGCTATCTCTCCCAATCCGTATGGCGTTTCTGTCCAAAAAAATTGAGACAATTTTGTATCATTTTATTGGTTTGCTCTACCAATCCTATCGAAGTATGATTATATGCTGGTGAGTATTTATAGGTGAAATCGTACTTCTGCGCCAAGTGTTGCAAACAAGCCGCTCCATGTATTGGATGTTGGTCCCAATACAGCGTTGTAAATTCTCCGAATTTGGAATGATATCATATTCTAAAAAAAATTCTTTATATTTTCCGCGTTTATTGCGTCCACTGTCTTTGCAATAACATAACGTGTAGCTAATTCTGTGGCTACTAATATGTATTTATTTCTTCCTTCTTTACTTGGGAAAGGCCCTAGTTCGTCATATATCCATGTTGTTTCTATCTCGCCCACCGGGTGATGTAGTAGTTCGGCCTGTTTCTTTTGTGCTGTTTGAAAACGGATAGGAGAGAAGAAGACGCTGTTAGCCATCATCCGTCGTAGGAAAGCCAATTGGATTGGACACATCTTGCAAAGAAATTGTCTTTTTCATACCACCATAGAAGGAAAGATGGAAGAAAAGCTAGGAATGAGAAGAAGAACACAACTGATCGAATATTTTAAAAATAGAACAAAGAGTTGATAGTTAAAAGAGGAAGCTGAAGATTGATAAACGTGGAAGAAACATTTCCAGCCTCAGACCTAAAATTGGAAAAAAAATGAAGAAAGAAAGAAAACCCTTATTAGTCCCATGACCTGGCATGAGGCAAAATACTTAATAATAATCATAATAATTAATAATTAAGAGAAGTAAAACAATAATCTTTCTCTGTATCCACACTTAGTTTTACCATAGTTATCTTGTAATAGATCGAGTAAAGCGTTAAGTGAATTAAAATTCACAAAATTGATTGCTGTTAAGACTAACCTTCACTTAAAATACTTGCGTCTACCTTCAGAAATTGTGTAAGTGTCTACGTGTTAGAAGGAAAATGTTAGCTATTCGGAAACTGCTGCTGACCGCTGCTATTTGCACGTAACATTTGGCTTTAATGGTGTCTACTAGGAAGTTCTGTAATGGCAATTAGGAAAATGACTGCACGCTCTTAATTCGAGTGAGAATTGGCTTTCCGTTCTTTTTATACCGCTCTTGATAATAGGTTTCCTTCAAGGAGCTCATTTAAGCCGCTATTACTAATTAGCAATTCCATTCCCAGCAAAAGAGAAGAACGAGAACAAAATAGATGTGACATGAAATGAGTTACTTGTATTTCTGTTTTCTCGATGCAATATAGCTATGCTTTCAGAAAATATTGTACAGTATATCCAGATTATCTGAAAGAGTTGCTTTTGAGGATTATAATTTCCAACAAAATGGAACGCATTTTTCCTCATACGAGACTAACTCATAATGTTCTCAATATTTTTAAAGACTTATTTCCTCCCTGTATTACTACTAGTGCCATCTGTCAGAGCACAGTACAGCTACGTAATATAGAATAATACGTGGTGTTTAAAGGGAAAAAAAATGAAATAGTGCGTCAATCGACATAAAGAACACACTGCTGCTACTGGGCGCACCTAGCAGTAGGTTTAGACAACAAACTGTCATTTGCTTCGTATCACTATGACCCTTAGTCCGCGTACTACAGCCGCTGAAGTGAGCACGTGCATAAAGTGTTCGTCCTATTAATGATTTTACGTTCATACTTCCATTTGTGTTTTTGTGTTGCAATGTAACCCATCCACTTTTTCAACTTGCCCCATAACAAAATTTTAGTGTTTGGAACTTTTGCTGTAAATTTTCGAGATAAGCGCAAGAGTGTGGAAGTTCTTTAATTTTCTGTGCAAGAAGAATGTACCAAGCTATGTAACTTCAAAGCTTGGTTGATGTATTGTATGTTCAAAACCAAAAATTATACAATTTTTTGAAGTTGATAATTTGGAAAGTGTTGCGACTTGCCCCCGCCTCTCCTACGATTGAGAAATATTTACTCAATATTTACTCTGCAAACCTTTGGGTTTCGGGTATACAGCATCAAATTTGTGGCTTGCGTTTGGTAAAATTTTCACAGAAAATCTCTAGTTGGTAGGTAAAGCAAAATTGCGTTGAAAGAACTTTTTTTAATTTTTAATTAAAGGTCCCACAAGTTGTCGCTCAAATCTGATTGCTATATGGCACATATGATAGAGCATCATGAGAAATGAAAACAAGCAAAATTTAAGGTGCTATGGAAAAGAAAAATATGAGCTACGGAGCTTCAAAATTTGAATATCCAAAAATTATATCATGGAATTATGTACGTTTAAAGTAAATATCTTGAAAACCGTTAAAGCAATCAGAACAAAAGTTGCACAATACAATGAGAACAAAATCTCCTATCGAAAACCACATACAATGTTGCCCTAGGTGAAGCACTGTTGACAACTCATTGTCAGCATAGAAATATTTTGTTTGAAATAACGTCATATACAAGTATGCACAGATTTAAAATGCACTATTATCAATAAATATAACAGTGAAGGATGGTGGTACAGTTTTGCACGCTGTTGGAGTTACGTGTGCTGAAAATGTTCAATAGAGAAGTCTGATATGTGGCGAGAAATGGTAATAAAGGAAGGCATTATAAGAAAAGTGAGCGTTTTGCATTACACTTCTGTAGCCCCGGTGAATAAACAGACAACTCGCGAAATCAAAATGATACACGCGAGGTAAGAAACGCATGTTTTCTAATTCTATAAACTGGTTCTCCAGATTATCTTATCAATATTTTGAAGATTACATCCTTAGTTTATGTCTTTCATGTTAAGTGACGTATTATTTTACTTCCTCTCCTTCATACCATATGATTATGTTTGTACACTGTAATATTGCCATATACACATTGGAAATATAATTATTTTATTATATCCTCATTTCGTTTCTAGTCGGCTCGGATAGCCGTGTGGTCTAGAAGGCTAGACAACCGACATATAGGAATCGCGGGTTCCAATCCGGTCTCGAACATTTTTGTTGTACTTTTCACCTTACATTTCATTGTTATCTTTCTCTTTCATAGTGATTCGGATCACACTTTATATATAGGTCCCGTTCTATATAGCTTCTGAGCTGACACAAGACGTAAAAAGACACTCAATTTAGTTTTTCAAATCTATAAGTATTATGTGACACTGCTAACATTTTGCTATTATACTGTCGGTGTTATGTATTTGAACTAAATTCATAGTATGAGACCCAAATTCCTTTATTACCATCTGTTGCCACATATCAGACTTCTCCATTGAACATTTTCAGCACACATAGCTCCAACAGTGTGTAATACTGTACCACTACACTTAACTGTTATGTTTAGTAATAATAGTGCATTTTAAATCTGTGCACACTTGTATGTGGTGCTATTTCAAACAAAATATTTTATGCTGAGCTGGCAACACTGCTTCACCTATGGCAACACTGTTTGCGGTTTTCGACAGGGCATTTTGCTCTCACTATATTGTGCAAGTTTTGTTTCGATTGCTTTAACGGCTTTCAAGGTATTTATAAAGGTAACCAAGAAAGTTCTGTACTTCTTTTTTCTTGAGGTCTGTGTTCAATTGGCCCTCACACCGTGAGTTGAAGGCGAATGGAGATAAAGCGAAGGTAAGTTGTTGGTGCGGATATATGCAACATACTACCTGGTTGTGTCAGTTCAGTCAGAGCGTGAACTTACGTAAGGACAGAGTGAACATGGGATCTCCACAGAGCATCATAAGGTCGTGTATGCTGTACGCGTTCAAACTGGGGTCAAACGCCGCTGCAGCGGGGCGGGAGATATGGCAGGTCTTTGGTGAGGGTGTCGTAACTACACAGATAGTGCAGCGGTCGTTTAAAAAGTTTAAGGACAGTGACGAAACACTCGAAGACGCACCACGTGCCGGAAAACCAACACAGGTACAAAATGAAGATCTTCAGGTAGCAATTGAGGCGAGCAGTGGCCAAACAAGTGCGGAACTGGGACTACAATTCAGTGTAAGTGGAGAAACCTTTCGGCAACACTTGCATCAACTTGAGAAGCACTACAAAATTGCCTTGATGGGTCCCACACGATTTGACTCCGGGCCAAAAGGGAACGCGAGCGGACACCTGTGTTTCTTTGCTGTCTCGTCTGAGGAAGGAGCCATTTCTGGACATGGTGTTGACATATGATGAGAAGCGGATCTACGCCGCCATACTCCCCGAACATTGCACCGTCCGAGTATCACCTGCTCCATTCCTTGGACAATCACCTTAGAATACCAGTTCAAATCCCTAGTAAATGTGCAAAATGCACTTGATATCTTCTTCATTTCACGGTCCGCCAAGTTCTATCGCGATGGAATCCTTGGCCTTCCAGAACGTTGGCAGAAGGTCGTCGATGTTGATGGTGACTACTTTTGATATTCCACGTACATCTTCGGTGACATATCGATGTTCAAAAGTAGTGGGTGAAAAAGTGACAGAACTTTCTTTGTTACCTTTACACTTTAAACTACATAATTTCATGATATAATTTTTGGATATTCAAATTTTGAAGTCCCATAGGTCCAATCCTTCTGGTTGTTAGCACCTTAAATTTTACTCACTTTCATTTCTCATTATGCTCTGTCAGATGTGCTATCTGGAAGTCAGATTTGAACGACAACTTGTGGGACCTTTCCTTGTAAGACATAGCAAAGTAAAATATGAGAGGGTTTACTAGCTATGTTCACTGTTGTTCGCGAGGCGAGACAGGAAGAGAAATGAGATTTCCTAGTTTCGTCTCGTAAATTCTTGTTTAACTTCCGTCAGATCTCGGCTCTCAAATAGTTCTTTTTCGTCTCCTCTCGATTATCAGAAAGGCTTTCCTAGCCTCAACTTGTTTTGCAAATGTATGTAAAAGATTTATGCTTTGAATTTCTTCTTAATTTTATATAGTTGCTATCAGAATACTTCAATATCACGGAAGCTCCACGAAAGGTGTGATATAACAAACACTTAAACCATCTATACTATTGGGGAAATTAAATGTCGACTGAAAGCAGGGAATTCGTGTTATTATTCAATTCAAAATATTTTCTCGTCGCGAATTATGTCGAGGAATTTGAAGCCTAAAATATATAAAAAGATAATCATGCCTATTATTCTGCATGTTTGCGAAACATGGCCGCTTACTCTGAGGGAAGAACATAGATTGAAAATATTTGAGAGTAAGGCCCTGATACGAATATTAAGATGCAAGGGGAACAGGAATGAGAAATGGCATAAACTTCATAATTTATACTGTTTACGAAATGTTTTTAGGGTCATCAAATGTAGAAGACTCGGTTGGGAAGGTCTTGTACCCATAATGGAAGAAAGTGGGTAGAGCTATCAAAGTAACTCTCAAAATTGTAACATGCAGTACAATTGGAAAACGACCATTAGGACGACCTAGGAGCAGCTGGGAGGACAATTTTTATTAAGATAGATCTCGCAGAAATCTGAATACTAAGTAGAAACTGGATCGAGTTGGCTAAGAACAAAAGTTAATGGAGATCTTTTCTGAACGCGACATTGAACCTCGGGTTTCCATGAGCCATAGAATTAATTAGTTATTATTTTAGTATATTGTAAAAATGAAATGAAATCTTTAAGTTTTACGTCTTACGCTTATGACGGATATTCTAAAAGAGACGTTCATGATAAGAAATGAATGAAATGGTGGAATGAAGAAACCGGGACAAAACGGGAGACACCCACGCACACGCTGTTTGTCCACCACAAAGCTCAATTTGCTTGACCAGGTACCCTATATGCACCAGAGATAAACGCTTTACCCCTGACCCACCGCGGCTCTGGAGTATATTATGTAATGACTTAAGTACGTACCTTTGAATGTTGATAAATGCTATTCGTGGTGATCCCACAATCACTTTATCAATTTATAGATTCTTTTGTTATTATTATTATTAATCATGTTACACTAACAAGTAAGTAATCTATGACTACGGAGAAGAAAGGAGGAATGCCAATTTTTGGTCGAAGTTACATTGTGGATACCTGTGCGTTCGCCCTGAGGAATAGAATCTAATGCACTACTGCGAAAGAGAAGAAAAATGTTCTATCATTACTAAAATAGTTTTTTTCTTCTGCTATATACTAAGTAGATTGTGCTTTCCAAATTTTAAAATCTTATTCTCAGAAAAAGAGAGAAGTGACATGTCCCCATTCTTTCTTGTGGTTTTCAATTTATATTTGTATAATAATGAATAATAATTATTCTTTTCATGTAACAAAATTGCTTCAGAACAAATGTATGCATCATCCTTGTAACGCATATAATGCATGCAAAGTTCGATTACTCTGCCTTCTATACAAAATTTTAAGCAACAAAGTCCAAGTGTCACAGTTACTTGAACTTCTGAAATTTGAAGTTCGCAACGTCAGAAGACTTCGAAAAGCTGGATTATTTCTCAGTAGAACATTGAAAAGAAATCTAATGAAAAACTCATCTATTTAGAGCATGTGTGACATCTAGAACAAACTTCATGTGGCTTGTATATTCAGAATGTCCTTAGCTGAATTAAATAAAAAAAACAGTACATTATGCAACTGACAGGATCCATTATTAACCAGTCATTAAAATTGTCACTTATCTGTTTATCCTACTGTTATGTTTTTTTTTTCTGAATACCATAAACGGGTGTCTCTACCTGTAATATTTGTCTTTCTATAAATAGATAAATAATGTAATATGACACAATTGATATTAAACCATTCTACGTTTTTCATAGAGGTACCTTAAAGAAGTACTTTTGTGATTTGATTTTGAGTTTAACGTCTGTCTCAGCACCGAAGCTATATGAGACGTTGATCCAAATCTAAACTTGAGATCCGAACCACATGAGCTCATGCCGGGAAACGAACATAGGTCTCCCATGCCAAAGCCGCGCACGCTAACCGTTGAGGCATGAGAGAGCTCAAGTATGTCTGATTATTCTGATCGCCAGAATATTACAAATTTCAAATAATATAACCACATATATTAAAAGTGTAATTTTCCAGCTCTCTGTGATAAAGTGAATATTTCAGATTCTTGGATAGAATCATAGGCTTGCTCCAAGGTGTGTTAAATATTGGAAAGTTAAGAAATTTCGAGTTGTTGAGGTTTCACCATCTACCATTTCCCTTGAAATTACTCAGCTATGAATGTAGTTCCGTTCCAAACATAACGCCTCGTTCTACATCTTCGACGAAGACAGCTCAACCCTCATTAGCAGAGTAACAGTGCGGTATTGTAAAAGCCAAAACTAAAGTTCTTCCTTTGTTCTGTGTTTTCGTGTTAACAGCGGAAAGGGAAAGGGAAGGGGTAGAAGGAAATGGGTGTTCGTAGTGTTTCCCGGAACTGGGAACCTCATGTTCGGAGATAAAAAGTAAAACTACTTTTTTTTTTTTTTTTTTTTTTTTTTTGTAGAATTCATAAATGTCTAACTCTTTCATCTTTTCTCTTTACAGAGAATCCATTTTGAACTGGCGTTAACTATGACGTATGCTCGATCGTGAAGTTTGTAACTGGTTAATTCGTTTAGCAAGTCACTCCTCTTTTCGTGTAATATGAAACCAGTCGTGTTGATTTTCCTCACTTTCATTGGCTCTGGTAAGTACACAACTTCTTCTATTTCTGAATGTATTTTGTCATTTAGCAAACAACATGTTTCCAGTATTGAAACATCAAATATTTTTTTCCTTTTGTTTGATAAAAAGGAAATGTATGGAATATGCCGTGATTGGGCATGTCTAATCCGTAACTATAATGATAGGAAGAAGTCGTGAAGCTTGACTTAGACCTATCAGTTTCAGCATCGAATAAAACGCTAGGGTGTGTCCCGGTTGCCAAGAACATCCGTACAATTTTATCTGTGTAGTCTCTCGCGCTATGCTGAGAACATCTGATGGTGCAGTGTTGTCGGACTGGTGCTAATATTAGTTTTGTTTGTTTTTGTTCTTATTGTTGTTGCCGCTGTTTTATATTTTTACTATTATTGTTTTACCATTTAATTCGTATAATTGTTAGTATTCGTGTTATAGTTCCTTAAGTGTTATTAACTTGTCACTCATTCGACATATCTTCTAACTGTGGCAACGTTGTTGGTGCACTTCTGCCGTTTCACGTTTTCTCAAGTGTGCGTTCGGAAGACAGCTCCACGAATCATACCGAATTCTTCCGATGTATCGCACGTGAGGCAAAGCAGTTCTATGATTGATGTAGAACCCAGGTTTTACGAGTCGTCGTGGTCACTATAGGAGATATTCGTAAGGCAATGTTCTAATTATGGTAAGATTGGACTTACATATATTTGAAATGGACAGAAGACAATACAAAGGTGTAAGGCAACAGCTCAACGATATAATAACTTGATTGCTTCGTTTTGTTTCGTTTGTTAAAGTTTGGCATACTTTTTATCACCAAGGGTATAATGAAACACGAACCTACAATTTCAGCTGGAATCCGAACCATGGTAATCCGTTCAAATGTCAATGGTATCCTGGGAATATGTGTACAAAAGACGCGCGCTAGCCATACTACTACCATGTAAGGCTGATTGATTTGGTATTTAGTGTCGCTTTGAGCATTGACGCTATATGAGACGTGGAATTACAGCTTAGGATTGGAACCGAACCACATGAACTCTGATCAGGGATATAATGTAATAACCTCAAAGGACACAAAGTTCCTATTCTAATTCTTTTAACGCATATAATCGATATTTTCCTGAAGAGATTGCAAGGAAAAAAAAACTGAATCAGCGTCCTTCACAATGATATGCTTAGGAAGAATTTAAGAATATTTTTTTTTTCACTTTTCTTAACGTTACAGTAACTTAATTTTACTTTGTTTTGAATAGCTATAGGGCCTCTGTGGGTCAATGGTAGAGCGCCTATCTTTGGTGTGTTTGGTCCTTGATACATTCCCTGCCAAGTAAACTTGTGGTAAACAATACTGTGTCCATGGATTTGCTCGGGGTAATTTCGTTTCCTCCCACTTTCTCATTCCACCAATTCTTCCATCATCATTCACTTGCCTTAATCATTGTCTCCCTCAGTGTAAAGGACATAATCATAGCACGTTAAACTGAAAGATTTCATTTCAATTTTGAAAAACTATAGAAGCCGATAACATTAATAAAAAAGCAATTTATGCACAAGATCGGTTGAGTTTAAAAGAAAATGAGGTTGATCTAGCCTACTATAGGGCTCCCAGATGTCATAGTTTAACCGAGATAGTCCCGAATTTATATCCTCTACAGCTCAAATAATGGTCAAATGTCCCATTATAGTTTTCTTCAAAATAGAAGTGATTTTGGACTTACAAAGTAAAAATAGACATCAATATTTTAATTTTGCCGAAATCGTTATGTTGATTCACGCACGTGGATTTCTTAGTAATTTTCTATCCGCTTTCTTACATTGTCCAGAAAAGACGGAAAAGAGTAGCGTTATGTCTACATATGTGAATTATGTTGTTTATCTCTATTGAATAACTTCTGTGTCATGTTAAACAGTGTATGAACCAATTTATAACAAACTGTAAGCACTTCCTAGTTACTTAGGCTGATGAATGCATTTCCCTTAAACTTTCATTTTTTTCCGCACACTTCGAGATTTTGGATTTGTGACACCACATGTAGTACTTTTCCACGTTCTAGTACTATCTCTTTTGTGATTTATAAACGGAGGACTTCCTGATTCCATTTAGTTTGGTCTCTAGTACAGTCACCAGTAACTAGCAGACGAACACTTTAACCTTTCAGAAATAAACAGCCGAGTCTGCAATGCTAACTCTGAACTCAGCTTATCCTATGGAAAGTAATACTCCCAATTACCATCTATCCGCATTCTAAATCCCACTGGAAAAGTATTGAATCCAGTGGGCTTCGTGGTTTTCATTCATCGATATACCAGGATGAGCCGCTTGCAGGTTCATAGGAGGGAAGTCACGTACATCATCAACAGTAGGTTAGTGGGACAGATACGTGTTCCTTGCACACACAAATTCACTGCACTACATTAGACACTCTACATTACCTACATGCTCAATGAAAGACTATCAAACTTAGATATAAAACATACTTCTGTGTCAGGCAATTCATTTTTGCGAAAAAAAAAAAAAAAGATTAAGATTACCAATACGAGATTGGTAAAGCACGTGTAACTTTATGGCACTGAATATTGCAGTATTTAAGCTCTAACTTCATACCTATTGCAGTGTCATTAAGACATGTTGTAATTATTATCATTTGTACGTTACCTAAAAAAAATCCACTTTTATTAGCCACTTTTGGTCAGTGTTGACCTATTGCACCTCGATTATTCTTACAATTAGTTCAGAAATTTGACATTATTTTACTTATAATGTGAGGGCTGTAGATGGCGTTCGCTACATTTACTTGATTTCTTGGACAAAAAATCATAGGAAAATGTAATGAACTTCAATTGAGAAAACAAATAGAACAATAGCTATCTGATTAGGCTACATTCCAAAACTGGTGCTAAGAGCTCTCCTTCAGTACCAGCCAACATGGAAGCGGTATAATATTTTTCTACCGCCTAATTGGCATTTTTTTTTTCGGTTACTGTAATTATAGGAAGACGGATTAATTGTCCTATTCGGTAGTGTGACGTATCCGGACTCTTTTGGTACATGAAAAATTTCTTGTTAGCTTTCCTGTTAGCTAAGAGGATATGTGACTGACTTGCAGCACCAGTAAACGATCGCGTAATTTTCAAACTTAACCTTTATCCGGGCAAGACATTTTTGTAACGTAAACGGGCAACCGGGGCCTGTGAGGCCCAGTATATATTTTAAGTGCAGAATACACAAAATCAATGCCTATTGTCACTTACTGTTTAGACTAGTCTAGAATGTAGTCTAGAATGTACCCGTATATATTTTTGTCAAGTAGCGAAACTTCGTGTCACGCTTTTGTAAGCCAAGCAGAATAGCAAATCCGGTCCAGATATTTTTGTAACGTAAACGGGCAACCGGGGCCTGTCAGGCCCAGTATATATTTTAAGTGCAGAACACTCAAAATTCAATGTCTGTTGCCGCATACTGTTCCGACTAATGGTTGCAATAGTCACGTGTTCAATATATAATTATGTGACAATTTGATCTAATATTTGACAGGAATTTCACTAAAGTTATACGGGGCCTCCTAGGCCCCGGTTGCCCGGTTAGGTCGGGAAAATATTTTCAAATTAAAAAAAAAAAAAAAAACATTAGCTTTACCAACTCGATATGTTCATGATTTTAACTTCGACGAAAGATAGAAGAATTCAGTATTTTATGTCTTCGAAATATGTATGGTTATTGAGAAATTTTAGAAAAATGAAGCTACTGGGCCCGAGAGGCCCCGGTTGCCCGGATAAGGGTTAAAATGTAATATTTACAAATTATCATAAGTATAATTAATAATTTTTCCTCTTTACCAAATTTTACTTAATACTACACACATTTTGCTTCATAGGGTTTCCCGGATTTTAGTGTAAATTTTTGCAGAGTGTCTCAGTTTTTAAGTCCAAAAATCTGGGACCTTAGGTTAGTAGATAGTTGTAAATAGATGTAGGATTCATAAGGTATACTATCCAGAGTCTATTATAAGAAACAAATAAGTAAAGTCTCGACACATTCAATAATCATGCACCGATCGAACCGCTCCCGTTTTCTTTTACAATTGGATGAGAGCTCCAACTGTTCGAGAGGAAAGTTAATCCTCCTTTCTCTACTTCCCAATAAAGCCAGCCAAATACTGATATGATTTCCGGTTCGTAATTTCAGTCCGTAAAATGGTGTCGTAAAGATCCGTCCGTAATCTGGCCCATACTCCTAACGTTCAAATAAACACTTAAAAGAAACAGAAAAAGAAGCAGCCACTTTTCACACTTTTGTCTTACATATTGTTTGAGCAAGTGGTTATTTTCCAATTTACTCAAATTGTTTGAACAGAATCGGAAGATCTAAAGTAATGTTTTTAAGTGCACGTGCTATAAACATTGTGCTAACAAAAATAATCTCAGAAATATAGAGGAAAAGACATGCAGGATGATTTTGCTTGTCTTGTTAACAGAATTCTCAAGATCAATCATATTTAAAAAAGATGGGATGCAACAAAGTTATATCTATTAAAAAAAATACTAGAGAGTATATTTCCATAAATATTTACCCTGGTCTGACGAATAATATTTTTCGTAATTTAAAACTGTAATTCTACCTAAGGTTAAAGATTTCAAAGATGTATGTCTCTTTCTATTTTAGATATCTCTATACGCAGAGATGTACACAGAGTGAGGGTACTAGGGGTCCGGACCCTCCGAAATTGTGACTTTTCTGTAAATTTAGTCTAATTTTAGGGATTTTTACAAACTTTAATATAATTTCTCTATATTGAATTAACCCCCTTCCCTGAAATAAATTCCTGTATACGTCTCTGACTATATGGATTTATTTCTGATTACGTTCCAAATGAAAGTAACCGTGTTCAGTTTGAAATGTTCTAATCTGATGTACAAGTTTCGTGTAAATAATTTGTAATTTTACTGCTAAATTAATGTAGTCGGCCAGGATAGACCTATGTTATGGATATGCTTTAGATTCTTATGTTTGATCCTATTTCATTCCTGTATAATCAATAGAGAAATTTCATGTTTTCTTTATTTGAAGTTACTATGAGCAAAGTAACAATTTTATAGGACTTAAAATGTCTTAATTTGAGGGCTAGAATCTAAAATATCTTAAATTAGCTTTTAGAACCGATAACGTGCTAAACATTCGTTTATTGTTTTTGTTAATCTTCAAAGTATCTTTTTTAAAAAAAAAAAAAATAAAAATCATTTTCTCTTTAACGCAAGAAATATAAATCGTAGCATTTTATTGTTAACCAGTTTTCAATAATGCAATAACAAGGCTATTGCGTGGCATTATTCATTGTAAATTGCGGCGGACGGGCGGGTGGGGTGAATAAGGACAGTTGATTTTGCATAAATAAATATAAAGAGTGGAGTTCTTCTTAGAGACAATATGCAGGAAAATTTTCTTCGGGCACACAGAAAATAGCCAATATGAAATACCTCTCTTAACGTTATGCAGCGTAGAACAGCTTTTTTCTACATTTTTTTCTAGAAGGATCTTTTTAGACTGAAAAAGGTTTACATCAGAAAATCTTTCAAAATATTTTCTTGTTAAGTGCCACTCGAAAAACTGAAGGGCTACGGTGGTTCAGTGATAGAGCGTCCACCTCTGATGCCTGGGGTCCTAGGTTCGATCCCAGATCGCGCCAAGTGAACTTTGTACTGGACAAACATTAGTTTTCCGGGGTTTTTCCGTTTCCTCCCACTTTCTTCATTTCAAAATTTCCTTCATTTCTCATCATCACCGTCTCCCTTAGCCTAGCCGGCATAGCCGTGAGACGTACAACTTAAAGATTTAATTTCATTTTTCTTCCAGTAAGTGAAGCGATTCTTTTGTTTGTGCTTTTCAGTAACGTAAACTTATCGGAGAAATAACTCAAAATACTTCCTTCTTCTTTCTGATTCCAGAAAAGTGAATTGATTTTTGTGCTGTACGATATTGTCAATGTAGGAAAATTAAAGAAAAAAATATGTTCCTTGTAGTTCTTAACAGATTATGCTCACAGAATCTTTCAAAATAGTTTATTGCTACGTCCGCTTCAGAAAGTAAAGTGATTGATTTTTTTGTGCAATTCATTAACGTAAAAAGTACCGCAAACACAAATAACTAAAAAAAATATTTCGTAGTCTGATTCTATGATAATGAAGTGATTATTGTGCCATACAAGGTTCAAATATAACTAACTAACTAACTAATCAACTCTATGGCCTATGGAACCCGGAGGTTCAATGCTACGTTTACAAAAGCTCTCCACTGACTTCTATCCTTAGCCAACTGGATTCAGTTTCTACTTTGTATTTCTATTTCTGCGAGATTCATCTTAATATTGTCCTCCCATCTGCGTCTAGGTCTTCCTATTGGTCGTTTTCCGATTCGTCTTCCATTTAAGACTTTGTAAGCGTTCCTACTTTCTTCCATCCTGACTAGCATGGCCTACCCACCTGAGCCTCCTAAACTTGATGACCCTAACAATGTTTGGTAAACCGTATAAATTATGTAGTTCCTCGTTATGAAGATTAAAATGTGGAAAAAATATAGAAGAATACTATTTTCATTAAACGTAGTCTGACATTGTAGCATGGCTTTATCAAGGTAGTACATCACAATGCACAACATGCAGACTGGAAGCTACACCGAAGAGGATTAAAAATTCAAATTTATCTTTGTTACGTTCAAACAGCTCAATTAATTTGCTCTGTTTCTGGTACAATCTTACATTGTTAGACTTCAAGGGCATTCGTTCTGACGCGTGATTAATGGCATACTAAGGAGTTCGACTAACATACGTTTTCTGCAGTAGTCACACCTTTAGTATGACACTAATCATATGTCAAAACGACTCTGCATAAGGCCTTATATATACACACATATATATATATGATACTTTGGAAAAGGAGAAGGCGGGACAAGAAAGAAACGTTATATTCACATTCTTTTTAATGATGTAGACTAAAAGTATTCATGTTATTTCCCTACGCGCTTTCAAACTTCTAAAGCGACACAATGGTGACTTAATACAATTTTAATGAAGCGTGGTGTATGGTTTCCTCTTACATTCCGAAATTCGCCTACTATTTGGAGCTGTAATGTATAAAAATAAGGAAGTAAAGGAGAGTAAAATTCAATTTATCTTTTAATTTTCCACATATGCATACATACCAATTAAGGTGTAATAAAGGTGAATCTTTTTCTCTAATTTCGACTGATGATAGAAGATAAGATTGAAACTTAGGTTTTCCAATGAAGGTTTTCGAATTTCTTCCTACCCTCAAAAATAAGGGTAGTAGGTGAAAATAGAAATAAAAATGCAATTTTCTCGAAAATGTCTCTAACGATTTTGTTCATACGTCAATATTTTGTTACCAGTCTTATAATGTGGTATAAATTATTTCTCTGAGGAAGAAAGGGGGTAATTTACTCTTGTGTGCGAGCTATACGGGGAGATTTTGTAAAACACGAGTCAGTCGATTTTGATCATACTTCATAAATAAATGGTTTATTATATCCTGGCAAAATGACATAACTCATTTGTCCTAAAAAAAAAATCCACAACAGGTAGTTCACTCTTGAGGGTGAATTCTTTTTTGATGTTCTTAAAAACGCCTTAGGTGATAGTTCATTCTCCATAGTCTTGTGAATTGGAACAGTAATTAATTCTCTCCACCTTTGTGGAACTTCCTCCTTGTTCCAGATAAAGGGAATGAGTTTATGCATATTGTTTCACAGTTTTCCTCTCCAGCTAAAATTAACTGAACCGGAATTTCATCTATACCTGGAAATTTGTGTTTCTTTGATTTCTTCATAGCAATAGTACCCTACAATAATTAACCCTAATTAACCGTAAACATCCATATAGAGTAGTCTTGGTCATGAGTTTCTACTGTGTGTTGACTGTATCCTGTATATGAAAAATATACAATATTAACTATCAGGATGCACCTATTGTTCTTTCATTTCTCCTGACATTGGTGTAAATACTGCTTGTAAATACTGTAAAACAGTAGAGTAGTTCATGAAACACATTATTTAAATGACAAATATTCAATGTTATGTAATACTCTGTGGTAATAAATTTTAGTTCAGGTTTAACCTGAACACTGGTTGCCCTAACCCATTTTATTTTTTAAAAATCTTTTTTTTTTTTTTTTTTTTTTTTTTTTTTTTTTTGTAAATAGCGTGGCATCGTTTATAGATCATTTTCAATTTGGCGCGAATTTGCCACATGCTATTAAAGTAATTTCATATTTCTTTCTTTTAACATCATAAAATAGGCAGTTCTGAAGATGACTTCGTCTTTATAAACGCCTTTCACCTTTGTGACAAAAAAGTTCAATTATTAAATTTAACCTCAAATTCCTATTCGAAAGGCATCATGTTCGATGGGATTGGATTTGAGTTTAGCGACCCCTTAAGCAGCGATGCTAATATTGGACGCGGGATCCGAACCACATGAGCTCCCACCAAGAATCGAAACAAGTCTCCCGCTCGCGTATGCTAACCATGTAGACACGGAGGAGCTCTCATTTTGATGAGGAAGTATGGGATTTCAATGATAGTTTTTTTTTTGTGTGTAATGCAAGCGAATAATGTAATCTTATTAGGATATAATGCCTCGTTTTTTCACAGATAGTACTGATTCAGGCGAGGTCGTGATTGTATAGAAACACCTTGCCGAGTTTCTTGGTGATACTGCCAGAAAATATCTGAAAAGTACAATGATTCGCGAGGAACCACTCAACAACAGTTTTCCTCTTCTGAAAACATTAAGACCAGGCCGAGGAGAAGATCGTGAAAAGGGCAAGAGACCACCTGCTACTTGAACACTCTTTCATTTGATCCGCCTTTACGCACAGATTCTACTCCAAAAGTTAAAGCCAGCCAAACTTTTCCAGCGTATGAAAATTCAATACTCAAAATCAAGACAGATTCCATACACTCACGTATTGATCGATACTAACAAAACTAGAGTATAAAATTGTATGATTACGTAGAAAAAAATACGATTAGGACTACCTTTCACGAAGAAAAGAATCAGATTAGAGATTTACATGAGAAATCAGAATTATTTCAACATACCAGAACCAAAGAATTATTTGCATAGAAAGATTTTTTTTTTTCACTTCAAAGAATCAAGTTGGAAATTACATAGAAAGTTAGAATTATTCAATGAATGGAATTAAAGGATCTGATTCAGAAGAACAAATTAGTGTGTGGGAAGAATTGATTCCGTAAAATTAACCACACACACACACTCAGTATACCATTATATATATGATTATGGTAATTTGATACTTTACCTCAATGATTATTACATAGATGTTGGTGAGTTTACTCTTTCCTAAACTTAAAGTAAATTAATAAATAAACCATGTAGTTAAGCATATCAGTTCATGCAGATGCGATTGGTAAAAGAAATTACGAGACAAAATCAATTTTTGAATGTTGCAGCACTATCCTCTCTCTGCCTGTTGATACAAAGTATCTCCATCAATTTCTAAGTTATTGATCAATATTTCTCTCTTTTATATTGATGTTCATTCTTGTTCTTCTTGTTCTCGAACATTTTCTCCTGTCTATATTCTGCATGATGATTCATAAAACCATCATAAAAGCAAATGTTAATTGTATTTTGAGATCCCTTTCCATCCATCTACGATGAAGTGCCAAGAGTAAGGAGTCTTATATGGAGAGGGAGCGCTCAGGATTAATTTGAACCATAGACGCTATTACCAAGTGGCTATTGAGTCAAGAGACTCATAACCACCAAACTCAGAGTGCAAATAACGCTCTAATTACATCACACCCTCTCTTGATCATCTTCTTTAACGCTCTTTCCTTATCGCTACAAGACTTGCAATATCATTTCATTAAAATTAATGAAGGATTTTAGCATTGGTATCATAACGGAATGATGGAACTTATATATTAGTCGTATCTGTTCGTCTGCCCATTCTTACAAACCTTATGAACTTGATTGGATTTTAATGTTCGTTTCACAGCACCGAGTCGGTATGAAATGTTTTACTTAAAGTGAGATGCAAAACCACTACTTGGTTGATTCATTTGTATTTGTCCTTTGTCGTCAGCAAGACTATCTAGATTTTGACAAGGGTTAATTGATGTTTAGTGTTCCTTTATCGTCAGCAAGGCCACATAGGGCGAGGGTTCATGGATTTGTGTTTACATCCTTTGTCTTCAGCACTGCTATATCGTATAAAGTATGATTGATTTACATTAACTCCCGTTTCGTGAGCAAGGTTAAATGGAAAAAGAGATCATTGATTTATATTTCTGCATCCACTGCTGAGAGCAAGGCTATATAGGGCGAAGAATAATTGCTTTGTATTTACATTCTTTGTCATCAGCAAGGCTATATAGGACAATCGCAATTGATTACTATTAACTTCCTTTGTCCTCAGCAAGGCTATACCGGGCAACGGTTGATTCACTATTACTTACTTCTATTGCAGTCAGCAAGGCTATACAGAGCCAGGATTGATTGATTCGTATTTACTTACATTTTGTCAGCAAGACTACATATAACGAGGGTTGATAGATTTGCATTTCATCTTTTGTTTTCAGCAGGGTTATATACAACTACAGTTAATTGGTTTGTATTTGTTTTCCTTGTCGACATCAAGGCTATATAAGATGCGGGTTGATTGATTTGTATTTGCTTCTTTTGTTGTCAGCAAGGCTATATAGAATGAGAGTTTATTGATTTGTGTTTACTTTCCTTGTCGTCAGCAAGGCTATATAGGATGAGGGTTGATTGATTTGTATCTGCTTCTTTTGTTGTCAGCAAGGCTATATAGAATGATAGTTTATTCATTTGTGTTTACTTTCCTTGTCGTCAGCAAGGCTATATAGGATGAGAGTTGATTGATTTGTATTTCCTTTCCTTGTCGTCAGCAAGATTATATAGGATGAGAGTTGATTGATTTGTATTTGCTTCTTTTGTTGTCAGCAAGGCTATATAGAATGAGAGTTTATTCATTTGCGTTTACTTTCCTTGTCGTCAGCAAAGCTATATAGGATGAGGGTTGATTGATTTGCATTTGCTTCTTTTGTTGTCAGCAAGGCTATATAGAATGATAGTTTATTCATTTGTGTTTACTTTCCTTGTCGTCAGCAAGGTTATATAGGATGAGAGTTGATTGATTTGTATTTCCTTTCCTTGTCGTCAGCAAGATTATATAGGATGAGAGTTGATTGATTTGTATTTGCTTCTTTTGTTGTCAGCAAGGCTATATAGAATGAGAGTTTATTGATTTGTGTTTACTTTCCTTGTCGTCAGCAAGGCTATATAGGATGAGGGTTGATTGATTTGTATTTGCTTCTTTTGTTATCAGCAAGGCTATATAGAATGATGGTTTATTCATTTGTGTTTACTTTCCTTGTCGACAGCAAGGCTATATAGGATGAGAATTGATTAATTTGTATTTCCTTTCCTTGTCGTCAGCAAGGTTATATTGGATGAGAGTTGATTGATTTGTATTAGCTTCTTTTGTTGTTAGCAAGGCTATATAGAATGAGAGTATATTGATTTGTGTTTACTTTCCTTGTCGTCAGCAAGGCTATATAGGATGAGGGTTGATTGATTTGTATTTGCTTCTTTTGTTGTCAGCAAGGCTATATAGAATGAGGGTTGATTGATTTGTATTTGCTTTTTTTGTTGTCAGCAAGGCTATATAGAATGAAAGTTTATTCATTTGTGTTTACTTTCCTTGTCGTCAGCAAGGCTATATAGGATGAGAGTTGATTGATTTGTATTTTCTTTCCTTGTCGTCAGCAAGGTTATATAGGATGAGAGTTGATTGATTTGTATTTGCTTCTTTTGTTGTCAGCAAGGCTATATAGAATGAAAGTTTATTCATTTGTGTTTACTTTCCTTGTCGTCAGCAAGGTTATATAGGATGAGAGTAGTTTGATTTGTATTTGCTTTTTTGTTGTCAGCAAGCTATATAGAATGAGAGTTTATTGATTTGTGTTTACTTTCCTTATTGTCAGCAAGGCTATATAGAATGAGAGTATATTGATTTGTGTTTACTTCCCTTGTTGTCAGCAAGGCTATATAGAATGAGGGTTGATTGATTTGTATTTGCTTCTTTTGTTGTCAGCAAGGCTATATAGAATGAGGGTTGATTGATTTGTATTTGCTTTTTTTGTTGTCAGCAAGGCTATATAGAATGAAAGTTTATTCATTTGTGTTTACTTTCCTTGTCGTCAGCAAGGTTATATAGGATGAGAGTTTATTGATTGGTGTTTACTTTCCTTGTTGTCAGCAACGCTATATAGAATGAGAGTTTATTGATTTGTGTTTACTTTCCTTGTCGTCAGCAAGGCTATATAGGATGAGAGTTGATTGATTTGTATTTGCTTCTTTTGTTGTCAGCAAGGCTATATAGAATGATAGTTTATTGATTTGTGTTTACTTTCCTTGTCGTCAGCAAGGCTATATAGGATGAGGGTTGATTGATTTGTATTTGCTTTTTTTGTTGTCAGCAAGGCTATATAGAATGAAAGTTTATTCATTTGTGTTTACTTTCCTTGGCGTCAGCAAGGCTATATAGGATGAGAGTTGATTGATTTGTATTTCCTTTCCTTGTCGTCAGCAAGGTTATATAGGATGAGAGTTGATTGATTTGTATTTGCTTCTTTTGTTGTCAGCAAGGCTATATAGAATGAGAGTTTATTGATTTGTGTTTACTTTCCTTGTCGTCAGCAAGGCTATATAGGATGAGAGGTGATTGATTTGTATTTGCTTCTTTTGTTGTCAGCAAGGCTATATAGAATGATAGTTTATTCATTTGTGTTTACTTTCTGTCATCTGCAAGGGTATATAAAATGAGAGTTGATTGATTTACATTTACTTCCTTTGTTTTCATCAAGGCTATATATTAGAATGAGGATCGATATATTTGCATTTACATCTTCTGTTCTCAGCAAGGTTATATACAACGACAGTTAATTGGTTTGTATTAGTTTCTTTGTCGTCATCAAGGCTATATAGAGTGAGAGTTGATTGATTTTTATTTCCTTTCTTTGTCGCCAGCAAGGTTATACAGAATGAGGGTTGATTGATTAGTATTTACTTGTTTTGTTGTGAGAAAGGCTATATAGAACGAGAGTTGATTGATTTGCATTTATTTCTCTTGTTGTCAGCGAAACTATATATAAGAGGCAGTCGAATGAGAACCGAACACCGTCATAAAACACATTCCTAGCAAAAGTTGGCAACACTGATGTTACTTATTGATACTACCGTCTTTCGGGATGAGAAATGCATAATGACAACTCACAGGTACACATAGTTGTTTGTTTATTGCTCTAAAGGTGGGCGTAGTGAAAAGTATGTTCATCCACCATAGAAACGGAGACAAGCAAAGAAAGGCAGAGAGATGTGGTTCGTTTTTAGTGGCTAAGGGTGTTCATTAATCCGCACAATCACATTAGGTGAAATGGCTCGATGGCCTCTCCTGGACGTGAATCATCTTATAGTGATGTGGGCCCTTCTCGAAATCTCTTATGCCACTCCTGCACACTTGCCAATGGCATGCAGTGTTTGCCATACACAGCAGACATGCGACGATGAGTTTCGCGTAGGTGTTTGTTACAGTGATAGAAATCCACACGAAATTGTGACAGAAGAGATAAACATCTATGGTGTCACTACTTGTGGTGGTATTTGGTGTATAGCTGTCATAGAGGACCACCTTTCTTTTCAAGGAACAATTATAAGTGACACATACATTGAAGGATGTTGTCGCCCCAGAACTTGAAAAATAACCCTAGTTATGAAAATATTCAGTTCATGTACCAACACTGTGGAGCACCTCATCCCTTTGGTATGGGGCTAATTTTATAGCAGGTAAATTCATCCTCCAAAATATTAATTTCCTATATATATCACTTTTTTCGTCCGATGCGCTTTTCTCCAGATATCTGCAGTCTCAAGTTTAAAGTCACCCTGTGCATTATTATTATTATTATTATTATTATTATTATTATTATTATTATTATTATTATTATTATTATTATTATTATTAGTAGTAGTAGTAGTAGTAGTAGTAGTAGTAGTAGTAGTAGTAATAGTACTAATAGTAGTAGTAGTATTTGAATACAAACACTACAAGTCTATTCCCATGTAAAGTGATATGTGTCTGTCAAGAAACCTATAAAACAACTTTGAATACAAACATAACTGTTTGAACCAGCTAATTTAACATTCTTTCAGGAGTGTTGATCGATGTGTACGAAGAGTAGTAAATTCAATGCGATCTACATTTGAGTAAATCCGATTATAACTGTATTCATTCACAAAGCACGAAATAGGCTAAACTGCCTAAATTAAGGTTAATGACTTAATGACAATCTCACCAGGAATTGCCTTCTGGTGTTGTCTAGAATTTAATGGTAACACTGCATTTTCAACTGACGTACAGAAGCTTTTGAGATGCCATATGAACTGCAAAATCACAAGAGCTACACACTTGAGCAGCGTTCAACGTAGTATCATAACCATGGAAACGGGACTCGCACTTTCCACTCTCCAGCTCCGTGCAACGTCTGAGTGAAGCGTTGTGCTAGGGAGTAAGACATGCGAGTCCGAATTTAGAATCACAGTTTAATATAATGCTGCCAACGATTAAGATTTTTATATAGGAATAACTGATTTTATGTATAGACTGACGAGAAACAAATAGCTGAAATAAAGCTACATCAATAAAAACATGTAATGACTCACCGAGTCAATCTCGTCAAAGTAAGACCGCCACTGATAACACCTTAGAACTTAAATGCACCTCGAATTTCATACTACCTATATACATGTTGCATTTAACACTGTCACTCACAAATAAAAATAAAGTATCCTCTTCCTTTGTAGAAATATCTTTTTCTTCTATTCATGAAATGTTTGATGGGTCTCATTGGTTTTGTGCTTTCCTAGCGAAACATTAACAGTAACATTTTTTTCTCTGTTTGTCCAGATATATAATACTACTGTCCATTAAAAAGAAAGTTTTAAAGGAAAATATTCTCTTTTTTGTTAAAACTCTATTGCAATGCTTTAAATTCAAAACTTAAAAAAAAAAAAAAATCTTTTCATTTTGAAATATATGAGGATAAATGCGAAAACCCATGCTTTATATTTTGCTTTGCTTTACTTTGAATTGAGATAAAGTATGAAGTCTGTCTCACTGTATTGTTAAATTCAAAAGGAAGTGTACAAAGGGACAAATAGTGTACAACCATCACAGACACATGCCTCAAGTCTAAATAAACAGTAGTCTATAGAATCATTCACTGAATGTTAGAGATATATCTATTAGTAAATACTGCACAGTCTAATGTGATAATACGAAAAAAAGTAGCAAAATAGTTCTTACCTTTACAAGTACAACAATACCAATACAACAGGTGGGAGTAAATGTGGTTCGGATCCCACTTTCATGTCTTTGTTTACGTCTCATATAACCTCCCTGCTGAAATGGACACTGAAGTAAAAATCAAATCAAAATCTAAGCCAAAAAAATAAATAAATAAATAAATAAATAAACGCAAATTACATGAAAACAAACTTCTGAATTTACGCTGGACACCAACGATGTTTCTGAAATTGCGTAGAACAGCCATTACTCACACTCACTCACTCTATTGCCTATGGAACCCGGAGGTTCAATGCCGCGTTCAGAAAAGCTCTCCACTGACTTCTATCCTTAGCCAACTGGATTCAGTTTCTACTTTGTATCCTACTTCTGCAAGATCCATCTTAATATTGTCCTCCCATTTGCACCTAGGTCCTCCTAATGGTCGTTTTCTGTTTTGTCTTCCAGTTAAGACTTTGAAAGCGTTCCTACCTTCTTCCATCCTGGCTACATGACCTGCCCACCTGAACCTACTAGATTTGATGACCCCAACAATGTTTAGTAAACCGTATAAACTAAATAGTTTCTCGAAATGAAATTTCCGCCATTCCCTATTCCCGTTCATCTTGGGTCCGAATATTTATCTTAGGATTTTGTTCTCAAATACTTTTCGTCTCCGCCCTTCCCTCAGATTAAGCAATCATGTTTAGCAACCATCTAGAATAACATACAATTATTTTAAGCTTAAAAATTCCTCGACAGCATTCGTGACGACGAAAGATTTTGAACTGAATAATACAGTAGAGCGTCGATTATCCGAAGTAATTGGGGGACATGGGTGTTCGGAAAACTGGTTTATTCGGATAATCGAACTGTACTGTACTGTACTGTACTGTACTTCTACAGCCAGTGCCAAACCGACAGAAGTGTGCTGATTGTTGAAACACAGCGACTGGCGGCTTGGCCGGTCAGCAGCGCCTTATGAAGGCCCCATTAGAAGCAATGTTCCGCCAGCGGTGGCTCAGTGCGGCGACTACTTTGGAAAACTTGGTTTGGGAGTGAGGGGGATGATGGACGGTAGGGTGGGAGAGTAACAGGTGCGAGCGAGTACACAGTTCGGTTAAGCGGTCGTTCGGTTGACCGACGTTCGGATAATCGACGCTCTACTGTAATATGAATTCCCTGGTTTTAGTCGACATTTAATTTCTCCGTGAATATAGTTTTTGTCTGTTAATATTGATCCTAGATATTCGGAGGTATCCACTTTATCGAATGTATTATTTAATAGTTTAACGTATCCGTAATTTGCAGTACTACAATCTTGAGGGACTTCCATGTATTCAGTTTTCTCTTAAAGTGGAAATTCGTTAAACATTTAATAATAAGTGAAGAAAATGTCTTACAAGACATAGTTATTTTGTTAGGTCTTTTCAAACGTTACTAGTTTCTTCATTAGCACTATTTAATTCACACTTCCACTACTGGTGCTTTAGTGCACTATATGTTGCTTCAGTCCAGGTATTTTAACGGAGCAACCATGCTGTACACTACAATCGATAACAATACAATATAAAATATCTCTATAAATATTAAATATAAAATTATACAATTTTCCAAGAACCCTTCTGAATTTTTATACCTAGTAGTAAATGAAATTAAATTATGCTTATAGTTTTACGTCACACACTTATGTCCAGTAGGCTAAAGAACGCGAATGGTTAATGGAATTGAATGATTGTGGAAGAGTTGATGGAATAAAAGTCTGAGAAGGAACCGGAGAATTCAAAAGAAAAGGAAAAGACAACAATAACACGAAGATATCTACCACAAACTCATGGCCATGGATAGAGGCCATGGTATTGAGCCCTCTAGCAGATTTTTTTAAAAATAACTCTCTTTATTTTCTCTCTCTGGTACTTTTAATTAATATCAGACTACGAGGATAGAAACATTGATGAAAGTTGAGAAGCCCATACTGTATAGAGAAACTCGAACTTCCAATGAGTTTCGCCACACTATCGTGAGAGCAACACCCCAAACCTCTCTACTAGACTACACTAGATAAATTGAACCATTGTCTACCACGAATGTGTGTAGATACGAGGTGCGTTTAAAAAGAAACCGAACTTTTGTAATAGTGCACCAACCAGCAGAGGAAGGGTGCTATGACTACTGAGGGTCTAGTTCAAAACTCCACAATCAATAAATGTCAAAACGCCCACACAAACGATCATAATTCCCACACAAATGGACAAATCTCCCAAATGCACGAACGGTCAAAACTCCCACAGCCAAAACTCCTATACTAAAGAAATGTCAAAATGTCCACACAATCGGTCATAACTCCCACACAAACGTACAAATCTTCCAAATGCACGCACGGTCATAAATCCCACAGCCAAAACCCCCACACTCAAGACATGTCAAAACGTCCACACAATCGATCATAACTCCCACACAAATGGACGAAACACCCACACATAACAACGGTCACAATCCCCACAAATGGACAGAACTCCCACGCAAATAGACAAAACTCCCATACGTAGAAATTGTCACAACCACCATACAAATGAACAAAACTCCCGCACAATTGGACAAATCTCCCACGCTTTGAACTGATCCTGGTTGCACGTCCTGTAAGTTTCACACACTGAAAATAATAAAAAGAAGTACAAGGGAGTTCGTGAATTTGGGAGATTTGTCCATTTGTGTGGGAATCATGACCGATTAAGTGAGCGGTTTGACATTTCGTGAGTGTGGGAGTTTGGGCTGTGGGAGCTTTGTCCATTTGTGTGGCGGTTGTGACAATTTTTGTGTGCAGGAGTTTTGTCCATTTGTGTGGCAGATTTTTCCATTTATGTGGGGATTGTGACCGTTGTTATGTATGGGAGTTTTGTCCATTTGTGTGGGAGTTATGACCATTGGGGGTTATTACCGCTTACCTGTCTAGGAGTTTTGGCTGTGGAAGTTATGGCTGTCCGTGCATTTGGGATATTTGTCCATTTGTATGGAAGTTATGACCAATTGTGTGGGCGTTTTGACATTGTCTGACAAGTAAACCTTACCTTTAGGTGAATCGAGTTGCTGACTGAGACACATATGAGAAAGTAGTACTAAATGTGGTCAGTATTTCAGTGGAGTTTTAGGTGCGAAGCTCCAGCGGTTTAGGAGATACAGCTACCAGAACATCACATGGAAGTACAGAATAGTCTTCATACAGTTGGAGGTAAAAGCTCTGTAAGACCTCTCGTAACGACAAAAGGTGAATAACAAATATATGGGTACATATTAGGACTAGGGGGAAGTCATATAGTAAGGGTATACCTCACGGTGGCCATCTTGAAATCCGCCATTTTGAATTAAGGTTATGTTTATAAAATAGGAATAGCGTCATGCGATACATGATTTAAGGCGCAAATTTAATCAGAAGAACAATGGTGACGTTAGTTTTGACTTACGCGCAATTGGTAAAAAGTTACAGGGAAATTAAATATTATTGCAGTATATGTATTAGTCCTTTACCCCACCTTGTAAATTTTGTGTTAATGATAATTAAATAAAAAGCAGGTGGATAAATATTAGGTCTATGGTAAGAGTTGCCTTGATGGCGGCCATGTTCAAATCCGCCATTTTGAATCAGACAAAAGTTTTAAACAAAACGCATAGCAGTGACACCTTATTAATAGCAAATTTTACCATAACTCCAACGGTATAACCATTTTTGCTTTATCATTAACCAGCATTTGTTATCGCATAAACAAGTTGCTAATTTAAGGAAAAATGACCATAGTGGAATTGAGTCATAATTGAACTTGGGTCTTTCTTCCAGAAAAGTCCTCAATTAGTACAATCAGTATGTAGTTCAGAAAAGAGTGCATGACTTGCACAAATGCTCTGCTCACAGTGAGCACACCTGACAAAGGCAATCGAGTTACACTTGACACATTTGTCGTTAACAATTCCGTCAAAGCAGTAGTCGTAAGAAGCGATCCATTTAATTTTGTGCTGGTTAACGATAAAGCAAAAATGGTTATACCGTTGGAGTTATGGTAAAATTTGCTATTAATAAGGTGTCACTGTTATGCGTTTTGTTTAAAACTTTTGTGTGATTCAAAATAGCGGATTTGAACATGGTCGCCATCAAGGCAACTCTTACCATAGACCTAATATTTATCCACCTGCTTTTTATTTAATTATTATCATTAACACAAAATTTACAAGGTGGGGTAAGCTACTAATACATATGCTGCAATAATATTTAATTTCCCTGTAACTGTTTACTAATTGCGCGTAAATCAATATTAACGTCACCATTGTTCTTCTGATTGAATTTGCGCCTTAAATCATGTATCACATGACCCTATTCCTATTTTAAAAACTTAACCTTAATTCAAAATGGCGGATTTCAAGATGGCCACCGTGAGGTATACCCTTACTATATGACTTCCCCCTAGTCCTAATGTGTGCCAATATATTTGTTATTCACCTTTTGTCGTTACAAGAGGTCTTACAGAGCTTTTACCTCCAACTGTATGAAGACTATTCTGTACTTCCATGTGATGTTCTGGTAGCTGTATCTCCTAAACCCCTGGAACTTCGCACCTAAACTTCACTGAAATACTGACAACATTTAGTACTACTTTCTCATATGTGTCTCAGTCAGCAACTCGATTCACCCAAACGTAAGGTTTACTTGTGAGTGTGGGAGTTTTGGCTGTGGGAATTTTGACCTACTCCCACTACTGAGCGCACCTAGCGGCAGGTTATACAACAAACTGCCATTTACCTTGTTTCGCTATGTCCGTTAGTCGCTGAGCTACAGCGCTGAAGGGAGCACGTGCACAAGGGGTTCGTCGGATTAATGGTACAGTGACAACGAAAAAGCTTGAAGAACAACTCAGAGCTTGTGTGTGTCTGAAAATTTTCCACAAACTTGACAAAACATTTACAGATATTTCAATTGTTTCCAATTTCATTCAGGTCTCAAATTCATTTATTCCAATTCATTCAGACATACGTGAATCGTTCAAATATCAACGTGAGTTGGTTGTGTTTTCTGATTGGAAAGGCATTATCCATCTTGCAATCCTATCGCGTGATCAGATGACAAACAAACAGTTTTATCAGGATATTTTATCGTGAGTGATGGATGTTGTGTGCAAGAAGAGGCCTGAATTGTGGGAAATCCAGACTTGGATGCTGCACCGTGCCAATGTGCCTACTCATGCTTCGCTCCTCATCCGCAATTATGTGCCAAAACATCAGACTCTTGTTCTGCCCCAACCACCATATTCTTCGGACATAGCCCCATCAAACATTTTCCTCTTTTCCAAACTTAAAATAACTGAAAGAACGTTGTTTCCAAACCATACAGTAGATTCAAAACAATGCAACAATAGATCTACCTACCAATCCCGAAAGTTCGTCTCGTTTTAAATCAGAAGAATCTATCTCGATATCTCTATCTCGATATCTTCTAGAGAAATTCTTGATTTGTTGATTCTCGGTCTTGTCTTGGTTTATAAACCCCCATATCGATATCACACTCGTCTTGTAATTTCGAGACTTGTAGTGACGAGTCTCGAAATTAATCTATGTTTTGGTACCACCCCTACACCATTCATCTCAACGATCTCGAAAACTACGGATTTAACAAAAATACACGCCGTGCTGGGTTTATTATTTCGTCTCATGAACAGATTTGGACCCCTGTCAATCCCCTCAAGCCGAAAATCGAAAAAGAACTAGTAAAAAATTGGTAAAATGGACCAATAAGTCCCTGTCAGTATGACTGAACGAACAGCCTCTGGCTTGGGCCCAGTCAGGATGAGTGAAATACATAATTTGCGAACAGTAACGCCTCTTGCTTTGTCTTTGTCAGTATGAGCGAAATACAAAATTAACGAATAGTAACGCCTCTCGCTTTGGCCCTGTCAGTATGAGTAAAATATATAATTAACGAACAGTAATGCCTCTGGCTTTGTCCCTGTCAGTATGAGTGAAATACATAATATGCGAACACTATTGCCTCTGGCTTTGTCCCTGTCAGAATGAGTGAAATAGCTACATAATTAGCAAACAGTAACTTACGCCTCTGGCTTTGTTCCTGTCAGTATAAGTGAAATACATAATTAACAAATAGTATTTCCTCTGGCTTTGTCACTGGCAGTATAAGTGAAATACAATATTAACGAACAGTAACGCCTCTGGCTTTGGCCCTGTCTGTATGAGTGAAATACATAATTAACGAATAGTAACGCCTCTGGCTTTGTCTCTGTCAGTATGAGTGAAATACGCAATTAACGAACAGTAACGCCTGTGACTTTGTCCCTGTCAGTTTGAGTGAACGAACAGTAACTCCTACGGCGTTGCCTTTGCTAATCATGAAGGCAGCTAACGTGTCCCTTTTGGCCTAAACTTGAGCTTAAACACCATCGAAAGTGTCACAAAATTGTTTAGCGATCCCGAAAACTGTGGATTCGACACCAATTTCGTTCATATTAGGCATTTACTTTTTCACCCCTTCTCACTCAAAATGTCAATGAGTGCTGAATGTGAACTTAAACGACATCGGGGATGTCTCTATTTATCTTAGCAACCCAGCAAGATATGGATTCTAAACTAATATTGCTGATTTTCCATTATTTTTGTAAGTCAGCTCTCCCATTCCCCTAGGTGTATTAGAATCTGAGCTTGGACTTAGACGGCAACTAAACTGTCATCAATTAACTTAGTGATCCCGATTAGTGATCCCAAAAACTATTGATTCTATACTAATATTGGTTGTTTTCGATTTTGTACATAACACCCTTTACCCCTCACTGGTGCTGACGAGTCTGAATGTGGACTCAAACAGCGTTAGAAGTGTTACTATTCACTTCAGCAAACCTTAAAACTATGGATTCGTCAATAATAGGTAATTCCGATAGTAGGTAATTTCCGACGCTTTTTATGTAATTCATCCCATCCTCCTTAGGTGTTCTAGGTATTTTACCTCTACTGCGGGTAGAAAGTAGACTTAAACGGCATCTGGAAGTCACTATTTAACTTTACAAGCCCCAAAAACTATTGATTCAATAATAACATGAATCGTTTTCGATTATTTTACCAGTATATGTCACTTCTTTCTGCCCCTAGGGGTGGTAATGTGGCTTAACTTGGACCAAAAGGACACTGGGAGTGTCACCATTTACTGCAGCGACTCCAAAAAACTATGGATTTGACACTAATACCCGCAAATTATTATTGATTTCACACGTTCCCCACTTCCTTCACTCCTCTAGTGGTGATAAGTGGTATTTCCCCCACTATGGGCTCAACTTGGACCTAAACGGGATCGGGATTGTCAGAAATTAACATAGTGTTCCCAAAGACATATTGATTCAGCACTAGTATCTGTCGTTGTTTTCTATTATTTTAGATGTCGCCCTTTTCCCTCTCAGGGGCTCATGGTCGATACAACGTCGACTTAAAATGGATCTGAAGTGTCAATATTTATCTCAGCGACCCGACTTCGACACTAATATCGGTCATTTTTGATCATTTTATTGCAACCCCAACCTATTTCTCCCGAAGTGTGCTAGAGTGGTCCTGTACCCACAGTCTTCTTTCCCGGATTATAAATAATATATGTATCATGTCTGGTTAAAATTGCGCCAGTCGTTTTTGCTGGACCATACATACATACATTTTTATACACTATACAGATATATACAATATACACATACCATAACAACACTTATGCGTGGAAGACCTTGAGAAAACATATCCATTGACTAATCTGAACCCAAGACTTTTCCATCGCCTGGCTATAACGCTAATTAATCCATGTGTTATCTAGCTAAATATATAGTAACACAATAATATTTATGAATATAGGATGTGATATGAAGTAAGAGACGACTTAATCATTTAGCTGCATTCATGGCAAATGAGGCGCACAGAATTTGAAAGTTTGGAAATCTTTAGTCAGAAACCTTTAACTGATTTACGAGAATTAGGTAAGTTTATAAAAGTGGAAAATAAACAAAATGAGGATTTCAAAATTGTATAACGCGGTTCATTCAGTACAAATTACAGTTTTCTGTGCGAAGTTAAAATCTTTTGATTAAAAAAAAGAGAGAGAGAGGGATAAAATAAAGAAAGTTTACCATGCAGTTATAAAGTCTCTATCAGTAACATTACTTCCACCCATTACGAAGCGTCCTTTTTCAGTGTATTATCCAACAGACAAGAGAATCAGCCATAAAATTCTCTTTGATGTCCAATAAAGCTTGAGAATATGGCGGAAACGTTATCAGTCTTTCATTTAAGTGCAAATCATTACCCTCGCTAATGGAATCATCGGTTACTAAATATGAGATCCACCGTTACGTATCACAAACGATTCTGCCAAAATAACATACAGTTAGTAGTTTATAATATATTAGACTGGACCATTAATCTGGCTATAACTTAGCACATGAGTGGTAGTTTCACTGTATTGTCTGGATATCCATGTAATTCTCAGTTGTATGTCCTAAGTTATATGGTAGAAATTTCCTTCTAGTAATGCATTTTACTTCTATTTGGATATACGGTGAGTTTAAACTAAACGTAATTTGTATCTGAAAATTACACAGGGTGTTCTGTGTCCCTGCGGAAGGCGGTGTGGAAATTTATGGAAGGGGTGTTCGATGTATATGTACTATAAATCCAATGTATTCCAACTTTTCAATCTACCTCAGTAAATGACTTACAGTAAATCCACGATTACCTGCGGAATTGGGTGGCAAGGGTACCGCGGATAGCGAAAATCGTGAATAGTCTGCAAAATAGAATAAAAATAAGATGCAAGTACGAAAAAAAATCATAAAAATATGTTATATGTTACAAAAGAAAAGAAAACGTAATGGAACTTCTACAATAACTTTGCATTACGTCTATATCACTAAAATAAAGAACATTAAAAAAAAAGAAAAACAATACTATAGTTTAAACTTGTCAGAGATTTTCGACCTTCGCACTGAAGAGCCAATTGTATTTTCCCGTTTTTTTATTTATTTTTTTAATTAAGGTTCGTAGTTAACCCTCTAGTGGTCGCCCGCGGACTGTCACTCAGTGATGCGAACCCGTGGGAAAAATCTCATATTGCGGAATTTATTGACAATGATTTCTCGAAATGGGATAAAGGATTTTTATAAAAATTGACAGGGTTTATGGAATTTTTCATATATCCATTCCATTGACACCACAAAATTATGTATGGGCGAGGAGCAGACAAATGATTCAAATGATTCAAAAATTTTAAATCAATGTTAATTGTCAAATTTTCTTACCATAGAACGCATGTTAGTGTTAAAAGTAATGCATGCATTAATTTGTAAATCTCGAAAATCAAGTGAAAAGAAACATTAATTTTACTCATGTATTTTGAAAAAAAAAGAGAGAGCTGAAAGAAAGAACAGAACGGAAGAAAGAAAAACGAGAAACGACCAACTTCAAAACGTTTCATACAAAATAACTGAAGAATGAAGTTTATTCCGTTTTACCTACAGTAGATGAGTGACACAAAAGCGTCATGAAAGTACTAAACTTACAACAAAATGTACTTTTTCATCAGCATTTTCAATTGTCTCTTTCAATTAAAGGATAATACTTGTTCATATATATTTTTTTTAATGAACGTAGACGATCGGAATCTTTTAATAATGTACTCATATACCGAAGAAAATGACTGATATACACTAATTTCATTGTTGATGTTTCTTAAGTTTAGAAAATTTTATTAATATAATGTCAGAAATTCAAGAGCAAAATGGGATTTTCTGTCTCTCAAGATGGGATTTTATAACATTTCAGGTTTTCATCACTGCTGTCACTCGGCAGTGAAGAATGAATGTGATTTACTACCACGTAAATCATTCTTCCCAATACCACTTTTCGATACCTTACAACAATCGGCTTCTGTTTATCAGAGTAGAATTGTACTTCGAAACGTGCACTATTGTTGAAAATATTGATTTTTAGAATGCGATTTATTCTTATGTTTTAGAACATACAATATTATTTGCCTTAATAGGGAAAATTATGGATGCGTTAAAATATGAAATAATACTTTTAATAAAGTAGATACTTTCAAATATCTAGGATCAATATTAACAGAAGAAAATCATATTCACGAAGAAATTAAATGTCGACTAAAAGCAGGGAATTCGTTTTATTATTCAGTTTAAAATCTCTTGTCGTCGCGAATTCTGTCGAGGAATTTGAAGTTTAAAATATATAAAACGATAATCATGCATGTTGTTCTGTATGGTTGCGAAACGTGGTCGCTTACTCTGGGGGAAGAACATAGACTGAAAGTATTTGAGAACAAGATCCTAAGACGAATATTCGGACTCAAGAGGAACGGGAATAGGGAATGGCGGAAACTTCAGAACGAGGAACTACACAATTTATACGGTTTACCAAACATTGTTAGGGTCATTAAGTCTAGGGGAATCAGGTGGGAAGGTCATGTAGCCAGAATTGAAGAAAGCAGAAACACTTTCTAAGTCTTAACTGGAAGATCAACCAGGAAACGACCATTAGGAAGACCTAGCCGCAAATAGGAGGACAATATTAAGATGGTTCTCGCAGAAATATCAATAAAAAGTAGAAGCTGGATCCAGTTGGCTAGGAGAGCTTTTGTGAACGCGGCATTGAACCTCCGGGTTCCAAAGGCAATAGAGTTAGTTAGTTAGTATTTATTTGCACGCGAAGTGTCAATCTGCAATTATTTATGATTAATAGTGGAACGCGACTTCAGCAGGGTTACTTTTTTCTTCGGGGCACTGCCGATCATCCGCTCGCGGACAATCGGGGCTTTACTATATACATATACTTGCATGTTCAAAATATATAGCAGTGTCACAGTGTATTTCACGCAAAGGAGATTCGTTTGATTTTGTAAACCGAACTGTTTAACAAGCTCAAATTTATCTTACTACATATACCATTTTACATATAGAATGTTACATAAAGTCTTGGCTGAAACATAGCATTTTACTTCAAATTAAGTTAGATATATCTGATTAAGATGGATGAATATTCGAAATCAGGAAATATTTTTCCACAGATTTGTAGAGCAGAAACCCTTGTAGTTTCATTTTAGCGAAATATTCCACAGACGGATTAGGATTTTACATCCTGAGCACTATACCAATCCACTAATCTCAGCAACACTGCTGGTGGTGTATCAAGCAAGGATGACATTCAAAATTGCCCTTATACGGAGAAAAAATTGTATGAGGCATACGTAAAATCCGTAAATGCTGTAGTTTTCGGATCATCCTGCAGCAAACGTGTAACTGAAAATGTATGTAGCATATGTAGAATATGGATAACATATGCTCCGTACAGACTTTTGTAATAGGTATGTTGATTCCGTATATTTGTACAATATACCGCTCTCCGGATAACGGATTTTATTTAGTGTAGAGGGATAGGTGCAGAAACGATTTTTGATTGTCCATATCTTGGGATCAACTGGAGTGACGCCGTCCATCAGCGAACTTTTATTTATTATTCTTTTAAACATTCGGCCATCTACATCCTGGCCAGAACTAATGGTGATTTAAAAGGTTAAGTGTCACGTGAGACAACGTTGGTCTTACATAAACTATTTACTTACGGCCACGTGGTGCCAGGTTAGTCTCACACAACCTCTTGTTAGCTTATGATTTGTGATGACACATTGATCTCACTTTTTATATTAAATCTAGTGCAGTATGTATTACAATAGTTGGCATGATAGTAAGAGAAACAGCCTTGGTCCGTGGAATTGAGAGTCCAGCGTGATCTCACATTGCTTTAGCCAAAGTAGCACTAACAAGTAATGTACAGAACAAGGCACGATCTGATCCGACTCAAACTTCGCCCAGAGAACATATAATAGAAAAGAAGAAAAAATGCCAAATTGGAGCGGCCCCCATCCTGAAACACCGGAGATATGCTCCGCAACATAACGCACCACGTGACAATATGATATAAGGTAAACATCGCAAGATGCCAGTTTATGTTGGAAACGGAAAGGATGGGCAGCACCAGGATATCAAGATATTTGATATGCTATAACACTGACTTCCGCCATCTTGGATATAGCGTAAGGTATTGAAATGAGAAGCGGGGTGTATGATATATCAATGTAAGATAAAATGCAAAAGGAAAACCAATGATGTAACCGCGAAAACCATATGTGTAATGGTATGGACGGGACGAAGTGTAGAAGACTCGGGCAAAACAAACGTGTATTCGAAGGGCAGAATAATAGGGCAAGACCCCACGATAAATGGTACATGCGGACACTAAGCCTATCTCTAGTCTATCTGGGGCCGCAAGAGACCAACGTGTCGAAAGAAGAAAATATCAGTACTACAGAATTGCCTAAAATGAGTCAATTACTACTTAGAACGACACACATAAACCAAAAATTAAAGAAAACATAGTTTGGCCATGGGGACGTTTCTTTTACGATGTAGATGGCACTTAACCTGTTAATTAATGATTAGAGTTACGTGAAAAATAACTGCAAAGTCATATGTGTGGTGAATTTCAAGTCTAAAATTATGCGTCTCATTCTCCCCTTCCCATTTGAAATATTGAACATCAATTAAAATGGCGGATCTCAAGGTAAACCAAACGACTTAATTATTACCCTTTTAATTAATTAATTATTACTTAATTATTACGTTTTCTTACATTTTTACTTTTGCATGACGATAGCAGAGAAGAAAGTACTGGTGATTATAAAACAAAGTATAATTCGAGATTTCAATGAATTTACACATTTCGTAGCCCACAATCAGTAACAAAATCATTACTCAATGTCTATCCTTTCGTCTGTCCTGATACACACTCGATCTAGAGACCACACCATTCAACATATCGGGTCCAAAGTTTAAATTTAAGGTTTTCATACGGTCCTTCAGTGTGATTTCTCAAAGTTTCTTCCTATCATCTAAAATAAGGATAGCATACTGATGGGTGAAGATAATAAAGGATTTCTTCAGAAACAGTTCTAACGATTTTGTTGATACCACGATACTATAAAATAAATATCGCTGTTCAGAGAAATCTGGAGACGTAACCACTCGACAGAATTCAACCAAACTTGGTAGGAGTACATTTGGGAACATGCAGAAGTGATTGGTATAGAAAACAAATTAGTTTCAATTTTCGCCACCAGAGATAATTGTGGCGCTATACAACGTCATATAAATGCAGTGTAGAAGAAAAATAACGCTATTGATGCTAAATGATAAGAAAGGTTGTAATTATCTCTCCAAGTGCTTATTGACGTCTGCATATGTTTCAGTGACACGGCTTCGAGCGCCACTATGTGCCAAAAGTGAATTGGTGGTAATCCGATGTTTGCTTCTTTTCTCTTCCCATACTCTTTGCCTTGTGATCAAGGGGTCCCGGGTTCGATTTCCAGTGAAGACACACGTGAGTCGGATCCCATGTTAGCCTACAGATCCCTTCCTTAGGACGTCATCATCTGATACGGTACTAGTCACTACGCGTTTTTCTTGTTCAGGTACCTTCACGTCACAGAAGTGCCTTTGGGCAGAACCTCACAGCAGCAGCATCGCCAAAAACACAACACTACACCACGGGATTATTAATAGGAGTGTAAATCAATGCTACGTGTCGCACGGGGGGCATAATTACGGCCTTTCTTTCATTGAATATCAATAATATCATTAGTCTTCCATACCACACTCACCGTACTTAACACTGAACAGAAACACAATAGCCTCTGGAGGCGAGATTTGACACTAATCTTTTCCTAGAATTTTGGAGGGAGCTTGCATTTTATGAGCACAGGAAAGACTAACAATTAACTTCAGTTGTGTAAGATATCCAAGAATTTTAAAGGGACGCTTGAGCTCAAAAGGCTCCTCCGTAAATCCGCCACTCACCATGGGGTATTAATAGCATTGGTAATCATTTTCACGAGACCCATAAAAGAGGTAATTACAGCCTTTCTTATCATTTAGCATCACTAGTGTCATTTTTCTTCCACGCTGCACTTAGTTGGTGTTGTACAGCTCCACAATTATCTCTGGTGGCGAAAATTGAAACTAATTTTATTTTCCACGTCAATCGCTTCTGCATGTTTACAAATGTACTTCTACCAGGTTTGGTTGTATTCTGTCAAGTGGTTACGTCTCCAGAGTTCTCTGAACAGCAATACTTATTTTATGATAACCTGGTATTTTAAAAATCAATATTTCATTCACAACTCTATATTATTGTATGAGTTCTTTCTCTGGGAAAACCGAGAGCACAGTGCTTTAGTGGAAGAGCGCTTACCTCCAGTGCTTGGGTTCTTGGTTCAATCTCCTGCCAAGTGAGTTAATATTCTTGGGTTTCTAGGGTTACTCCGGTTTTCTCCATTATTCTCATTTCAACAATTCTTCCATCATCATTCATTTGTCCTAATCATCTGTTTCCCTTAGCCTAAAGTACATAATCGTAGGACGTTAAACTGAAAGATTTCATTTAATTGGAAACTCCAAAAAGGTACTTTATTTATCGGTGAGTTTTTCCTGACTGATTTTCTTTAAAATGACGTAGGCAATTTTGCTAATATTTGACGACTAAATGTTTCATTAGCAAGCCTACAATATCGTACAGATAAACTTTTGTTACCAGTTAACAAGGAATAATTTACTCTGTTTTTCGCAGATGATTTTCTCAAAAAGACTCAGTTAATTTTGTTAATATGAGTTTCATAAATAAATGCTGCATTAAAAAAGACCACTCCATAGTATAAATCATTTTTTTTACTACTACATGAATATTTTCTGGATGGTTGCCTCGAAATAAAACCCGGCGGAGCCGCGGTGGCTCAGTGCTAGAGCCTCTGGTGCTTGGGGTCCCGGGTTCGATCCTAGCCCCCGCCAAGTGAACTTTGTGGTGGACAAACACCGTGTGCATGCGTTTCCTCGGGGTTCTTCCGTTTCCTCCCACTTTCTTCATTCCACCAATTCATTCATTATTCATCACCGTCTCCTTTAGCCTAACCGGCATAACCGTGGGACGTAAAACTCAAAGATTTCATTTCATTTTTTTCAAAATAAAACCCGAGCTTCTTCGTGGCTAAGCGGTTAGTGTACGCGCTTTTGGCCTGGCAGACCCGAGTTCAATTCCCGGTATCAGATCCTGTGGTTCGGATTCCACGTTAATCAGTAGGTACCTTCTCATATAGCCTCGCTGCTGAAAGAAACGTTAAACTCAAAATCAACTCAACAACTGAAAAGAAAACCCCTTACACAAGAATTTTATGAATGATAAAAAAAGATGGATTAAAAGATTGCGATCTTGGCCAAGAATTTTAGGAATGATAAGAAAAATGCATCAAAAGATTGCGGTCTTGGTCAATAGTTAGCTTTTGGATCAGGGGCTAGAGAATTTTTGAGCGGGCTCTAAATCGAGTTTTCGTATTTTCTACGAAATAAGCACATCATACTGAGTTAAGCAATATCTTGGGCTTGACTACACTATATGCAGTTCTCCAGATATATGATGTACAAGAAAATTTTTGACTGAAGTATACTGGATATTTTGATCCAAAAATGCAAACGAGTCTAGCTAACCGGAATTAGTATAAATAGCCACCATTGATTTTACATTAAACATTCTGGCCCTGTTTCATATATCACATGACCTCCTTCCCATTGAAACTTTTTGAGGAAGATTCAAAATGACGGACAGCAAAATGACAGCTGTTCACCTGATATACACAATCAAGACTCCCCCTCTTCTTAACGTGTACAATTACCAATTCCGGCTATCTACACTCACTTTCATTTTATAAGGGGATGATAATAGACTTTTGACTCAAAAGGCATATATCTACACAGTGGAGTGTAAACGTAGGAATAAAGTACAAAAGTTCTTGTTTTTTATTAGCAATTATTTGTTATGTAATGAGTTGTTGAATATGAAAAAAAAATAATTTTATGAGGTTACAATCAAATGGATATAGGAATTATACAATTAAATACAATCTCTGATGTTCTCAAGGTGCCGGCCTTTAGCGTTTACACATTCCTTCAGTCTAGTTTCTACACTCAAACACACATTGACACATATCTTTTTATTGCTATTAGTTTTACGGCATGTTTCTCTAGTGAAATTGGTCATGTCGTCAATAGTGGATGATTTCCCAGAAAATAGTTTGTCTTCGACAAAAACACCAATAAAGTGAAATTCACTGGGGTTAGGTTTGATGATTGTGGTGGTCATTGAACTAGCTTGCGTCGACCTATCTTACGATTGGATAATTCATCAAGAAACTCGCTCATTGTTACGTCATCTTGAGGAGGAGCTCCATTTTGCTGTAAACAGAAATCGTCATTATGATGTCACTGTGATTGTGCAGTAAGTGTCCCGTAGCATGTTAAGATACTGGTAGTGGGTAACAGTTCCATTAAAAAGCATAGGTTCAATAGCGCCTTAATTGAGAGACTTACCCAAACTGTAATTTCTGGTTGATTCAGTTGTCATTTAAGTGTTATATGGAGGTTTTCTGTTCCACTATAGACACAGTTATGCCTATTAACAGTGCATGAAAGTCTAAAATTCGCTTTGTCTGACCAACGCCATCACCTTGTCTTTTTGCATTCAGCATTATCTCGTAGAACTATAATCAGTAATCTGGATCATCCTTAATAAATCAATGAAATAATATTGGCTGATACATTTCCAAACCTAAGCGTTGCATCACTTGCCACAAAGATCTACGAGAAATGTCTAACTCACGAGAAGCTCTCCTCTTTGATCTTTTTCTTTGGATAAATTGTCTGCGCAACTAACATCTAATTGTCTTGGGTAGTAACACGACCGGTCTACCACTCTTTGATGCATGACAGATGGAACCAGTTTCATCACATTTATTACATACTTTGTAAATTGTTTGTCTATTTGGTGGAGGTCTATCAAGTTCTGTACCTCATTTCCATCGAACTTTTCATCATTCTCTGTCTTGCAGTAGTGTTTGATGATCTATTTCTGTTGATCCATGTTTAAATTGGCTGGTTCCCGTGAATAACCGGCTAAGTAGGAAAAAGTAAATTTTAGAGAAGAGCAGTTTAAAGGTAAATTTTACAGCAGTTACCTGACTAACTTTGACATAACTGGTTATGCAAAATGCTGTAACTTCCTCAATTTTATGAATTCGCTTTAGCCGCTTCTACACAGTGTAGAACTCACCAAAAGAAGATTACACCTGTAAAATCTCAATTTTCAGAAAAAAAAGAAAAAGAAAAAAGAAAAAGTCGACTTAGCCGGTTATTCACTGGAACCAGCCAATTACCGGCTATGATTATCTGAAAAATAATACAAATAATAACACTGGGCAGACTCTGTTGTTGCCTAATGTTCAAGTGGAATTTGATCCATTTCCGCAAGCACAATATGATTCATCATGAATTCTTCATATCATTTACTACCTACTTATCAGTCTTCAGCACAAATGCCGTGTTCTTTCCATAGTGATGAAATACAGAAACTTTTTAAAGAGTTGGAGGAAGTTAAGCAAAGTTTGACAAAAACACACAATGAAGCGAGCAAGAGAGATGTTTATAACTTTAATTCTCAAAGGTTACTCACAAGGTGTATGAAAATGTGTAAAATCTTGCTTCAGCTCTCGAAACATTTATATTTTTGTCCCAGACAAATATTAACTAAAATGTCCGTTGTTTACATATGAAATATTTGAATCCCCTTCCCCATTAGGGTACTTATTTCAGTGAAAGTATAATGAGAAAGATACAGAACATACTCTACTTTTGGAATAAATATTGCAATAATTTGTGTGGGTAGAGACATTGACAGTCCGGGATTCTAGCCCTTCACTTATTTATTTTATACAAATACAAAATAGTCTTTGTGTCTACAAAGTTAATAACTTAGATATTCCTAATGACCAGAGGTGAAGGAAGGAATGTTTTAGATGGGAACCCCTTTGCTCATGGAAGCCTCCGGGGTGTCTTGTAGTGACTTCAGGTTATTTTCCTCAGGTAACCTCCTCGGCTCATGGAAGCCTCGTGAGGTATGGTTTGTGATTAGGAATCTCCTTTGCTTCAAGACAGCCTCCAGGGATATTAGGTAAGGTAGAGGCCCTTCATTCAATGCAACCTCCAGAGCTGTTATGGATTAGCGATCAGTGGTTAACTGATGCCTCATTCTTCTTTGGCTCCACTTTTATAGGCTTTCTTCAGCTGGATCGTTCTTTTTCGGTTCTTATCGTGCTGTTCTTCGTATCTTTCTCGTTTTGTGTATCGTCTGCTGCTTATAAACAATAGCACATGTCGCTTGTAAGCATGTGCTCAGCTGTAATGCGGAGATCCTTACAATATTGAAACAACATATCCCCACAGAATACGCTTTTAATAAAATTGATGCGACTTTTTATTATTTAAAAAAAAACTCTGCTTGAAGTGGGTATAAACTATCTTTTAAAAGTCATTTCAAACAGGTCGGACGTTTTTCCGGTCCCAAAATCTATGAATTCGAGACTAATCTCAGTTATTTTTTTTTTCATATTTTATTTTTCATTTTCCCCACCCTCTACCAATGAGGTTAAACTTTTACTTAAACAATATTAGGAGCATCAGTATTTGTTTCAGCGATTCACAAATCTATGGATTGCTTACTAATAACAGTCATTTTGCATTATTTGTACATACCAATTCTTCCAAATCTCACCTCTTGGGGTGTCTAATTCCCCATACATTTTTCCAGCTTCAAAGTTACCAAGTTTGATTGAAATTGGTCTGCACGTTTCGGAGTTACTCTGGAGTATACATGCATAATGTCCATCGAAACCGTCACCAATCAACTTAAGGACCCCGAAAACTATGGATCCGACAACAATATTGGTATTTTTAATTAGTTTTACCTTTTACCATCTTCCTCAATATTACTAGTGTTGCTGAATTTTGTTTTGACCGGCATTGAAAATGTCACTGTTGATCTCAGTGACACCAGATCTACGGATTCGACAATAATATCGGTCGTTTTTGATAATTTTTATGTCATCCCTCCAACTTCCTTCGACGTGCTAGCGGCCTTACACTCACTGCGGGCTGTATTTGCGCTTAAAGTGCATTAAGACTTTCAGCAATCAACCAATGGACCCCTAAAATTATGGATTGAACTCTAGTATCAGACGTCTTTGATCATATTTATATGTTGCCCATTCCCACTTCCCGGGGTGAGGTGGGTGTCCCATTTCCACAGTACTATTTACAAACTATAAGTAATATGAGGACCAGGTTCTAGCACATTGTTCTCGGCGTTTCACAGTTATGGTTAAACATACGAACATGCATACATACATTTTAAATGGAAAATGAACTGACATGTTTCATTTTAACGTTCCACAATTATGATGTTTAGGCTAAGGGAGACGATGATTAAGGCAAGTGAATAATCATTGAAGAATTGGTGGAATGAGGATGTGGAAGGTAACGAGAAAACCCTGAAAAAAACTACGGATAATATGTTGTTCATCACAAATTTATTTGATCAGGGATCGAACCAGGGAACCCGCGCACCAGATATAAGCCCTCTGCCACTGTGCCACCGTCCCCTCTACGTACATTTTTTTTAAAAAAATAAATATACGTATATATTACAGAGGCTAGGGTAGCTCAGTGGTAGAGCGCTCACCTCTGGTGTGTGGAGTTCCTGATTGGATCCCACCTCGTGCCTTATGGGCTTTGTGGTTGACAAATACCGAGTGCGTAATTTTCCGGGTCCTTTCGTTTCCGGATTCTGTAGATTTTTTGTGAGTTTCGCGTTAGTGTGTCCCATAAATTTGCTATTTTAAATTGATGGGCACAAAGTATCCTCCCCTTTAGTAGGAGATGTGACTAACATTTAGAAGTATCAATCCTAGATGGCAGTATAATAAATAGCTGTTAGTCTCATCCCGCTTCAGTCACTGTAGATTTTTTGGTGAGATCTTCTAATTTGTTCATTTTGCGAGATATACTTAATCTTAACAAGTGGGTAAAAATTACCCCCCCCCCCTTGGTAGTCTTACGAAAACACCTAGGTAGTGCAAGGGTTAAGTTATACATGGTTAAGTCTTTCTTTGTAATCTACGCCGTTCTTTGTAAACTTTCCAAAGAGATGTAGCAAAGTGCAGTAACAATTAGGATGGCATTAAAAATATGCAAATGCAGACTACACGTCCCCCTATTTGAAGTTGCCAACTGGTCGCCTTAATCCGTTCGGGTCAAATCGAGGCAGTGAGGTTTAGTTAAGCTTGTATTTATGACAGATAAGAATATCCATATGTATGTGCTCTGTTTAAATATTTCACATCCAATTTATGCAATTCCTATCTAAATAATATATTTTTGGTGTAGAGCTTGTGGTTAAACAGTAATAGATCTGTTATTAACAATTTATGTGGTACATGTTGAACTGTAATGCACTTCCGATAAGCATCGTAATTTGGATATCAACTATTTATGTAGCAAAACCCTGTCCATAAGCTATGGGTATCGATTTTCTCTTTCTTCCTAGAAATGTTAACAAGTCTTAATAATGCGAATGCGTTTTGATCGTTTACGAAAAACAAAATAAAACATTTGCACTTAATAAATAAAGTTGCACTTAATTAATGTTTTTCACTTGAGCATCGGGCTTCAAATTAACACTTTACAGATTCGTTTCACGCACTTTCCCTGCTACTTGTTTTAATATATATTACGCATAAAAAAATTACTATGTCTAAGTTCAAACTTTGATGTGGATACTTCATTTTGAACGAACTTAAAATGTTCGTTACTGAATTCTCTATCTATGTGTGTCTGTCTGTTATTTGCGATTTTTTCAACTTTGAATCCTGCATTCGATAGAGCATCAAAAACTATCTCAGAAAGTGATTAATTTTTTTCGCGTCACTGTTACCTTTCCCGAGATATTGGCCAGAAATGGCCGATTTTAAGATGTTTAAGGAGCCATGTCTCGTGAACCATAAGTTATAGAGAGATGATATTGATATTGATCAATACCTAAGAGGATGGTAGATATTTTGGTAACAAAGAGTAACACCTGGCCACTGCCCAACTAGTCACTGGTTTGGCCAATGGCCAGTTGGTCAGTGGCCACCAGTTAATATCGGTATCAAAATATTTACCATCCTCTTAAGTATTGAATAACTCCAATATCATCTCCCTATGACTTACCGTTCCCGTGATATTGGCCAAAAAATAGTTCCGATTTCGGGAGATGTAAGGAGTCATTTCTTCGGAACCGTAAGTGTTAAAGAGATGGTATTGATGTTGATCAATACCTAAGAGGATGGTGGACATTTTGGTACGAAACAGTAACCGGTGGCCACTGATCAACTGGTTACTGGCCAACTGGTCACCGTTCCCGTGATATTGGCCAAAAAGTTCGAATTTACGGATATATAAGGAGCCAAATCTAGAGTTATAAAGAGATGATATTTTACGAATTTTTGCGAGAAACAGAACAAGGTGTGGATAAAAAAGATTTACATCTAGGAAAAATCAGTTATCCTTCCCGCTCCATCTCTTCATTCTTTTTAAGTTCGATCTGGCAATGCTCTTGGAACATTCTCAACTGATTTTATCATTATTTGTTTCGACGTTCAATTAACTGCAACATATTTCTGTAACAACTGTTTCATTTTTTTTCAGAAAGGTAAGAAAATAAATCATAAGAACAATGTATATGGCGTGTTGAAAGTTCGAGGCCACAGGTCAACTCCGTCATGAGTAGAAATGTAATAAATTGAAAGAGATAAAGTTGTTGGAAATTGGTGGTTTTCGATCTAAAAAGTTTTTTTTCTAAATCGCTCAAGTCGTTTGGGCCCTCCACTGGTAAGGTACGCTATGTTAAATGATGTAAAGGCATGCAACAATTACACGGGAGACTTGTATATTGTAATATTCTGTAGGTAGAGTTACCCGGTAATAAGAACACGAAAGGTTTAGCCCTTCACCTTTTATTACGAAATGTCGTATGCAATTATTATACAAAGTCTCAATTAAAATCTGAAGTCTGTAATTACCTTAAAATAAGCGTTCTCAGTATGGATGAAAAGGAGGTGCATTTCGCCAGCCCCCCACCTTGGAGTGTCGAAAAAAAAAACTATTCCAATCGTTTGTGCTACGTTTGTGCCGGAATGTACCGCAAAAATTTTCGTTTGTACCACTTCCGGTAGGAAGTTATAATAGTTTTAAAGTGGGGGGGCTGGGGAAACGGCAGCCCCCCCACCTTGGAATTTCGAAACGAAACCTATGGCAATCGTTTGTGCTACGTTTGTGCCGGAATGTACCGCAAAAAATTTCGTTTGTACCACTTCTGGTACGAAGTTATAAGGGTTTTAAAGTGGGGGCCTGGGGAAACGGCAGCCCCCCCACTTAGGAATTTCAAAACAAAACCTATGCCAATCGTTTGTGCTACGTTTGTGCCGGAATGTACAGCAAAAATTTTCGTTTGTACCACTTCCGGTACGAAGTTATAAGGGTTTCAAAGTGGGGGAGCTGGAGAAACTGAAGCCTCCAACCTTGGAATTTCGAAACAAAAGCTATGCCAATTGTTTGTGCTACGTTTGTGCCGGAATGTACCGCAAAAATTTACGTTTGTACCACTTCCGGTACGAAGTTATAAGGGATTTAAAGTGGGGGACTGGAGAAACGGCAGCCTCCAAACTTGGAATTTCGAAACAAAACCTATGAAATCCTTTGTGCTACGTTTGTGCCGGAATGTACCGTAAACATTTTCGTTTATACCACTTCCGGTACGAAGTTATAAGGGTTTTAAAGTGGGGGGGCTGGAGAAGCGGCAGCCTCCAAACTTGGAATTTCGAAACAAAACCTATGGCAATCGTTTGTGCCGGAATGTACAGCAAAAATTTTTGTTTGTACCACTTCCGGTACGCAGTTATAAGGGTTTTCAAGTGGCGGGCTGGGGAAACGGCAGCCCGCCCACCTAGGAATTTCAAAACAAAACTTATGCCAATCGTTTGTGCTACGTTTGTGCCGGAATGTACCGCAAAAATTTTTGTTTGTACCACTTCCGGTACGCAGTTATAAGGGTTTTGAAGTGGCGGGCTAGGGAAACGGCAGCCCCCACCTAGGAATTTCAAAACAAAACCTATGCCAATCGTTTGTGCTACGTTTGTGCCGGAATGTACCGCAAAAATTTTCGTTTGTACCACTTCCGGTACGAAGTTATAAGGGTTTTGAAGTGGAGGGGCTGCAGAAAAAGAAGACTGCAACCTTGGAATTTCGAAACAAAAACTATGCTAATTGTTTGTTCTACGTTTGTGCCGGAATGTACCGCAATAATTTTCGGTTGTACCACTTCCGGTATGAAGTTATAAGGTTTTAAAATGGGGGGGGGGGCTGGAGAAGCGGCAGCCTCCAAACTTCGAATTTCGAAACAAAACCTATAGCAATCGTTTGTGCTACGTTTCTGCCGGAATGTACCGCAAAAAATTTTGTTTGTACCACTTCCGGTACTCAGTTGTAAGGGTTTTGAAGTGGGGGCTGAGGAAACGGCAGCCCCCCACCTAAAAATTTCAAAACAAAACCTATGACAATCGTTTGTGCTACGTTTGTGCCGGAATGTACCGCAAAAATTTTAGTTTGTACCACTTCCGGTACGAAGTTATAAGGGTTTCAAAGTGGGTGGGCTGGAGAAACGGAAGCCTCCAACCTTGGAATTTCGAAACAAAAGCTATGCCAATTGTTTGTGCTACGTTTGTGCCGGAATGTAGCGCAAAAATTTACGTTTGTACCACTTCCGGTACGAAGTTATAAGGGTTTCAAAGTGGGTGGGCTGGAGAAACGGCAGCCCCCACCTAGGAATTTCAAAACAAAACCTATGCCAATCTTTGTGCTACGTTTGTGCCGAAATGTACCGCAAAAAGTTTCGTTTGCACCACTTCCGGTACGAAGTTATAAGGGTTTTAAAGTGGGGGGATGGAGAAGCGGCAGCCTCCAAACTTGGAATTTCGAAACAAAACCTATGGCAATCGTTTGTGCTACGTTTGTGCCGGAATGTAGCGCAAAAATTTTCGTTTGTACCACTTCCGGTACGAAGTTATAAGGGTTTTGAAGTGGGAGCTGGAGAAACGGCAGCCTTCAAACTTGGAATTTCGAAACAAAACCTATGGCAATCGTTTGTGCTACGTTTGTGCCGGAATGTACCGCAAAAATTTTCGTTTGTACCACTTCCGGTATGAAGTTATAAGGTTTTAAATTAGGGGGGCTGGAGAAGCGGCAGCCTCCAAACTTGGAATTTCGGAACAGAACCTATGGCAATCGTTTGTGCTACGTTTGTGCCGGAATGTACCGCAAAAATTTTTGTTTGTACCACTTCCGGTACGCACTTATAAGGGTTTTGAAGTGGGGGGCTGGGGAAACGGCAGCCCCCACCTAGGAATTTCAAAACAAAACCTATGCCAATCGTGTGTGCTACGTTTGTGCCGGAATTTACCGCAAAAATTTTCGTTTGTACCACTTCCGGTACGAAGTTATAAGTGTTTTGAAGTGGGGGCTGAGGAAACGGCAGCCCCCACCTAAAAATTTAAAAACAAAACTTATGACAATCGTTGGTTACGTTTGTGCCGGAAGGTACCGCAAAAATTTTCGTTTGTACCACTTCCGGTATGAAGTTATAAGGTTTTAAAATGGGGGGGGCTGAAGAAGCGGCAGCCTCCAAACTTGGAATTTCGGAACAAAACCTATGGCAATCTTTTTTGCTACGTTTGTGCCGGAATGTACCGCAAAAATTTTCGTTTGTACCACTTTCGGTACGAAGTTAGTATATAAGGGTTTTAAAGTGGGTGGCTGGAGAAACGGAAACTCCTACCTTGGAATTTCGAAACAAAACCTATGCCAATTTTTTGTGCTACGTTTGTGCCGGAATGTACCGCAAAAATTTTCGTTTGTACCACTTCCGGTACGAAGTTATAAGGGTTTAAAAGTGGGGGCTGGAGAAACGGCAGCCCCCCACCTAAAAATTTCAAAACAAAACCTATGCCAATCGTTTGTGCTACGTTTGTGCTGGAATGTACCGCAAAAATTTTCGTTTGTACCACTTCCGGTATGAAGTTATAAGGTTTTAAAATGGGGGGGCTGGAGAAACGGCAGCCTCCAAACTTGGAATTTCGAAACAAAACTATGCCAATCGTTTGTGCTACGTTTGTGCCGGAATGTACCGCAAAAATTTTCGTTTGTACCACTTCCGGTACGAAGTTATAAGGGTTTCAAAGTGGGGGGGTTCTGGAGATACGGCAGCCTCCAACCTTGGAATTTCGAAACAAAACCTATGGCAATCGTTTGTGCTACGTTTGTGCCGGAATGTACCGCAAACATTTTCGTTTATACCACTTCCGTTTCGTAGTTATAAGGGTTTTAAAGTGGGTGGGGCTGGAGAAACGGCAGCCTCCAACCTTGGAATTTCGAAACAAAACCTATGCCAATCGTGTGTGCTACGTTTGTGCCGGAATGTACCGCAAAAATTTTCGTTTGTTCCACTTCCGGTACGAAGTTATATGAGTTTTCAAGAGGGGCTGTGGTAACGTTAGCCCCACACCCAGTAATTTCGAAATGAGACCTATGCCCACTCTTTGCACTACTTTTGAACAGGAACGTTTCGCTAAACTCTTTTCTGTACCACTTCCGGTACAAAGATACGAGAGTTTCAAGCTACGGGGCTGCCGTTTTGATGCCCCCTCGGAATTTCGAAACGAGACCTATGCAAATCGTTTAACAACATTTGTGTCGGAATGTATCGCAAACATTTTTGTATGTATCACTTCCAGTACAAAAGTATGACAGTTTTAACTAGGGGGCTGCCGTTTCCAGAACCCCCCATCTTGGAATTTCGAGATAAGACTATGTCAATCGTTTGTGGTACGTTTTTACCGGAATGTACCGCAAAAAAAAAATTACTTGCCTGAAGTTGACCCCCCACCTCTCCCAAATCACTCCAAACGTTCCGCATCGTTAATGCATCGTTAATGCACGTTAGTGCATTTAGAACTAACGTTAGAGCTATCAGCGTTTACGAGATATTGAAGATTTTGGTTTGGGACCTACTTCATATGAAGTTAGCCCCCCACCCATCTTTATGCTGACAGATTTTCACTAAACTTAGCGCATCGTTAGTGCATCGTTAGTGCACTTAAACACACTAAGCACTACCGTAAGTGCTACCATATTTTGGGATTTTTCAAGATTTTCGGTGGGGGGGGCAACTTCAGAAATATCAAATTCTATACAAATAGAGGTAGAAACATGGGGTTGACGGTAATCGTTAGTGCATTGTTAGTGCACTTAAACGCAATAAGCACTAACATTAGTGCTACCATATTTTGGGATTTATTCAAGATCTTTGGTGGGCGGCCAACTTCAAAAATATCAAATTTTATACAAATAGAGGTAGAAACATGGAGTTAACGGCAATCGTTAGAGCGTGATTAGTGCACTTAAATGCACTAAGCACTAACGTTAGTGTTACCACATTTTGAAATTTATTCAAAATTTTTGGTGGGGGGCAACTTCAGAAATATCAAATTCCATACAAAGTGTCAGTATTTTCAGGAATCAGTAACGAATGCACTAATTACTTTGTTAGTGCTTGAAGAGGGCGCAAATTCACGCTGACCACCAAAGATATTTTACTTGTAGCACCTACACTAATTAAGCACTAACGTTAGGGTTTGGTGCACGAAGAAGCACTAACGATGCACTAAGGATTGTACTGGAAATGATCATTAGTGCTTTTTAATTTAGCAGAAATTTGACACAGTGAAAAACTCCCCTTAAATTTCTTATGTGAGTTTCCTGAGATGTAACTGGCCATAACTACACTAATAGTGAAGCACTAACGAAAACAGCTCTAATTTTTTCGTTATTGGTTGAAGTGGGGCGCCAAGTTCATGAAAGCTTCCAAAGGTTTTTTTACTTGTAGGACCTACATTAATGAAGAACTAACGTTAGGTGTTAATGCACTAAGAAACACTAACGATTTCAGTAGAAGAGGTCATTAGTGATTTTGATTTTGGCGGAAATTTGACGCAATGAAAAATTCCACATGAATCTCTTACGGGATTTTTGTGGCATATAATTGGCCATATCTACATCAATAGTTAAGCATTAACGGAACTATGAGTGTTTTGCAGAAGCGCTAACGATACATTAACGAATGGACTTATTTTTCGTTACTGCTTGAAGTGGGAACCAAGTTCACGCTGGCCCGCAAAGGTTTCTTACTTGTAGCACCTACACTAATGAAGCACGAAACTTAGGTGTTGGTGCACTAGGAAGCACTAATATTACAAGGAAAGAAAACTTTCGAATTTATCGTGAACTTAGCCCCCACTACAAGCACTAACGAAAAAATTAGTTTTATACGTTAGTGAATTGTTAGTACTTCTAGAAGATACAAGTAGTTTCGTTAGTGTTTCACCATTAGTGTAGAAATGGGCAATTATAAGTCTCAAAACTCCCATAAGAAACACATGGGGAATTATTCATTGTATCAAATTCCCATCTCATTCAAAAGCACTAATTACCTCTGTTAGTGCAATTGTTAGTGCATCGTAATTGCTTCTTAGAGCACAAACACCTAACGTTAGTGCTTCATTAGTGTAGGTGTTACAAGTAAAAAAACCTATGGAGAAGTCAGCGTGAATTTCGCACCGACACTTTAAGCACTAACGGAAAAAATAGTTCGATTCGTTAGTGCTTCTATAAAGCACTAACAATTTCGTTAGTGCTTCACTATTAGTGTAGTTATGGCCAATTACATATCACGAGACTCACAAGAAATTTAGGCAAATTTTTCATTGAATCAAATTTCCGCCAAATTCAAAATCACTAATGATATCTTGTAGAGCGATCGTTAGTGCATTGTTAGTGCTTCTTAGCGCATCTACACCTAAGGTTAGTGCTTCATTAGTAAATGTGCTACAATTAAAATACCTTTTGAGGCCAGAGTGAACTTAGCGCCCCCACTTCAAGCACTAACTAAAACTTAGTGCCATTCGTTAGTGCATTGGTATTGCTTCTGGAAAACAGTAACAATTTAGTTAGAACTTCAATATTAGTTTACTTATGGCCAATTACATGTAACGAAACACATAATAAATTTATGGGAAATTTTTCATTGCGTCAAATTTCCGTCAAATTCAAGAGTACTAATGATCTATTCTAGTGCAATCGTTAGTGCATCGTTAGTGCTTCTAGTAAACACTAACAGTTTCGTTTGTTCTTCAATATTAGTGTAGTTATGGACAATTACATGTCAGTAAACTCCTATAAGATATTTATTGGGAATTTTTAATTGCATCAAATTTCCGCCATATTCAAAAGCACTAATGATATCTTCCAGTGCAATTGTTAGTGGTTCTTAGTGCACCAACCCCTAACGTTAGTACTTCATTAGTGTAGGTGCTACAGGTACAATATCTTTGGAGGGCACGGTGAACTTGCGTCAACTTCAAGCACTAACAAAAAATTAATCCCATTCATTAGTGTATCGTTAGTGCTTCTAGAAAGCACTAAATGTTTGTATGAAATTTGATATTTCTTAAGTTGGTCCCACCAGAAATCTTGAATAAATCCCAAAATATGGTAATGCTAACCTTAATGCTTAGTGCATTTAAGTGCACTAACGATGCAATAACGATTGTCTTTAACTGCATGTTTCTACCTCTATTTGTATAGAATTTGATATTTCTGAAGTTGGCCCCCATCTAAAATCTTGAATAAATCCCAAAATATTGTAGCACTAACGTCAGTGTTTAGTATTTTAAGTGCACTAACGATGCACTAACGATTGCCGTTAACTCTATGTTCCTATCTCTTTTTGTATAGAATTTGAAATTACTGAAGTTGCCCATCCCACCGAAAATCTTGAATGAATTCCAAAATATGGTAGCACCAACGATAGTGCTTAGTACGTTTAAGTGCACTAACGATGCACTAACGTTTGCCATTAACCCCATGTTTCTATCCCTATTTGTATAGAATTTGATATTTCTGAAGTTGACCACCCCACCAAATTTTGTGAATAAATCTCAAAATATAGTAGCGCTAACGTTAGTGCTTAGTGCGTTTAAGTGCACTAATGATGCACTAATGATTGCTGTTAACACTATGTTTCTAGCTTTATTTGTATACAATTTGATATTTCTGAAGTTGTCCCCCCACCAAAAATCTTGAATAAATCCCAAAATATGATAGCACTAACGTTAGTGCTTAGTGCTTATAAGTGCACTAACGATTCCCGTTAACTCAATGTTTCTATCTCTATTTGTATTGAATTTGATGTTTCTGAAGTTTGCCCCCCACTTTAAAACTATTATAACTTCGTACCGGAAGTGGTACAAACGAAACTTTTTGCGGTACATTCCGGCACAAACTTAGCACAAATGATTGGCATAGGTTTTGTTTCGAAATTCCAAGGTTGGAGGCTGTTGTTTCTATAGTCCGCCACTTTAAAACCCTTATAACTTCGTACCGGAGGTGGTACAAACGAAAATTTTTGCGGTAAATTCCGGCACAAACGTAGCACAAACGATTGCCATAGGTTTTGTTTCGAAATTCCAGGGTAGGGGGTTGCCGTTTCCCCAGCCCCCACATTAAAACTCCTAAAACTTCGTACAGGAAGTGGTACAAACGAAAATGTTTGCGGTACATTCCGGCACAAACGTAGCACAAACGATTGGCATAGGTTTTGTTTCGAAATTCCAAGGTTCGAGTTTGCCATTTCTCCAGTCCCCCACTTTAAAACCCTTATAACTTCGTACCGGAAGTGGTACAAACGAAAATTTTTGCGGTACATTCCGCCACAAACGTAGCACAAACGAATGCCATAGTTTTTGTTTTGAAATTCCAAATTTTGAGGCTGCCGTTTCTCCAGCCCCCCACTTTAAAACCCTTATAACTTCGTACCGGAAGTGGTATAAACGAAAATTTTTGCGGTTCATTCCGGCACAAACGTAGCACAAACGATTGGCATAGGTTTTGTTTTGAAATTTTAAGGTGGGGGGCTGCCGTTTCTCCAGCCCCCACTTTTAAACCCTTATAACTTCGTACCGGAAGTGGTACAAACGAAAATTTTTGCGGTACATTCAGGCACAAACCTAGCACAAACAATTGGCATAGGTTTTGTTTTGAAATTCCTAGGTGGAAGGCTGCCATTTCCCCAGCCCCCCACTTCAAAACCCTTATAACTGCGTACCGGAAGTGGTACAAACGAAAATGTTTACGGTACATTCCGGCACAAACGTAGCACAAAGAATTAGCATAGGTTTTTGTTTCGAAATTCCAAGTTTGGAGGCAGCCGTTTCTCCAGCCCCCACTTTAAAACCCTTATAACTTCGTACCGGAAATGGTAGAAACGTAAATTTTTGCGGTACATTCCGGCACAAACGTAGCACAAACAATTGGCATAGCTTTTGTTTCGAAATTCCAAGGTTGGAGGCTTCCGTTTCTCCAGCCCCACCACTTTGAAACCCTTATAACTTCGTACCGGAAGTGGTACAAACGAAATATTTAGCGGTACATTGCGGCACAAACGTAGCACAAACGATTGCCATAGGTTTTGTTCGAAATTCCAAGTTTGAAGGCTGCCTTTTCTCCTGCCCCCCCCCACTTTAAAACCCTTTTAACTTCGTACCGGAAGTGCTACAAACGAAAATTTTTGCGGTACATTCCGGCACAAACGTTGCACAAACGAATGCCATAGTTTTTGTTTCGAAATTCCAAATTTTGAGGCTGCCGTTTCTCCAGCCCCCCACTTTAAAACCCTTATAACTTCGTACCGGAAGTGGTACAAACGAAAATTTTTGCGGTACATTCCGGCACAAACGTAGCACAAACGATTGCCATAGGTTTTGTTTCGAAATTCCAAGTATGGAGGCTGCCGTCTCTCCAGCCCCCCCACTTTAAAACCCTTTTAACTTCGTACCGGAAGTGGTACAAACGAAAATTTTTGCGGTACATTCCGGCAGAAACGTAGCACAAACGATTGGCATATGTTTTGTTTTGAAATTTATAGGTGGGGGGGCTGCCGTTTCTCCAGCCCCCCACTTTAAAACCCTTATAACTTCGTACCGGAAGTAGTACAATCGAAAATTTTTGCGGTACATTCCGGCACAAACGTAGCACAAACGATTGGCATAGGTTTCGTTTCAAAATTCTAAGGTGTGGGGGCTGCCGTTTCCCCAGTCCCCCACTTTAAAATTATTATAACTTCGTACCGGAAGTGGTACAACCGAAAATTTTTGCGGTACATTCCGTCAAACGTAGCACAAGCGATTAGCATAGTTTTTGTTCCGAAATTCCAAGGTTGGAGGCTGCCGTTTCCCCAGCCCCCACTTCAAAACCCTTATAACTTCGTACCGGAAGTGGTACAGACAAAAATTTTTGCGGTACATTCCGGCACAAACGTAGCACAAACGATTGCCATAGGTTTTGTTTCGAAATTCCAAGTTTGGAGGCTGCCGCTTCTCCAGCCCCCCACTTTAAAACCCTTATAACTTCGTACCGGAAGTGGTACAAACGAAAATTTTTGCGGTACATTCCGGCACAAACGAATGCCAAAGTTTTTGTTTCGAAATTCCAAGTTTTGAGGCTGCCGTTTCTCCAGCCCCCCCACATTAAAACCCTTATAACTTCGTACCGGAAGTGGTACAAACGAAAATTTTTGCGGTACATTCCGGCAGAAACGTAGCACAAACGATTGGCATATGTTTTGTTTTGAAATTTCTAGGTGGGGGGGCTGCCGTTTCTCCAGCCCCCCACTTTAAAACCCTTATAACTTCTTACCGGAAGTAGTACAAACGAAAATTTTTGCGGTAAATTCCGGCACAAACGTAGCACAAACGATTGCCATAGATTTTGTTTCGAAATTCCAGGGTAGGGGGTTGCCGTTTCCCCAGCCCCCACATTAAAACTCCTAAAACTTCGTACAGGAAGTGGTACAATACGAAGCAAAAAACCTGCAACATGAAAGTTTAAGTTCATTGTGAAACTACGCCAACAACATAGGCAACCAACCTAACGTCTTTGTGGCACTGATCACGCCAGGATAACCTTCGGCTTCGTCCCCCTGCACACTTCGTTTGGAGCAAGAAATGCATAGACCACGTGACTACAAATCACAAATTTCTCACAAGATGGAGTAATAGATTGAGGTTCTTCTCATTTCTCTTCTCATTTTACATCCTCAGTTTTAAAGAGAGAGAAAGAGAAAAAGGTCAACGTGATAAAAACTAAATAAAGAGGAATATACGAAATATAAAGGAAAAGAAAACGTGCGCATATATTGACAAATGACACATGCACTTCAAAGGAGACCACCTCAAATTTTGTTATGAACCATATATAATAACTGTGAGAATCAGCAAACCACAAAGACATAATTACACACAGTAAGTGTTATATAACACATATTTATTTAAATAAATAAAAATGCTTGCAGAAAGCTGAAAATGTCTTTAAAATCTCAACCATAACTGAAACAAGAGATTACTTCTCTATTGTTTTTCTTCGTAGCATCCATCTACATGGAGAAATGAGAAAGAGAGAACATCTTAAGAGATTCGCACGTATACAATATCGGAAACTGCTAAATGGAAAAAAATACAGTCTTTGGATGGGATTCGAACCCAGAACCATATTATTAGAAATCCCACACTCTAACGATGTAGCTAGTCTGACAGTAATACCCTGTTCCTCCATCATTACCTATGAAAGATGGAATGGAGTCTGCAGAAAACTACGTCTAACATGTCCACGACAGACCGCCTATAACCTATGTCTAATTGGTACTTAAAAAAGCTAGTTCTACACGTGCATAGAAAAGTAAAATCAAATGAGTAGTTAGTACACATCACTTTGTCTGTCTCACTCTATCTCTGACTATAGAAATCGAGGAAGAAGAAAAAGGTATAGAGGTGAGAACATAGGAAGAACAAGCAAAAATATAAGTTGCAGAAACTGAATATCAAGGGGAGAGAGAGAGAGACATAGAGAGAGAGAAAAATAGAGGTACGGAGCAAATGATTTAATATACATCGGAAAAGAAGGTTCACAACTGTGCTATACATTTAATGTATTGAATACTCTGCAGGCCCGTATCCACGGGGGGGCTAGGGGGGCCGGGACCCCCCTAAACTTTGGCCGGCCCCAATAAAGGTTTCACGATAGGCTTGCAAATGAACTATAATATGGTGATGAAGTATAATATGATTGGGTCGGGCTCCCCCTAACTTCGGCCCCCCCCCCCTAAATTTTTGGGCTGGCTACGGGCCTGATACTCTGTTTCTTCTAAATTGCTTGCTAGATGATAAATATTAATTTGTAAAAACGTAGCAAATGCCCGCGTTGTCTTGTTTTCTTACTCTTTCAGTAATAGTGGAAAACGTGGTTTATGCAACATAATAAATTACTACTTTTCCCACAACAACCATGTAGTTGTTGTTGATGATTTTGAGTTTAACGTCCGTTGAGCAGCGAGACTATATGAGACGTGGACCTACTTATTAACGTGGAATCCGAACCATATGAGCTGCTGCCGGGAATCGAAGCAACCATGTACTGTTGGTAAGAAATTTCTAAGCAAAAGAAAAATCTGATCAGCAAAATACATAAAACGATAGTCCTGCAAACTATTACTTAAAGAGAATTTATTGTAAAATCAATACATCCATGTGGCGGTATATATTCGTAAAGTGATTAGAAAACTTAATATTAAACTGTCGATCACATCGTTTTACTTATTTGAATTCAATGTCGTATAGATTCGGTTTTAGCTCTAGATTTCAGCGTTCTCACTTCGATTCTTAACTTGTTGGAAATATGCATTAATCGAAATTATAAAAGTATACGAAATTTAACTAGCTAAAAGAAGAGAATAACTTAAAAATCCGGATTAGAGTACGTCGTCGCCAACATGTGCTTTTATTTCAGGGAGCATAAAGTCGAGAAGATCAACATTTTTTTTACCATTAAGTCGGCCTATAATTCGATGGATACCACCTCAACCTGCAGTCTCGCATATCCATCCCCAACAGTGAATCGTCACATGACCCATTCGCGCTGAACGGGCCATATATTGTGGATCAAACCGTCTTCCAGATGGGCGATACACACGTGTTTTCCCAAAGTTTCCAGTGGAAAATATTTTCTCATCTGTAAAGACAACAGTGCCCCAGTGACAAGTAATATTTAGCTCTGCAAACGCCAGTCTATCGACTTTGTGATCTTCTGTCAATCTCTCCTTAACAGCAGCCCGGAAGGACCTTAAGCCTGCGGCCCGAAGTCGCCGTCGGACTGTAGTTACATCACCTGGAAAGGCGGTAGACTGCTGCAGTTGTCGGGCACACATGAAAGGCTGTCGACAGCATTGATCAACTAATCGTTGGTCTTGTGTCGGTGAGGACACTCGTGGCCGACCACTTCCAGATTTTCGAGTTAGACTTCCAGTTTCCTCATATTTTTTTCCACCATCTGAACGCTGCTGCACGATGCACGCCTAATCGAGCGCCTGCTTCAGGAACACTCAATCCCGCATGTTCAATAAGAGCGATAACACTCTCACGTACAGAATGATCATATTGCGCCATTCTTACACAAAAGTAAAAGTGCTAAAAACGTCTTTGAATATACGATAATGCACAATATTGCTATACATGACGTCGTATTATGAAAAACATGCGAAGAAGAAGTAGATGTGCCTGTAATCAACTGTTGTTGCACGCAAAAATACTCACTCCCTGTTAGTAACAAAATATTTTCCATTTTTTTTTAAATCCAATACACTAGAATATAGTAGCAGTTACTATCTTTCAAGAACATAACTTCCATCGAGTGGTGGGCATAAACAAAAGCTCGTAACTATGCAACAGTTAACTTCCATCAAAACCCCCGAAGCACTTTACAGATTTAATCTGATTTATTTGTGCAATTTAGATACATATAAGATTACAACTTGTCTGGGAAATTTGTTCATACTCGTCTAAAACAGTTCTATTCTATTATTCGCCACTCGTATACATTATATGACAAACAACAAATCAGAAACAAGTAAAGTGCAAATACTCTAGACAATATTTTTCAAAACGTACTAGAGAATTAAGATATAGCCGAGCGGTTTAGTAGAGTAGTCTACTACCTCCGCCTTCTCGTGTTCAAACCCACCTGAGGTTTGTGTCTATTCTCTGCTTTCTTTCTTGTGCTTTCACAACGAACGTTTTTTCTATAATTCCTATAAGCTATGACTTGCAAACCCTAAACAAAATACACATGTTTATTGTAATACTCTAATCCGGATTTTTATGTTATTCTCTTCTTTTAGCTAGTTAAATTTCGTATACTTTTATAATTTCGATTAATGCATATTTCCAACAAGTTAAGAATCGAAGTGAGAACGCTGAAGTCTAGAGCTAAAACCGAATCTATACGACATTGAATTCAAATAAGTAAAACGATGTGATCGACAGTTTAATATTAAGTTTTCTAATCACTTTACGAATATATACCGCCACATGGATGTATTGATTTTACAATAAATTCTCTTTAAGTAATAGTTTGCAGGACTATCGTTTTATGTATTTTGCTGATCAGTTTTTTCTTTTGCTTAGAAATTTCTTACCAACAGTACATGGTTGCTTCGATTCCCGGCAGCAGCTCATATGGTTCGGATTCCACGTTAATAAGTAGGTCCACGTCTCATATAGTCTCGCTGCTCAACGGACGTTAAACTCAAAATCATCAACAACAACTACATGGTTGTTGTGGGAAAATTAGTAATTTATTATGTTGCATAAACCACGTTTTCCACTATTACTGAAACAGTAAGAAAACAAGACAACGCGGGCATTTGCTACGTTTTTACAAATTAATATTTATCATCTAGCAAGCAATTTAGAAGAAACAGAGTATCAGGCCCGTAGCCAGCCCAAAAATTTAGGGGGGGGGGCGACCGAAGTTAGGGGGAGCCCGACCCAATCATATTATACTTCATCACCATATTATAGTTCATTTGCAAGCCTATCGTGAAACCTTTATTGGGGCCGGCCAAAGTTTAGGGGGGGCCCGGCCTCCCTAGCCCCCCGTGGAGACGGGCCTGCAGAGTATTCAATACATTAAATGTATAGCACAGTTGTGAATCTTCTTTTCCGATGTATATTAAATCATTTGCTCCGTTCCTCTATTTTTCTCTCTGTCTCTATGTCTCTCTCTCTCTCCCCTTGATATTCAGTTTCCTGCAACTTATATTTTTGCTTGTTCTTCCTATGTTCTCACCTCTATACTTTTTTCTTCTTCCTCGATTTCTATAGTCAGAGATAGAGTGAGACAGACAAAGTGATGTGTACTAACTACTCATTTGATTTTACTTTTCTATGCACGTGTAGAACTAGCTTTTTTAAGTACCAATTAGACATAAGTTATAGGCGGTCTATCGTGGACATGTTAGATGTAGTTTTCTGCAGACTCCATTCCATCTTTCATAGGTAATGATGGAGGAACAGGGTATTACTGTCAGACTAGCTACATCGGTAGAGTGTGGGATTTCTAATACTATGGTTCTGGGTTCGAATCCCATCCAAAGACTGTAATTTTTTCCATTTAGCAGTTTCCGATATTGTATACGTGCGAATCTCTTAAGATGTTCTCTCTTTCTCATTTCTCCATGTAGATGGATGCTACGAAGAAAAACAATAGAGAAGTAATCTCTTGTTTCAGTTATGGTTGAGATTTTAAAGACATTTTCAGCTTTCTGCAAGCATTTTTATTTGTTTAAATAAATATGTGTTATATAACACTTACTGTGTGTAATTATGTCTTTGTGGTTTGCTGATTCTCACAGTTATTATATATGGTTCATAACAAAATTTGAGGTGGTCTCCTTTGAAGTGCATGTGTCATTTGTCAATATATGCGCACGTTTCATTTTCCTTTATATTTCGCATATTCCTCTTTATTTAGTTTTTATCACGTTGACCTTTTCTCTTTCTCTCTCTTTAAAACTGAGGATGTAAAATGAGAAGAGAAATGAGAAGAACCTCAATCTATTACTCCATCTTGTGAGAAATTTGTGATTTGTAGTCACGTGGACTATGCATTTCTTGCTCCAAACGAAGTGTGCAGGGGGACGAAACCGAAGGTTATCCTGGCGTGATCAGTGCCACAAAGACGTTAGGTTGGTTGCCTATGTTGTTGGCGTAGTTTCACAATGAACTTAAACTTTCATGTTGCAGGTTTTTTGCTTCGTATTGTACAAACGAAAATGTTTGCGGTACATTCCGGCACAAACGTAGCAGAAACGATTGGCATAGGTTTTGTTTCGAAATTCCAAGGTTCGAGTCTGCCATTTCTCCAGTCCCCCACTTTAAAACCCTTATAACTTCGTACCGGAAGTGGTATAAACGAAAATTTTTGCGGTTCATTCCGGCACAAACGTAGCACAAACGATTGGCATAGGTTTTGTTTTGAAATTTTAAGGTGGGGGGCTGCCGTTTCCCCAGCCCCCACTTTTGAACCCTTATAACTTCGTACCGGAAGTGGTACAAACGAAAATTTTTGCGGTACATTCAGGCACAAACCTAGCACAAACAATTGGCATAGGTTTTGTATTGAAATTCCTAGGTGGGGGGCTGCCGTTTCCCCAGCCTTCCACTTCAAAACCCTTATAACTGCGTACCGGAAGTGGTACAAACGAAAATGTTTACGGTACATTCCGGCACAAACGTAGCACAAAGAATTAGCATAGGTTTTTGTTTCGAAATTCCAAGTTTGGAGGCAGCCGTTTCTCCAGCCCCCACTTTAAAACCCTTATAACTTCGTACCGGAAATGGTAGAAACGTAAATTTTTGCGGTACATTCCGGCACAAACGTAGCACAAACAATTGGCATAGCTTTTGTTTCGAAATTCCAAGGTTGGAGGCTTCCGTTTCTCCAGCCCCACCACTTTGAAACCCTTATAACTTCGTACCGGAAGTGGTACAAACGAAATATTTAGCGGTACATTGCGGCACAAACGTAGCACAAACGATTGCCATAGGTTTTGTTTCGAAATTCCAAGTTTGAAGGCTGCCTTTTCTCCAGCCCCCCCACTTTAAAACCCTTATAACTTCGTACCGGAAGTGCTACAAACGAAAATTTTTGCAGTACATTCCGGCACAAACGTAGCACAAACAAATGCCATAGTTTTTGTTTCGAAATTCCAAATTTTGAGGCTGCCGTTTCTCCAGCCCCCCACTTTAAAACCCTTATAACTTCGTACCGGAAGTGGTACAAACGAAAATTTTTGCGGTACATTCCGGCACAAACGTAGCACAAACGATTGCCATAGGTTTTGTTTCGAAATTCCAAGTATGGAGGCTGCCGTCTCTCCAGCCCCCCACTTTAAAACCCTTTTAACTTCGTACCGGATGTGGTACAAACGAAAATTTTTGCGGTACATTCCGGCAGAAACGTAGCACAAACGATTGGCATATGTTTTGTTTTGAAATTTATAGGTGGGGGGCTGCCGTTTCTCCAGCCCCCCACTTTAAAACCCTTATAACTTCGTACCGGAATTAGTACAATCGAAAATTTTTGCGGTACATTCCGGCACAAACGTAGCACAAACGATTGGCATAGGTTTCGTTTCATAATTCCAAGGTGTGGGGGCTGCCGTTTCCCCAGTCCCCCACTTTAAAATTATTATAACTTCGTACCGGAAGTGGTACAACCGAAAATTTTTGCGGTACATTCCGTCAAACGTAGCACAAGCGATTAGCATAGTTTTTGTTTCGAAATTCCAAGGTTGCAGGCTTCCGTTTCTGCAGCACCTCCAGTTCAATACCCTTATAACTTCGTACCGGAAGTGGTACAGACAAAAATTTTTGCGGTACATTCCTGCACAAACGTAGCACAAACGATTGCCATAGGTTTTGTTTCGAAATTCCAAGTTTGGAGGCTGCCGCTTCTCCAGCACCCCACTTTAAAACCCTTATAACTTCGTACCGGAAGTGGTACAAACGAAAATTTTTGCGGTACATTCCGGCACAAACGAATGCCAAAGTTTTTGTTTCGAAATTCCAAGTTTGGAGGCTGCCGTTTCTCCAGCCCCCCCACTTTAAAACCCTTATAACTTCGTACCGGAAGTGGTACAAACGAAAATGTGTACGGTACATTCCGGCACAAACGTAGCACAAACGATTACCATAGGTTTTGTTTCGAAATTCCAAGTTTGGTGGCTGCCGTTTCTCCAGCCCCCCACTTTAAAACCCTTTTAACTTCGTACGGGAAGTGGTACAAACGAAAATTTTTGCGGTACATTCCGGCACAAACGTAGCACAAACGATTGGCATACCTTTTGTTTCGAAATTCCAAGGTAGGAGTCTTCCGTTTCTGCAGCCCCCCACTTTGAAACGCTTATAACTTCGTACCGGAAGTGGTACAAACGAAATTTTTTGCGGTACATTCCGGCACAAACGTAGCACAAACGATTGCCATAGGTTTTGTTTCGAAATTCCAAGTTTGGAGGCTGCCGTTTCTGCAGCCCCCCCACTTTGAAACCTTATAACTTCGTACCGGAAGTGGTACAAACGAAAATTTTTGCGGTACATTCCGGCACAAACGTAGCACAAACGATTGGCATATGTTTTGTTTTGAAATTTCTAGGTGGGGGGCTGCCGTTTCTCCAGCCCCCCACTTTAAAACCCTTATAACTTCGTACCGGAAGTAGTACCAACGAAAATTTTTGCGGTAAATCCCGGCACAAACGTAGCACAAACGATTGCCATAGGTTTTGTTTCGAAATTCCAGGGTAGGGGGTTGCCGTTTCCCCAGCCCCCCACTTCAAAACCCTTATAACTGCGTACCGGAAGTGGTACAAACGAAAATGTTTACGGTACATTCCGGCACAAACGTAGCACAAAGAATTAGCATAGGTTTTTGTTTCGAAATTCCAAGTTTGGAGGCAGCCGTTTCTCCAGCCCCCACTTTAAAACCCTTATAACTTCGTACCGGAAGTGGTACAAACGAAATATTTGGCGGTACATTGCGGCACAAACGTAGCACAAACGATTGCCATAGGTTTTGTTTCGAAATTCCAAGTTTGGAGGCTGCCGTTTCTGCAGCCCCCCCACTTTGAAACCCTTATAACTTCGTACCGGAAGTGGTACAAACGAAAATTTTTGCGGTACATTCCGGCACAAACGTAGCACAAACGATTGGCATATGTTTTGTTTTGAAATTTCTAGGTGGGGGGCTGCCGTTTCTCCAGCCCCCCACTTTAAAACCCTTATAACTTCGTACCGGAAGTAGTACAAACGAAAATTTTTGCGGTAAATCCCGGCACAAACGTAGCACAAACGATTGCCATAGGTTTTGTTTCGAAATTCCAGGGTAGGGGGTTGCCGTTTCCCCAGCCCCCCACTTCAAAACCCTTATAACTGCGTACCGGAAGTGGTACAAACGAAAATGTTTACGGTACATTCCGGCAGAAACGTAGCACAAACGATTGGCATATGTTTTGTTTCGAAATTCCAAGGTTGGAGGCTTCCGTTTCTCCAGCCCCACCACTTTGAAACCCTTATAACTTCGTACCGGAAGTGGTACAAACGAAATATTTGGCGGTACATTGCGGCACAAACGTAGCACAAACGATTGCCATAGGTTTTGTTTCGAAATTCCAAGTTTGAAGGCTGCCTTTTCTCCAGCCCCCCCCCACTTTAAAACCCTTATAACTTCGTACCGGTAATGCTACAAACGAAAATTTTTGCGGTACATTCCGGCACAAACGTAGCACAAACGAATGCCATAGTTTTTGTTTCGAAATTCCAAATTTTGAGGCTGCCGTTTCTCCAGCCCCCAACTTTGAAACCCTTATAACTTCATACCGGAAGTAGTACAAATGAAATATTTAGCGGTACATTGCGGCACAAACGTAGCACAAACGATTGCCATAGGTTTTGTTTCGAAATTCCAAGTTTGAAGGCTGCCTTTTCTCCAGCCCCCCCACTTTAAAACCCTTATAACTTCGTACCGGAAGTGCTACAAACGAAAATTTTTGCGGTACATTCCGGCACAAACGTAGGACAAACGAATGCCATAGTTTTTGTTTCGAAATTCCAAATTTTGAGGCTGCCGTTTCTCCAGCCCCCCACATTAAAACCCTTATAACTTCGTACCGGAAGTGGTACAAACGAAAATTTTTGCGGTACATTCCGGCACAAACGTAGCACAAACGATTGCCATAGGTTTTGTTTCGAAATTCCAAGTTTGGAGGCTGCCGTCTCTCCAGCCCCCCACTTTAAAACCCTTTTAACTTCGTACCGGAAGTGGTACAAACGAAAATTTTTGCGGTACATTCCGGCAGAAACGTAGCACAAACGATTGGCATATGTTTTGTTTTGAAATTTATAGGTGGGGGGCTGCCATTTCTCCAGCCCCCCACTTTAAAACCCTTATAACTTCGTACCGGAATTAGTACAATCGAAAATTTTTGCGGTACATTCCGGCACAAACGTAGCACAAACGATTGGCATAGGTTTCGTTTCAAAATTCCAAGGTGTGGGGGCTGCCGTTTCCCCAGTCCCCCACTTTAAAATTATTATAACTTCGTACCGGAAGTGGTACAACCGAAAATTTTTGCGGTACATTCCGTCAAACGTAGCACAAGCGATTAGCATAGTTTTTGTTTCGAAATTCCAAGGTTGCAGGCTTCCGTTTCTGCAGCACCTCCAGCTCAATACCCTTATAACTTCGTACCGGAAGTGGTACAAACGAAAATTTTTGCGGTACATTTCGGCACAAACGTAGCACAAACGATTGACATAGGTTTTGTTTTGAAATTCCTAGGTTGGAGGCTGCCGTTTCCCCAGCCCCCCACTTCAAAACCCTTATAACTCCGTACCGGAAGTGGTACAGACAAAAATTTTTGCGGTACATTTCGGCACAAACGTAGCACAAACGATTGCCATAGGTTTTGTTTCGAAATTCCAAGTTTGGAGGCTGCCGCTTCTCCAGCCCCCCACTTTAAAACCCTTTTAACTTCGTACCGGAAGTGGTACAAACGAAAATTTTTGCGGTACATTCCGGCACAAACGAATGCCATAGTTTTTGTTTCGAAATTCCAAGTTTTGAGGCTGCCGTTTCTCCAGCCCCCCCACTTTAAAACCCTTATAACTTCGTACCGGAAGTGGTACAAACGAAAATTTTTGCGGTACATTCCGGCACAAACGTAGCACAAACGATTGGCATACCTTTTGTTTCGAAATTCCAAGGTAGGAGTCTTCCGTTTCTGCAGCCCCCCCACTTTGAAACGCTTATAACTTCGTACCGGAAGTGGTACAAACGAAATTTTTTGCGCTACATTCCGGCACAAACGTAGCACAAACGATTGCCATAGGTTTTGTTTCGAAATTCCAAGTTTGGAGGCTGCCGTTTCTCCAGCCCCCCACTTTAAAACCCTTTTAACTTCGTACCGGAAGTGGTACAAACGAAAATTTTTGCGGTACATTCCGGCACAAACGTAGCACAAACGATTGGCATAGGTTTTGTTTTGAAATTCCTAGGTGGGGGGCTGCCGTTTCCCCAGCCCCCCACTTTAAAACCCTTATAATTTCGTACCGGAAGTGGTACAAACGAAAATTTTTGCGGTACATTCCGGCACAAACGTAGCACAAACGATTGCCATAAGTTTCGTTTCGAAATTCCAAGGTGGGGGGCTGCCGTTTCTCCAGCCCCCCCACTTTAAAACTATTATAACGTCGTACCGGAAGTGGTACAAACGAAAATTTTTGCGGTACATTCCGGCACAAACGTAGCACAAACGATTGGCATAGGTCTTGTTTCGAAACTCCAAGGTGGGGGGGCTGGCGAAATGCACCTATGAAAAGGGCTCAATCGGAATACTATTTTGCCTCGGGTTGATGCTGTATTAGCTCAAAGCGGCCTTGGGAGTAAGTATTTGTAGGTTATGACCAGCAAAAGGGAATGATGACTTCCTGTTTTCGACGTGCTCTTTTACAACCATCCTTTGGAGGGAGAATCCGTGGATGGTTTGTCGGAGTCCTTTGTGGTTTTCCATGTCCTCTTCGTCACTTCCAGTAGGTGTGGTTTTCGTCTGTCGTCTGCCACTATTTATTTACAAATTGTGAAACCATGTGTTCATTATGTGTGAGTGTACGGAACCTTGCAATATTATTAAGCGAGAGCGTATAGTGCATTCCAATTTCGTTTCCCAACAATGTTGTATTGTTGATGTGGTGAGATCTCTAAGGAACAACCTGCTCAGCTGGCAACGATGCTTGCTTTTAATTTAACGAAAAAAAATCTAACAAAATTTTGAAACGAAAAATTTTTCAAACAAAATTTTGAAAAAAATTCAAACAACAATTTTGAAAAAAAATTCAAACAAAAAAATGTATACAAAAGATTTGGAAACGAAAAAAAATTCAAACAAAAAATTTCAAACAAAAATATTTCGAACAAAAATTTGAAACGAAAAAGTTTCAAACAAAAAAATTTAAACAAAATTTTGAAACGAAAAAAATAACAAACAAAAATTTCAAACAAAAAAATTTGGAACGAAAAAAAATTTCATAAAAAAATTCAAACAAAAAATTTTCAATCTAAACAATTTTACGTTTCACGGTTAACCGTCAAACATTATCAGTTTTTAACTATTTGATTTCACGTTTCACAGTTAACCGTCAAACTTTATCCGGTTTTTAAATATTTGATTAACAAATAGACGGTTTTGATCATATTTATCAGTGAGTAAAAAATGTTGAACAAAACCAAGATTTTTAAATTTTAAACAAAACTTAAAACTGAATGCAGCCAAAATTTGAAAATCATCAGCCAATCAAATTGCACGAAAGATAGTGATCAACCAATCAGATTGCATGAGAGATAGCGATGAACCAATCAAATTGCATCAACAATAACTTTGCAAGTGTCAGATTACATCACCTTGTGATTAAATTTCAAAGTATTGTAGCATGTATTGCCATTCGTCTATGAGTCATACAATTCAATAAGGTTACCTATCAGATTTCGGAAAATTCAAGGTTAATTCAACCACCACCAATGATCTTAGACTATGAGCTTAACTAAAGTTCAAAGTATTGGTTCAAATTTCGCGCCTCATACTAGATTTTGTTTATCACAATTCCCAAATTTAAAGAACACCTCTCTCGATATACCTAAGTCTTAGAAGTAATCATATAATTACATGTTGTAGTTAGGTCTCAATTAGGTCAATTGCTTATCTTAGCAGAACCAACTGTTGTCTAGAAACGTGTTATTTGATAACTTCCACGAATTTTGAAAAGGAAATGAATCCCTGTACACCATTCAAACACATGATACATCATGTTGCTTACGTTTATATTTGGCGGGAATAATCGAAACCAACGACGTAATTTCATTTTGACAATTCTCAAATTATCCTACAAAGTTTCAATGTACCAATGTCCTGGACTCCTAATCCCATCATAGGTCAATAACAGATCACGTGATCATACTAGTATTTGACAATGATTTACCCAAAGAATGAGATATACCACCCAATTCTAAGAACAATTAATAATTTGACAATAAGAAGTGTACCCCTCCCAAAATTTAAGATTGGTTCATAAATTCACCTGTGTCTTATGAAAAAAGTTACAAATCATGTACTCATTCAATGATAAAGCCGTACCAGAAAGATAAAATAGGTCAATAATCTTTAAAATTTGAATAGTTGACCATAAGAGGGACACCAACTTGTTATTTGATAATTCCCAAATTTAAGGAATGGTTCTATGTACCCCCAACAAAATTTAAAAGGGAATATAAAAATATAAATGTAATAAACCTCTGTACACATTCATCCTTATCAAAGGGAATAATCACTTCCGAAATTTACATTTTGGAAAATTTTTTACCCATGAAAGGAAACGAAATTTATAAGAACCTATATTATTATACCAAATAGGGGCAATTTCCTAACTTTGAGTGTGAGTCAATGAGCCTCTGCCAAATTTTAAGATGGAAGCATCGATGAACATATATCTTAAGGAATAAAATAGACCCCTGAACGCATTCATATATTCATAAAAGATAATAAAACCGCATCAAAGGAGTCAATAACCTCCAAATTTTGAATTTTTAACATTTTTTATCCATAAAAGGTAACAAAATGGACCACCCAAATTTATACTAATACATATTAGGGTCCTATAGTACTATATTAAATGTTTAAATTTGGCAATTTTCAAAATTTAAGGTAGAAGCCAATGTACTACTTCCAATTTTTCAACGAACGCACCAATGTATCTATATCTTAAGAATAAAAATAGACCCCTATACATGCCCATATAATCATATAAGATGATAAGGCCTCATCAAAGGGGGTCAATATCCTCCGAAATTTGATTTTTTTCGTAGTTCTTTACCAGTGAAAGGGAACGAGGTGGACCATCCAAATTTATAGTGGTGCATATTGAAGTCCTGTAATATGATACCAAATAATTATATTAAATAATTTCTAAAATTGACTGCATGAGCCAAGGTACCCCCTCCCAAATTTTTAAAGGGGTGTATGAATGTATCCATGTCTTATGATAGGAAATTAATTCCCTATACATTACTATATAACTATATAAGTTAATAGGACCTCATCAAAGAGGATGAATTGTGCCTAAAGCTAAACGCATGGTACAACATATTGCTTATGTTTATATTTTGGCAATTTTTTACCCATGAAAGGGAACTAGGTGGACCACCCAAATTTATTTGGATACATGTTGAGGCCCTGTACTATCATACCAAATGCTTAAATTGGAAAATTTCCAAATTTGAAGGGGTGGGCCAAGGTACCCCTCCCAGGCTGCATCAATGTACCTATGCTTTATGATAGGGAATGAACCCCTATACACGACCATATAAGGTAATAGGACCTCATTGAAGGGGACAAATTGGGCCAAAAACCTCCGAAATTTAATTTTTTGGCAATGTTGTACCCCTAAAGGGAACGAGGTGGACCACCAAATTTATAGTGATCTATATTAGGGTTCTATACTATAATACCAAATGTTTAAATTGGACAATTTCCAAAATTAAAGGGATGGGCCAAGGTACCCCTCCCGGGGTGCATCGATATACCCCTGTCTTATGATAGGGAATGGACCTCTATACATGACCATATAAGGTAATAAGACCTCATCAAAGGGGAAAAATTTGGGCCAAAAACCAAACACGTGGTTATACTAAAATTTGGCAAGTTTGTATCCCTTAAAGGGAACGAGGTGGACCACCCACATTTATCATGATATATATTAGGGTCCTATACTATGATACCAAATGTTTAAATTGAGCAATTTCCAAATTGAAGGAGTGGGCCAATGTACCCCTCCCAAAAATTTAAAGGGGTGCACAAATATACCTATGTATTATGATAGATAATGGACCCCTATACATGACCATATAACCATATAAGGTAATAGGACCTCATCCAAGGAGATAAATTAGGTTAAAAACCAAACACGTGGTACAACGTATTGCTTGCGTTGATATTTTGGCAATTTTTTTACTCCTAAAAGGGGAAGAGGTGAACCACCTAAATTTATCATAATACATACTAGCGTCCAGTACTGTAATACCAAATGTTTAAATTGGGCAATTTCCAAAATTTAAGGGGTGGGCCTAGGTACCCCTCCCAAATTTTTAAAGGGATGCACCAATATACCCATATCTTATGAAAGGAAATGGACCCCTGTATACGTCCATATAGCTATATAAAGTAATAATACCTCATCAAAGGTAATAAATTGGGTCAAAAAAACCCGAAATTTGAATTTTTGGCAATTTTTTACCCATGAAAGGGAACGACATAGACCCCAATACTACTAGAGGTGCATATTATGGTCCTAGGCTACCATACTCAATTTTTAGATTTCGCAATTTCCAAAATTTAAGGAAGTGGTCCTATGTACCCCTACCAAAATTTAGGGGGTGGGCCAAGGTACCCCTGCCAAAATTTAGAGGGGTTGGTCCTAAGTACCCCTAGGTTATTGATTCCGGGCCAAGGTCATTGGCCTTTGACCTATGACGTCACAAATATTTTTGCTGATTCGGCTCTATATACGCGGGCCCCTACTACTTCAATGTTCATACTGGAAGAGAGATATCGTCTGGTATGACTGCCGGTACCACAAGCTTAAAAGTGTAGACAACTTAACCTAAAGTTGTATAGCTTTTTTTCAAATAGCACCACGTCAGATTATTAAACGTTCCAAATCTCCATACTAAATGAAAGCATATTACATTACATTTTTAAAGGTAATTTTGCAAACTAAGTACGCTACAGCGCTACAAATATCCAACTTTTGGTGACCTCTACAGCAGTAATAATTCAAGCAAGACAAGCACAACAATCCGCATCCAAAGTATTTAGTGTCCAGTGCTACGATCATGATATGACGAATTTAGAACGAATGCGAACAACGTTACAAGGGATTGAAAATTCAACATTTTCTTCAAAAGCATTAAGTTTTAAAAGAAAATAGCTAAGTGCAATTTCCAATTACATAGGAGGTTTTCAATAGTTGTGAAGGTTATAATGCTGTTAGCAGCATTCTGATATCTTAAACCGTTCTGCACGTACGGTACAAAAGTTTGTAATACTGCTAAAATTATGTAATTTCGAGAACCTGTCGTATTACCACTTACCAAAAAGTATTGTTGCAAAGTTATAGAAGCAAAGTAAATCAAAAAATGTTTTATGTATTTATTCATTGAACAAATTCTCAGATACACTATAATTTACAATTTTACACAGGGAAATGTTAAGAAGCAAGAAAAGAAACAAGAAGAAAGAAGAAACAAGAAGACAAAAAATAAATAACAACAACAATAACATCAATAATGTCAACAAAGAGTGCAAAAGTAGTATTATTTGGTCAGCATGTGTGTTTTTGCTCTCTTAAACACCGGGTAGCTCAAAAAAAAATGTCCACCTCACTAGTTAGATTATTATAATAGATCTGTATTCTGTGAAGTTCTAATAAATACACTACTTATAGCGATATGTCAAATTTTACTATTTTTTTTATCCCTGTAAACGGCATTATGATCTTCATGTAGATTGAGAACCATGTACGTAATTGAGTGTGAAATTTATCTAAAGAGTTTTTCAAAATAAAGATCATTGAAAAACAAGTCAAATGTTCAATTCGTTGTAACTTTGTTTTTACTTGCTCAAAATACGCCATGCGATGACCGTAGTATTCGACATTAATGCACTTGGAATGTGGATTAACGTATTTGTGTTACTTGTGTTATTACCGTTGTAGAATTCTCCAAAGTTTGATTTGTTTTTTCAAAGTTTCTGATACCATAGCGTCCTTAGTTTGCAACATTACATGATAAGTGTAGTGTCCTAACTTTTCGTTTTACGTGTACATTTGAAATATATGAAAACATTACGTAGTGGTATTTGAAAATAAAATACAACTTTATGTCAAATTGGAAACATTATTAACCTTGTGGTGTCACAAGGTATCTCAAACAATGTCCCCATTCCAATATTTGCATGGTGCAAAATTTCAGCGGTTTTTGTCCATTTGTTTAACCCTCAGATACCCATGATGTTTTCTTTTAAACTTCGGGTTCCCAACAGGTGCACAAATGAACCTCAATACAAACTTTTGCAATTAGAAACATCCTTATCTGTAGCACCGATGATATTGGTATGTTTGTCCGTGTTGGGTTGTGCTTTGTTATGTTGGTTTTGTTAGTGTAGTTTAGTTTAGGGTAAGTTTATGTAAGTTAAGTTAGCGAAACAGAAATGTGTTTATATGCAATAGAACTGCATTTTTTTTTTACGGCAGGAAAGGTTGCAATATTTCAATATGAATGCAGTATTGCAACGATATATTGCAACATGTTCTAATATTTCCTGTTCTTTATTTTACTCTTTATAATAATAACATACTTGAAACAAATACGGTAACATAGATACCCAATTGGGGTACAAATGTACCCCAGTGTAGTTTTAGTCACATACGTAAGCAGACCATCTTACAACATCATTTTTATTGAGGAAAGATGTTTCCTTTCAGTCCGGCCCATAATGTAACAAACGCTAGTCAACCTCGGGAGTGTGTGATATAAAATATACAGTTAAGGAGACGGTGATGATGAGAAATGAATTAAATGGTGGAATAAATATATTGGGAGAAAAAAGAGTACCCGAGGAAACCCACAAACACATTATTTGTCCAACACAAAGTCCACTTGGTGCAAGCTTTGATCGAACCATAGACCCTACGCACCAGATATGAACGCTCTACCACTGAGCCACTGTCCCTCCACTTCCACTAAGAATTTTATATTGTATTTTTGATGCGGAACGTGTGTGTGTGATTTTCAGCCTACATTAAACAGAAAAAAATATGAATTTAGAGAATGCCTGTAAAGTTTTCTCTGCTTTCTATAGCCTATGTGTTTTTTCCCTCCAATCTCATGGCTTTTGTTTTTGGTATGCACTTTCTAAGTGCTTCTATTATTATTGTATGCATCTATATATATATATATATATATATATATATATATATATATATATATATATGTATGTGTGTGTGTGTGTGTGTATGTGTATATGGGGGGCTTTTGTAGATATTGGTTCAGCCGCACCATTTGCAGTATAGCAACACATAACCTAAGCGTATGTTTATTTTGCTCAATTATTAATCCAGCCCTGAATATACAGGGTGTCCCAAAAGTCCCCTGATATAGAATAACTCTGTTATTATTGGAAAAATGAAATCTTTGAGTTTTACGTCCCACGGTTATGCCGGTTAGGCTAAAGGAGACGGTGATTATGAGAGAAGTGAATGAAATGGTGGAATGAAGAAAGTGGGACGAAACGGGAAAATCCCGAGAAAACCCACGCACACGGTGTTTGTCCACCACAAAGTTCACTTGGCGGTGTTATTATCGGAGTTAGAACACAATATAAGAGGAGAAACCTTTTTCAAATATGATGTTTTCAATTTAAAGTAAATGTTTTTTTTTTTTTTAAATCAGACGAGCCGTTTGGACTGTACACTCTTTATGGACCCAATGTTAAATGAAAATGCAACGGTGCCATTTACCTGGACCCACAACATCAGTGAATGGAGTTATGGTTTGAAATGAGGGCTGACTATCAACACGTTAATGTAAAAGACAGTAACTTCATTAAGTTATGTTGTGGATCCGTGTAAATGGCAACGTTATATTTTCATTTAACATTGGGTGCACAAAGAGTGTACAGCCCAAACGACTCTTCTGATTAAAAATAAAAATTCTTCACTGTAGATTGAAAACATATTTGGAGAAGGTTTCTCCTGTTGCATTTTGTTGTAACTCTGATAATAACAGAGTTACCCTATGTCAGGGGACTTTTGAGACATCCTGTATTATTATAAAGGCTAGCAAAATGAATAGTTATGTAATATAATAAAATCTAAACAAGTATGTATATCTATATTTTAAGAAAATATGGAGTAGATACGGAGAAATACTTTACAATTCAACATACAAACGATTCATCTCCACTCTGATCTTCCTACTAATACCGGAAGCGATAGAACTCTATTAAAACTTCCTGTTTCAATTGTAATTCAGAAAGTATCATGCCAAATAAACCAAACTACTTCATGAGATATACAGGTGACACTACTATTTGCCAATATAAATTTCATTTCATCTCATGTTATTTTATTCCATCACGGTACTCTCAGTGCGACCACAAGCTGGTAATGTATCATGTTTTAGATAATTATTATTCTAAACATAAATAATAACATACATCTTTTTTGCCCAACGATTTAGTATACATTGCACAAAATACAACAACCGACTGGGTTATACAAATTATACCTCAACATCTTTGTGTATAGTTGCAATTACGAAAGCGCTTTCAGCAGGAAACATTCAACCGTAATAATCAAATATATTAATATCTCAACACACAACGTCCACCGCCTCTCTACGCTATTTTTTAAGTAATTAATTAATTGTTGTGCCCGGGCATTCAGCTCACTCTGTACTATTAAGTTAATATCGTGCTTAATTAAAATCTCTAATTATTAATATTATCTAATTTATTTATTCATTTATTTTAAGTTTGTTAACCAACCAACATTAGGTTACACAAACAATTCTCAAATCAAAATGTGGTTACGACCCTTCATGTTCTATTGCGAAATAATTAAATTGAAACATTCCAGCTTTCATGCTGCAGTTAAGTTGTATGTATGTACTCTAGCGACAAGATGATTGTTTAGTTTCAGGAATTAGCGTTACATACTAAGATGTTTGGCTTTTATGAATAGGATGTTTCAGTACGCAATAAGTTGTTTTCTTCCATTTTTCCGACTTCTGCTACATTTTCTACGCTTTTATACGAAAATAGCCACGAAACAGGTTTTAACTAGTGGTGGGCACAAAAACTGGTTTTTCGGTTTCCGTTTTTAGAAAAACCGAAACAGGATTTTGAAATAAAAAAAGATTTTCTCCGAAACCGGTTCGGTTTTCACAGAAACCGTTTATCGGTTTTCACCGAAACTGGTTCTCTTTTTTAAAACCGATTCTGGTTGTCTCCAAAAAGCGGTTCATATTTTATTGAAATCGGTTTCGGTTTTCTCCATAATTGGTTCAGTTTTTCATCGAAACGGGTTTCAGATTTTCGAAAACTGGTTCTATTTCTGACCAGAATAGCGTTTTCTTGGAAATTCTCGTAAAAAGAAAGTTCAAACCGAAACCGATATGCTTAAAAACCAATATGTTTAAGAAAAACTGCTTTTGTTGTAAACGGATCCAGTTTTCGGAGAAACGGAAGTCTATTCTGGTGAGAAACCGAACCGGGTATTGCAGAAAACCGAACCAGCTTTTGGCAAAACCGAATAGGTTTCGGTGAAAAATACGAACCTTTTTTGAGGAGAAAAACGAAGCCGGTTTCGGTGGAAAACGAATGGTTTTGGGGGGAACCGAAACCGGTTTCGGTGAAAAACCGAACCGGTTTTTGGAGAAAACAAAAAATGTCGTTTTTTTCAGATTTCTTTTTTGCTAGAAACCGGTTTCTGTTTTTTTATAGAAACCGGTTTTGCTCATCCCTAGTTTTAACCAGTTTGTTCTCCTGTTTTTTACATAAGGGATCGATTTCCACTCATTCTTCATCCCTAGTCGATTGGTAATAATTTTTCGATTCAGTACTCCATAAATGTTCACATTTTCTCATGGATTTGCTGGCTAGTTTGACGAAAACGAATTTATGATGAGAGTATAAATTTTGGAGTATACAACATACTAGAGTCAATTACCCGTTTCGCTGGGCTAAACTAAGAAAAATAAGTAGGGCCTAATATATTAGCGTAGTAATCCACTTTTTACTACTACTCAGCGATCCCGAAAACTATGTATTAGACACTAATATTGGACATTTTCGATCATTTGTATATATTTCCCACCCTCCTCTGAGTTGCAACGTCAAAGTGAAATCACAAAAAACATTCCAGTTCTGAATCTCATCTATGTTGAAAATGTGACCGAGATCCGTCGGGTGGTTCAAGATTTAAGTCACAAACATAGCCATTTTTATTTTTATTTGTATAGACTAGTTGAAATGTCCCATCTTCAGGGGACGATATTTTATGGAAAATATGAGCCTATTAGTCCCCTAGAATATGCATTTCAATAAAAATGTAATGATAAATACGCGTAATCTCACCTCCTTTTCACCCCACCTCTCACTATCTAAACGCTTTAGGTATTGCCATCCCCAGCTCTTTGTTACAACTTAAGGAACGAGTGAAATAGATAACGAACAACAAAGCCTTTGGTCCTGACATCCCTATGCCTTCGTGTATATGAAAAATTTGTGAAACAAATAACAAGAAGCAACGCCTGCTTCGTAGCCCCCGTGAATTCGCGGACAACGCTTCGTAAGTCATCTAATTTAGCGTTGGCCCTTGGGAAATAAAGAAGTGCATAAAACACATAAGAAAGATTAAAGGCTTTCACGTTGCCCCTGTCGATTCTCAGGCAACCCGACATGAGTTTTCTTTCCTAACTCAAGCTTAAATGTCATCGGCAGTTTCACCAATCCTCTCAGATAGCCCGAAAACTATGTATTCGACACTAATATTGGTTGTTTTTTTTTTCATTATTTTTACACATATCCTCTTCCACCATTCAGGAATATCTTGCCTAAATTTGGGCTTAAATGTTAATGGAAGAGTCACCTACGTATGATCTCAGTGACATATATATATATATATATATATATATATATATATATATATATATATATATATATATATATATATATATATATATATATATATATATATTCGACGCTAATATCGTACGTTTACGATTACGTTTACACTTGTCCCTTCCCGTCCCTCTTAGGAACACTAGGTGTCCCTTCAATTCTCCTTTTTGCCAGATTATCAGTGTACCAAGTTTGATTGAAATTCTTCCAGCTATTCCAGAGTTATGCTGCAACATACACACATACGTATCTATATAGCTACATTTTTATGTTGATGGCGATCTTTTAAAATGGAAACTTTCAAAAATGGTGAGATATCAGTCCATTTATTTCCAATAAGGAATTTATTTCCTAAGATTCATTATTCTAACTTGACGGGGCCCTGAAATACTTTTTTTTTTTTTGCATAAATCATAACACCTCTGTTTCTCCCTTAGGATATGCATTTCAATCAACTTAGTATAATATGATCGTGGGTAGGGTAAGGCTGGCAATCATGCCAAGTTGCATTTTAATTTATTCAGTAGTCATTGCGTGATGCTACTAGAGGCTCACATTTGCTTATATACGTATAATAGACTAGCCTTTGTTTAGTAGGGTGCTCCGGCCCAGACCCCATGTTTGCTCGGTCTACGTCAATACACCTCTTAAACCTACAATCCCACCAAATTTCAAGTTTCTTTTCGTATTTCAACTACCTAAAAGACAAGATCTTGTACCCCAAAGAAACGCCCATTTAAATAACATGGACATTTTTCATTTCCCCTTTAGACCCCTTAAGAACTAAAAATATTCATTTTTGGCAATTTTTCTATGGGTTACTCTAGGAAGGATACAATCACGGCAAATTTCATCATTGTAGACCTGCAGAAAATGTCTAAACATTGTTGGGTGTAGATGTCCCATATAAATAACGTGAAAAAGATTTTTCACTTCCATATAAAATAACTATAAACTTGATTTTTTTTATTTTTTAGTGATTCACTTAGGTAACGCTAAACGAAAATGTACAAGCATATCGAATTTCAAGTTGTTTTCCAGTTCCAAATACCTAAAATGTGATTTTGTAGGGGAAAAAGGGCCCATTTAAATAGCATGAGGAATATATCTATTCCCCCTTTAAACCGCCTTAAAATTGAAAATATTCACTTTTGGGAATTTTCCTGTGGGTTAGTCCTGAACGAACTTTTTTTTTCCACGATCGATGCAACTATTACAACTATTAATAGCTTTCATATTATTTTGCATTTAACCTCATATGTCCATAAAGTTTTTTAAGTTTATGTTGATATATGCGTATAAGAAATTGTTATTTATATGCACCACACACCTAGATATAACTTACCAACCAGTCAGCAAACGGAGCACAGGAACCGAGAAACAGAAAACTTGGTAACATAATTGCTTTATGAAACGAGTGACATAAAGGATGAAGATAAATGTTGTGCGCAAATCGGTCACTATGATTTTTAATTATCCCAATGTTGTTTCTTCTTCGCTAACTTTTGGCATCATTTTGCCATTATTTTGCCGTAATAAAAGCTTATTTTCCATTATTAGCCATAACAACATTTCGGATGTGGTGAGTAATTTATATCACTTTCTTGCAAAGTCCACGTTTATTTACTTCTAAGGATCGTAGAGAGATCTTAATACGCCAAAGCTTGAAACAACAATCATCCAAAAGATTTTGTAGTAATGCATATCTGTGGCTTGGGTATAAAAGGGCCAATATCACCCTTCAATTTTAACATCTATAAATGGATGTTTTCCTATGTAAGAAGAGCAAATGTCAACACGAAAGAGTTTGGAATATATACCATTCATATTAACATTTGCTTTTCTTGCACAAGAAAATATCCATTTATGGGCGTTAAAATTTGACGAACATCTCATTTTTGCGAAAAATTGCCATTGTCCCTTTTAGACCCAAGCCGCAGATATATAATTGAAGCGCTTGGAGGAAAAAGGTGTTATGTTACATTTTTCGGAACGTTGAATTCTAGCAGTTCATGCATGCGTTATATGTTCGTCATGCTACATAATACATCCTTTAGTGAGTCCTCGTCCTAGTGAAGGGATTTGGAGACGATGAAGGATGTACGTTAAGAGACATAGTTGTGAAATTCAATTTTCCCGAAATGTAAAATTTGTTACATAACACCTTTATCCTCTAAACGCTTCAACTGCCATATCTTACTTCGTTTCACGAATAGCTTACTGCAACGAATTATCATCCGAAAGCTTCTTATTCTTCTTTTTTATTCCGTTATTGGTGGTTGGAGCTTTCTTTTTCAGCATCAAGACTGTGAGTCTACATTTGAAAGTGGAATCTGATCCACAGTAATGCGGATCAAATGTCATTACTCCCTCATTGAGAATTGAACTAGAGAACCCGAGGATGTTGCATCGTTTGGCCTCATCCTCGTTTCGCCTAACCAATTATCTGACACTTTTATGACAGATAAAAGATAAGATTTATGTCCGGCATTTTAGGCGAAATAATGATACTCGTTTTGCCTAATCCTCGTTTTGCCTAAAATGCCGGACTATTAAAATATTGTCGAGATAAAACTGTAGGGAAAGTTTTCGGAAAATAGTCCCTACTATGTGAAGAACTGAGAAATACAAATTGGTTTTCTCATAACTAATTTGTAATAGAACTATCTGCTTTCGGAAAAATGTTTCGACAATTGTACAGTTATTTTTCCGTGCCATTTTGAGAATATTAATGCCCTCACAGAGTGTATAGTGGCTATATTTGAGATGAGAGAAAAACAAGTTACACCTGTTATTAATTTTGTTTAAAGGTGAGTGCCGTTCGAAAGTAACTTTTAGTTTGCAGTTTGTTTCCAAATATCTGATATTGTCAAATGGTACTGCTAATCGGTTTGTTAAAGGAAATATAATTTGTGCGTTTCTTCCTATGTGGATGCAAAAGTTATTTTATTGTATGTTTTGCTGATCTTTCAGAGGATATCATTCCAGTTTCAATGCTTTTTTTCAAACTGTTAATGAAATAGAAGGGATCTTACTGTGATTCTATTGTAATTATAATTCGTATGAAGTTTGTAAATATTTCAAGCTAGATCTGACAAAAGATCCCTAAATTTGCTCATAACTTAACAATGGACAGCTGTGATCGAAATGAGTGATTTGTGACAAATCGCTCCGCTGACAAATTGCTCTTTGAATATTTCCACAATCCATACTTCTCAATGTGTTACTAATGAAGAAAGAAGAAATATAAATTTCAAGTCTTACAATTACTTTGAAATTACAACTTTTGAGTTGGATTTCCACTCGTTTCACATACTATCTGGAATGTCTATGAGATGTATATACAATGAGATTGAAATCCGGGCTTCTCGGTCGTTCTTTCAGCAGAAAGAAGTGGAATGCTCTTCCAAACAGATGGTGGCCAACCGGGATCTGTTACGAGTGTGGTTGTCCTGCTGGTACACTCCACTTCCACTCGTATGACAGAAATAAATAAAGATATAGTTGACTCTGGAGATCTTCGTACTTCGATACAATACGGGTGAATAGTAGGTACCAAAGATCCAAAATATTGCTTACAGAAAAACACTCTAAATCAGCATTATCTTGTACGGTTCCAACCTGACACGATTACGTTTGGCTGGCACCAGATTATAGATAACCAGGGCCCGGATTTTGTTGACCTAAAATTTTCTAAAAAGTGACCTATAAAATGACACTAAAATTCCTGTAAAATGACCCTAAAATTCACAAAAGTGACCTTAAAACTTGTAGTTTTTTAAACGTTTATTTCATTAAAACCCTGACATTTTTTGAATATCTATTGGATTTTAATTATCATTTCTCGCTCATTTTCAAAAGTTTTGTTTCAGTTAGTTGCAGTCAATTGATCATTTGTGTCTTCGGTTTAAAAAAAGCAATAATATTAAAACTAAACTTTGACCAATTTAGTAAATAGCTAAGCATTTCATATTTGAATTACAGATATATATAGGTCTATATCCAGTTAAGCAACATATAAACATATAAGCTGTGATACAACAAACTAACTCAGGAACTTCGTAATTGTCAGAAAATTGAGCAGATACTTTATTCAGCATTGCAGTAGATAACTGTAATACGATTTTATTGAATTAGCAGCCTTAATTATATACGGAGCAACATTTGATATAAAAACAACATGACCATGCTGCACACCTTCAGGCCAAAGTAGGGGTATCGATTTATCGAAAGGTCTACATATTGTAAAATGGTTGACAGATTCCAACACTTCACTAGTTAGCAAAAATATTTTGCTAGGTTCGTCGGCTTTCATTGCCCCAACAATAATATTGACTATATAGCGTTCCTTCACATCACTAGTCTGTCTATAGAAACAAAAATTTTCTGAGTCCAAAGTTCCTCTCTTATTTTTCTTATTGTGTCCTCGTTACACTTCGGCATGTAATTTTTCCTAAGATTCGTTTCGTCTAAAACAGAACGACCTGTACTGACGCTCCAGGAAATCCCGCAATTTCACATTATTGAGTTTCCAAAGAGAAATATTTGACGACACAAAAACTTCGCACAACTCTTTTGAAAACTGAGGATTTGCCTTTACTATTCGAAGCACTCTCCACAAGTAACAACTGCGAACACTTGGTTTTATATTTGTTTTCAACTGCGCGTAAATGTTTTTCGTTTCTGATATGCTTTTGCACTGTGTATCTTTTCTCTGCTGCCACTTTTACTTCAAGTACTTTGCAAAGTAATATTGTACCGTCAGTACTAAAAACATCCACACCAAATTCAGAAACAATCTTTCTTAAATGAGAAGTTGTAGATGGCTTAGGCCTCCACATTCTACATACTGAAAGCATCAATTCACTCTCAAGTTGAAACTAGGAAGCACACTTAAAGAATAAAAGTTTGCAAGTGTAGATTGTATACACCAGAATAATAGATAAAAAGAATACCTGTTTAAAATCTTTCTACGTCTTATAATCTATTTTTAGTTATTCACGTAGTCATATCCTTTGTGATAAAAAAACTACAACCATCTGCTTTGGCCACTTACGAACCCCCAGCTCTCGTCAACCAGCTACAGCTTAGTGTTCATTAACTTGTTAGGAATGCAGTTTTTCCACCCAAATAATCAGGAAGCAGGAAAAAAGATCATTTAATTTCGTGTTTTTAAATCTGTAAACTGTTTTCATTTTAAGATTTCCTTATGTAGAAGAAAAAGAATAAAAAGACCATAAGTGACCTAAAAGTTACCTTAAAATATTAAAAATTGACCTGAAACTTCAAAACAGCAAAAAGTGAATAAAAGTTGACCCTAAAAAAATATATTTTTAGAACCAAGAGTTGATGGATAATGTTTTTATTTGAAGTTGCCTAGTCCTATGCGTAACAGAAAAAAGTTGACTTGTCAACAAGATCCGGGCCCTGTAGATAACTATCGGTGTGATGAGATTGAAATCGATACTCATCGCACCATGCTGCTCGTTTTTATAGTCCAGTCACGGCATTCTGTTGAGAGTGTAAGACATTAATCGCAGTGACGTTTAATTACAAGTGGTAACCTCGTGGGTTATCGGCTTCTGAAGTCCGTACAATGAAGCGAACGTTGTCTACTAACTATCCGGCTGAGCCCCTTATTTAGTTGGGTGGCCGTCTGGGCTAAAGTTTACTGATGTTCGGTTCAGTAAGTAAACTTTTGAAAACATGTATACCTTGTTCTCTTACATGTGAGTTTCTTTTTACATTGTTAAATTACTGTAGATTTCCAAATTATGCAGATTCAATATTGAAACCGGAAATATAACTTCGGGCAGCAATAGAGTTATAATGTGAGACATACAACCTGTTTATCGGAAGCTGAATTCTCACCAACAACGATTTCTCGTTATCTATTACGAATTTTAATATTTAGGAATCAATATTGAAACCGGAAGCTGTACTAGTTCTTACTACTTCTGGCTTCAATAGAAGAATGAAGCTGAGATGAAATCTATTCTTAAGATCTGGAATCCATAGAAAAAATCGTTTGGATCGATAGAAAACGTGTCGATATATGTACGATATATACTACCTAGGTATATTCGTATATATACATGGTTATAGTAAATACATAAAGGACTTTTGGTAATCCTAACTCCTCGAAAATAGTTAATATCAATCTATATATTTTGCATTTCTTAATTCTTCATATACTAGGGAATTTTATCTTAAAATTTCCCTCTAGTTGAATTTCCACGATTTTTTCTTATTGTTCGCCATTTTAGGCGTAACGAGGATTAGGGCAAGCGAGGATCTTTTTTCGCCTAAAATGGCGGACACAAATCTTATCATTTATCTGTCATAAAAGTGTCATATGATTGGTTAGGCGAAACGAGGATTAGCCCAAACGTGGCGACACGGAACTCGAGAATCAAAGATGCGTCCGCTAGACCAACGAGGATTGTGATTTCCTTTATTATTATTGCTGCCATTCGGAGGTCAACGTTTTACAGCATTAGGCGTGTGTGAGATATAGACATGAAGATTACTGAGAGATACAAAGTACATGCAGGTAACTCACCGGGAATTGAACCTGTGTCACGTACACGAAGGATTTGAACGCTAACAATTTGTCCCCAAAAAAGATATGTCTTCATCTCATGTGTCAGGCAATATTTTTATTTTTTTAATAGAAGAAAGTCATTCACTAATCCATAAATTTTCATAGTTAAAATTACAGTAGAACTGATCATTAACAAATGTAATAGAAATCCCAAGGTGGCTACTTTAAACGGGACGATGAAAATGATAATTTAAGATGGTTTTATTTATTTATTTATAATTTATGTTGAATTCTCGGAAATGTTGGGTAGCACCCTGTAGTCTGTTTCTCATATTTAACTTTCCATAGAGTTTTCAATCGTTTATCGTTAAAAGTTGCATTAGGATTCAGCTGTTGAGATGAAGTTTGTACAGTCGCTAATGCTCTCTCCTTAGGTGCGATAGGTCCCAGGTTCGATTCCCGGTGGGAATACTCGATCGAAAAGTGTTAAAGTTTTTTCAGGCCAGCCACCCTGATTGACATTTTCCTGGGTATTTCTCATTCACACGAGGCAAATGCTGGGATTGTGTCTAACATAAAGGTCCCAGACCATTTCCTTCCTTCCCTTTCCTCGGATAGTGTGATCGCCGAGGAACGTCTTCAAGTTATACGTAACGGACTAACATGGCCATAGACACCAGACACCCACAAATCTAATTCCTAATGAAGTCTATACAGCTTGAGCATTAATCTCGAACATGCGAAATTAACCAATATCAGCTCCGCTCTGGTGATAACACGGACAAGTCCCTAGGAAACACTTGGACAGCCACTTGGACAGATTACTCGTTCATGATGTTATTGGGGAAGAGTTTAAAACACACACAAATTAAGGTTAATTTATGTGAGTTAAAAACGCTTTACATTTCCGCGGCAGGTGGAGGTCCAATAAGATAATAGCATTTTCGGTTAGAAAGAGAGCTGATGGTTACAGCTGAAAACAGACATATTATACCAGTTAATAAATGCATTGGTACGATGATCAACCTCAGCTGTGAGGGTTGTGGCATTAGTTTCGCCAACAAATCACTTTTCCCTTTCCCGGAATCAAAGACTGCCTGTTTGTGATGCCAAACTCTCAAGCACATGGAATTGAATTTCTCAGTTAGGGGCAGCGACATATCTTTACTCTTAGGGAATGTTTTTGGCCATTTGTCACTCGAACCGATTTGGTGCAGAAAAAGAAAGTCCTTCGCTAAGTGAAACTTGAAGAATTGTTTTTCTTCTCGGCCACAATTCAAGAGTGAAAGAAGAGATAAAAATCACTAACTTCTGTCACTTTTCATTGCTTATCGTCTCTGGTAACCCAATATTTGCTTCGTTACAAAAAAGTCAGAATAAACAATATCTTCCATTATGGAAACAGAAAAGATGAACACTCATTCAATATGTATAAGCAGTCACATTTTTGTTAAAATTTCATATCTTAAGATTTATACAAGGAATGATACTGAAAACACGATATTTACTTGTGATATACACATCAAAACTAATTGAGTGATGAGCATTATGCAAATTTTCCTCGTGGGTAAGACGAATAATTTTGGCTTTGAAACAGTGTGTTCTCAAGGCTTAACCGCAATGCGACATCTTTTCTTCTATCATTAGATGTTCATATTGAAAATGAAATGAAATGAAATCTTTGAGTTTTACGTCCCACGGTTATGCCGGTTAGGCTAAAGGAGACGGTGATGATGAATAATGAATGAAATGGTGGAATGAAGAAAGTGGGAGGAAACGGGAGAACCCCGAGAAAACCCACGCACACGGTGTTTGTCCACCATAAAGTACACTTGGCGGAAGCTGGGTTCGAACCCGGGACCCCAAGCACCAGAGGTGAACACTCTACCACTGAGCCACGATGTTCATATTATGTCCAATACATATTCGTCTAGCGCAATATCCTCAAATGCAAATAGTGAAGAAATGTGAGAAGTAAAAAATGGGCCACAAAAACATCGCCCTCGTTGTATGGAATATAAAAATTGTTAGTGCCCACACAGGGCGATGAAATGTAAACTTGTCTGAAGGAAGGCTTCCCTACGCCCACTTCATATTCTTAAACCCGGACTTGTATGTACTGAATCATGGGATCATTTTCCTTCCTTTCCTCTTCAATCTTTTTCCAGTAACTTATTTTTCTCGTCAATTGCATTGTGTTATTGAAGAGATTATGACAGACGTGCCTCTTGGCAATGACAATGTCTTTTAGTTGACCGATACTTTCCCTAATTGTCCCGTCCCAGTGAAAAGCATTCAAGGTAATTGTGTAGAGTGTTGTGATTGTTACACGTATTACTGGTCCAATATTCTTCGACAGATCGGCGTCTATTTGACACACTAACAGCGAAAAAAGATTGTGACTACTGCTTGTTCCAGCAGGGAGCGTCAACCTATCACACGTCTCTCAGTGCACTTCCTAGTCTTTATGAAATTTGAAGTGCGGAGTATAACGAAATACTTTGGATAGTTTAATAATTACCTACACCTTAGGCAGAAAGTGCTCATACACAGGCACTATACCTAATATAATGTTAATGTAAAAATAACAAAAGAAGAATGTTTTTAATATATGTAAAAAATATATATTATGGGATATTATTATGTAAATGGTTGCTATGTAATTGTTGATGGATACCTAATCATCATGTCTGTGTGCATGACAGTTTGAATGAAAATATATTATAAAGTGTATCAACTAATAAACCATTGAATTCCGTTCATCGACTTTATAATTTTGATAGAAAAGGTGAGAATAATAAATATGTATAATTATTAAAGATATTTTTACATGCAAACTATTACTACCACTCAAGATTTATATATCCTCGACAGAACCAGGTTGACGACTACCCTTGGTGAGTCGTTATAAAAATTTTGGTTTACCTCACCCGGGACCTTGCTGTAAATTCATATCCCGAAGCAAAGTAAGAGTGAATTTACTTTTGTAATAAAGTTAATGAATACAAATTTCACAAGACTGAGAAGTGGTAGAATAATTATAAGAACAATGAACGGTGAAGCAATGGAGAATGAATCCAATAATAGTGACAACGGTGAACATAGTGTAGCACCAGGAATGACATTCGAAGAACGAATCTTGCTAACCTTACAGCGGCAAGAACAATGTCGTAAGGACGATTTTGAAGCCATGAAACAAAATTTGGTCGAATTGAAGCAGACGATAGAACAGAAGATAGAACAGAAGTCTGAAGAATCCAATAAGCAATACGAGGAATTGAAGCAGACAATAGAACAGAAGATAGAACAGAAGTCTGAAGAATCCAACAAGCAATACGAGGAATTAAGTAGACGAATGGAACAGAAGTCAGATGAAACGAAACAGTCAATTGTCCAGGCGATGAATCACATCTCCTCGCAGTTCGAGGAAAAGTTAAAAAGAATATCTGAGGATTGTCAAGATAAGCACAACCACCAAATCCAAGAAATCAGTGATGTAAAAAAGGATTTAGAAGTAATAGAATCTTCTGTTCAACAGCAAAAGATTCAGGTTGTCAATAATTCTAACAACATACGTGCAAATACGCAATTGATAGCTACTCTACAGGTAGAAATTAGGACGCTACAGGTTAAGGACCACACATACCACAATAATATGGGTAGTGATCGCTTGGAGTTTCCCCACGCACCAGAGATGACTTCGCCTTCACCTGTGTCTGGTGAGGATATTATCTTGGAAGAAATTCATCCGAAGGGTACAGATGGGCGAAAAATGGATGGTGCAACGACACATCACGTCATGGATAGGAATTGTCACCCAATAAGTACACGGAATGATATAAGAAAGGTAAAGTTAAGTGTTAAGATGAGTGAAATACGGGCTATGAGTAAATTCAGTGGTAAATGTAATGAAAACGCTACTTCTTTCCTGGAAAAATTTCAGGACGAATGCAATATAATGTGTATAGATAGATCACAATATATGAAATTAATCCCTCATGTATTACTCCCACCATGTTCTTTATGGTTTAAAGCAGTACGTGATCACATCAATACATATGAGGAATTCAAAGCGGCATTGATCGCGAATTATAAAAATGACTTTTTGCTTGCAAATCGAGATGCCACCATTAGAAATCAACATTTCAATTCTCGTTTGCACAAATCTGTTGTAGAGTTTGTTGTAAATACATACAACGAATTAAAAGTCGTTAATCCCTTGCAATCGGAATCTAGAATAATAGCATCGATTCGAAATTTGCTCCCATTTAAGTTACAACAGATCTTGTTCTCTACACAGTGTATGAGTTTCAACCATTTATTAATGCTTGTCCAATGCTATGAAACTCAATACCATGCTATGAATCAACAAGCAGGAGGGGGTAAAAATAAGAATAATTCAGATCATTTTGTACCTGTTCGGAATCTAAATATCAGAAGTGTGAACGATACGGAACACAACCTAAGCCGAGTAAATTCTAGCAATCAAAACGAGCAAAATAGGCAAAGTTATGTAGGGAATCAGCCTAACCTAATTAATCGTAGCAATCCTTATGTTGGACCATATAATCAAAATAGGTTTAAAAATAGACGGAATGTACGGCGAAATTCCAGGAATGCAGCAAACTACGTGGATAGACGTAATTGGAGGTCAAGAGATGGCACTTCGCATCAAGATCCAGGTATCGAAGTAATTCCTGTACAGAACAGTAATACGGGACATAATCATGATTGTGCTGTACAGTGTACTTTATTGGAAACATACACGAGTATGAATTTAAACTAATTGCGGCTGATGTGGTAGGGGTTAAACCCATATCAGCTGTAGATTCTCATGAACATTTATCTACAAATTTAAGCGATAATTCTTATGAACATTTATCTTCCAATTTACATGTTCATATTAATGATGAAAATGATCTTTCACATGACGTCTCTGTAAATAATTATTCGGAAATAGCAATTAATAGATGTCAGTACCAATTTATACCTGTTGTAAATCGTTGTTGGTTCGAAGATGATACTGTCAATGATGGTTTTAATATTGAAGAAAATTTTGTATTTTTAAAATCATATAGTACAGCTAAAATACCTATTAAAGTCAATGGGTTAAGTACTGAAGCTTTACTTGATACAGGAGCAAATGCCTCTCTATTATCGTATTCATTGTGGAAAGCAATTACTAGTAATTATTCGAATCCTAAGCTACAAAAGGCTGAGAACCTTATTATAGTTGATTTTACCGGTAAACATAAAAAGAGAGTAGCTGGAATTACTCGTGTGACAATAACTATTCAAGATTTTGAAATATCAATCCCTATTCTGGTAATAAAGGAACTTAACGAGAAATTAATTATGGGTTTAGATTTATTATCTCAATTACGTGTCATGCTTGATTTTAAAAACCAAACGTTGACTATACCTGGTATACCTCAGGAAATCGTTCAGAAACTGCTTCCAAAATTAGATAATATTGCTTGTCAATAAAATAATATTCCTCATGTAGTGAATAATGTTTCTGTTAGTGCAGATAGTGGTAAATTAAATGATCAACGAATGGAAGACACACAAAATTTGGTGGATTTAAAAGACGATGTATTGTTTTCTGAACGTGTTAAATCACTCGAAAGCAGTCTTGATTTTACAGATAATACAGTAATAGCTGACTTTAAGAATATCCTGTATAAACATAAAAATGTATTTTCAGAACGTCCTGGGCGTTGCAAGGATTTTGTTTATTCTTTTAAAGTTAAAACAGACAAACCCATAGTAACCAAGCCTTATATAATTCCATATAGATACCGGGAAAGTGTACGTCAGCAAATTACAGATATGTTAAGAGATGGGATCATTAGGCCTTCACGAAGCGTGCATCTTAATCCATTACATGTTGTTCCAAAGAAAAATGGTTCTCTACGTGTGGTATTAGATTTGAGACGCACGAATTGTCACATTGATCTGGAACAAGTGAGGTATCCTCCAGTGGAAGAAATACTAGCTTCTTTACAAGGGAATGCTGTCTTCGGAAATTTAGACCTAGTAATGGCATATAATCAGGTCGAACTACATGAAGATTCGAAACCGTACACAGCATTTAGTTTTGAAGGTCACTTATACGAATACAACCGTGTAGTCTTTGGACTTATCAACGGTAGTGCGGCGTTAGCATCCTGCTTGAATAAAGTCTTGGGTCAAGACTTACGTAGCAACGTAATAACTTACGCTGATGACATCTTAATAATGGGAAAAAATCCACCTGAATATTTGAAGTACTTAGATATAGTTTTAGACAGATTGGAAAGTTCGGGCCTTACTATCAATCTACAGAAATCAAAATTTCTGCAGAATTCAATAGAATTTCTTGGATAACAAATTGATGCCTCTGGTTTACAATTCAGTCAATCTAAAGTACAAGCTATAGAAGATTTGCCTGCCCCATTAAATGTGAAACAGACACGGCAAATATTAGGACTCTTCAATTGGTTTCGCAAAGCCATCCCGCGATTTGCCGAGATAGCCCAGCCTTTATTTATGATTATAAAGAAAGGAGTACCATGGCAATGGGGTCCGATTCAAGAACACAGTTTTAATAAGTTGAAAGAGTGCGTAAAACGAAACATCCATTTGAATCACCCCCGATATGACGTACCTTTCTATGTTCAGTGTGACGGTTCCCAACTTGGAATCTCTGCAGTACTCTGGCAACCTAATCCAACTATTCAGGAACCGGCTGTGATTCATTGCGCTAGCCGTACTTTAAAGAAAGCTGAAAAAGGATACACCACGACAGAAATCGAACTTTTGGCTGTACGTTTTGCGATACAAAAATTTGCTCCATATCTTAGCGGATGCCATTTCATAGTACTTACCGATCATAATTCATCACCGAGCGTACAGGGATATAATAACAGACTACTTCGCTGGTCGTTAGATCTTCAAGCTTATGATTTCGAAGTACGACACATTAAAGGGGTAGATAATGGACCCGTAGATACCTTATCACGTCTGTTTCCTGGAGAAGAACAACATATCTTGTCCATTAACGAATTTAAGATCTTACAGGATGAAATAGCTACAATTTCAATAGAAGATCTACGAGAACATCAAATGAATTATCATGAATATAAACAAATTATAGAACATTTATCTTCATGCAGTGAGGAATGTAATTGTCCCAAACATTGGAATTCCAGATTTAAATTAACCAACGGAATTCTACTTATTAAAGATTTTAAATTCAAATCTAGAAACAAAATTTGTATTCCACCTACGCTAACAACACGCATATTAAAGGCATATCATGACGATTTCGGTCATTTTGGTTATGTAAAAGTATGTGCCTTGATTAATAAATCCTTTTATTGGAACGGAATGAGAACTCAAATCAAAAATTATATCAAGGACTGTATTGAGTGCATGCGAATTAAACATAATTACCAGGCTGTACAAAAACCAATGCTCTTAATAACGCCTGAGAGACCACATTCGTTTCTGTCAATCGATCTATATGGACCTTTACCAAGAGCAGCTACTGGAGAAACTTATTTACTAACAACCATGGATATCTTTTCACGTTATGTAGTAGCTTATCCTCTGCGTAGAGCAACTTCCGCTGCTATCTAAATAAAATCTTGAATGTATATATTCCCCATTGTGGCCCTATCGAACACATATTATGTGATAATGGTTCACAGTTCAAAAGTGATGTGTTCATCAAAGCCATGAACAAGGCTAACATTAAAATTCATTTTGTAACTCCGTACCATCCTAGTAGCTCCGTTGTAGAAAATGTACATCGCAATTTTGGTATGTTGTTTCGACACTTTTGTAAAGACAAACATGCCGAATGGATCAAGCATGTCAATCAAATCACGTACCTTTTGAATCATTCTATATCAGATACTTTAGGCGTGTCTCCTGCTAATGTACATAATGGTTCTGATTTGATTTTCCCTGTGGAACAACATTTTGATGTCAAGTTAGAAGATTCAACAATCATAGATTCTTCCAATTTAGTGAATATGGTAAAAATCCGAAGACATAACAAATTTTTGAAACGTAATTCTGAAGTAGAATCTTTGCAAGAAGGAAAATATCGGATCAAGGTCAATGACTTAGTTTTTGTTAAACAACATCCACAAAGTAATATGTTGTTAAAGAAGATTTATAAATTTTGTGACATTTTCTCAGGTCCTTATTTATGTTTTAAGGAAATAAATCCTAAAGTTTTTGAATTGTTGAACGCTAAAACGGGTACGTCAATTGGACTTCGTAATATAGATGAGTTAAAGGTTTGGAAACCTACTCAGTATACAAAGGAAAAATGGATGCATCTAGTGAAAGAGTTAGTTGCGCCTGACATTCTTGCTCAAATAAATAGGAATGAAGAAGACTGAAAAAAAAATAATCACAAAAGGGTGTCTTCTGTTTATGTAAAAATAGATTTATTTTCTTCCTTTTGGTCATTCGAACGTAGGTTATGTTTAATTTTTGATTTTTAGTCAATTTTATTTTCTTTGATTTTCATTAACCAACGATAAGTTTCCAATGATTTTAATTCTTTCTTATTAACGTGAAGGATTATAATTTAATTCATAATTGATTAAACACAAGAATTGTTTTCATTATATTAATTTGTGTTGAAACTTTATTGTCAAAAATAAGTATTAATGAAATGAAAGATTTGTTATAAATGTATCTATATCTATGATATGTAATGAAGATACATACGAGGGGCGATCAAAATGTGATGGATATATGTAATGTAAGACCATTATTGTAAACGGACCAGTGGTTCTTGAAGATAAAAGCCAAGCTCGCTTATGACTTTTATATTCAGTCCAATTGTCGGGCGACATTTTATATAACGAAATACTTTGGATAGTTTAATAATTACCTACACCTTAGGCAGAAAGTGCTCATACACAGGCACTATACCTAATATAATGTTAATGTAAAAATAACAAAAGAAGAATGTTTTTAATATATGTAAAAAATATATATTATGGGATATTATTATGTAAATGGTTGCTATGTAATTGTTGATGGATACCTAATCATCATGTCTGTGTGCATGACAGTTTGAATGAAAATATATTATAAAGTGTATCAACTAATAAACCATTGAATTCCGTTCATCGACTTTATAATTTTGATAGAAAAGGTGAGAATAATAAATATGTATAATTATTAAAGATATTTTTACATGCAAACTATTACTACCACTCAAGATTTATATATCCTCGACAGAACCAGGTTGACGACTACCCTTGGTGAGTCGTTATATGAGCGGGCAGTAAGAAGAGACTTATGGGCACGGTGATCACTGAACTTATTTACATATAACTTTTATTTATGGGGAAGTTGAAAGCACGAAGTATGAACAAAGTTCACGTATAATGAAGGGACTTCAGAACACCAAAACGTAAATCAGCAATATTACTCCGGAGAACTGAATTCGGTCGTGGGGTGCGCGGTGGCTCAGTGGTTGCCGGTGGATGTAGCCGAGCGGTCTGAGGCGTTAGGCTGATTATCGTGAGGTGAAGCCCATTGGGGGTTCGAGTCCCTCTGAAGAGCAAGGTGGAATTTTAACTGTCCTCGATGTTTCTGTGTTCGTGTCCCTGTCGTGTCTAGTAGTCCTGAGAAGTGGTTAAGATAGAACAAATTGTCAGGAAGTTTTTTTTTAAGTGGTAGAGCGTTCACGTCCGGTGCTTGGGGTCCTTGGTTCGATCCCAGCTCGCGCCGTGTGGTCTCTGCGGTGCACAAACACCGTGCTCGTGGGTTTTCTCAGGGTACTCCCGTTTCCTCCCACTTTCTTCATTCCACCATTTCGTTCATCTCTCATCATCACCGTCTCCTTTAGCCTAACCGGCATAACCGTGGGACGTAAAACTCAAAAATTTCATTTTTTTAATTCGGTTGTTACACCGTCCACAAATGTTTTTGGATAGTAGTGGACATTATTTTCAACATTTAATGCGAAGTTTAGTACCCACATGTTAGTAAGCTAATTAATATTTAATATTATAAACCGTTGTTCACAATTTAACTTGTTCAGGAGGGAGATCATGTGATTCTGATATGGAGCTGTAGGTCCGTATCCCTATATGAGAAGAGTTCAAAACGAAACCGAACTTTTGCTGTAATATCTTTATTGCTCATTATACATTATAAACATTGTTTCACTCAAAGTAGTCTTCTCTACTGTCAATACAACGTTCAAAACGTTTCTTCCATTTTTGGAAAACCTCCAGGAACACACCTTTTTGGATGGTACACATGTCTTCTGGATGGTGCGCATTGTCGTGAATCTCTTGTATGGTTTGGAAACGACGTCCTTCCAAAGTGATTTTAAGTTTCGGAAACCGGAAAAAGTCTGATGGGACTACGTCCAGAGAATAGGATGGATGGGGCACAACGGAAGTCCGCTGTTTTACCAGATAACCTCGAATGAGGAGCGAAGTGGGAGTAGGCACATTGGCACAGTGCATCATCCAAGTCTTTTTTTTCACAATTCAGGCCTCTCCCTAAGCACATTTCTCAACCGTGCAAAACTGTCATGTTATAGAACTGTTTGTTTACCATCTGACCACGTGATACAAATTTATGACAGACAATGCTTTTCCAACGAAAAAAAAAAACACAAACAACATCATCTTGATCTTTGACCCACTCATGGGTGGTTCTATTGGACGAAAAGAACCTGAATGAGTTGAAAAGCAATTGAAACGTCTCTGTAAATATTTTGCAAAGTTTCTAGCAAACTTTCACACCAGCGCGTTGTTCTTCAAGCTCTTTCGTTGTCACTGGATCATTTTAACCCGACGAACAGCTAGTGCACGTGCTCACTTCAGTGGCTGCAGCTTGGCGAGTATCATAGCGAAATGAGGCAAATGATAATTTGTTCTCTAAACCTGCCGCTGTATGTACCCAGTAACTGCAGCCCTTTCTCTTTGCCGATAGGCACGCTATTTCAAAAGTTGGGTTTCTTTTTGAACACATTACGTAAACTAATGCTAAAAGGGACGCTAAATTCCAATCTAACCAACAAACAACAAAAAATTCTGCGGGGCTAGATTTTCATGGCTCATCCTGTAGATTAAAAAAGAAATAGCAATCGAAACAAAAAGTTCTACTAACATCGATAAATATATTTGTATTATCGCATATAACAGTGTGCAACACTGTACTACTACACTTCACTGTGACGTTTAATGATAATAGTGCATTTTAAATCTGCGCACACTTGTATAGGGTGCTATTTCAAACAAAATATTTTTATGTTGATTTTGCAATACTGCTTCAGCTATGGCTACACTGTTTGTGGTTTCCAATGGGACATTTTATTCATATTATGTTGTGCCACTTTTGTTTTGATTGATTTAAAGGTTTTCTATATATATATATATATATATATATATATATATATATGTGTGTGTGTGTGTGTGTATATAAGGATATTCAAATTTTGATGCCCCGTAGCTCCTATCCCTCTGATCCATAGCTCCCTAAATTTTGCCAATTTTAATTTCTAATGATGCTCTATCAGATGTGTTATGTGGCAATGAGATTTGAGCGACAACTTGTGGGACCTTCCCGTGTAAGACATGAAGGAGAACTCGTAGAATTCCGATTTTTTGTGTCCAGTAAACGTAGTAATATTTTGACAAAACAACATGTATTCATCAAAGGCTTCGATTAGCTGTCAGATTTTTTAAAATTCTATTTTTATTTATTTATTTATTTACTAGCTGAATATACCTATTCTTCGCGTTGGAGGCTGTTGTATTTGGGAGTCAACGCCTGTGGGAGTATCACCATTCATTTCAGCGCCACGAAAACTATGGATTTGACACTAATATCGGTCCTGTTGGGCTATTTTCACATGTCTCGGTATTCTCCTCCCTGCCAGCTGACCCCTGCCTGCATACAATGGTAGCTGAATTTGGAAGTCATCGCTAATGGAAGTGTCACCATTGATCTCAGCGACCGCGAAAACTATGAATTCGACACTAATATCGATCATTGTTGATTATTTTTACATGTCTCGGTATTTCTCCCACTGTAACCCCGGCTCCCAGCCGAATGAGTGAATTTGGAATTGAATTCGATCAGAGTTTCTCTATTGATCTCAGCGACCGCGGAAACAATGAGTTTGACAGTAATATCGGTCATTTTCTACTAAACGCCCCTTCCTGAGACTTCCCTGGTTCGACATTTAAACAAAAACTCGCTTCGTCTTGATCTGCGGCCTGTACGAAGGTACCCGTGACCAAAATTTGGTAGCTCTCGGTCAGGCCGCACACAGACAGACAAACATACAAACAAACTCTTTGTTTTATTTATATTAGAATATTTATTGTAAAGGAATGACATGCAACATGGCAACTCTAAGACGCAGATCTTTTATTTTCGCTAATCAACATTTTAGCTACAACATAGTGTGTGTACATGTGTCTTTACAGTGCAAAAATTACTTTAGTTTAACACAACAAACGGAAGACCAGCCTTCGATTCTCGGTAAGTTCATCACGTTTTCCTATTGTTTTCACATGTTACCGTGTAACACACCCACCCACTTCACATAATACACAAGCCATTGATGTGTGAAAACGAAGTAATTTGAGTGTATGCTTTATTGTCTGCCATTATATGCAACTCTTGTTTAAGATAATTTGCTTTGCTACTGGAACGTTATTAGGAAAATTGTCAGCTCTTACTAAGCATATATGATACAAACATTAATTAAGGACATGATATGCCGGAAACTAACAACAGTTCCCTGTGTATTGAATTTCTGCTGACTAATTAAGTAGCTCGGTGTACGAGGAAATTTAGCTTTGTGTTATCTCATCTTTCCTGTTTCATCGTTTCAAAATTACGTAAAAATTTCAACGCGTTCTTCTTTCTCGTTCCCAGTCCTTAAATATTAGAGCACGAGTAAATATAAGAGATTCAGCTCTTTCTTTGTAGTCTTTTGTGTTCCATTGTTCCAGAGACAACAGATCCACGTCAGATGAGCGTAATTATTATTCTTTCGATGGCATGAATTCAATGGCCATACTCTTGCTGTTTGGAACAATCCATGCAACTACTGTACTAGGAACACATATACATTACAACGCATGGAAATGCGATGAGAAATATAATTTTCTCTTCTATTTTTTTTCTTTCTTCGCGATGCTCCGATTTTTGTGCTTTATTCTTTTCCTCATCCATTCTTCTATTCATTGTTTTTATCGCAGAACAAAGGATGAACGAACGAAAACCACTGAGAGCTTCTTTCTAAGAAAAAAAATATCCACGGTATTTATGATTTTAATGAAGTTTTAGACGCCCATGAAGTATTTAGTATTATACTTTTGTCTTAAGCATTTCACTTATGGTTCTGAAGGAGAAAATGACAGTTGTGTATTGCATTTACCAGAGTTTCTTGCTAAGCTTCACATGGATGAGTAATTCACCTTAATTTTAATTAGTAAGATAACAAGTCGGATTATTCCTACCCATTAATGCAAAAAGACTTCTAGCTTTCTCGCCTACTTTACCCAGCAATTGTTCCAAAAAGGATAATCTTGATGTAATGTTGGAGGACCGTATTTTACAGAAAACAGAAAATCTCTAACAAAGTACGCCCTTAAGGAAACCCACGTGCTGACAGAGAGTAAGCCATCAAGCATTTATCTATAAGCTTCTCCTCCATGCAATAAGTACACTAAAGCATTAAGTTTCGACGATATTAACACACATGTCTGCTAAAATGTGTAAATGGAAAACAGAGAAGGGTAAACAAGAAGGTAGGCAAGCGTGAGATGATTTTAGAACTCTGATCGCTTTGGTACAAGGGAATAACCTGGATTACCAGAAAAAAAAACGCACTTTGTCTGTCATGGTGCATGCATACGCAATTTATATGGCAAGACCACACTGAAAAGGGGTGCCAAAATCCATGTAAACAATCTGTTACTCTGTAAAAGTAAATAGCCTGATGAATTATTAATTGTTAAAATTTCTTTAGTTTAGGGAACTTATTGTTACTTGGGCCTTTGTTATTTTTTAAACATGCAAGTCTGGCAGTATTCTTGGTCATTAATCGGTGCGTTGGTCGTCATCTGGCTGCAAAACGAGTCGTCTTTCATTGTTCTGGATTGTTCTTGTTTGTGTGTTGCAGGGTAACAATGAGTAATTGTTCATCTATGGTTAGTATTGAATTTATGGATGTCTGGAAGATTTTTGTGGTGGCATTTTGGATGGCTCTTAACAGTCGGCGCTGGTTCACTGGTTCCTTATCGTGATGAGCACTGATGTTATGTGTGTTATTATGTTATTTGTTACTTGTGTTATTGCGTTGTTGATCCATAATTGTACCTGTAGTGTCTCTGTTGGTGACTTGAAGAGTTTTTGCTTTCTTTATTGAGCCTTTCCTCCTCTGCCTGAATCTTCTTTTGATCCATAGCAGTCGCCTTGCCTGGTATTTCTTCTTCTTGGTATTGGTTTGTGTTGTTGCTTCTAGAAAATTCTAGTCCTGTGGGGGATCTGACATCTGTTTTAGCATCTGTAATGAATTTTGGCATTACATATCTAGTCTCGCGTTATATTTTAGATAGTTAGTGCTAACTATACGTTCTTCTACAGGTTGCACAGTTGTTGTTCGCTGGATTGTCGCACAGGTCTTCATTTTCTACCCTCAACGATGCCAGAGACTTTCGTTTCTTCACTGATATTTCTTGTACCCATAAACATAAAAGTTAAAGCACGTAATTGGACGTGGAGGTGATCTAGATATCTCTACCTTGTAGTGTGCGTTTCCCATTGTAATTCCGCATATTATTAATTCTTTTTTAAGTCGTTCTTCTTAGAAAGTATCATAGAATAGAAAACCACAGCTCCACAGTAGAAATAAACACAATATATGCAGGGCAATACTCTTCTTTCAGCGAAGCTGTTTCACTTTTGGAAAGGAGAAGTTCGACGGCACAAAGTCAGGATGAAATGGTGATTGGTGAATTAAATAGTAACCAAGGCTTTGCACAGCATTCAGTTTTTCCTCCACATTGGTGCAGACAATTGTAGAGCAACAGGCAAATACTTTTGATTAGTATGTCCTTCCCTTCAGAGCATCATGAAGTTTATGCAACAATCCCCTGCAATCCCATTCACACTGTGACCATAGGTTAAGTAATCACTGAGAATTATGCTTACAAAACTAAAAACACTTACAAGAAAAGCTACATAAGGTCTTTTTTTGGGGTAGAGTGCTAGGAATGTTTCCACTGTTTATTCATACAATTACTCTCTTGGTCATGGTGATACACATAATGTTCGTTCATGATCGCAAAAGGATTGTAAAGATCGTTCTTATCGGGTACAAAGAAGGTCAACATTCCATATTCACAATCAATTCATTTCTAAAAAAAATGATAATAGTTCGATGCTTTCACTCAACTCAGACATTTTAATTTCAACGTTCTTCTATCTAGAAACATAAAAGTAACACATTAGTATCTTATGTAGTGAATGTATCCATGTCTCAAGTTTTATACATGTGTCACAAAGCTTTCCGTAAGAGAGCAAAACATTTATCAATCTATGTATTATCTGCGAGCGAGTTCTTTAATTAACAGAAAATATGAGTTTGCTGCAAACTCATTTATATAAACACACTATCTATATACAAACTTAGCAATTTTTACGCTGTTGTAAATGAAATGACAAAAATAATTATTCAACTAATTCTTATTCAATGGAAACATAGTGATTACTGCATTATAATCATATCGGGTTTTGTGTTATCTATGACTATTTTCAACGGAAATGTGATATTTAGGCTGTTACGATGGCTTCTGAAAGTAAAGGTAAGTGCAATAAAAGAGAGTTTAAATATAAAATTACCGTACTTCAATTAATTGGAAAGTACATGAGAAAGAACAATACAAAAGTCATAAGTCTATTGTAGCAAAAAAAAAAAAAAAAACTCCTGTACAACAAGTTAAAAAATCTGTTAAAGACTGTACCTTTGGATAAATTCTTACGCCTCATTTCGTAGCTGTTTGCGTCAAGGCAACACAAAATTTGCGTTTTAGTTGACAATAATCGCCATAGCAGTTATAATTTCTTGTATCATTTTTTTTTTCGTAGTGTTTCAATACTCAAATTTTGTGAAGGCTCGTTTGTAATAAGGTCCCTTATATAAATATCCAGCAACCATCAATGCTTTTGCAATCTCTCTTTGGTACGTAACACTGGTTTAATCCTCATTATCTCAGCTTCAGTGAAAAATAATTTATATTTCTTATTAACTCCTTAATTGTAAACTTATCACTTAAAAAAAAAAGAAGGATACATCTTACTTTAAAACTTTGCCATCATATTTTAATTAGCTTAGAGCAAAATTGTATAAAGCCTAATATGTTACGCTACTACCATAGGAAGAGAACACTAGCATCAAATGTAAGTCTATCTAACCGTTTACAGTATTGATAAACAGAGTCGTAGTAGTAATGCTGGGATCAGTGACCTTTGTTAATGTTGTTTCAATACCATCTTTTGTTGCTGTGTAGTTTTAGAGAATCCCTCGCTTAGACTTCACAATTCCTGATACGAAGAAACACGTAACTTATATTTTCTGTGAATCTTACACGCTTATATGTGTATTATGTTGGCTCTTACAGTTATATTTGAGTGTAATGCTTTGACATACGTATTCATACTCACAAAACAAGAAACATAATGATACATTTAACGAAAATAGAACGAATAAATCATTCTGGCTGAAATTTTATTAGCAAACTCGAGGTTCTCCGTTTGTATGACAAAGTTTCGTGGGCTCTGGGTCACACCGGGTGAGACTGGATCATGAGTCTTTCCAGGTCACAGGATCATCCTGCTCAATAATGCTGCTAGATCACGTACACAGACCACCAAAAAAGTTCCAAATTTATTACTATGAATATAATAACCTGTTTCGTCACAGAAGATTGAACATTACAAAACATCGTTGAAGAACGACTGCTACATTTTTGGACGAGGGATCGCGTGTTCCGCTTTCTCGTAGGAAATAAATAAATAAATAAAACAACTAGAGTAATGACAGTGGTAGTCAGCACTGCAAGGGTGCTCGCCACTTGCTCACTAAAATCCTTAGAATAAGAAAGCACATAATATAAAATTTTAGCTATCCGCTGCTAGTTTCGTTACACTCTTCCTCACGATTTAAATGAGGCCTCAGGTGATAATATCTACCCCCTGATGGGGGGAATACTTTTTGGAAAAAAGTAGCTAAGTGTGTTACGAGACAGCGTGTAGCAGCGTGTTCGCTTATGTCAAAGTGTAAGCGAAACAAGTATGATTTTATATACATGTCAAATACATTACTTTATCTTTTCTGATTCTGAGTAATTGAGCCTTAGATGTTTGTCATATCAGATTTTACATCTGTGTGCAATTTAATGAGCTGAGAACTGTGGTGACCACAGCTGGTGAATACCGGGTCATTCGTCTTTTATCAAATTTTTACACTTTCGTCACAGTCCAATTAGAACAAGTTTTGTTCGCTGATCATTTTGGTAGATGTTTAGAAAAAAATAATCAACTGGAAATAATAGTCGTCAATTACGCAAAAATGATGCAAAATGACTTGAAGCTTTCGAAATATGACTGTGGAGAAGAATTGAGAGAATTAGTTGAATCGAGCGGAAAACGAATGAGGTGTTAGAAATAGTTGCGAAGAAAAGAACAGTTTTAGATGTTATTGAGAAGAGGAAGAGAAACTTGTTGGGACTTTGGATGAGAAGAAATTGTATCAGGCAGGACGTGCAGAAGAGTATGGTGACTGGAAAAAGAAGGAGGGGCGAAGAAGACTACAATTAATGGACGATATCAAAGCAGAAAAAATCGTACGTGAAGACGAAGAGTTTAGCGAAAGACTGTGGAGCACGGAAGCAGTTGTGGCAAGAGATCTGCCAATAATGGCAGAATACATACGAGGATGATTATGAATAGTAGTCACAAAATAAACTTTCTTTTAAACACAACTTTCACCCGCTTTGCTAATACTGTGAATCTCGCTCTATCGCTAGTTGCACCCTGGTGTGGTGAATCGTGAACTATCAAAATGCTTTGTTAATTAGCATACAAAAACGTGTAAACACTATATTTTATTTAAGCTCTTCTACAGAAAACAGATACAAATTTTTAAAATATAAACACACTTCTACACTTCTACCTATGACTTAAACAATGAGACAATATTTACGAAACAGACACAGGGGTTTGTTTCTAATGTTTTTTTTTTCATAATATTTTACATCTTTAACTGGCTGTTGTGTTTTAGATCGCTTCATTTATAAATGGCATGAAAACAAGATAAAAAGTTTTAAATTATTCTTCCGAAGGAAAGAGAGCCGAAGAAAGGAGGAAGAAACCAGAAGAGGGGGTAGAAATGAACCAAGAAAAATGTAAAGTCGGTGACTAGGAAGTAAAGAAAGAATAGTAAGTTGACTAAATTCGTGTATGTTAGAGAAAGTGGATTGTATTCCGTCGCAGAGTTCCATTAATGATTCATGTTCGGAAGAATTTGAAGATTTTTTTCATTTAAATAAGAAATGAAACATGAAAGATAACTTTTACACTTGTCTTGACTGTCAGAAATGCTGGCAGTCAATTAAATATTTAATTCTTATTAGATTGACGGCTATAACAAGACAAATGAATAGAAATGTTATACTTTTGTTATACTATAATGATATTCTCTTGATCAGTAACTATTAGTGTCTTACGCAAGCTTTGGATATTTTATAACAATTAGTATTGGCATCAGTCTAGAAAAGTCTATTACCAATCCTTCTCGAACTTTGACTTATCTGGAAGTTAAGATTGATTTCATGCAAAACTCTTTACCTCTTGGTGACCACTATAACACCTTCCTTTGGCATATTTTTAGTAAATCCCGACGAGTCGACAAATCCTGGTAAGATATTGACTTGGATCACACCGGTTTCCACGGTCATTTTAGTGTCACCCAGAGCTATTCTTTGTAATTATACATTTTTTTCCTTTTATGTTGTCTGCCACAAGAAGTGTCTTCACATCACTGAGACCCATTTGGGATAAATTTGAACCGCAAATAGAAGTCTATACATATTTGACTCCATTTTCCATGGCTGCAATTACTTCCACATAAGTGCTTATTTTTCAATATTATTAATTATAATTTGAATTGCTTATCTTTGTCACTGAGTTCATTGCAGTTTCCGTCGACATTTTCGGGCCTATCCTACAAACGTTGCGGTATTTTCTGATAATTTAGCACTTAAGCGTTTTTTGTCAAAAAGAATGTAGTGTACTTGTGTAATATATTTTAGTGGTTACTATTACAAAATATTGTATGTACTGTCTGTACAAAATGAAGTGGACAAATTTTCATGTACCGCAAACATGACTCTCCCGGGCCCCTGTCCCGCTATTCGATTCTATTGGGCTATTCGTAGGCTATTTGTCGGCTGTTCGACTTCCAATTCTAAATAGGTCTACATGTTCACGTAGAGAAGATATCAATGTGTATTTTCAACTATGGTACAGCTCTGAAAGATTCATGGTGGTTTCAGTAGAGTCAAAAGAGTGATTTTCTCATTTAAAGCTGAAATATTTAATTTCATTTCATTGTTTCTCTCCTTAAAGTGGCGACTACTGGTGCTGTTCTCCTATTTGCTTATTCGAAAATGATTTGTGCTCATTATAAGGCTCATCATAAATCTGTTAATGACATTATCATTTATGAGTAAGAACAAAGTCGTCTGAGATGTTCTCTCTACTTCCTTCCAGCAATTTTTCCCAAGTCGTCTGAGATGATCTTGGGAAAAATTGCCGAAAGGAAGTAGACAAACAAACACTCTCAAGTGCAAACCGTTTCTTGTAAATTTTGTCTAACGACTTTTGCAGTATTGTGAAGGTATCATGTCCAACACGATGAATTGTGTATAATAAAATAATTATAATAACAAATTTTAGACATAACATATTGGACTAAAATTTTACGAAAATAATAATTTTTATTTATTTGAAATCATAAACAGTGAATTCTCATTATTAGAACAATGTTAAAATTATATTTTAATTTTTATTTCCTTTCAGCGCAACTAACAGTTCACTTCCGTATTCAGATATAAAATAATTTCTATGTTGTGTTGATTTGTTTCCTTTCATATATTTCTTAAGAAATGAATATGCAGATTGTTCCTTTGTCCATATTTCAACAATCACATTATTTGACGTCAATCTACACATTCTGCATTTTCAATCAGCCACGTGGTCATTTCATTGAGCTGGCGTTTCAATAACCAAGACCTTCCAACAAAATTAGAAGAGAAGTTATGGACTAATTAATCTACTCAGACGGTTTGAGCTGAAGCTTAGCGGGAATGAAACTTAAATCAACTTAATAGCTGGCGATGAACAATCCAGGGATTCGATGATGTTTCGACGACAATGTCGATCTTCTTATAAATACAAGAAGGCTTAAATGAAGGTATTAAATTTAATGAATGTGAGTTATGTTCGGATTCTAAGACCAAGTATCGCGTCTTGTACGTCCTTACAACCTAGTCCTAGGTTAGCTCCTTCACAACTCTCCATCAGCCTTCTCTCCTCTCAGTTTCACTAGAAAGACTTGGCCATTGCAACGCCAGTTCGATGAAATCGTCACATGGCTGATGAAATGCAGAGTGTGTAGACTCACGTCAAATAAGAGGATGGCAGGAATGTGTATCGTACGATTATTTTTTAAAGGAACATAAAGAATAAACTAGCACTTGCAGTTTCCATCATGAATAATGAATTATGGCATGGGAGAAGAGGCATATATTTTACAACGATTGCAATGAATAAATATCAGCTTCTTCCTTCCTTTTTCTGTTTCTGCTTTGTGATGATCGGTGCCAGTGACGAGACCAAAATTAGTATATTTCTACCACTTTTGTTGTAATAAATACAGACCGGTGGAAATGAAACTAGTCGTCAGTGCTGAAGCAATATCAAGAAACCATTTCTCTTTCCGTCTTATCGTTTTAATTTATAGAGATAGATATTGAAACCGGAAGTTGTGTATCATTTTTACTACTTACTGTAGTTATCCCTAACGCAGTTTCGTTGGGGGCTTTTTAAGGAAGTCCTGTTGGTAAGAATTTAATAATATTTATACAAACTAAGGAAAGAAAGCGTCATTCACTTTCATAAAGTTGTATACAAGAATGCTAAATTACGTAAGCTTTATTTCTTTAGCTTATGGCAATAAAAAACATTTTTAACAAAGTGGGTTCCGTCAAGTCGCTATTGCATAGTTAAAAAAAATCTAAAATCTTTTGATAATCTATAATATGTTTATTAAGCTAGTCAAATAATAAAATATTATGTGTTATTCTCACGGAATATTATCCTAGCGTGTTAGTGAGTATGTTACATTTAGTCATGAATAGGGGGCACGGTGGCTCAGTAGTAGAGCTCTTAACTCTGGTGACTGGGTTCCCTGGTTCGATCCCGACAAAGAAAGTTTGCAGTGGGCAATATCGTGTCCATGTTTTTTTTCTCGGAGTCCCCTTTTTCTCCCGCATTATCATTTCATCAATTCTTCCATCATCATTCAGTTGCTTCATAATCATTCGTCTCCCTTAGTCGAAAAGGCATAATCGTGGGGCGTTAAATTAAAAGGTATGAAAAATTTGATTAGCCATGGGCAGCTGAAATGTCCATTTTTCGCATTGGAAAAATAGGTTTATAGAAAATATTTGAGTCATTTTCCCCCTTAGGATACGCATGGGGGAGGAATTTGGACTTAAACAACATGGGGGGGCCACTATTCTCTTCAGAGACCACCGAAAATATGAACTTGACACTATTATATTATATTATATTATATTACTGCTTTTATATTATTTTTTACATTTACCTCTCCCCATCCCCAGACCCGCAGGGGTCTAGGGGGGTCGGGCTCCCCCTAACTTTTTACTGCACCCTAAAGTTTCCACAATATGCTTGAAAATGAACTATAATGTGGTTGGATCTGGCCGCCTAACTTTTACCGGGTCCCCCCTACATTTTTGGGCTGACTACCGGCCTGCCGCTCCCCTCCCGTAGTAATGTGGGATGAATTTAGACTTAAATGGCATCGTGAGTGTATCCACTTATTTCAGCGATCCGAAAAATATGACTTGGATACTAACATTGTTCACTTTCGATTATTTTGTTACAAGCTATCCTATTCCTACTTCACCTCTCACATCTCATGTTGTGTAGAGATGAATTTAGGCTTAACTCTTCAAGCTGGATCGACGCACATGTGCTCGGACCCTCATAATGCTTTTAAAGGCGGTTCGACGTACACGTATATGCTATGTGTAGTTGTAACAAGATTATGCACATTATGCCATTTGTTGTTTTCGCACATGAACGAAAACGCGTGACACTCAAGAGTAGACTGGGATGTGCTACTATCTGTTGGTTTTCCAAACTGTACCACACGACTTCCAAACTAACAAGAACACAACACAGAAGTACTTTGTAAGCGTAACATGGGAGTTTTGTTTCTTTATTAATGTTATTACTATTTTTGTTATTATAGCATAAATGTCATTATTTATACATTTTTGTGTAGTATGAAGTCCTGAAAATTTCATTGTAATTGAGCAAATGATATTTAAAATTTGTTCAATTTTGTGACATTATGAGGAAATTGGTGTATTGGTGATTTAAAATTACCTCCTTCCGCAGCGGCTGGTGGGTATTTAACTGCTGGCTTGAAGGGTGAAACATCTGGAGTTTCACTATTTTATCTCAGTGACACCGAAGGCTATGAATAAAATGCTAATATCGGTCGTTTTAGTTATATAACATCCCTCTCCTTGCCCCATCTTCCTCTCCCTTGCCAGAAACGTGCTGAAAATCTAAGTAAGATGAAGGTCAATTCATTTACTAAAATGTCCTCGTAAACGTTGCATCGATCTAGAAAGAGTTAGTGAACAAACACAGACACATTTACTTTTGTTTACATTGATATTGTGATCAAGATGTAAGATACTAACGGCAAACAAAGTAACCAGATATAGCAGCATTTCACCAGATATGGCACCACTGCAGCTCGCACATTTCGTTCGAGAATGTAGCTAATTTAACGATCATTTCCGAACCCTCACGAAGTTAACTCTCAATGAAAGCTATTTCCCATCTCTTCGTGACAGAGCTAAGCTCACGCTTTTAAGTCATTAAGGATTTCCGAATGCACCCTAGCTGAAGAAACTGGAGGATAAATAACGAAAATTACTGTTCTACTCTCTACCTTTCGTGACTTGTAATATTATAGTAAATAACAGCAGGTAATTATGTAAAAGCTAATTATATGATTGGATCGTATGCAGAACTTGCGATTATATCTTCTGAAGCAACTCAGTTTGTGTTTCTTCTTCCTTTTTATATATAAATTTGACTCCAGATTTGACAATAAATCAACACTATATATTTCCTTAATTACTTTTCTACATACATCATTTGTACTATATTGATTAACACATATGGTAATAGCGAGAATTTGGACACGTAACCAGTTGGCTATTTCCATTGATTGACTAAATTAATTTATATTGACTTTATTCGTCAGCAGCGATGCTATGATACTATGTAGGAAGAAATCTACACAGTAAAAATGTATGTGTTAATACAAGATAATAACTCTGTGTCACCTGAGTTGTGCTAAATGTAGACACTTGCCTGATCATACTTCAACTCAATCGCACTTTAAAGTGTTAAAGTAGTAGTCATTAGCCTTCTTTTTTTACTGAGTTGTACCAGTATCGTTATTTACTGGTAAGGTATACGTGCACCCGAATATCGAAAACAATTTTAAAAATCCGCCAATTGACATGATGAGGAGTCATTTTAATAACACACCATTGATGTTCTTCTATATGCGAAGTAGCTCAAGTGGTAGAGCGTTGGCTTCGTATTCGGGAAGTCGTGGGTTCGATTCCCGCTGCCGACCATCCTGACTGAGGTTTTCCTCAGTTCTTCCAGGCAAATACCGGGATGGTACTTACTAAACAGGCCCTGGCCGATACCTTCCCAAATCCTTTCCATTGTTATTGTTTTTGTTGTTAGATATGCAGTGTAAAATGGCCTCTGAGCTGTATCTGGTGATTGTTAAATAAATAAATAAATAAAATAAGTATTGTAAAGTTCTACTTATGCTAGTGTAGCTGGAGCAGATTGTAGTCTGGAATCGTTTTCTCCTTCTACTGAATTTTATTACAAAAACCTGTTTTCTACATACAGTATATTACAAAGTCACTATGTTGTATTTTTCTCTAGTACTTGGCTAAAATATAGTATCTCAAGGTCACAGCAGTCGAAGGAAGAATCAACACAGAGCTCCGAGTAAGCTAGGTGGAGTGGATTTATGACCCACAATGCCCCATGCAAGCAGAGGGGGGTTAAAAGGCCACAAAACTCCAAGCAAGGTACGTAACTGAGATTAGGTGTCCCAATAGAGCTCCCAGCAAACTAAAGGCTTTGGGTTAGGTTCCTCTCAAAGTCCAGGCAAGCTGAGAGAGTGAAAGTGACCCGCTGAAGACTGGTTATTGTCAGTGAGATCTTCCTGGTTATATAGGTGCACCAGTGTGGCGGTGTCGGTGGTGGTCCTTCGTCATCACATGACCAGTGATGTCACTGGTGTTCATTTCGTCTGCCACTGTAGTAAGTCGTAGTAGAACACACATGGTTAACGCTTGTAAGCATAAGCGTTGGACAAACAGTGAAATTAGAACAACAGACGGCAGCACGTTTACTTATGTACATGTAAAAAAATATAGTCTCATAAATATATTTTGTAAAACATTAAAGGAAATATATCATACGTTATTGAATAATTTGGCTAAATGTTAAATATACAGTAAAGAGAAACTACTTAAACTTTGGAGGGAACTTTAACGTTTTGGAACACACTTTGACATCATGTTCTTAGAAGGTTTATTTGTTTTTCACTACACCTTAAGATACCTTAGAATGCAAGCTTCTTCTATCCTTGTAATGACTGGCACGTCATAATTTGTACGCCCCTAATTTTGCCGGCTGAGTGCGTTTGCACACGGCAACGATAATATCGGTGGAACCACCGACAATGTCGGTGGTGAAATCGACTTCATTGTATTCAAATCGTAGCTTGCACACGCCACCGATATTATCGGCCGATCCTCCGACACGCAGATGCTGTCTGCCAAGCCCCCGGTACTGTCGGTGGTATCGCCGACACGGATTTTGTCGGGGGCAATGTTTTCTTATGATTGGATGCACACGCCACCGATAATGTCGGCCGGCCAGCGGGTTAGATGAAGAGAGTGAGTGACAAGGCGCTGTGTATTTTTGTTTCGTTTCTTGTCTTTGGAATTTTGTTGTTTCCATTTTTTCTATTACAATTGCATATTATTATTATTATTATTATTATTATTATTATTATTATTATTATTATTATTATTATTATTAATAATAATAATAATAATAATAATAATAATAATAATATTATTATTATCTTGTTCTATAAACAACTTCAGAACAGCTTATTATTTTTTTACAGTCTATGTTTTGGAGTAGCTAATTCCCTTTATTAAATAAATATAAAATGCGAAAAGTCTGAAGAGTACTGGTTTCTCTCTAAATAGCTATTACCAAATAGAACATAGGAAATTTAGATAACCAATTTCCTGATTATTTTCCACTCCTTATTTATTTTTGTTGTTTCTCTCTCTCTCTCTCTCACACACACACTCTTTGATGGTATATTTTTTAATCTATTAATGCTTTTAAATTTTAATAAATTCTGGAAATTAACTTAAGCGTAATTTTCAAAGTTTGATACACTGTGAACATAAGCATATGAAAAAAAAATCCTGATTATTATTACTTTCTTTTATTTTCATCAGAATTGTGTGCAGATCACTTTTCCCGGTTCCACTCAATAAGCGATGATTGAATAGAATATTTGTTGACAAGTCAAAGTAGAATTATCATTATTTTGAAACGAAACCAGCACAATCAAACACTCTTTCCAAAGCTCCAAGGACAAGTTACTCATTTGGCATTTTCTTGATTGTGATCTCAACAATAGGGATGTGACTTCATGCTTCACTTGTTGCAGATTTTTTCTCTCATTTCCAAAACTATCCCAAATCCCCCCTTTTAAAAAATAATTTGTGGAATGGCAATTGAAAACAAAGACCAAAGCTATGTATCCAAGTTTTCCCTCTCCCCTATGTACCGGGATCGACCCCCTGATAAAGTTATGCAGTTTAGCTACGGTGACTCAATGGAAAGTTTGTGTATTATTGCATAGGTATCTTTCTAGTTTTGCTTAGATTTTTAGAGGTGGCAGAATTTTTTTTTTCATTCGATATTTTAACCCTTATTGAACTTGTGGAATGTAGACCTTGCATGTGGGATAAGATAACATACTCTTTCAAGGACAGAATTGAAAAGCAAAAACCATGGCGAAAAGTTTATACAAGCCTTGCCCAGGATTTTGAGTTCATGGACAAAAAGAAACGAGAAACGACAGGTATGTATGGAACAACGCAAATCTGTCTTCAACATTGGGGGGGGGGGGAAGGCGGGTAAGATCGTTTCCATATTATATATATAGCGATGTTCAAAATATGTCTGTAGTCGAGAAACAATCCTGTAGAGGATCAGGGGAGCAGAGTTGTCTTCAACATTGGTAGGCGGGCAGATTTGAGGCTTATTCAGAGTGGACATTAATTTCATCTCACTTTCCTTTCTGGCGATCGGACACAATCAAATTTCTCTCCCAAAAACACACATTTCAAATCGGATTATTGGGGGGAGCAATCTCCCCAGTTCCAAGATTGGAGGGGACATGACCCCTTCATCCCCCGGGATTTGCGCCAGTGTATGTATGGAGCAATGTAAAACAGAATTACTAATTCGAATTTTATCATTTAATCTACTATGACATTAATGTTAACTGCATGGAAAACAAAATAATATACATACAATATGTAACAGTGTTCCAACAAAAATTAAAACTAATATAGTTTGCAATGTATATACAACAGCATCAATTCTCATCGAAACGAAAATAATATGTTTACAGCGTTTATTTAAAACGGCACTGTTAAATCTAAACATGTTTAGGCATAGGACTATTTTTTCTAAGTTTTGTGCCGTCCTCCACACCTCTTCAGAACAGTTTTTGTAGTCCTTGTTTTTAAAAAAATATTCTCCCAATTATTATTTCTTTATTTGTTTTCAAATATGGAGAAGATTTTTTGTGTGTCGCTTACTTCGCTCATCACCGGCAACGATATTGTCGGGGTTTCCACCGATATAGTCGGCGACGTGTGCAAAGTACGCCGACACCGACACCGATATTATCGGGGCTTCCTCCGATTTTGTCGGTATCGTGTGCAAACACGCTTAAGCCAATAATTTAAACAACAACAATAATAAAAAATAAAGTTAATAATAAAACTTTTGAGTATTATTAATGCTTGTGTGCTTTTTATTTTCAGCATCTAAGCAATTACTGCTTTGAGTTGAGATGTTTGTAGAATAATAACATACCCCAGCTGATTTACAGTGTTTTCTGAAACCTTACCAATATTAACTTAATTGTTCACGTTGTTGAAATGCTAGGTGTATACTAGTTGAAAGTAAGTTATAACTTAAGTAGCATGTTAGCGGTGATGTTCCTAATTAAAACGATTCGTAACGACGAAAGAAAGCCTGGATGCCGTCCACACAAACTGCATACCACAGAAAATCTCCAGAATGCTTTCAAGGTAGTAAAAGCTAACAGATTATCAATGAAGAAGAAGGCACCTGAAATGTACAGTCATGTACAAAATGATTTTCGCATATCTATAACTGTCTTCTTGTAAGAATATAATTTGTTAATGATTTTGCAGCGTACGTTTAGTACTGATACTATGTGTATAATCCTGAAATGTATATTTGTGGTAAATTTCATAGAAAAAAGAATTATAAATACGGAAATTAGAATGAGTAAAACAAAATGTTGCTAAATGGACAAGAAAGTTTTATTGTTCCCTTTTACTGCTCTTTTGACATGAAGGGGGGGCGCGGTGGCTCAGTGGTAGAGCGCTCACCTCTGGTGCTTGGGGTCCCGGGTTCGATCCCAGCCCCCGCCAAGTGAACTTTGTGGTGGACAAACACCGTGCTCGTGGGTTTTCTCGGGGTTCTCCCGTTTCCTCCCACTTTCTTCATTTCACCATTTCACTCATCTCTCATAATCACCGTCTCCTTTAGCCTAACCGGCATAACCGTGGGACGTAAAACTTAAAGATTTCATTTCATTTTCATTTTCTTTTGACATGAAATTTTTCACATACATGTCTTTGCCGATTATACACATACTAACATTATAAGAAAAACAGGGCGAATTCGTTATCAAATTATATTCTTATAACAATATATTTATAGATATGCGAGAATAATTTTGGACATGAGTATAAAAGATAAAAAAGATCTCTTTGATGTATAAATAACGTGGTGATCATCCACGAAAGCCAGGCCATCCAACAGTTTTATTCCTAAAATAAGAAAAGCTGATTACGGACATAATATTGGAGCTGTTGCGGATTAGGGATTTCCTATAACAGAAACTGACATACGAACTGTCATGTGTAAATTTGTGAACAAACATGGTCGTGTTGTACCTCAGTAGAAAGACAATGTTCCAGATCGTGACTTCATAGAAGTATTCCAGAAACCAACTCTCTACGAGGCTTGTCACTAACGTAGAAAATTCAGCGTGCATCAGTTGGGACAGAATAAATCACCCATTTAAGAAAAATAATATCTAAGGTTTGCTGGAAGGGACCAAACCAAGCCTAATCATCCATTATGATGATATAAATCCAATAGATGACCTGGTGCTAAAAGAGTTTTAATAACGAGGATAATCAGAAGAGTTGAAAGATTTCAGGAGCATTCTAAAACAGGCATCACGTTTTGTGGAGTAGTAGATGGAACATTATTATCTCCCGTGATTGTTAACAAGTTGTAAACATTTATATAAGAACTCGACAACTGAAAGACCCAATGAAGGGGTTTATGGGAGTAGCAAGTCTGGGTGGTTCGTTTTGAAAAATCGTTCTTCAAGGTTTTGTTACCCCACATTCAAGCACATCGAGGTTGGAGAGAAAAAAAGTTGTAACAGAAGACAACCTGGGATTTCATTTCTCCCCAGAAGTTGTACAAACTACAGTGAAAGAAACAATTTACTTCATGTCTCTACCACCTTGCTTGCTGCAGCCATTAGATGTCGGAGTATTTACTCCCCTCAAAAAGGATTGGAAACAAACCTTGGAAAAATAGGGTCGGCATGGTGACTCAGTGGTAGAGTGTGGGGTCCCTGATTCGATCCCCGACCAAGCAAGTTTGTGGTGGACAACATCGTGTCCGTGGGTTTCCTCGGGGTACTTCTGTTTCCTCCTACTTTATCGTTCCACCAAATTTTCCATTATCATTGCCTTGCCTAAATCATTCCTCTCCCTTAGCCTAAAAGCATAATCGTGGAACATGAAACTGAAAGATTTAAATTCATTTCATTTTGGGCAAGTGAAAGCAAGGAGCACAATGGAATGGAATTATACCCAAAGAACAAGTTACAATGTTATTGAAGATATTGATGTATGCTTTGTCCTTTCAAGTTCAAAGCAATCTTAGAAGTGCTGTTAGAACAACTGTCATTTATCCCTTCGTTAAGGAAGCTATAGCCTACTCAAGGAGCTTCTTGACAATAACAGAGACACACCTGAAATGGTCTTGGATGCTTTTTTTTTAATTTCTGAAGGAACGAATATGCTTCAGTTAGGAAAGAATTCTCCCCAGTACAAGGAAGAAACTGGACGTTACACCAGGAGCACAATTTAATTTGCAATGCAATAAAACCAATAATAATCAACCCGATTCTGAAGAACTTGCAGCGCTTAAAGTAGCAGTTAATGACTTCATTCTGGAAGAGCCAACACATTCCAACGTGGCCAAGAAAAGGAGAGAAGGAAATATTTTTGTTCAATTTGCAGGTGTGACCTTGACCAGTCTACGAAAGAGAAGATTGGATTTGCTGTGTGTCGTTATGAGTTTGCAGTACATGTAATAGAAGGTCAAAAAATCTGTAGCTACTATAAATGTGAAAATTGCAAAGAAGACACTTAGTGTGTAATATGTGTAGTTTGTAACTTGCGTGTAATGTCTTTTCATTTGTTTAGTTTCTTTGTGCTTTATGCTTACTTGGTTAAAAGTTTTATTTTAAATAAAAAGGGTAAATACATCCAAAATAGTCCCCAGAAATCTTGATTTTGGCATGTATTGCGATTTTCTTCAACCAAACCAAGTGTTTAAGTAGCAAAAAAAAAAAAAAAAAAAAAAAATCCCAAATTTGAACTAAATTGAAAAGAAATAATGTGTTAAATTAGCCCCAAATCATGGAGTTGTTGTAAATGGACACCAGTTTAAAGGAGTTTGGTCTTGTTTGTGGGTCTCACAAGGAGACTTACAGAAGTGTCACTCTCCGATTTGAATGAAATTTTGCATACTTGTAGAACATCGCAAAATAATCGATATGTATTTTTTTTATTTCGGCAATGGGTTTAAGGGTAGAAACCACCCTTTGAACTGTAGGGGTGATCTCCAATCATAGATAGCAAACAATCATTTAAATGTAGAATACAGCATACGGCCAAGGGGTTTTTAGAACAACTGATAGAGAATCTGACGTCAAAATCACAAAATTCAAAATGCCGGATCCAACATGGTGATTACAATTACAAAACGTCTTCTGGTTTGAAATGATCTGTAGTTAGGCAAGAACAATCCTAACCTCAGGGATTACTGCGAGGAAGTTACAGCCTGATTTCAAACCCCTTTCTGAACGTACTTCAATGGGATGCTTGTTTAATGTGTGTCTCTGCGTCTTTCACAATTAGTGGTGCTTCTTCATAGTGAGTTCCTCGTCTCTTCTATTCGGTGTGTTTATTTAAATTGAGTTCTCACTACGTCAGAACTTCATATTTCCTCAATTGTTATAATTATGAATTTATCGAAAAAACGTTTTACAGTATGATGTTCCGCAAATAAGTGTGTGATATATATAAACATCGTTTACACCACGCACATCTTATTACGGAAATAAGTATAAACAAATCGCAAAATGCTGCAGAATCTTTGTAAAAAAAAAAAAAAATGTTACGAGATTTTCAAACGCAGGTGGTTTTTCTTCCAAATTACCGCTTTTGTACCACGCATTCTTAATAAGATTTTCAAACCTGGAAGAAGAAACCTGGTTATGAATCAGTGATTGGATATTTATTATATTATTACGGAGATGTAAATTTATGTTATACTTGTAGAGAAGGGCAAAGTCAGAAAAATGTCCCAAGAAAGTTTTTTACGGCCTAGAGAAGAACACATCAAGAAGCTGAATCTTACCAGTTGTTCTTGTAGGAAGGATTTCAATTTTGAGGTACTCTTTTATTCTCAAAATAGGTTCAAAAGTTGATGAATTGCGATCATTCCATGAATCGAACAACGAAACGGTCTTTTCATTAGACGCAGTGAGAGAAACCTCTTGAAACCGTGATCTCTCAAGACTTGGTGTTAATTTTCAATAATTTAATGCTTTCACAAGGACACTTTCAGAATTAAAGAAGTTATTTTGGACCATAGTAAGAGGCCTTATTTTTAATAAGCACCCCGGATAGTGAGAGGCAAAAGGATTCACTTTAAACAAGCACTCATAATAGTGAGAAGCGCAGAGATACACTTTAATCAAGCATTCCATTAAAATACTTACAGAAAGGGGTTTCAAATCAGCCAGCAATCTATTCGGATAAACCCTGCCAACTATGGTAGTTCTTGTCTAACTGAAAAGCATTTCAAACTAAAGACGTTTTATAATTTTAATCACTATATTGGATCCGTCATTTTGAATTTTGAAATTTTGATGTCAGATTCTGCATCAGTTGTTCTAAAAAACCCTGGCAGGATGTTTTCTTCTATATTAAATGATTGTTTTTTGTCTATGCGTGGATATCACCCCTACCGTTCAAATGGTGGTTTTTACCCTTAATTCCGCACCACTGCCGAAATAAAAAAAATATGTGTCGATTATTTTTCAGTGTTCTACAAGTATGCAAAGTTTCATTCAAATCGGCGAGTGACACTTCCGTAATTCTCCTTGTCAGTGTAAATAAATTATATTAGCTGAGGTTTAGGGCTAAAGGACCGTTTGATCTAATTGCACCAATGTGACATTCTATCGAAGAAAATTTCGAGAGTTATGTTAAAGAAAATGGTCCGAATTATATCAAAGTACTCCTTTCTCTACGGTACAGAGTAAACGTTCGCTCAAAGCAAATAATAGTGATAATAAAAGCTAATACAATCTCTCAGTGTTAGTTACAAGATATTTACTATGTTGTAGCAAGGCAATGTGCACAATTAAAATTACAATACAGTCGTATGTATCAGTACACAGCATAATTATCGCAGGCGCATAAAAATTCTAAGTCGTCGTTTTTAATTAATGAAACTTTCCGCTGACCACTGAAGAATAATACTGTGATCGTCGTATTCTCATGAATACGAGGATACACTTGCTCTAGCAGTAAACAAAAGTATTTGTGCCAGTATGCATTGTCAGCCACAATCACATGAATCATTAGGACAAGAGAAGCAAATATTTGGATAAGATAAAGTTTATATGAAAAACATTTGAAAAATTAGATTACAAAATACTATGAACTGAGGACTCTCATTACATGCTAAATAAAATACCATAGAGTACTCGTCCTAAAATTCCTGGAAGTAGACCATCTTTCTTGTCTCCGGCAGCTTTGGTTACCCTTGGACTCGCTTCGTCTTCAGGGCCGTGGTGAATCTGTGGTAGAGTGTTCACCTCTGGTGCTTGGGGTCCCGGGTTTGATCCCAGCCCTCGCCAAGTGAACTTTGTGGTGGACAAACCCCGAGTTCTTGGGTTTTGTCGGGGTTCTCCCGTTTCCTCCCAATCTCTTCATCTCATTCATTTCTCATTATCACCGTCTCCTTTAGTATAGCCGGCGTAAGCGTGGGACGTAAAACTTAACGTTTCATTTCAGTTTTTTCGCTTCGTCTTCACATGGTCGTCTGCCCTGACGCCGGTTGCTGGAAATCTGCCTGCTGTGTAAAACTGGAGCGAAAAGAATGAGAGTTCTTGCTGAGATACATGAAGACTGCACTTGTCATCCGTGCTGCCGCCTCGTGGCCGGTTCTGTAACTGACCAAATTGACGATCGACACACGGAGAACAAATTCTAGTCTGCCGTCCACGATACTGTTGTTATTAGTATTTGACAGACTTGCGTTCACTATGCTAGCTTGAATATTATAAACAGATTGTTATATACACAGAAAGATTACCGTGGTTCTGTTTCTATTTATGCATTCTTTGGTTCATTTATTTAGTAACACAGTTATTGTGTTATTTTTACATCGCACTACACCCTATCTGTGTCGAATCCAAAACATCACGTACGTGTTAACCACAATTCCGGACACTAAGATGTTAAAACTACATGCTAAAGTGGAGGCCATATCGATATCAATGGCTGGTGTTTATAGCTTGAAGCGAGACTCGAACCACTGTAATACGTAAATGCACTTTCGGTGCTCTCTCACTGCAAACCAAGCTCGGAACCTCGGACCCCAAATACATGAGTGCTAGCTACTAGGTCAGGGAAAATGTCTCATTGCTTACGTTCATCACAACATTTTTCAACAGACAGTTTCATTAAGCAGTGTTGCATTTTTAGAAAATATTACAAGAATCGAAACAAGGACTCTACGCACCAGGCGTCGACATTGTAACACTGAGCCGCCGCTGCCCCATATGCTATAGCAACGTAGCGTATACTACGCTTTTCTGTCAAAATGATATTTTCTCTTCAAGCACAGACACACTTCTCACGCAACGTTGCATTTCTTTAAAATATTATACTTCAATATATTAATTTATTTATTTAAGTAATTGCAACCCAACCTATAACAAGAGGAAAAGCATGACGCAAGTGATCTAAGCTTGTCACAATTATCTTCGAAAAGCTAAAAATTTAATATCATTTAGGCCTCATTTACACTATGAGATAAATACTAGGAAATGTCTTAGGAATTTTCTTCGTATACAGTTTACGACATATCTCGTGGGAAATCCTACCCTTTTGCGCCACTACACTTCACATCCTACTAATATTGATATCAGGCACTATGTTATTAAATTACACACCTCTAAAAGAGCATGTAAATCAGAAGGGAGGTTACCAAAACTTACTTCATCAGTCCCTGCACCACTCTTCATTCTGTCCAGCATTCACATTCGGAGAAGTGGTGCCACGTCTCATAACGCATACTCCGCCAGCAAACTTGTTTTTACTTTCTCTCACCTGATGTCGGTAAAATCGAAATCTTACGAATTTAGGACTAGCTCGGGAGAGTAATGCTCCCAGAAGTATGAATAAAACACACGATTCTGATTGGTTGGCGTTATTCATTTCTTGCCACGTAGCATTCATATAGCAGAAATCAAACACTTGCTTCTGTCGGCCCTCGTAGCCGAGCATCTAAATGGATAACACCAACCAACCAGAACCGTGGCCCTCCCCGCTGTTCCAATGGCTAGCACGTGCGTCTTTGCTGTACGTGGTCACGGGTTCGATTTCCGATGGGAGAGCCTTTGTCATTTTAACTGTCATCGATGTTTCTGTGTTCGTGTTCCTGTTGTTCTAGGAGATTGAAAAAGCCAGTTAAATGGGTAAAGCAAGTAAAATTAGTAACAACTAGTTCAAGTAAGTTACTGAGACACTTCGGTAAGTGTTAACTTTTTTTTTTAAAAAAAAAAAGCATGCTAGCGCTACGTGCTAGTAACGGAAATCGTTTTTTCGCGTGCGTTCAAACCCGCCCCAAGGAATTGTTTTTATTTCTTTTTAATTTTTATAACGTGTTTTTATTAAAATAACATGAAAAAATTCTCAAAAAGTGATCTACAGTAATAGTAGTAGTATTAGTAGTTGTATTAGTAGTAGTAGTAGGAACGGGTTAGAAGCCCTACAGGGCTCGTTTTGTTATACCTTAACTCCCATGATATATAAATTTTGGACCATCTTAAAACAGCTAGCTAGAATTGAGCGTAAAATAGCTGGCTAGAGTATCGCGCGCAAAAAAAAAAAACGTACTTCCGGGAGCATTACTCTCCCGAGCGGGTCGTATGATTTTTTTTTTTTTCGAAATAGCGTGTTCTAAACAAGAAAAAAACTCATACAATCATTCAGAACATAGGAAATAACATGTGATCTGATGCTACACACATTGAGATTTTGACTCTAGAAAAATTTGTAAGAAATTTCCTAAGATTTATCTTATAGTGTATAGCAGCCTTACTGCCTTCTGGAATAACCCTACTTCTAATGTTAGCATTCAGCTCTTCGGAGTACTTTTCCTAAGTTTAACTTTCACAAAAGGTAGGAAAATATCTTTAACATCTCACAGTCACCTTGCTTTAGATTAAAGAGAGGAATGTTTAATCAAAGTGTATGATAACCAAAAACTTGGTGGAATGAAAATGTTGAAGGAAACATGAAAGATACGAGAAAATTCGTGGACACGATGTTTTTCACAAGTCCACAAGGTTTAAGATTGAAACAAGCACACCTTGCTATATTTTACTATTATTTATTGTTCCAAAATATGTGCAATTTTCAGTGGCGGAATGTACCTATTATCTATCTTCTCCTATGGTTGCGCACGAAAATATTAAGACTGATGCACATACTACGAATAACATTCATTCGCAAGTACTACTGTGAAAGGTATATCTCCTACTCCAACACGGCGATTTGCATTGGCAGGAAAAGCAACGTTGCCAGATTCACAACACGTGAAACCTATACGCAAGATAAGAAACGAAAATGAAATGAAATTTTGGAGTTTTACGTTCTACGGTGATGATGAGAGGAGACGGCGATGATGAGAAATGAGTGAAATGGTGGAATGAAGCAAGTGAGGGGAAACGGGAGAACCTCGAGGAAACCCGCACACACAGTGTTTGCCCACCACAAGATTCACTTGGTGCAAGTTCCAAAGGTGAATCCTCGACCACTTAGCCCCCGTGTCTTCCGCAAGATAAGAGTAAACTACATTTTCCTCCAGATGACTATGCGATAAATGTATTGTGAAGGCACTTTACTCTTTAAATATACACAAACTTTTGGTTGTTTACTCTATGTCGACGTTTTTATAGTATTAGTTTGAAATTAAATGTGATAAAATATAGGATCATTATACAGGGTGTCTGGAATGGGACTGGTGGTTTTTAAAGTGTATAGTTTTAATTTGGCCAGAGATGCAAAAGAAGAAAAAAACATTCGTATTGGAGGAAAACTCAAAAAGTTTTATTCAGCAAATTTTCATAATTAAACAACTACCGGTGACCGTGCTAGTATCGCCGATAAACATAAATGGCGTCGGAAGTCGAAAAGGCGCAAAGCGTGTGGTGGTTTGCAGAGACAAAAAATGTTGTTCAAGTTCAACGAAACTTTTGACGTATTTACCTCAAGGATCCTCCATCACGCAACAGTATCCAGGCGTGGAAGGATCAATTTTTATCAACGGGGAGTGTAGTGAAACAACACAGCGGTGGTAACTCGCGTGTGTGAAAAGAAAATGTGGAAGCAATAAGAGAATGTTTCTCACGTAGCCGGAGGTAGTCAATTCGCATAGCGAGCAGGCAATTGGCAATTCCAAAGTCAACAGTACACGATGTGGTACGTTTACGCGCGATTACGTTTGCGCGCGTATAAAATGCAATTGTTGCAAGAAATTAAACCCAACGATAAGCCACAGTGAACAGCATTTGCTACTGAAATTCTGGACAGAATTGATTATGACCATAATTTCCTATTGATCGTTGTTTTCTCTAATGAGACAACTTTTCACTTGTCTGGCTGTGTTAACAGACACAATATTAGGATATGAGGATCTGACAAGGGAATGTGCAATCGATAGAGGAGTGAAGAAAAGTGAGAAATCCAAAGTTTTACGGGCCGACACCCAAAAACACAGGAGATACAGAAGAAAGAAGAACCTAGAATGATGTGAAGATAGCAATGCAAAATATACACTGACACAGAAAGAACTTCGAAGTAATCAAAATGGCATTTACGCAACAGTATATTAAGCAAACATTGTACCCACAGGCACGCTCAATAACCTCATATGTAATGCAGTGCTGCCAACTGAGCAAAAATGAAGTTTTGTTAAATGACACGGAACACAAATTATAACATGTAGAAAATCTAATTATGAGTAGAATCATACCTGTGAAGTCATGATGTACAATGTTGCCAACATCTGAAGATAGACCTATATGAATTCCTACATGAATCTCGGATGCAGAAGAGTACATACAGTACCAACATACCGCGGAACGCTTAATAAACAGCAACACTGAAAAATTGACTACCAATAATGTGTGAGGCGATACAATATCACGTGCATCAGAAAAGTGAGCCTGCTAATCAATCCAAGGGTTTGGGTACAAAACCTCGCGGCGACAACCTCGCGGACCAAAACCTCGCCTGGCCAAAACCTCGCCTCCCAAAACCTCGCGGCCCAAAATCTCGCCAGGCCGAAACCTCGCCTGGCCAAAACCTCGCCGCCCAAAACCTCGCGGGACAAAATCTCGCCGGGCCAAAACCCCGCCTGGCCAAAACCTCGCCGCCCAAAACGTCGCGGGCCAAAATCTCGCGGGGCCAAAACCTCGCCACCCAAAACCTCGCGGGCCAAAACCTTGCGCCCCAAAATATCGCCATACTCAAAATCTCGCCTGACCAAAATGTAAATGTTCCAACAGATGATAAGGATGACGGTATAAAAGACGCTGTTTCAGAAGAAGTATCACGGGTATTTGACCAAGTCCCGCGATACCATATGAAAGTTCTATTTCTGTATTAGAGGATTTCAATGTGAAGGTAGGGCGACAGGATGTTTTTAAGCTGGTTATAGGGAAAGAAAGTCTGCATAAGGAAAGTAATGACAACTAACGAGGTTAGTTTCGTGAACTTTGGAACATCCAAAAAATATTTATGAAAATATGAAACAATATATGAGTTTTTACGACGTCCCTTGATTATGTCCTATAGGTTAAAGGAGACGTAGATGACCAGGATGAAGGAAATGATCGAATAAAGAAAGTGGGAGGAAACGGGAATAACCCGAGAAAGCCCACGCACACGATGTTTTGTATATTATTATTATTATTATTATTATTATTATTATTATTATTATTATTATTATTATTATTATTATTATTATTATTTGTAATGTGGAATTGCATATTAGGAAACACATTGGGTAAATTTTAAAGAAAAGTTTCATTCGCGGCGAGGTTTTGGCACGGCGAGATTTTGGGCGGCGAGGTTTTGGCCCGGCGAGATTTTGTCCCGCGAGGTTTTGGGCGGCGAGGTTTTGGCCACGCGAGGTTTTGGCCCGGCGAGATTTTGTCCCGCGAGGTTTTGGGCGGCGAGGTTTTGGCCACGCGAGGTTTGGGCCCGGCGAGATTTTGTCCCGCGAGGTTTTGGGCGGCGAGGTTTTGGCCACGCGAGGTTTTGGCCCGGCGAGATTTTGTCCCGCGAGGTTTTGGCCGGCGAGATTTTGGGCGGCGATGTTTCGACCGCGAGATTTTGTCCGTATACCCAATCCAAGAGCATGCATCATTTCAGTTTTGTGTGCTGTGTTTGACACTATTCTAATTTTCCACTTGGGCAAATCTGCTTCAACACTGTGCTTCGTCTCTCATTTTCGTACTTCAGTGATTATATTCTTGTTTGTGTCTCATATTTTGGTTTTAACTAGTTTGAATTGGGTACTGTATGTTCTCTTCTACATTCGAGATTCATATAGGAATTCATATAGGCCTATGTTCAAACGTTGAGAAAACTTTACATCATGATTTCATGGGCATGATTATACTCATAATTAGATTTTCTACATGTTATAATTTGTGTTCCATGCCGTTTAACAAAACTTCATTTTTTGCTCAGTTGGTAACACTTCGTTACATTTGAGGTTATTGTGCATGTCTGTGGGTACAATGTTTACTTACTATACTGTTGTGTAAATGTCACTTTGATTACTTTAATCATCTCGAAGTTCTTTCCGTGTCAGTGTATCTTTTGCATTGCTATCTTCACATCATTCTAGATTTTTCTTTCCTCTGTATCTCCTGTGTTTTTGGTTGTCGGCCCGTAAAACTTTGGATTTCTCACTTTTCTTCACTCCTCTATCGATTGCACATTGTTTGGTTGGACAACGCTACTATCAATATAAAATGTTCCCTTGTTAGAATCCGCATGCGTACAGAGAACATTCTGGAGACAGTCCCAAATTGAATGTTTGGTGTGCTTTAACACATAATGCAGTTATATTTCCCTTCTTTTTCATACAAGTATTCTTGTTTTAATATAATATTAAGCGGCAAAATGGGAAAATAAATACCCCCAAAGAAAATAATGGACATACTTAACTGATTGGTCAGTAATCAAAACTGAAATTATTATTTTGTTTCAAAGGAGTGTGGTTACTTTCTATTGAATGCGACTTTGTGTTGACCTATATAGAAGACAACTCCTCATGCAGTACTTTTGAAAGGTATGATATTGTGCATCTGGATTCATTATGTTGCACACTGAATGACTTAAATATTCACAATAAAATTAATTGTTGTGTACTATCATGGAGTCGGATAGCATACCTTAAAAAATTGCATGTTACCAAATTATCCCCAACACTGTACGTCTGGCAACGCTGCAGGAAAGAAGAAAGAAAATATAGCACTACTAACGACAAGTTCAAACATGCATGTTTGTTCAATTCGTCATGTGTACCTTGTTCTCTCGGTAGCCTCAGAGCACGCAAATTCCTGTTCATTCAACACCTGAGAAAAGAAAAAAATACCTGCAGTGTTTTTTTATTATTATTTGTGTTATTATTTCGATGCTAAAATTATGATTTGGTCAGTTGTTTATGGTTTACAATATTTTTATTCAGGTATGCATTAAATTAACGACTAATTAGTTATACTAATTGTTAATCCCTCACAGCATGCCATGCCATATATGGCACATACAGTACCCTTTTTTCCACTTTAGCTTTTTTGTGATTTATCAAAGGCATCAAATGACTGTTTTGTCTGCTGTGTGAGATATGAATGTGTATGAATAAGAGATTTTGGTGTCATCTGGCATGTTCTTTGTGAGTTGTTAGTGTGTCATATATGGCACTTATTTATTTCTCGTCGGAAGTAAGTGAAACATCTAAAATTCAAGTTTTAATTCATTTTTCAAGTTCCGATATGAGGATTTCCAATACTAATTATTTTTTTTCGCTAAAAGAATAAAAAATCATGCAGAAAGGCGTTAATTGGTCTACAACATTCTGACCTCACATTTAGCAGCGACATTTGGCACTTTAGATTACCAAATGTCAATACTTTGAAATTAACCAAACACACACGCACACGCACACGCACACGCACACACACATACACACACACACACACACACGTACACACACACACACACACACACATATATATATATATATATATATATATATATATATATACTTTATTTAAATATGTTTTTATTATTATTATTATATTAATTGTTTTGGCCAAAAACAGCTAACCAACTCGCCAGCGAAGTGATAACTAAACCTAATAAACTGCATCTATTAAAAATGTTGTATTAAAAAGCAAAGTTAAAGAAAATAATGCTAACACAACATAGAGAATTGTCGAGACCTAAAACAAACATTCAAACCTGAAATCGTAGATAGAAGGGTTGAAAAAATTACTACTTATAATTGTAAGTTGGCTTTTATAATTATACTCAATCGTACGTTAGCTCCTAAGTCGCGACGGGGTTTCAAAACAGCATAATTCCTCGCGTATGTTAGTAATATGTATGGAAATGCTGGTATAGCATACATTACATATGGGAGATTTCTGTCATCTACATGTGAGAAATAATTTCACGTAAATATCCAACATCATGGAGTACGCACGCATAAACGCTTGCCACAACATTCATCATTATACTTCTCATATGCCTTATATATATGCCGGACGTAATAAATTGATTACTTCTGCTTTAGTTACTCAATCCCAATAGTTTGGTAGGTCTAATGTAAATTTACAATTAAAATACTTTTTGTTACACATTGTCGATTGTAAAATTCCTTGTTATGTAAGTTTCTATTTTTACCAAGTTTTTCCCTAAATGTGTTCTCAAGTCTTTGTTTGCTTCCACCCTAAGATTATGTTTGTTCCTGCGAATAAGTGAACAACTTCCGTGCACATATACTACAAAAGCACGAATTATGGTTTATGAATATACGCATAAATACAGTACAAAGAAAATATTTGAATAGGAACAGTACAAAAACACGAGAGAGAAAGAAAAATATATGAAAAAGAAATAATATTTTGGAGTGCGTCAGAGGTTTATCCACAATTACTTCTATAGTGTACTCAGCTAACAAACGACAAAACACACCCTCACACTCACACTTACACACAAACATTCTTTTCATACACTTTCATCCCACATAACAAAACCGCTTCAAAACCCATCTCGTTGTTTCCATTACTCAATTTCCTGACAAAGGCGGGCGAGTCAACACATTTCCTTCAATGTCGTCTGTTATTTCCTCTTTTCAGTGTCTCTTCTTTATTTCTGTATTATTCTTTTCAGAAAATGGCAAGAAATTACAGGAAAGGAACATTGTTTGGTTCGTCGCTAGACAGAAAATAAGAAATAGTTCTTTCAACACAAGTATATATTTGCAGCTATTGTATGTCCGTTTACTTTAATACATACACACGCAATCATACGAGCAATTAAGAGAATTAACTTCTTTATTTATTCCTTACTAGCGTCAATTACCAGATTCGCTAGGTTAAAATAAACTAAATAGTAATATGTTCTGTTATTCAGTCACTTTTTCCTGCTTCTGAAGTGCTCTCAAACCGATAGAAACAAAGAAAATATATTTTTTTAAAAAATCAGAAAATAATATTTAAACTATATAAATAAAAAAAATGTATTACTATTGTGGGCTGTTTGGATTAAAACGGTATCGGAAGTGTCACTGTTCGTCTCAGCGACTTCGAAAACTACGGTTTCGACACTAATATCGGTCATTTTTTTTATATATTTACCCCCTCTCACTCCCCTACACCATGCCGTAAGCGTCGAGGGACCACCGATGGGTAACTGGCGACATCTTCCCAAAAATTGGCGGCCCCGCAACGACAATCCGCGGTGGTAATACTTCCGTTTTGAAATTTATACCACCAGCTGCAGAGATGCGATGAAACGCCAATGAACAACAAAATTACACTCCAAAATATATTAAACCGCCTATATGCGTAATTTGTTTGCATTAAGGTGAGTCTAAAAAGCACTAAAAACAGTAAAAAAAAATGGACCTCGGGCTGGGAGCGAACCACCTATAGGTAGTTCCTAAGCCACGTGCAGCTATATTTTGATTACTAGGCGTGTGCCCTTCCAACTTGGCCACGGATGCGACTAAGTACATGTCGCTTGTAGAGGGATAAATCTTTGAGGTCTTTTAATTGGGCTAAACTGAGTGCTCCTGTAACCTTCTATATTCGATGATAACCGTTTGGAATCAAATAAAATCCGCTTGCTATGTAATTTTGTAACAAAATCACGCGCGTCTATTTACTTTATTACATGGTTCTCCCATATTCACTTTCAAATGATCGGTGACAGTTGCCATCTAAATTCATACGAGGGTAGTTCAATAATTATTCTCCCTGACCTATAAACAGTATTATTTTTTCCGAAAAGTCTCCTTTCATTGTAATGCACTTCTTCCACCTATGCTGTAAATCAAAGAAATTCTCTGGCTGAGCCATGAGCCATTCCTCCACAGCTTCAATAACAGCTGCATTTGAGTGTAACTTCTTACCTTTGAGGTGCCCCTTGGGAACAAATGAAAGTCAATAGGGGCGAGGTCGGGTAAGTAGGGAGGACGTTCCAACACATCAAAACCAGTAGCATGGATTGCGGCACCAGTAAGATGGCTTTTGTGAGCCGGAGCATTATCTCGGTGGAACAGCACTGTTTGCTGCAACATTCCGCGCCGTTCTTCCTTGATTGCTTCGCGTAACTTGGGGATTATGGCTGCATAGTAGTCCCCGTGAAAATGTGTCCAATCTCCAGGTAGTCAATAAGATGCACAGCACATCCTTCGCATCCCAAAAAAAGTGGCCATAACCTTGCGTGCTGATGCTTGCACCTTGAACTTGCGTGGGGGACGCGAACTGCTGTGCCGCCACTCCATACTCTGTCGTTTGGACTCCGGATCATAGTGGTGGAGCCAAGTCTTATCCACTGTCACAAATTTATCACATAACTGTTTCAGGTCTGCCCCCATACCCTCCAAACCAGCCCTTGAACATCGAAATCTGTCTTTCTGATTTTCACGCGATAACATTTTGGGTGCCCGTCGCGCTGACACCTTTCTTAATCCAAAGTGTTCATGCACAATGGTTCCCACTGAGACTACAGAGATGTGCATGATGTCTGCTAACTGTTGCACCGTGATTCGTTTGTTCGCTATAATCGTATCATGCTCAACATCAATGTTTTTTGGGGTGCATGCTGTTGTTGGAGGACCAGCACCGGGGGCCTGTTTACAGCTTTCCCTACCGCAACGGAAGTCGCGGGAGGTATTTGATGGCAGCCCGTTGTTTGGTTTTCTCCATTTTTCAAGCTAGGTGCCACCTCTCACACCTGAAACGACAAAAAAAAAAAAAAAAAAGAATATTAATATAGCAGATATGGTTCTGAAATATAACATATAGGCATCTAAGACATTAGGCTACAATATCCCCCATCAGCCATCCCAGCTCAAGTATTTTAAATATGCCGGGGACAATAATTATTGAACCTCTCTTGTACGCACTCATCTCAAGATTTTACGTTTCATGATGTAGAAGCAGGGGTTACTCTTCTGCGGTAACAATTCTTCAGGAAAAAATAATATACAATAATAAAAGCATGCACATGACTGGCGATAGTTCTTATTGGTCCCTTCGCGATTCTCCGCGACGAATCGAAGGAGCGCGGACCAAAATGAAGTCCTCGCTGCTACGCGGTGGCAACTTCAATACCCCTACTCTAGATCTCTCTTTCGACTCGACGAAATCCCGCTGCCAGTGGCACACTAGCAGCAATCCTTCGACGCGACGCTATAACGAGGATCAATATTTACCGGCAAGTGGGCCACTAGATGTTTGCGACGTTTATAGCATGGGGTATGTTCCACCGTCAAAGTGAAATGCCGAAACCATCCCAGTCCCCGAAGCCCGTACCTCATCTGCGTCGAAAATTTGGCCAAGATCAGTCGCATTGTTCAAGAGTTATTAAATCACATAGTCACCTTCATTTAAATCTACAGAGTGTTTCGAAACAACAACGACAACTTTTGGCAGATGATTCTGACACCAAGATTAGAAAAAAAATATATAGACAAACTTGGGTGCACGAATGCTACCTTTCAAAGTTATAGACTGCCAAAAAGATGAAAAAAATGAATTTCAAAGATCCGTAGGTCCAAAACTGTGGGATCTACCGTAGTCGGGTCAAGACTTCACTTAGGAACTAATATGTGCCCTATCCAAAAAATACATGTTTCAGAATCCTGTGGTACTTCCGCAACAATTTTTATAGAGGTAGTTGGTGAGTGCCGCAGGATTCTGAAACATGTACTTTTTCTATAGGGCACATATTAGTTCCTAAGTGAAGTCTTGACCAGACTACTTTAGGTCCCACAGTTTTACAGCAATGGACCTTTAAACTCCATTTTTCCATGTTTTCCACAGCCTATAATTACGAAAGGAAGCATTTCTGCACCCAGGTTGGTCTATACTTTTTGTCTTATCTTAGTTTCAGGAATCACCTCCCGAATGTTGTCGGTCTTGTTTTGAAACACACTGTATATATATAATGTGTGTGTGTGTTCAACGAAAAAGAATGTCCAAAAATAACACACTCATATACCGATCGAAAGATATAACTAATGTGAAGAAAAGAACATGTATCAGTATAAAGCTTGCACGTAGTTTCCTGGAAAGTCAACAAAACGCATTTTTCTTTTCTAAATAAACTTAACCAAATAAGTTTCATTATAAAATGTGAAAATACGGTAGACTTCCAAAATGTATGAGTTCAACACTCAAATTTGAAATACTACTTCTACAACTACTGGTTGCAATAGTTTTATACGATATAACTGGTTCTGAGATCCTGCTATATTTTGGTGTAACTCTGTCTTGTTATTACTGTATCTGATGAAGCTGTTCAGTTACTTGGCGAAACCATTACACAGTTATTGTTCATTAAAATAAAGATGCATTGTTCAGTGATTTGTTTTCTAGTTTGAGTTAAAGAAATTTAGTTTTTATTACATTGTATTTGCTCAATTGATATGAAAACCGGAAGTGGTACTATATTTCTACCATTTCTGGCTTTAGTAGATATGGACTTCAGGCAACCACTTCTCGGTGTATATTACCGGTTTTACTCTATAGTGATCAAAGTTGAAACCAAAAGTGGTTGATTTATACCATTTCCGGATTGAATAAAATGTTGAGAGAAGATGGTTCCTATTAAATTGATTTTAAAAAGAAATCCCACTTTCATTGTCGTTCTCACTCTATATAGACGAATACTGAAACCAGAGCTCCCTAGTGGGTAACCGGTTGCTGTACGAATATTTAGTGTGGAGACTAGAGTTCGATTGCAGGCGAGAGCTCATGTAGTTCGGATCCTACGTTAAGCTGTAGATCCTTGTCTTATATTGCCTCGCTGCTGAAGGGGACTCTATATTCAAAATCAAATCAAATCAATCAATATTGAAACTGGAAGCTGTGCGAGATTTCTGTCGATTCTCGGTTTAGTATAAAGTTTGGAATAGAGGTGAAATATATTATTGAAGTACTTAATCAATCGCAGGAAACCTCTTCTCGCTATCCATTATCATTTTTACTCTAGAATGATCAAAGTTAAAACCGGAAATGTTTTATTTCTACCACTTCCAGTTAAATAGAACGTCCATAAAAGAACCCTATTTCTAACTTTTGCCACTTTACATAATGGCTTAAATTGACCATATTTCATACAGTAATTCTTGAGTGCTTAGGATTCCTAAACGGATAGACAGGGTAAGGTAGTATTGATAAACAAAGCTCTTTAAACTTAGTACATTTCAATTTTCTTCGCTGGCCGAATGAAACATATTATAGGCCTCATTTGTCCCGTAGACGCCATTTGGGCATCACTGCCTTACGAAATCGGGGATTCTACTATACTGACCACGAGGACTCGTAAAACTTGGGCTGTGCACCAACCATAAATCTGCTTTGCTTCACGTGTAATGCATCGGAAGAATTCGAGACGATTCGTGAAGCTGCCTTCCGAAAGCATAATTCAGATCACGTGAAACAACAGAAACGTACCAATAATGTTGTGAAACTTAGAAGACATGGCGAACGAATGACGGAAACCTCCAATTAAAGAACTATAACACGATCGCCGACAATTATTCGAATTAGTCGGTACCAATAATACTAACAAAAATATAAAACAACATCGACAACAATAATAACAAGAAATAAACAAAACGAAACTTAACTCAAATCTGACAACACTGCACTCTCAGGACATGTCTGTGTATAGCAGCGAATAGACGACACTGGCAAAGGATGGGAATTGACGATCGGGACACACCCTCGCGTACTATTGGGTGGTAGATCTAAAGCAAGCTTCACGACTCCGTGCGATGACTATAATATGAACTATCATATACATACTTCTAACTGATACAATTCTGTTTCCAAGATAATAATATAGTTCAGAACTTTAAACCGGCTTATTTTTATGATCTTCTAAATTAAGCACACAAATTTCTTGCTTATAACAAGAGACTTGAAAGAAAGTTCTTAGTTCATTTACTAACATTTTGTGAATACTAGGTGATTTGTGTTATGTGCTTTATTATTTATTGCATTAAATTATTCAGTAAAATTTAAAAACAAATGGGAGAGAGTTTAGTGAAGAATGAATAATTAATAATATGATATGTTGTGATATTTTAGAACCAAACCTAATTTTAAACTCTCAATATTTGCCGTCAAATAAAGAATTTAAATTTATTTCTCCTGTTCTTGTTATTCTAAGAAACTATTGAAATGCAATCTTTCAGTTTTACGTCATATGCTTGCGCCGGATAGGCTAAAGTAGACGGTAATTATGAGAAATGAATGCAATGGTGGAGTGAGTAAAGTTAGAGGAAACGGAAGAACTCCGAGAAAACCCACGAAAAGGTGTTTGTCCACCACAAAGCGAACTTGGCGCGAGCAGGGATCAAACCAGGGACCCCACGCTTCAGAGGTGAACGCTCTAACACTCTATGAAACTGTTAGTCCAGGCATGGTGGTTCAATAGTACAGCGCTCAACACTGGTGCGTGGAGTTCTTGGTTCGTTCTTGGTCCTTGGGACCTATAAGTTAGGTACCACCCCGGCATTTGCCTGGTGTGAATGAGGAAAATCCAGGAGAGACTCAATCAGAATGGCTGGATTTAGAAAGCTTTTTTACACTTTTTCGACCGAGTGCTCCCAGCCGGAATCGAACCCAGGATCACTCGCACCGAAGGTGAAAGCGTTATAGTTAATGTCGTATTAGCTCTGTCGCAAGGAGCGTGTGCTTATTTGGTATTCAGAGTCTGCTTGGAGTACAGCTTATAAGTTAATTTGGTTATAATTAACTAATAGAACTTCAATACATCGAGTGAGAAAAGTAATGTGGCAACTTCCGAAATCTAGACGTGTGCATGAGTAGTCTGTAAAAATGGAAATGTATGAAATTCGAAATTCGAAATGTTTTCTTTGTGGTCTGTCATCACAACAAGTTATAAATAGTTAGGAAATCGAATTATAATTAACGTATGCGTCTCAAAGAATTATGTTGTAATTATAAGGGAAGATAATTTATCGATCAGTTGTGTGTATCCTTCAGAAAACAGAAAATTTTGTACTCACCTCCCACTGTTACCTTTAAGAAATAGTTTTGCTATTGTAGAGGATTCGGCTTAATAGCTGCTTCATAGTTAACTCAACCGATGAGGTGAAGGGAAAGAAAGAAAAACAGGTAATTCTTGCCTTTGTACTCTCATAATGTAACTTTATTATGGCTAAACCAGGGTACCCTCCGCTCTAAATTAATTAGTCACATGTTATTAACTTAGTCAACTACTATGTGCTTCAGAGATTCTGAATACACCTCTGATAACTATGCGTTAGTCAAACCATTAGTATGGCGCTAATCATTCATCAAAACGACTTTGCATAAGGCCCTTAATGTTATTATTATTGGCATATAACCCTTGGTAATGATGGGTAAAGTGCTGATTGAGTCTAAATGTAACCGCTAAAGTCCTTTTGACAGCTTTTACTGTTGATAAGAAAAGTTGGTTTAGTTGGTAATTCAGCTATATGTACACTTTCATAAAGCAACTCAAGCTGCCGGGTTGTTGCTAGTCGCGTTGCTCAGCGTTAAAAAAAAAAAAAATCAAATCTGTGTGCTCTAATGAAGCAACGTTGCTCGCCGTCATATGACGCATTATCTACATCAAGTTTATATTTGCAGTATTTTAAACTTAACTTCCCTTCACAAAATAAATCACAGGATTTGATACAGCGTATATACAAGTAAACGTAGGTAATTATTTTTTTTCTCCTCAGTTGGTGCAAAACCACTGGACCCAGATAGCATTTCGCTAAAGTGTTCATTTTTATGGGGAGGGGGAGAAGTAGCTTGTGTACGTTTCTTCTCAGAGGCTTTTCAGGATTTAAAGTGATAAAATGTATATCGTACTGGAGTGATAAGGGAAGGTGAAACGCATAGTTACCCTGCTACCTCAGCATTCGTGAACAACTGGTTCCACAATTTTCCGCTTTTGGTGCTTGTTTGCATCTGCTTTCACACTTTTTGTGTTTTGTTTTGACCCTCTTTCTAAATTGCGCCTTCCCCGCCTCTCCCTCTCTAGCGGTCGTGTAGAGCGAAAATCCAGAGAACAAATATTTCCGCATCAATGTCTGGCTAACTAGAATAGTGGTGGCGCAATTGCAGGTAAATTCACGCCCACAGCAACGCATTTTGGACACTACCGACTCGCAAACACGCGTCGAATCAACTAAATATGCAGAGAAGTTATTTTAATTACGCGTTATACCAAATGAATAGAATTCAATAAAGGTATGTTTTATATGTAGGAGTGACACCTTAGCATATAACTCACTAGTTTCGATAATTGAATGTCATTCGTAAAGTTTACAATCTTACCATTTGAAAGAAAGAAAAAGTACACAAACTAATTATTTTCTTAGTTCGATCGTCAATACCAGAATATATGAGCAGTGGTCAGAAAGTGTGGTTATAAAGACTGCACTAAAACGTGTACACATTACTTCAAACAACCAATATAACCAACAGATAGAACATACATTAAGTTATTTTTCGACAGCCTCCTTATCGCTTGAGGTATTTGTTGCATTGTGGAATGAATTTGAAATTTCCCTCCTGGTAAACATCCTGTTCTTTCGTCATTAGTCACGTTGTTACGAAGTGTTTTCTATTTCCTCGTCTGAAGCAAAGCGACGGCCTCCTAGGAGCTTCTACAAATGCTGGAACAGGTGAAAGTCACTTGGAGCGAGGTCTAGGCTGTAGGGAGGGTGGTCGATTATGTCCAAACGAAACTGCTTCAAACAGTTTGATGGTCGGCCACTGCGCTCCTCGTTGGTGACATTTTCTGTATCAGCCGCAAACCTTCGGCACCATTCTGCGACATACTGACGAGACATTACAGTCTCTTCGTAAACTTCTGTCAGCTGCCGGTGAATTTCAGCAGCGGTTACGTATTTCGGACACAGGAATCTAATAATTGAGTGGACTTCTTCGCGAGACCAGTTTTCGAAACAAGTCGCCATTTGTATTTACCTACAACTAGCAGCGTACATGGCAAGTGCCTGAAACTCTGCTCAGTTGTCAACTCCATGTATTAAAATTACCGCACACTCCTCATTCCTCTATACAGAAGAAACTCCGGAAACATCGGCCTTGTAACCTTGTGCGTATGTGCGTATTGCCTCACTGTGTATGTCTGTTGATCAAATATTGATTGCTGGCGACCGATCATAATCAAAGAATCTGACTCAATTCTTCCATGGGGACCTAACAGGTTAATTTGGTAGCCCTCTTACAAAATTATGCGTATTACGTCACTACGCACAGCGATCAAACGACATCAAACGGCTATCAAACGATCTTACCAATCAATCCCGATCAATTTTGCTCCTATGGGGAGTTAAGAGCTCATCAGTAAGAAACTTGCATACGCTTTATCTTACATTTTCACCCTTTCCCTCTAGTCGCACCACTCAAGCCGAAAATTAAAAAAAAAAATAACGCATTATACGAATTAGATATGCAGATGACTTATCTGTGTACCAAAGTTGATGGCTGTAGGTCACTCCTTCATGTGCTAAAACCTGACAACACACATTATATATATATTATATATATATATATATATATTATATTAATAGGCTGCCGAAAACATGAAAACAATGAAATTTGAAGGTCCACAGCTTCAATACTATGGGAATTACCGTAGTTCGGCCAAGACTTCACTTAGGAACTAGCATGTGCCCTACCCAAATATCCAAGTTTCACAATCCTGTGTTACTTCCGCAACAATTTTTATAGAGGTAGTTAGTGAGTACTTCAAATGATATGCCCGTATCCTAACTTCCTCTATAAAAATTGTTGCGCGAGTATCTTAGGATTCTGAAACATGTATTTCTGGATAATCCATATACTAGTTCCTAAATACAATCTTGACCCGACTGCGATAGCTCCTATGGTTTTGGAGCTATGGACCTTTAAAGTTCATGTTTTAATGTTTTCGGCAGCCTATAATTCCGAAAGGTAGCATTTGTGCACCCAAGTTGGCGTATAATTTTTGTCTTGGTGTTAGAAATCGCCTCCCAATCGTTGTTGGTGTATTGTGAAACACGACACACACACACACACACACACACACATATATATATATATATATATATATATATATATATATATATATTTAACATACGAACATAATGTTTTTGTGCATTTTTGCCTTCAGTATTTATACATTTCACTTCCTACACAAAACTGCATGCTGTATACAAATATTGATATTACAATGATGGTACTGGTACCAATACTTGGTATGAATTACCGATATTTGTAATGAAAATTATGTATTTTCTGATATCGACACAGTAACCACATTCCGATAGTTTAGCATATGCAAATAAAAATGCCAACTCAGGAACAAAAAAAAAAAAATCCCTTGATCTGGTTACCCTTGGTTGCTCTTTATGTCCGAGAATATCATTCCAAACGTAATCAGTGGAATATTTATTGGGTTTGGGACTTTCAGGCTGAAACACACCCAAATTGCATGATTTCTTTTTCTTTTAAAGTAATCTAATGTTAGTGATTCCTATGCGTATAAGCTTCAAGCCTCCTCGAAATGTAGTGATTTCAAACAAAAAAATAAATAAATAAATAAAAATAAAAATAAAAAAATAAAAAAATAAAAGCTTTTCTGAGTGAAGCTCATCTCAAATTAATTTTCTGGATGCACCACTGTTCGTAATATAATTTTTAACAAGAAATCTATTCCGGCACCTACATAAGAAATGTACCTAAAATTAAAAGGCAGGAGGCACCAACAGTAGTAATTTTCTAATGGGGTTACTTTAGACCGATGCAAAGTAACCCCGATTAGAAGCTGAAACCGTCTTCTCCCAGTTTTATCTTTTATATGACTTTAAATCTTTCACACTTCAATTTCAACTATTGTTTCAAAGTCCCATTATACACAGTAACATTCTACGAAAGTGAATTTACTTTGACTTAATTTATTGTAGGTGATATCTTTCAAAATGTGTCGGCCTTTACAGTGACTGCTTTCCGTACCTCTACAACAACAAACTCTCCCGGTAATTAGAACTGAAGTTAACCGCCAATTTTATAGCCAAAATTCAGTTACACATTCTATCTTACTGTAACAGTTGAAATTTTCTCTTTACAGTTCATGATTTTACCGACAGAGGACTGTGCAACTCTTTTCATATTTTGTGCAAAGTAATCCCTGATGTGCAAAGTAAAAATTCTGTCTTACGGTATTGTTTCGGATTCAATTTCAATTACCAAGCTGAATAGCACTGCAAAAGACGTACACATCGCGTTGTTCAAATGCGTTGTGTCGCCAAGGTTTGTATTCGGTGAAAACATGTTCTAGTCTTTCTTTCTCATTACCTTTAGCTTTTTTTTCTGTTTTTCATTATTTTCGCAAATATTCACGTTTTCGTTCTTTTCTTCTTTTTAATTTACAGAACAAAAGAAGCATTCAAAATACTTTGTGAGGATTCGACGTTGACCGATGTTCGTCGCGGTTGATCGATCTCTGAAGGTTTTCAAGCGGAGAACGTCGAATAAATCAAGTTAGGGTTTAGAAAAGAAGGACTCTGAGAACCTTGTGAAAGACCGTATTCCCGGAGGACACTGAATCAGAGATATTTAAAATGAAAGTAGAATCCAGCGACAGAGATTGACTCTTAGTTTGCTTTCTTTGAAAATTGTAGATAAATTCGTTCTTTCTACTTTCCAGATTTAGAGAGGCTAGCGCTTTGTGGAAAGAACATTTAAGTAAGAGGCAGAGTGGAAACAACAAATAAATATTATCAAATTTTGGATCTAAAGCAAATGCTGTAAAATGTTACATCTTTATATTGTAGTACATTTAAATCAGATTCACATAATTCAAATTATGCTTTGATAAATACAAGGGAAACAGCTCTTCTTTAACCCTTTAAATACCAACACAACAATGTGCCCTTCATATTTCATTGGAAAAATAATCAATAAACTGCACAGCATTAATGTTTCAATGATTTGGTGACATTAAATTTCAAAATCTAGAGGATCTTCTAAAGTAACATATAGGGACATACTACTAGACCACTAGTAGTATATCCGTTCTTCGCACGGGAAGAATACTTAAACTTTGAACATAAAGGACACCGAAACTGTCACCAATCAACTTACAGACCCCCAAAACTATTAATTCGACACTAATATCGGTCATTTTCAATTATTTTTACATGTCACCGTCCCCCATTAGGAGTACTAATGGAGGCTGAATTGGATTTAAACGGCATCGAAAGTGTCACTGTTCGTGTCAGCAACTCTGAAAAATATGGAATCAACACTAATGTCGGTCATTTTCGATCATTTTTATATATCTTCCCCTCTCCAACTCTCGGAGCGGAATTTGGATTTAAACGACATCGGAAATGTCATTGTTGATCTCAGCGATCTAAAAAACTATGGATTGGATACTAATTTTGGTCTTTTTTGATCATTTTTTCATATCTCCACCCTCCATCTCCTTAAGTTGCACCGTGAAAATGAAATGATTAAAAAAATACATCCCAGGCCGAAACTTCATTTATGTTGAAAAATGAGTCGAGATAGGTCTCGTGGTTCAAGAGTTATTGAGTCACAAACGTAGTAACTTTCATTTTTATTTATGTAGACAGACAACAAGATTTTTGTTCACATTTTACAATATTATTCAGTTTTATGTAGTCAAGCATGATGATTAGTAGCCTAAAACTCCTTCGAGGCTTCAGTAAATATGTTGAGGATTTCATAGCAATTTACATGTGACTATCCATCACGACTCTGGAACTCACTAAAGGAATAATTAACATTTCTGACAGTATAAATGTACGTATTTATTAAAACTAAAATACAGTTAGTGTCTGATGAAGATATCGTTAGGCTATCGTAACCATTACACTGTATTTTTACTTTAATAAATAAGTGTATATTGTAATATCCCATGTGATGTTGTAAACGTAACCTCAGGGCCTCTAGTCTGCTTCGGGACTACGCCTATCCTTTCTCCTGGCTTAGCCTGCTCGGGGCTCTGACTGGGAATCCCAACCTCAGCCGCTTAGCTTGCTTTGGGGATCTGACTGGGAATCCCAATCTCAGCCGCTTAGCTTGCTTCAGGGCTCTGTTGGCCAACTAACCTACTCACTGCTTGCTTCGGAGCTTTGGACACCTATTTCCACTCCGTTAGCCTGCACGGGGCTCTGCAGAGATTCTGTATGCGATCTTACGGTCAAAGACCACCTATAACTAACCTTTGATATTAGAGAGATTAATTTGTACAGTATGTTGTGAAAATACTTTTAAAGAGCAATTTTATAATAAAATTAGTAGTGTGAGATCGATTCCTGACACACTTTTTTATTAACGCTCTACCTATGCCTGCCTGTATATGGGGCAAAGTTTTACAATCTACTCTGGTCGGAAGTGTTAATTGATCCTTTAGCATTTTACAATACTTTTCTGAGCCAATGACGACTAAGCACGAATACATACCCATACATGTAAGTGCATACAGGACAGCAGTGGCTCAGTGTTAGGGCGTTCACCTCTGGTGCATGGGGTCCTTGGTTCAATCCCAGCTAGTGCCAAGTAAACTTTGTGGTGGAAAAAATCCATGTGCGTGGGTTTTCTCTAGGTTCTCCCATTTTCACATGCTTTTTTCATTTTACCATTTCATCCATTTCTCATAATCATCGTCTCCTTTAGCTTAGCCAGCATAAGCGTGGGACGTAATAGGATCTTATTTCAAGATAGAAATGTATATCACACATGTTCCTCTCGTTAGATGTTTATTTTAATACAGTATAATGGGTCATCACAAAGTTGTGTTTGCAAATATACATCCGTAATGAGCATTCATTCATTAGACTGGCAATGAAACATCATCTCAATGGGGAGATTGCGCGTAATCATTCATACTAGGCATTGAATTATTTAGCAGAAGGTTGTCTTTGCACTGAGAGGAACTGGTGAGATAAAGCTTACAGTGTTTCAATAGTAATTTGATAATGTGCTAAATATAGTCAGTGCATTGAGTCTGTTTAAGTATTCAGTTCAGTATGCTCTGATTCCACCATATTCAATGAACAAATATTATGTTCCGTACTATGGAGTAAATGCGTCTTTCATTTACTTGAGTATATTTTATTATAAATGAATCACTGATTGGAAAAAGGGAATAAGTGCATCAGATCTAAGTTTTCAAAAACGCTAAAAAACCTTCCCGAAGCGTTGTTTCTATTTGTTGCAAAAAGTGTATAATTGATTACTTGTAGCAAAAGAACTAACAAACACTAAGACAAGAAGGAGAATCTTGTATTGCAGCACTGCAATTGGTTAAATAAGATTAAAAATGGAGAAAATATTCCCTTTTTCCAATCAATTACAGTTGGACGCAATTGTAATTGTGTGTAGGGCATGTAATGTGCAGTTTATGATAGAAAGCTATGAAAATGTACATGCTGAATACAATGTTGTATGTTAATCTTGGATATATGTATCCGAAATATCATGAATATTAGGCTTCTAACACTTTTATTGTCACCGTTCGTTTTTTTTTTTTTTTTTTTTTGGTACAACACATATTATTCGTACAGCAAGAAAAGTAATACAATAGACAGCTGAACAAAATACGTAGCAAAATACGTTGTCACAATAGAATGGGTTTACATAGGGTCCTATCCGTGTGCATCTTCGTCTTCTACAGTTTTTTGGTCAGTGGTTTTCCATGAACAAATCATCCTATAAAACTGTTTGTATTGGTCAGGTATGTATTTGATGATTTGTGAAGAATCGTTGATCTTTTTCTGATTGATAGGGACTTGCCAATCGTATGCCTTTGACGTTGGCAGTGGAACGTTTGTGACATTACTTTTGAGTAATCGAAAAATATAAGTTCTTAGTCCATTGATAAACTTATGATCTTGCACATAACCTGGAGATTCTGCTTTGTAAACAGTGTCTCTATTTACTTGGAATTTCACTGTTTTGTCCACAATGCTACCTGAAGATTTCTTGTAAAACGGTTGCCATCCATGTTTAAAATCTAAGATTTCTTCATTGACAACTTCGTAAACCTGAAATGGAGAATTAGTATATCTTGCATTCGCAATCATGTGGTTATACTGTGCTGGTAAATAAATACGATTGTGTCGTTTGAGTTCTGGTTTGATTACAGCAAAATTTCGGTCACATGGTAAAAACTGTGACCTCTGACAGGCAAATATTGCTGTATAGTGCTGAACCGTTATGACACGATCAGACTGAAAAGCATTCATGTCATTGAACGATTGCAGTTTTGCTGTATCACTGAAAACATGTAAATCTGTAACTGATTGGGGCAAAAAGTTCTCTATAGATTGTGCAATGCGAAAACAAGGCGAAGTATCGTAACGACAGCACAGGGCTCTGGTGGTTGTTTACTTACACACAGTCTCACAGTTGTGGTGGTGTCCTGCAGTGACTGGAAGAAGGGAATAAGAAACGTAGTTATTCCCTTTTTTTAATCAGCGAGAGATTTTGTCTTCTACATTGGTCATATAGAGTTGCCCAAACATTCCTATTTTCTACTCAACGATGTAACTATCTTAAAGGAACACATCTGCTATCTCAGGTTAAAATCGCAAAAAAATGTACTTATTCCCTTTTTCCAATCAGAGGTTCAAATATACACTACATTTACTTATCCTGGAAGTTATTTTAGACAACAGGTTACGCTATGAAGGGATCGTCGAACCTATTCAATAATATTTTGATATTATTAAAGGTAAAGGGGTAACTTTAATTTTTTTTTAGCCGATAACCGTATATATATACAATCGTTCATTAAAAAGATAAAATTTATTTTGTTTACTCTACAGAAAGCTACTGTATTCTTTGTTAAATACTATGACTCATCAAACCAGACACAGCTGCCGCCAGTATTCCAAATAACATATTTCCTCATTGGCATACTTTATTTAATCCAGAGATATGGGAGATAAAATTACTTTGATATCCTGGGAAAATAATAGTCTGGCACTTAAATTTGTTATGACCTTTAAATCTAATGCAGGCATAATTCTGTTCATTGCATTGTATGGATGTGAAACTTGATCACTGAGGCAAAAATACATGTAACAAAAAGTTTTCTCTTCCAAATACATAGAACAAAAAGTTATTTTCCCCAAATGAATGTGTCTGAATTTTCGTCGTTCATTTGAGGATTTCTTTTAGAATATCTATTTGTAGAATAGTACACATTGTGCATGGTCTAAAAGACTTATCAATTCGTGACTAAACTTAGTACGAAAATGAACCTTGACCTGCTTATTACACAGATGAAAGACCTTTTGTGTAAAAACCTTTGTTTCCTGTGTCATCAAATTTAGGGCATCGACTTAATCAAACTAAAGTTGGTCCCATTTGAGAATACTTGGAACCATTTCATTCAACCCTTGTGTATTACTGTTAAAAATATAACATGTGAGATACTATGCGGTCCCTTAGAGACCCCAATTAAAATAAATGATTATTGGCATTTTGTACGGAAATTTTATACAGCTTCCTTTCAAAACAATACTTAATAGCATTACATTCTAATTCAGATTATCATCCAAAACAGAAAATAAATGCTTGATGAACTTGTCAATAGATAACAGGCGCAACTACAACCCAGAACAGTAAAATCATGTCTCTTCTTGGGATCGTTGTATGAAGTAACGGGCTTTAGTCCTTTTTTTCTGCTAGTCGTGGACGACTAGCTCCCGCCCAAATGATACCGCCCTTTATATTGGGAAGGGGAGTGAAGGAATAATGGGGATGAGAAGAATGTGGATGGGTACTATTAGGGTTATTAAACTTTATTTCAACATTATATTTTTCATAATAATAAGTATATTGGGAGGACATTTACTGGTCAGCAGAGCAGTAAATCATATAATGTGGGAAGGGGTGGACATTATGACCATTAACCATAAGCATATCTGAAGGTGAATGGGAATGAATGGTAATGACGTGCACCACACGTCACAGCAACGGGTTTTGTTAGCAAAAGAGATGTGCGTTATCTTTTCATCCGGGAGCAACTCATGATCTGAAGAAGGCAGGGGATGCCCAGTTAGACAAGAAGTCTACTGTGCATAAGATGGAATAATGCAAGGCGATGCCGTGTCAGTGATGTAGTCTGTGATGAAAAGATGGTCAGGACTGCCAGGTGGTAAAGTGAAGTGGTAAAGGGTAAAGAGAAGCGAAAGAGGGGTATGACGTTGAACGGATGTAAAGCAAAGTGATGCATTGTGTCTAGAAGCATAGGATGGTGTGTGTGTCAGAGAGTGGAAATGTAGCGAAGGCATAGGGTTTCAAGATTATAAAGGATGTGGGGAAATGGGGTGCGGTCATACAGTTCGTGGGTGGGGCTGGAAAGGCGGATACGGAAAACTAGATGGAGGGCATGCCGTTCAAGAATTTGTAGCCTAGTGTAAAACGAGGGAGCAGCATCAATCCAGGCGGTAAAGCCAAAGGTAAGAACCGGGCGGAGGAAAACTTTGTACGTAGTTAAAAGTGTGTACGTGTTCAATCCCCAGGTAGTTCCAGTGATGCGACGTAAAAGTTTGAGGCGATTGTAAGCTTTGGTGCAGATGGATTTGAGATGGGCAGCCCATTTTAGATGTCTGTCGAATACTGTCCCTAAATGGATAACGGTGTTGAAGAGAAACGTGGTCGACATGGAAATGAAACTTGGCAGGGTTGCGGTAGACGCGTGAGCGTTTGCTCGGAAGAAGAAAGATGATGGTTTGTGTTTTGGCAGCATTGAGTTTCAGTCGCCAGCGTCTGCACCAAGAGATAAATGCATCAATAGCAAGCTACAGAGTGCGATTTATCTCTTGGATAGTGTTGGCAGTTGCAAGAAAAGCGGTGTCATCGGCAAATTGATATAAGCTGATATTGCATGGTAATGGTGGAAAATCGGCCACATATAACATATACAATAACGGAGATAACGAAGAGCTTTGAGGAACATCGGAATGGAGAAAAACAGGATGTAAGAGGGGATTGTTGATAGATATATAACTAAGGCGGCAAGAGAGAAAGTGAAAGATCTAATACAGAGGAAGGCGGAAGGAAAAGAGAATGTGTATAAGACCAAGGTGCCGCACCTTATCAAAAGATTTTTCCAGATCGAATAAGACGAGTCAGGAAGGTTTAGATGTGTTAAACTGTATTATGATATTGGTTGTTAGGCGCATAAGTTGATCATTGATACTGTATGAAGGCCGAAATCCTGCTTGAGGAAGAGGAAGAAGATTATGACCTGAAAGATGATGGTGCAGTCGTGTGACAAGGATTCGCTCCAGAATTTTGCAGAACAGAACGGTGAGCTGATAGGCCGGTACAAAGAGACAGCATGGGGCGGCTTGTTTGGTTTAGGAAACATGAGAGTGATCGAAGATTTCCAATCAGTCAGCATGAAGGCTATGCGCAAAATAAAAATATAAATAGCGGCAAGTAAATGAAGAACATACAGAGCCTCTTTAACATGGCGGTAGGAAATACGGTCAGATCCTGGAGCGGAGTTGCGTTTGTTGGCGAGTGTGCTGCGTGTATCTTCAACCGAAATAGGAGCTGTGAGAAGATTGTTACCAAGTAAATGATGCTTGAGATTGGGTTGAAGATCTGGTGATGAAAAATTTAAAGTATCTGCTGGATGAGGGCGAAGAGACGGATCAGGCGAAAGCGGAATGAAAATTCCTTGAAGATAATGAGCAAAGGTGTGTGCTTTAGCTGTATCGTCAGTAAGTGGTTCGTCTCCATCTAAGAGAGGATAAGGTGTGCGAGATGAGCATGCAATGAGTTGGTGGAATCTGTTCCAGTACTTTGCGGGATGAGTGGTGGTGGAAAGATCATTGCAAGTAGCGATCCAGCGACAGCGTTTATAAGCAACCAGGTAGTTGTGGACAGTGCGTTGATACTGACGGTGGAGACGGAGAGACTCAAGGTTACCGGTGCGAGTGAAGTCTCGATAATGTGCCCAGGATCGTTTGATAAGTGCAAGGTACTGAGGAGGAAGAGCTGGTTTGTAAGCATGAGCGGTGCGAAGCGGGATGTGTTGGGCAGAGGCAGTGTGGATGGCATCAGTAATAGTATCTAATGCGACATAAAGGTTATATTGTTTCATGTTCCGGGACATTTTCTAAGTCATGTTGAAGTAAGGTGCGGTAACTGTTCCAGTTGACTTTGTCGAACGTGGGATAAGAGCGACGGGGTGGAGGAGTAGTGCGAGAAGGAGAACTCGGAGTTGTGATGGTCAGAAATATTGCCACATGATCACTGCCAAGAGGATCCAGGACATCTAGCCTGCAGCGAGTCTGAAGATTAAGAAAAGCAATAACTACATCCGGCATTGTATTACTACAAGGTCGAGTAGGCTTGGGTATTGGATGAAAATGGCCGGTACTATGCGTGATAAGGTAGTTACAGAAATCTTGTTGCTGACGGTGAGTGCTACTGTAAAAATTCAGATCGGCTAGAATTGTATAAGTGCGATAGTTAAAAAAATGTATTGAATAAACTGATATGGAAGAGGATGTGCTGGGCAAATGCAGATCGTCGCAACTGTGATGGTAAGTTGTTTGAAATATAAAGTAGTAACTAAATGTTCAGGTAATGAATGTATTGAAAGAGCAGTGCGGCGAAAAGGAAGAGATGGAGAAAATCCTATAGCGACCCCACCATTTGCCCTCCTTGCTGGTGTCTGGTTATTGTATCGAAGCATGGTATAGTGTGGCAGATGCACGTGTGTGTGGGCTATAAGATGTGTCACGTCCCAAACGAAACACGCCACATATTTTACGAAAAAATAGCTGTTCAAATAAGATTTTATGTTGAGGTAGAGAACGAATATTCAGAAAGAGAAAAGTAATATCCATGGTGATGATAAGATAGTAGACGGTGGGGAGTGAGCCTTAAACATCGGATTTGAACGGATCTGAGTATAAACAATTTGCCCAGAGTAAGTAGCTGTGAATGATGTTTAGGATAGCTTTGGCAGTTTGCTAAACTTGGCAGAGGATATGGTTGTGCAGTGCGGATGAATATTTTGTAGTGTAACTGTGAGAAACGATAAGAATTAGGTAATTGTGATTCGCTGACAGATATCCTGAGGAGCAGATGCAGCTTGGCTAACATGTTGTTTTAGTGACACTATTAATTCTGGTTTGAATGGATCCACAGTAGGTTTAGCCTTGCATTTGTAACTATAGGTAGCGTGTCCAGTTTCGTTACAAGTGGAACATTTAGGAGTTTGGTTGAGGTTAGTGCAATTGTGGGTGCTATGAGGGCCAGAGCAGAATCCACATTTAAGTTGGTTTGGACAGGAGCCCATTGTATGATCATTATGAACTTGGCACTTTTCACAGCGCATAGAAAGTGGAGCAGGAGAACGAGAAGGCTCGACACGGTGACGTCTACGGTAGATGAAGGCTCCATTCGATAGAAGGTAATCGATAGTGTCGTGTGAATTGCTTAAAACTCGAACCATGTAGATGTTTCCTTGAGCGTTTTAAGACGGATGCACTTGATGATAGAATGCCCATCAAGTTGGAGTTCCTGCCTGATTTTGTCATCTGTGAATGATGGGTCAACACCTCAGATGACAACAGATAATGCGGGTTGCTTGCGTGGTGGCGGTGGTTGCCTGGCTGATTGAGCATTGAGTTGAGAAATAGAAGCATTTTTACCAAAGATTTCATATGAATATGTATTCCGAATTGTGGATGCGAATTTATCGTCGGGCGTTTTAATGATAATGCCTCTCTGGGTGTAGATGACTTGTGCTACACTTGTCCGTGGGATGTACTTGGTGATACGATGATACAGCTTCTTGAGATCAAGATACTGAAGATCGTAGTTGGTAAGCAGAAATGAATAAATAGCTGGTTTAACAGAAGTGAAATTTAGCCTTTTTACCGGCTAGCCAAAGCGGCTAACAACCTATAAGAATATTATGCCGTCTGTGAGGTGAGTGCAAAAAGGACTTTAAGTGCGAGGTACAGTTGGTGGTCTGTGTGCTTTATTGAAACTATTTAGTATTATGTCTTACATTAACTAATAAAAGGACGTAAGAAACTTCAATCCTTATCATTTTGGAAGGTAAAAAACATACATATATATAGCAAGTGATAAATATAACAAATAACTGAACGTAAATGGAAAAAATATAATATAAAATAAAATAAAATAGAGAAAAATAAATATGTATATACAAGATAAGTAGAAAAATATAGATGATTAATGAACATTTTGATAAAAATGAAATGAAATGAAATTATTTAGTTTTAAGTCCCACGCATATGCCGGTTAGGCTAATGGAGACGGTGATGATGAGAGATGAATGAAATGGTGGAATGAAGAAATTGGGAGAAAACGGGAGAACCCCGAGAAAACCCCCACGCACGGTGTTAGTGAAATTTTGATAAGTTTGTAATGAGGATGAAGAATGATTCGAGGTTCACAGCACAGGACAACACGCCGGTCTTATTAGTCAGAGAAATGGATCTACCTTCTGCCTAGGGGCATCTCTAGGCGATGATGTGAACAGGGGGAGCCCAAGTGAGTAGACAAAGGTAATTGCTGTGCATAGTACGATAGGTGAATGAGCGGAAGATGTTCATCAATAACGTAGTCAGAAATTATTAAGAGCGAAGGATCTCTCGGAGGTAAAGTGTACTGATAGAGCGTAAACAGTTAAGTCAATGGTGTATGGTAATAACGATGGGGTGTGGGATTCAAAGCAAGGTATCGCATAGTATCATGAAGTAAAAGTGCTTGATTTCAAAACGTTTGTTGATATAGGTGAGACGTAGTTTTTCGAGGCAATACTGTAATGTGGGAAAAGTTATGCATTGGTAGAGCTCCTAGGTGAGGCTACGTAATCGGACACGGAAGGCTATGCGGAGAGCGTGTCTTTCGAGGATCAAAAGTTTTTGGTAGAATTTAGTTGATTTAGCTTTCCATGCTGTGAATCCATATGTTAAGGTTGGCCATAAAAATAAAAAAAAAACTTTGTATGTATTTACGATTGTCTGTGCGTTAAGTCCCATGTTGTACCAGTTAAACGTTTCAGTAAATTTAGTCTATTATATGCTTTCGCCTTGATAGTTGCAAGATGTTTGTTCCATATTATGTGAATGTCGTATTTAATTCCGAGATAGGTGATTTTACTGAGTCGTATAGGTTCATGATCTACATGAAGTGAGAGATGGCGAGGATATCGACGTACTTTTGATCTTGGACGTGGAGGTAGAGATACAATAGCTTGGGTTTTAGACGCATTTATGGTAAGTTTCCAAGGAACACACCAGGAGGTAAAGCGGTTAATTGCAGTCTATAAAACATGGTTTATTTGTTGAATGATGTTACATAAAACAAGGAAGGCGGTATCGTCAGCATACTGAAATAGATGGATCCTATCGGGGAGCCTAGACATGCCGACGACATAAAGTAAGTAAAGTAATGGGGACAAGGAAGAACCTTGTGGTACGCCTGAGAGTAGAAAAATAGCGTGTGACAGGCTGTTGTTCACAGAGATGTATGTGAGGTGGTTGGAGATGAAACTGTAAATGAAACGAATATATATTATTGGAAGCTATAATGCATGGAGTTTGTATATGAGCCCAGTATGCCACACTTTATCAAAGGCTTTTTCTAGATCGAATAGCACCAGACTGGATGGTTGAACTTAATTATATTGCTGAGTGATGAGTGACGTAAGTCGGAGGAGCTGATCATTTATAGAGAATGATGGTCAGAAACCTGCTTGTGTGAAACGTATAAATTGCGATTGGTCAAATACAAATGTAAACGTTTAACTAATATGCGCTCCAGGATTTTACTAAATGTAGAAGTTAATTGTATGGGACGGTAAGAAGCTACATTATGTGGAGGTTTATTAGGTTTAAGGAACACTAGCGTTTTAAGTGTCTTCCAATATATTGGAAAGTATCCAGTATGGAAAATGAAAGTACAGATATGTGCAAGTAAGACTAACAGACTGCCAGTACTTTCTTTAATATGTCGATACGTTATATTGTCTAAACCAGGTGCTGTATTACGTTTGTTGTGAACAACTTAAGTGATTTATTGTATGGTGATCGGTATTGATATGAATGAATTGGCAGGTAGTACATGGTAAATATTCGGCTGGAGCTGTGGTGATGTAGTGTTAAGCCTGTCGATCACATGGGTAGCGTTGTCTTGGCGCGGTAGGTGTGAATATATAGCTTGGGGAAAGCGTTTGCTTTTGCAGTATCAGTAGATGCGGGAGTGTCATCTAGTAAGAGAGGATACTTTGGTGTGGAAGACTTTCCACATAGTGTATTGAATCCTTTCCAATATTTGCTGGGATGAGTAGTGTCAGAGAGATTATTGCAAGCCTTTATCGAGCACCGAAGAATGTAGGCCTTAATATAATTATGGACCATACGCTGGAGTTGTCTATGATGACGTAATGCCTCTGGATTACGAGTTTGGAGAAATTCCCTGTAAGACTGGTGTGAGCGCTTGATCAGAGTGAGGAAGATGAGGTGTAGATGAAGTAGTTGTAGAAGCTGGAATGCAGGAGTTACTTGCATCTTGAATGGCTCTAGTGATTCTGTCGACTGTAGCATCTAACTCTTCTTAAGTAGTAGGGACCGGGAGATGTATGGTGTGACGGGAAATGTGAGAGCGATATTGTTCCCAATTAGCTTTATCAAATCGTACATTAGTTCATGGTGGTGGGTGAGCGACCTATGGCTAGATAGCCCCCCACTTTAGAAAATTAAAACAATGACTAGGTCATTCGTTTGTACTACGTCTGTACCGTTTGTACCGAAAATATTTTCGTTTGTACCATTTGTCTTATAGGGTTACTTGAGAGGTCGACTGGGGGGGCTATCTTGGCGCCAAGATAGCCCCCCCGTATCACAGCACAAAAAATTGGAATACACCATTCGAAAGCAAATCGTTTGTACCGTTTGTACCGAAAAAAGTTTTGTTTGTACCCTGATAGTTTTCGAGAAACAGGGGATGAGATTTGGGGGCTATCTTGTACGTAAGATAGGCCCCCCTAATGTGTACTTTTTCCATGTCCATTAATAAGTATTATATGTTTATCCATATGAATTGATGTGTATTTAGAATTCTGGTTGTGCATATCAAAATAAAAAAATGAATTTTTCAGTAATATCTCAACGTTAGAATTGAATCGGCGAGTGGGAAAACAGTGTGAGTCCAAAATAAACCATTTTGAAGTAAAGGCAAAAATAACACTAAAGATGTAGAACTACAAGCTGTAATGAAGAGCAGTGCAATTTGCAAGACCTTGCACGTTATAACAACAGAATGCTATAATGTCGACTGTACATTTGTGGCATTAACAAACGAAAGTTATTTTTTCAAATATCTCAAAATGCATTTTGTGGACTAGTAGTGGTTTTCCGCTCACCGATTCAATTAATTTTTCTCTATTTCTGCCCTTTTCCTTAAGTAAATACGTATTATTCAGCAATGGCCTATTTGCTTTCGTCTCTTGTCTATGAAAGCGGCAAACTTCTCGAGCCGTTAATGTGAGAGATATAAAGAGCTAATTTTTTTTCAGTTGGTGTAAAGCTGAAACATGGAAGGACGCAGTTAGGTGAGCAAATATTTCATCTTTTAGTTTTCTTTGTTTAAGATTGTTTCTGTAAATCCAGTTTCTTTCTGAATTTGTACACACTTCGCTATTCTTTTTACGGTATTTATTTACGGAAAAATGCACAAATAGAGAAAATTTAATTGAATCGTTGAGCGGAAAAATAAAACTACTAGTCAACAAAACGCATTTTGAGATATTTGAAGAAAGAACTTTCGTTTGTTAATGCCACAAATGTACAGTCGACATTATAGCATTCTGTTATAACGTGCGAGATCTTCCAAATTGTACTGCTCTTCATTACAACTTGTAGTTCTACATCTTTAGTGTTATTTTCGCCTTTAACTCAAAATGGCTTATTTTGAACTCACACTGTTTTCCCACTCGCCGATTCAATTTTAACGTTGCGGTATTCCAAACAAGTCCTTTTTTTATTTGGATATGTACAACAAGAGTTCTGAATACACATAAATTCACATGAATAGACACATAATACTTATTAATGGGCATGGAAAAAGTACATATTAGGGGGCTATCTTGCGTATAAGATAGCCTCCCAAACGCCATCCGCTCTTTCTTGAAAATTATCAGCGTACAAACAAAAGTTTTTCGGTACAAACGGTACAAACGGTACAAACGATTTGCTTTCGAATGGTGTATTTCAAATTTTTGTGCTGTGATACGGGGGGGGCTATGTTGGCGCCAAGATAGTCCCCCTATCCAAATATCATCCCCTGTTTCTCGAAAACTATAAGGGTACAAATAAAACCTTTTTCGGTACAAACGGTACAAACGATTTGCTTTCGAATGGTGTATTTCAAATGTTTGTGCTGAGATACGGGAGCTATCTTGGCGCCACGATAGCCCCCCACAGTTTACCTCTCAAGTAACCCTATAAGGAAAATGGTACAAACCAAAATATTTTCGGTACAAACGGTACAAACGTAGTACAAACGAATGACCTAGTCATTGTTTCAATTTTCTATCTTGCCATACGTGGGTGATCGTGCGGTATTCAGTGAACGTGATTGATATGTTAATTTGATAGGTGCCTGGTCTCTTTCGAGAAGGTTTAGAACTTCGACGGTGTAGTGAGTTATGAGATAAATAGAAACTAATACGATATCAGGCGTGGTGTCGGAAATTGGGAGAGTAGCTTGAGGGAGGTGAACAATAATGCCTGTGGTGTTAGCTGTGATGAAGTTGTGAAGATTTGCTCTTTTCTGATTGGTGCGGCTGTGCATATTGAAATCGGCCATGATGAGATACGAACGATAGGCATTCTAGATTATTGCATAAGTTGATACGGAAGGGGGTGCCCTAGTCTAATGTATATAGTAGCCAGTGTAAGGACGACATTTTTAAAGTAAACTGTGGCAATAAGTTATTCTGGTAAAGGCGTTGTGTTGTAGTGATGCTGCCGAAATGGCAAAGAAGGCAAGAAACCATGTCTACTCATCCGTTGGCTCGTAGTGCTGGAACGGTGTTTTCTGCATGGATCATTGTATAGTGTTGCAAAAGGCAGGAATGAGACGAAGTCAGAAAAGTTTCATTAAGTAAGAAGGCCGTGACGTGGTGTTCTAGGAGAAGATGTTCAAATAAAAGTTTGTGTTTTGTAAGGGAGCGTATATTGAGAAACATGAAGCCTAGAGCCATAACACGAAGAAATTTTATCGGTGGATGAAACATGAGATTTATGGAAGTGCACAGTATTACCAGAATAAATAGCAGTGAAAGTAACATGGAATGCAGTTTTGGCCGCAGGTATAATTTGTTGTAAGATGTGAGGTTTGATAAACGGATGGATGTTTTGTAACGCTAGTGTTAAGAAAGTAAGAAGTTGATCTAGATTAACAGGAGTATTAAGCGGATGCGGAGTGTTATGTGACTGGGCCAGAGGCCTCAGTGGAACGATTAATTCAAGATGTTCCTGAGCAGGTTTTGGTTTCGCTTTACATCTGTAGCTGTACAGTGGTTGTTGCTCATTACAAGTAGCGCAATTTCGGATGTTGTTGAAGATTAGTACAGCTTGGGTATTGTGAGGTCTGGCACAGTATCCACACTTACTTATATTTTTGCAGTCTATCGTGTGGTGTGAATTATATAGCTGGCAGCGTTCACAGCGTACTGGCATAGGAGTGGTAGACCGTAAAGGCTCTACTGGGCGTGTGTGGTTAAAGATAGATGCTCCGGGTGCTAACAGTTCGCCAATAGTCTCTTGATGTGAGGTGAGTACAAGAACGATGTAAGTAGGACCTCGATCGTTGCGAATCCTAATTGCTTTGGTGAGCGTGATTCCGTCTAGGGTCAGTTCTTCTTGTATATCCTCATCTGTATATGATGGATCTTTTCCGTGTATGACAACTGAAAGAAGGACTGGGCGTCTTGGAGGCGGAGGTTGCTCCCATCGAGGCGTGTTGAGTACTTCCAACTTCGCGTTTCTGCCAAAAGTGTCGATCGGTACCTTGTTCCTAATCGTGCTGTGCTGTGATGGATCTGTTGTCTTCAAAACAATGCCATTTCTGGTGGGGATGATGTGAGCAATGGATGCCCGTGGCAGGTATTTCCGAAGTTGGACCACAACCATCTTTGGAGTGTTGAATTTTGAATCAAAGTTAGTAAGAAGCATCGAGTGAGTTGAAGCTGGCTGCTGATTGTCGGTGTGGAATACGGTGGCTCCTCTATCCATTGGTCCAGAGTCTGATTCAGTTGATGGTGCTTCTTCGCAGGAGGAGAATGCTGAAGATAAGTGGCGTAGCTATCATTCTTGTCTGATGTTTGCGGTGACTTTAATCGGAAGGATGAATGAGAAGCTACAGATGCTGCTGATTAAATCGATCCTACTGAGTTAGTTCGTTAAAGATGATGCTTGGTTTGTTCTTAGTACGAGTTAAATATTGATCCTTGCGTAGTTTTTCTTTTGTAATGCTCTCGGAGAGTCCACCAACTACTTGTGGTAGACCATGGTATTTTCCCTTGTTCTTACAACCTCCGACTGAACCTGAGTCTTCCATGAGAAAATCCGTCCGTGGGCAGATGTCCAATGGTGTTTATATGACAGTATAGTTGAATGTAATGTAAAGTGATGTGATAAGATGATATATTAGAAGGTTTGACTACCCGTTCGGATAGTAGTCAAGGTGCAGCAGTTCACTTGCCAAACCTGTTGTACCGGTCGCCCTTGGCTAGATCAGTCTGACGAAAGGGTACGTCACGGGATGACAAAGCAAAAAGCCGACGGTATGGAAAAAGAAGGAAAAGAACAAAACTCGTCACCTCTTATCGGGTAACGCTTCAGAGCCTTGTAGAGACAAAGCTCAGGAAAATATGTGTTAGCCCTTTGAAATTACCTACTTTGTTATTCACAAGTTGTTCAAAAATGTAAGCAAGTTTCAATATATATATTGCTTCAAATAGGAACCTCAAGAAGAAAGACACGAGGTCACAAACAATGTAAAGTAATGCAAGAAAACTTTATTTTTTCCACATACACAACTTACTTTATTATGTCAAAAATGATGTAATTTTCGGGAACAATATATTAGTAGTTTCTACCATCTCTTGAGCATTATGTATGTAAACTACTTATTTTACTCATTTGGTAAGAATTGGGCTCCCAGGTTCAAACCCAGCCCTCGCCAAGTGAACTTTGTGGTCGACAAACACCGTGTGCGTGGGTTTTCTCTGGGTTCTCCCGTTTCCTCCCATTTTTTTCATTCCACCATTTCATTCATTACTCATTATCACCGTCTCCTTTAGCCTACCCGGCATAACCGTGGGACGTAAAACTCAAAGATTTCATTTTTCATTTCATTTGGTAAGAAGAAACAAAAGAACAAAGCAAAATAATTGATTATTTACATGGGTATTAACTTAGGGTCCTTTTACGACCCCAATGGTAAGCAATCATTTTTGCATAACAGCAAAACAACAGGAAATATTTTGTGTTAAATATATTAAACATACACAGGGGAAAAATGCAAGAACAGACTTTATGTTACACACAGTCATTTAAGAGATACTGTATCTTCCGTTTATTATTTCTTGTGTCCCAAAAGGACCCCCGCGGTAGTACAAAAGGATGAAAGGTTCTATTCACAATATCCACTTTCCAAAAAGCCCGCCCGTGTGCGTGGGTTTTCTCGGGGTTCTCCCGTTTCCTCCCACATGTTTCATTCCACCATTTCTTTCATTAGTCATCATCACCGTCTCCTTTAGGATAACCGGCATAATCGTGGGACGTAAAACAAAGATTTCATTTTTCCAAAAAGCCCGCCTGTGATAGTTTTGATGTACCTAATGTTTGTAGTTACGTATTTTATAGTTATAAGAGTGGGTTCCTGTCACCACGTCATGCCGCGTCCTCAGGTTCCGGATCGAGAACAAGGCCTCTAGATAAAGACGTTAGCTCCGAATATACTGAATAAGCAGTCGCGGACAGACGACTAGGAGTGGTCCTCCAGCTTGGGGGTTTGGGTAAGGCTAACAACCTCATCCTGTAAAAAAAAAAAAAAAGGCACTTGTTCAGAAATATTCACAAAAGCCTCGCGCAAGGACTGATAACTTGGCACGACCTCAGCAATAGAAAATGGACAAGAGATTTGGAACATGGAATAATAGAAGTCTTAATAGGGCAGGCGCGTTAAAATCCGTAACTAGTGAGTTAGAGAAATACATGATGGACCTAGTAGGAGTTCAGGAAGTTAGGTGGGAAGGAAATGGATCTGTGAATTCCGGAAATTTTACGTTCTTTTACGGGGAAGGAAATAAAAAATCACCAGTTAGGAACAGGGTTTTTCGTCCACAAACGAATATTACCAGCAATTAAACGAGTGGAATTTGTTCCTGATAGACTTTCTTTTATTACTCTTAAGGGACGGTGGTGTGATATTGTTTTAAATGTTGTATATGCCCCAAGAGAAGATAGGGATGACGATATAAAAGGTAGTTTTTATGAAGAAGTGGGACGGATATTTGGCCAACTTCCGCGATATTATATGAAAATTCTATTAGGGGATTTCAATGCGAAGGTAGGACGAGAGGATATTTTCAAACCGATAATAGGGAACGAAATTCTGCATAAGGTAAGTAATAACAACGGTGTTAGACTCTTGAACTTTGGAAAATCCAAAAACCTAATCGTGAAGAGTACAAAATTCCCACATCGCGATGTTCATAAATACACTTGGACCCAACCAGACGGAAAAACACATAATCAAATTGATCACGTTTCAGTAGATAGAAGAAGGCAATCTAGCATAATTGATGTCCGGTCGTTTAGAGGGGCTGATTGTTACACTGAACACTACCTGGTCTCAGCGATAATACGAGAGACATTATCGTTGAATAAAGGAAATATTTAATGTCAGAAAAAGAAGAGATTTAATTAAAAAATATAGAAGATAGGAATACCAGATTGAAGTTTCGAATAGATTTTCGGTTTTAGAAAATTCGTAATGCAATAGTGTTGAGGATACTTGGATTGAAGTTAGAGATAGCATTAAAATTTCAGCAAAAGAGAAATTGGGACACGCGGAAATACGTAGGAACAAACCATGGTTCGACCAGAAATGCATTAAACTAGCAGAGAAGAGAAAACAGGTAAAATTACAATGGCTACAAAATCCGAATGAAATAACTACACAAAATTTCGCAGACATCAGGCGGAAAGCTTCCAAAACTTTTAGAACAAAGAAACGCGATTTTTTTGAAACATAAAATTAAGGAAATTGAAGATAATAGTAAAAACAAAAGCATTTGGGACATGTATAAGGGGATCAATGAATTTAAGAAAGGCTATCAACCTCGTGTTTATATATTAAAGAAAGCTGACGGAACAATTGTCACTGATACGGATATCATCTTAAATAGACGGTAATATTTCTTTGAAGATTTGCTGAACACACAGCCAAAAACTAATGTGCATGGAGAAAAGGAGATACACACCGGAGAATCTTATATTCCAGAACCCAACCGAACAGAAGTAGAAACCGCTATAAAGAAATTAAAGAAACACAAATCTCCGGGTGTAGATGAAATTCCGGCTGAGTTAATTTTAGCTGGAGGCGAAAAATTGTGGAACAAGATACACAAACTCATTCTCCTTATCAGGAACAAGGAAGAATTGCCACAAGTGTGGAAACAATCAATCATTGTTCCAATTCATAAGAAAGGCGACAAAACTGACAGTAATAATTATCGAGGCATTTCTCTTCTGTCAACATCCTATAAAATCCTTTCAAATATTTTATTAGGAAGATTGACCCGATACGCAGATGAAATTATTGGAGATTATCAGTGCGCATTTAGACGAAATCGGTCAACTATCGACCAAATATTTACCATTCGACAAATACTCGAAAAGAAGTGGGAATACTGTACCCCGATACATCAACTATTTATTGATTTTAGAAAGGCGTACGACTCGGTTAGAAGAGAAACATTATACGTTCTCACAGAACTTGGAATACCGAGAAAGCTAATTAGATTAATTAGGATATGTTTAAGTGAATCCAAAAGAAAAGTCTAGGTAGGAAAATTTTTGTCCACCAGCTTTCACGTCGGAAATGGCATGAAACAAGGAGATGCGTTGTTGCCATTATTATTCAACTTTGTTCTGGAATACGCTATAAGGAAAATGAAAGATAGCAATCAGGGCCTAGATTTAAACGGTATTCACCAGGTTATGACATATGCTGATGATGTAAATTTAATAGGGGATGATAGAAGAACAATAGAAAGAAATGTAGAGATTTTATTAAACGCTTGTACGGACATGGATTTAGAAGTAAATGAAGAGAAAACTAAATACATGGAAGTTCGTCGTGACAGTAATACAGCAAATTATGGATGCGTTAAAATATTAAATAATACTTTTGATAAAGTGGATACTTTCAAATATCTAGGATCAATATTAACAGACGAAAATAATATTCACGAACAAATTAAATGTCCATTAAAAGCAAGAAACTCGTGTTACTATCAGGTTCAAAATCTCTTGTCGTCGCGAATTCTGTCAAGAAATTTGAACCTTAAAATATATAAATCGATAATCGTGCCTCTTGTTCTGTATGGTTGCTTGCTCTGAGGGAAGAATATAAACTGAAAGTATTTGAGAACAAGATCCTGAGACCAATATTTGGACCCAAGAGGAACGGGAATGGCGGAAATTTCATAACGAGGAACTACATAATTTATACGGTTTACCCAACATTATTAGGGTTATCAAGTCTAGGAGGCTTGGGTGGGCAGGTAATGTAGCTAGAATGGAAGAAAGTTGGAACGCTTTCAAAGTCTTAACTGGAAGACTAATCGAAAAACGACCACTAGGATGACCTAGACGCAGATGGGAGGACAATATTAAGATGGATCTCGCAGATATAGGAATACAAAGTAGAAGCTGGATTTAATTGGCTAAGGATAGAAGTCAGTGGAGAGCTTTCGTGAACGCGGCATTGAACCTCTGGGTTCCATAGGTCATAGAGTTAGCTAGTTACAGATATTAGAGTTATATTTTAATTCACATGAAACCGTATAACTGTGTCATATTAACAATATAAAGTAAGACATTTTAACATCGACTCGTCGGAAATACACGTGTGTATATTTGACATTCAAAGTTTCGCTTCCCAGGTCCACGTATATGGACCTGAGTTCTGAAATATTATGCTCGTACACATTGGTAATTTTTGGGTATCTGTGCGCGAAAATCTCATTACTGGGTTCTCTAGCTGAGAAATTTGTCACATGGTGGCACATTTGTTGGTTGTTTATCCACGTATTTTGTTTTGTTTCTATGAATGCTGAGTCAAGATGGCTTCGATGGAGAGGACGGTAAATAGCCAAACATTTTGTCTACTATTTTCAATATTTTGAAGGCAATATTTTTCTAGATATGTGCCTAATATTTCTGGAAGTGGTAGAAATTTTATATTTTTTGATCTGCGTAATAGTGTTTTGGCTACACGTGTGTTTAGTGTAGGACCACAAATGAATGGGAAGGGGAAAAAACAAGAAATGTCCATGTATGTGCTTTCTCGGGTGCTTTGTCCTATCTGTTGGTGACTCTTGGTACCGTACTATTTGACTGTATATGCCATGAATACGTAGATGTAAAAATGTCCATGTAGAAAGGGGCAAAAGATGTAACTAGCCCTATTCTTCTTACGCGGTTTGCAATATTAAATCGCAGTATTCTCGAAAATGCAGTTTTGTGACATTCCTTCTTTTTCCCCTTACCTTTCAAATGTGAACTTCAGGTCTACGATACAAATTCTTAAGAAAGTATCACCGATTTCGCGATATACAATAAAAATGCTTAAAAGGTATTAAGTTATACAAAACAAATTAAAAGCGTACACGATATAAATATTTTATAATCGCATATATGCACAGATGTTTTCCATTTGGGCGATGATATGGTGGGCATAGCGGGTACTGGCCCCCGAACTTCAAATGTTAATAAGTATTTTTTTTTTATTTTACACGTAACATTTAATTATTTAAATTTTCCAAACTTATGTCTCTGGTCCCCGCATTATTACATCACTGCTGAAGTCTTGTTCAGTATCCAAAGTTGGGGGATCAGGAGGACGGGTGGGGGGCAAGACCAGAGGTATTTTCCTAATTTTCAAAGAAAAGGACGCCAGGTACTAAATTATTATTATTATTATTATTATTATTATTATTATTATTATTATTATTATTATTATTATTATTATTATTATTATTATTTGATTCTATGTACTCCTAAACAAGTGTTAATCCATTTTGCCTGATTCATATCTAATACTTGTGTGAACTTCAAGTTAGAACAGGGAGGAAAGGTACCCACAGATTGATCATTGGGTCATATTGTGCTATATTTCAGTTTTGATTTTTTTGTCATGTCACTGAAACATGTTGCATTAGACTAAATCATGGAATTTCTATCTTAATTGCTCTCTTCGATTTCTGAGTTGTGTATAATTTCTAACAGTGGCAGATTTAGAAAATATTTTGGGAAGGGTCTTTGCGTAGGAATACTTTCTTTTTCTCATAAATTTTGAAACGAAGCGCTTGAGGTTTATCATGTTAGTCATTATTATTTTAAGCCTTTTTTTTAAATAACGGAAATTTGGGAACTTCAGCCCGACAATCCCCTGCCCCGTAAATCCGGTACTGGTGGTCAGTGTTGCAATAGCAATCATTAGTATTTCTTGCTAGTTATATGAATAAATTCTATTGTTTGTTATTTCAGTTGTGAAGCTGCTCGATGATCGTTAAATAAAAAACTTCTGAAAGTACAAAGAGTGACCTCATCAGTTTTATGTCAAATGCAAAAGAGTTTTCCAGTACTAAATGTAATCCTTCTTCATGTATGTACAGTAGTAACTTTAAATCAACACTATATGTTCTGGATCCCAAGTAATAGATAACCATAGTTTGAGAACCCACGATGTACTATTATTTTACTACAATAACAGTTTTTTTTTTTTTGCAATACACAAAACCAATTTGTATTCGCATGGACTGAGTTTTCATTGCATTCACCAGCATGTATTTATCGTGTTAAATGGAAACATAATAAATTAAATATATAATATCACATAAGCAGGTTTTAATAGAAAATACTGCTTAAGAACCAAGGTTCCCGTATGTGGACCATCAGCTACCCCCCTATGACGTTATCAAAATTCATATTCTTGTTATGTTCACCACCCCATAGACCTTCAAAAAAGTGCAATGAAAAATTCTTGTTGCGCTTTCCAGAAGCCAGGATCGAAGAGGATACTAATATATTCAATCCATATTCGGAATAGATAACATACGAAACATTTTAAAAGTCATTAATTACAACTCTAAAGCCACTATTATGGTATTTAATGATGGGAACAAGTTCTTTGAGACGCTGTCAAATCCTAGTTTAGGCTGAGTTCCACTTTCCCAATGAATTTTAATGATCAGAACAAAGACCATCCCTGATGACCAACGCTCAAATAAATCAAAGATAAGAAAATCAAGTATACAGTATAAAAATGCAGTGTTAATTCAACACAATTTTAACACATGTCAGTGGTCCCACCATGATTATCAATTTGCCGTCTTATTTCAACATTAAGGGGGCGATATTGCTGTTAACACAATCCCGGTGTTGAAGCGGTGTTAGAAAACTAGGTCAATGAACGAAGGAACTCGAAAGTAGGAAAAGCGTGACAATGTTCATTGTATATACGCCATCATCATGTGTTGTTACCGGTAGTAATACCCCAACTAACAAGGTCAACAGAAATCAAGAATATAGATAGCATTAGGAACTGTAATGTTCACGAAAATAGTCTTATTAGTGCATGACTTTTCTGACAACATTTACGTGAGTAAAAAGGCTGACATGTACAATTATGTCCAAAATGATTGTCGCATATCTATAATTGTCTTATTGTAACAATATAATATGTTAATGATTTTGCACGGTACTTTTAATACTGATACTATGTGTATAATCGGGAAATGTATATTTGTTGCAAATTTCACAGCAAAATATATATATATATATATATATATATATATATATATATATATATATATATATATATATATATATATATAAATACGAAAATTAGAATGAGTAAAACAAAATGTTCCTAAATGGAAAAGAATGTTTTATTTTCCTGTTATTGTTTTTATTTACTGCTCCCTTGACATGAAATTTTCCACACACATGTCTTTGCCGATTATACACATACTAAGATTATAACAACATATTTATAGACATGCAACAATAATTTTTGACATGAGTGTGCATTATGTTTTTTGCAGTCGACAACTGTATTTTGTTCCTCGTAACCACTTATAAATAATGTATATCACACTTTATTATTCTTTTTAAGGTCTATGTTCATTTAGTAAGAATGCAAATGTTTTTGTAAAAGTAGTGTTTGGTAACAGTATCAGAACATTTGCGGTACAGGACTTTTGCGGCATAATCAGAAAACCTGTTTTTCTGGAACTTTTGCGGTACTGTTCAAAACTTTTCCTTATACAGTGGAATATTTGCTTTACAAACTGTGGAACGTGTGTACATTCTGAATATAAATGACGAGACAAATTTCCTGTTAGCGGATGATACCACAGAAGAGGGGAAAATGTCAATATTTTGTACTCGAAAGAGAATATAGTGTGCAACTGAGCACATTACGTTTTTCTTGGACGGAATATTCAAGTCTTTAGTCGGCAGTTCGTCCAATAATATATAATACGCGTAGGCACCGGAAGTAACTTGGAGGAAGCAAATATTGTCCTTTTGATTTTGGGCCTATTACTAGCAAGAGATAGTAAGAGATATCAGAGGTTTTTCAGTTTGGGGAAGGCTAATATTAATGCTCACAATCCGAAATTAATCAAACTGGATTTCGAGCAAACCAAAATAGCACCTCTAAGAACACTGTTGCCAGAAACCCACATTAGTGGGTGTAATTTCCATTTTAATCAGTGCTTGTGGAGGAAGATTCAGGAATTAGGACTTACATATGACTATAAATGAGTTCCAGAGGTGAGTTTCTCTTCATAATGTGTTCTGCTTTAGCATTTCTCCTGTAGATGATGTCGATGTTGGGTGGCTTTCTCTTATGGAAGATGCACCACATCACCAAAGGCTTGAGAGGTTTTCAGATTATTTTGTAGAACAGTGGTTAAAAAATACCGTTATTGACATCTTCATATGGAACTGCTCGAATCAACAGCACAGAACGAATAATACTGTTGAAGGGTGAAACCACAAACTCAAATCATTAATAGGTAAGTCAACTCCTAATGTGTGGTGTTTGGTGAGCCGTCTAAAAAGTGGGACTGTGTACAACAATTACCTATATGAAAGAAGAATTTAACATTGAAGGGAAACGTAGACGACGTCAGTACATAAGATTGGGCGGAAGAATAGAAAACATATTAACAGGATATTAAAAACCTCAAAAGATGTCAAGAAATTCTTGAGGAAAAAGGCAAACATTCAAAAGTTGAATTTTTTTTTCAGAGGAGAATCTACCTAATAATGTACGGTACTAATTCAACTCTATTATAAATCAAAAATAAATTTATTGAACATTAATTTTGACTTTGTTCCTTATACTTATTCCAAACTTGATCTGACCAGAATCCCTAAATATGTTAATAACAATGAACAACTATATTCCAAATGAGTGACTTGTGACAAATCACTCCGATATGAGTTGCTCTTTGGATAATTACGTAATGCTCATGCGTAATTACAAATCTCTCAATATATTAAAAATAAGAAAAAAAATTATATTTCAACTCTAAGTAAGCACTGGCAAATAGTTATTGGACAACTGAAGAAAAACTATAAAAGGAAACGAAAATAAATATTTTTAGAAGTCCCCTTTCAATATAATGGTCAGGCGTTCGACCAAGCAGAAATAAGGATTTGTTTACATTTTACAGTTTTGACCAATCACAAACAAGCATTTGTTTACATCTATCAGATGTGTTACAATGTATCTTAGCAGCTGTTCTATCACTGTTTTGTATAATTGATTATTATATTTGCGTTTACATGTTCTTTGGTGTTATTAGAAAGGTTTCTATGTATATATGGTGAGTTAATAATGCTTCTATATTGTATTTTTTAAAATTTTTTTGTAAGGTACATCAATTCGGTACATGGGAATTTGGACTTTTTTTTTACCTATTATTATCAAAAGATTTACTTAAATACTAAGTGTTCTGAGAGGGTAAGGTAAACCCAATGGCCGGGCTCCTTGGGCTTTAAATGGTTTGATCAATTTGGATAAATTAATGCTTGTTGATGCGTGCTCCTCTCTTTTATTTTAAAGTGTTGGTTACCCTTGGTGATTTTTGTTTTGCCAACTGTTGGCGAATGTGGGCGACTCCTCTTTGGGTCCGTCGTCTGCGTTGTTTTTGTTTACTATTAATACGTATAATACACACATAGTTATCGCATGTTATGGAGACATGCGGAACCTTACAATATTCTGACAGATTTTTAGTTTGATTTTATTATGCAAAAGGCCATGGCTTCCTGAAAAAGGCATGATATTTCTCCTAGAGCAACTGCTGGCTACACCAATGTGATGAAACTTTATGTAGCAGATGATACTGTGTGTCTATCCTCTAATTAAGCACTCGAAAATATAATATTTATCTCAGCTTGGGGAATAAGAAGTTATTTTGAATAGTACCGCAAATGTCCCAATGCAACAAATATCGATTATCGAAATATCACAAATGCCGCAGTACCGTATATGTCCGTATAGCAAGTGTTGCACTTTCTTTGGTAACTGTATATGAAACAACACTCAATGGTGTGTTACAAACAAACAAACCTTCAGTCGTGTCAAGTGATGAATTTAACTACTACCGGGATAACATCTCACAAATTGCGAAGAAAGTTGAAGTAACAACAGGTTCTATCAAAATTTAGCACATTTTGTGTAACACAGATCCATTGTGTTGAATTAACAGCATGATTCTTACTGTGTATCTGACTTGAGAATTTGAGCATGCTGAAATGTTGATTGATTTGTTGTTGCCTGTTCAGGAAGGGGCAAACGTATGGCTACGAGGAGAGAAAATCGAAGACTTTAAGACGTTTCCCTATCTAGGAAGCCTATTATCCTCGGACGGAAGAAGTGAAAAACACATAAGTTCCAGAATAGCGCAGGCTAAACAAGCATTCAATAGGAAAAGAGAACTGCTAACATCAAAAAATGTGTCGTTGGACGTTCATAAACGATTTATTAAGACTCTGGTATGGAGCGTGACGCTTTACGGATCAGGGACGTAGACATTGAAAAAAATCTGAAATATCTAAACTGGAAGCATTTGAAATGTGGTGTTGGCGTAGAATGCTACGCGTATCATGGACCGAAATGAAAAGGAATGAAGACGTACTAAAGAAAGCTAATGAACGATGACAGATCATGAAGACAATAGGGAAAAGAAGAAACAGCATGCTTGGCCATCTTATTCGGCACTACGATTGGATCACTGTGCTGATAGAGGGAAAGGCAGAAGGAAAACCAGGAAGAGGAAGATCGAGGACAGAATATCTAGATGCAGTTATGAAGAAGGAAGCTTATCAAAGTACAAAACAGCTCTCCTAAGGGAGATAAAAAAAATACCATGTTGTCCACTAACCTATGGTTGAGGTGAGGAAGAAGACAAAAAATCGAATCTTATGAAATATGGCCTAAATTTTATTTAACAGAATAAGGATTTATCATTTTTGTTTGCAATATAAAACGGTCGGTCAATTATAATGGGATGAATGGAATCTCAAATTGAAATTTTTAAGCTACTAAGATATCAGCCAAGTTTGCTTGTATATACATATCGCTGTCCGTTCCACTACAACTATCGTAAGGTGTTCTGATACGGTTTGTGTTTTCGTAGAGATTTTTCAGTCATATATACTGCTTTTGGTTCACATCGTTCATAGAAATGGAAGCTAATTCAATGTCGATTATTATCGTAGAACTTGCAAATGCTAAGACAGTTGATTATTTAAGCAACATACTTCGTTTGCTTCTACTATTATTTTCTTCTGCGCCCACGTACATTTATAGTTGCCTTCATATGTACTAGTTGAGCTTCCGTGCGAAAACAATGCTGAGCATTCTTGTTTTTTCATAAGTGGTAATGACTCAGGTTCCATTAGCGGTAGGAGTATTGGTCGTTCGAATTTCCACGTTGATATGTAGGACCATGTCTCACATAGTCTTGACAGGGACAATGAACAACACACAATCATATCTGATTAACGAACTTGATGCTTCTATATGATTATATTTGTTGAACACAAACTACAGCTATCTTTCGTAATACTATTAATGCTTTTTTTAAGTTTATCGTCTTTTTTCAGCAGAGAAGCTATACTAGATGTGAACCTGATATCTAACATCAAATCCAAACTACCACAATGTGTTCAAGAATGCTCTCCCTCGGATATCTAACCCAACATTACGTCTTACTTATGTTCTGCAAACTAGTGACAAGATAAGAATGGTCAGATACGAAGAAACTTCGTTTGGACAAAGCTTACACAAATATGGTGTTCATTAAACTTCAACTATACGTCGCTTGATATAATAATTGCAGTATTACTCTAAGTTGAAGGTCTAGCTAAATTAAAGCATGGAACAACTAAAATACCACACATAAAAAGGTTATGGAAATTACACTACCCAACTTTTCTCAACCATACTGTATCTAAAGCCTTTCTCAACTGTTATTACAAGTAGCAATATTAAGCAGAATGGATTCGCTTAGAGGTTATAAGGAGAAAAAGAATAGTGCTAAGCCATATAGGTTTCTCGACTCTTGTTTTGTGTAAATTGGATTATGCAGATTACTCCAAATTATAGATGTCAATGTTGGTTTACTGTTTGCTTGACACAAAGGTATGTAGACCACAAAATACTGTCGCTAAAGGAGATAAATGCCCTAGAGCACAGACATGTCACCGTCAAGGTGATGGATAGGGATCACCTGTGATCATATACGATGCACCTGTCATTTGCGTGACTCCCCATAAATTTCTATCCATCACACTCCGAACGCATGCTGCGTAAATCCCTCCCATATCTCTTTTACCTGCTTTTTCAGCATGAAAACAGTTTCTACTGAATAAATATATCCTTTCGCGTTATGCAGCGCGGTGTACATTTCACCACATTGTCCATACCTCAAATTCTTTAATTCCAGTTGTATGATCTGCAGGATAAATGCTGCAGAACAGAATACTGTGATTCCGACGATGCTTTTATTCTATTTCTCATCACGCACTTGATTGATCTTCTGATTTTATTTTGTGGCTGTTTTGGAGTGTTTTCCTCATTTTACATTGTACGAATTCTTATTATGTTTCATATGTTTAGAATGCCTACGAATTGAGCTCAGAATAGCAAATCTTTCAGTGCTTGTGGTTGCGAATCACTGAAATGAATGGGTCATATGGTCAGAAATGAATCAAGCAGAATCCTATGAGAGAGTTCCCACCCCATAAATATATGTTCTGACTTTTTTAAAAGTAATAATAACTAACTACATGGTTTAAGGATCCTGAATGTTTATCGCCTCAGAATGGATTCTAGCACGAGGAAAGTATATTTGCTCTGAATTTTTATTACCTTAACTCTTTTAGATACTGCTTTACATTATACAGGGTTCGGCAAGAATATGTTCCGTATTTGGAGAGGGCGCTGTGTGAGTTGTGGTGGGGATATGTAGTAGAGAGGGTATCGATCGATTGCGATATAGTGGCATTTTCAGTAGTTGCAGTGAAATGGCACGGTAAGCATCGTGCGTATGTTGTGGAGGTATCTTCGTAATGCTGGTTCTGCGATTACTACTCAGCGGACATTTTGCGTTCGGTTGCATTTGGGCTACATGATTCTGTTCCGTATATAAAAACTATCCAAGTCTGTGTATTAAACTTAAGAGCAACCGATTCTGCACTGATAAAACATTGCCTGGCCGACCGCGGACCGTAAAATTGTCGGAAAATGTGGCGAGTGTGATAGCGTCCATTAAGCAATCTCCAAAGCGTTCAGTACTTAAACAGGTCGGCCTGGCGATTTTTTCTCAGTGCAGAATCTGTTACTCTAAAGTTTAATATCCAAACGTGAATAGTTTTTATATATGGAACAGAATCATGTAGGCCAAATCCAATCGAATTTAAAATGTCCGCTGAGTAGTGGTCACAGAACCACATTTTCGAATATCCTCCTCCACAACAAACGAACGATGCTCACCGTACCATGCCATTTGCAACTACTCCAGACATAGCGTTCACTCTTACTCTTCACAGTGACACATATACTCCTAGTTTGAAGCACATAGTCTTTAGAGTGATACAATCCTCCAATAATGACGCACATACTCCTAACAGTGACACAATGCTCCAATAGTGCTACACAAACTACAAACGCTGACACTTCTAACAGTGATATGCATATTTCTAGTAGTTACAACTATACCCTGACAACTCCTGATAATGTCACACATAGTTCTAAAATATGACACACATACTTCTAATACTGACACAATACTCCTAACAGTAATACACATATTCCTAACAGTGACGCAGTACTCCTCACAGTAACAGGTATACTCCCAATAGTGGCACACATGCTTCTAACAGTGACATAATACTGTGAACAATGACGCACATGATCTTAACAGTGACAAAAATACTCTTAGTAGTGATAAACGTAGTCCAATCAGTGAAACATCCAGTCTTTACAGTGGCGGAATACTCCTATAGTGATGAACATACTCCAAATTGTGACACTCTTATTCCTAAGAGTGACATTATACTCCTAGATTGACACGCATACTTCTAGCAGTGAAAACTATACTCCTATCACCTACACACGTAGTTCTAACAGTGACACGCATACTCCTAGCAATGACACAATAATCCTAATAGTGATACACATACTCGTAACCGTGATTCACGTACTCCTAGCAGTGACATACATGCTTCCAACAATGGAGCATATACTTCTAACAATAATAAACATAGCCCTAACAGTGACACACAGAGTATTTACAATAACACAATACTAAAATACTGACACTCATACTCCAAATAGTGACACTCTTACTCCTAACAGCGACACACATGCTCTTGGCAATGACACACGTACTCCTAGCAGTGACAACTATATTCTGAACACTATATTCCTAACAGTCACAGTCATCGTGCTAACAGTGGCATGCATACTCCTAACAGTGACCCAATACTCCCAATAGTAACAACTATACTCCTAATAGAGACACATAAACTTCTGACAGTGACACATATAGTTCTAACAGTAAGGCACATATTTCTAACAGCTACACAAATAGTCCTATCGGTGGTACTACTCTTAATAGTGATACCCATACTCGGAACAGTGACACAATACTGCTAACAGTGACGTAAATATTCATAAATGTGATGCACATACCCCTAAATTTGACTATTTTTCTATCCACAATCTTCAAATATTTATTGCACTCTATTTTTCTTATTAATGATTATTAAGAATTGTAACTTATTGTCTTATTTCATTTTCAAGAAAACTACTAATTTAACTTTTCAGATTTGCTAGACATGGTTTACAGTTTAGAATCATTCTTTGTAATATATAACCATTATCATCTAAGAATAAGTTGAAGCTGTTATGCCGTGTTTACCATCTGAAAATAGCATAGGCAGTAGCATTATCGTTCCACTCCATGCCAGAGATTGCCATTTTGAAATCGAGTCACACTCGGGCTTAAGGGAGTTAAGGCTTACAATTATCAATTAGACTGACACTTACTAATCTCAATAAAACTCACGCTGACTAGGGCTCGCAATCGCAGGAGCTAGGGCTCGACGTCCTTAACATGACTAGCGCTAGTGCATCCTCGCGTTTAGGCACACTGAGAAAAATATGTTATCCGGACAGCGGTATATTGTATATACAAATATGCGGTATTCATAAGTTTACTCCGGAAATCTGAATGAGGCATTCGCTATCCACATGATGCATACGTACTGCCTTTCTCCGCTTAGATATTGCATCATGCCGGTGCAGTATGTCTGACATCTAACAGTCTTTCGTGTATTACGTGCGTATACGTACGTTACATGCACCAGCTATATGTTATATACATATATTTACAAGTGATATCCTGATCTCCTTTGTATGTTTCTTTGTTTCATACAGAAAGTACGTATAGATGGAACACGTATGCGAGAAATATTATAAGTAACATCTGCAGGATGTTACTTATAATTATATGTTAAGTCCAAACAACTACAAGGTTTACGCATGTAGAATACGTTTTTACGTACACCACACACGCTTTTTTTTTCTCTGTACATCTCTACTTATTATCATCTTCTGTTCTCCAGGATGATACGTCTAAGTAGTTTTTTTTTAGTTACATTTCTTTTAAGCTTTAATATATATTGTATTCAAATTTCATTAGGAAAATTAGTATACTTCATATGTAATTTAATATCTATAAAGTATTTCGAATCGATATACGAAAACTAAATACAAATTATGCCATTATAGCCAAAGGTTGACATGCATTTTGTAAGGTACTCTTGACAAAATTTTTATCGTCGGACATAAAAGAAATAGCTATTTTTAGAAATAGTCTAAGAAAAGAAAGAAAATAAAAAAGGTAATACAAGCTGTGAGAAAGACAAAGTGAAGATTGAAGAGGGTTAGATATTGCGGGTGGGAGACTAGAGTAATAAAAGTTGAAATTGGATATTACTAGAAGAACGATGGATGTTAGTTGAAAAGGAGGGCAAAAACGAATTGAAAGATTGATTCACGATGCCGTAGGGTCTCATCCAAAACGACAGCCAGCAGAAACATTGCTCCTATGAGAAGTTGAAAACGGAAAGATCATTCGACGTGGTCATTCACTGTGTGTGTCGTTTAGAGATAGAAATAAAACTCAATTGTATACATGATCGTTTCTTTTGAGTGCAGTTTTCCACATAATTCTTTATGAGTACCATGGGAAGGCCAAGTATTTGCAGAGATCGTAATGTGCTAGATAAAAAGTCATGTACAGGTTGCTGAAAATAACAACACTATAACTCACAAGGAGACTCATTACATCAACTGGAATCGCAATTCTTAATAAACATTGAGACAAAACGCGTCCCTTGGTAGATACATGCTTTCGAAAGAGTGGGGAGATAATTTAAAGGTAATAATTCACGTAATGTTAATTTGTGAACTAAGTGTATTGTAAGAGACTGATGACTAGATAATCAATTATATATTTGGAGAAATAATTTAGTTTTTCCTGGTGACGTGATTCTAGTAAGTTTTCTCGGGCTATCAGCCATGTGAAAGCATTAACTTCCGACGTTTCGAATGCAGACGTTGCATTCATTTTCAAGGATTGTGATGAAGATACCGGAAATAAGTGGACTTATATATGTGGTAGCTATATTGAAGCGGAGCTATGAATGAGGGCTTGTAACCACAACAGCCAATCAGGAGCTAGCATTTCCCTCAGCCAACCACAAGCTCCTATTCTTAGCTCCACCTCAATATAGTCACCAATACTGATACAGAAAATAATGACTTATGAGGTGAACATTTTGTAAGCCTTCCTTGGTGTGCGGTGTTACGCGTAAGCCCTTGCTGTACGGATGATTCCACTTATTATATCATTACTCTGAAAGCAGCAGGTCTTTTCCGTTTAGGTGTACGACACTTTGCGTCAGCTGTACCCGTAGCGACGCCTAGTGTCAGAATCTTCAATTTTAACGGGAAATAACCTCATACACATTATGGTAACACATTGCACAAAGGAAGGATACTTTATGTTCACTATGAAACTTGAAAAAAAAGTGGGTCATTTTCCAGGATATAATATAAAATTTGTATTATTTTTGACACAAAATCTGAGTTATTATATGTCACTAAAGAAACATCCATAAAAATTATTATCCTAATAAAAGTATGCACAATTTTTAACCCGCCTTCGGTGTACTAGGGTTATCGGTACATAAGCATCGGTTAAACTAAAAATAAAATAGCTAGATGCTGAAGTGCAAAAGTATTGAACCAATCCTCGTATTATGCTGATGCTTCGTACCCTTAAATTTGTCGTTATAGTAAATTTGGATGATGCTTTTGGTCCATATAACAGATTCTGATTCTGGTATGAATGTGACTACAATCACATCCATGGAATTATGGTCAGTGAATGTAGCCTAGCTGTATCTGCCTTCGTGGAAACATCTTATCTAAAACAACAGAATTCTCTCAATCGAATCGGATGTAGACAGAATGTAAATTTTCAGTAAGATCACGCTCTACAGTCATTAATCTCAATATCTGTCTTCATCTATTCATTCTTTTGTTTTCATTCATTTCCTTTTCCATGCTAAAGGATCTAATTCCTGCTATTCTCTTTCCTACGTTTTCTTCCCCCCTAAGCTCCTTTTCTCTCCATTATCTATTCTCCAGACGGTAAAACGTTTTCCAGCATAATCTCCTGCCTTGTTGAATTAGATTTTTTTTCTCCCTAGTATTTTTAACGAGGAAACAATTCCATGAAGATGCAATAAAAGGAACAGATTATTCAGCTAAAGTAGTTGTGACAGTCACGAACCACTGATATAGTTGAATCAATTCCATAAAGATAGAACAAATCTCCTGTCATTTTATAAAGGACTCTTTTATTTATCTTTTTTTTTTGTGAAGGACTAATCAGATCCAATTTGCTTCATATTGTTAGTTGGAAAGATGTGAATATATATACGCTGTCCTTAATTAGTGTATATATACAATCTTTTTTTTCTCACTTTCCGTAACTTGAATAGTCATGGTAACTAGGTAAGTTCACAGCTTAAGAAAGAAGTCATGGTAGTTCAGTGTAGGAACGCTCACCTCTGACTTGATTTGGTTTTTACTTTAGTGTCCTTTTCAGCAGTAAGGCTATGTAAGACGTGAGCTTACAGCTTAACGTGGAATCCGAACCACACGAGCTCCCGATAGAATCGAACCCGAATCTCCTACTCACATCTGATGTGAGTGGCCTCTGTTGCCACCCCAGGACATGTTAGTGTGTGGTGCATAGCATCGTGCTCGTTGGGTTTCTTATGGTTCTCCCGTAGGGGGAACAGTGGCTGAATTGTCGAGAGCCTATCTCTGGTGCGAGTGGTCGCTTGATTGATCCCCGACTAAGTGAGTATGTGGTGAACAACATCGTCTGCATTTGTTTTCTCGGGGTACTCTCGTTTCCTCCCCATTATCATTCCACCATATTTTCAACACTGATTTGCCTTCATCATCTTTCACCCTTAGGCTTCTCCAGGCGGAAGAACAATACAGTCGCAATTCAGTCGTCGAATAAGAAGCGATTACAGCGGAAACTTCATAAGTAATGACTGCATCCACGAATGCTAATGAGTGCAACTAATGAATTCATCATAGGAATTTACTTCAGGAAAATGTTAATTCTTCCCACCCTCAACAATATAATGAACAAATGCAGGGACGAACAGAGAAACCTGATGGTTTCCAAATTGAAATTGGGACTAGACTGATTAATTCTCACGGATCTTTTATTTCCCAATTAAACTGTATTTCAAAGCGTTCTGTCTACAACAATTAGTTATCAAACACGCAGCATCTCATTTAGAAAATCACATTAAAAAATGTATTATTTATTCAGTATTAAGTGTGATCCAAATATACAGTGAATAATTTTATTGGAAACAAAGTAATAGGCTTACATGGAATTTGATTTAATATACTTCAAACTAATGTCTCTGGCTAGCAATAGACTTCTCCAAACGTTGAATCCATGACTGGAAGCATTTCTGGAAGGCTTCGTTTGGTAGAGTGTTCAGTTACTCTGTTGTGGCCCTCTCGATGTCAGGAATGGTGTCAAAACTTTTCCTTTAAGCGCGATTTTAATTTTTGGAAAGTTAGAAGTCGCATGTCGTTATATCTGGAATGCACAATACCGTGCCGTTGTGGACGGACATGATTTTGTTCTGTAAAAACTCATGGATCATAATCAAGGAATCCATTTGCCTGTTTAATCGGCGATTAAAATACTTTTCACGGATTCATACGGGATATTTATTTCTTCAGAAAGTTCTCGAATAGTCATTCACCGGTTTGAAAAAAAAAAAAAAATTTGTGTCACTTTTTATACATTTTCACCTGTCTTTGACGTCGAAGGACGTCTCGATCGTTGCTCGTTTTCAACCGACTTCTTGTCGCTTTTGAATCGCTCATGAAACTTGTAAACAGTCTTTAATGCCACCGCTCCGTCGCTATACACAGGCTTTGACATTTCTTGAGCTTTTCTGGTACTTTCTGGCAGCTTAGAACAAAATTTTATGTTGGTGCGCGACAGACACTCTTAACACGTTCTCACTCTTCCGCTTCTGGAAGCCGACTAACATGTCACATCTCGTTCAAACGTGACACCTACTGTACTAAAGATTTAGACTACCAGGCTTATAGAAATGGATACAACGTTGATAGATGGTATTGTGCAACTACATTCACTGTACTTTTTGATCACATCTTATATCCTCTGAAATTCAAATGGGTGCACAGTTTTGCAGAAAATCTCATCATCACGGTGTTAGGCTTCTTTTGACGTTTGTAACCCACAACAGCATTGTATTGTGACTTGGAATACTGTGATTCCGATGACGGTTGAGTTGTTAGTGGAGTGAAAGCTGAGTAACGATCACTAACTCATTTTTAATTTTTCCGAGATGAACTATCTATGTTATGCTAACCAACGCTTCACGGTAACTGAAGGGATTTGAAAATGTCAGGATTAACCTCAACAGTTACGTCTGTACACAATTAATCTTTTAAAAAAGAAAAAAAGAAAGAACAAAAGATACGTCAGTTCCCAGACATGGAAAAATGTCTGAAAAATGTAAAAATATAATTTTTCAGAGGTAGGCGCGGTATGTTTAAGAACCAATTGTTGCAATCAAAACATTTTGAACTATAGTGCAATTGGGAAATAGAGGATTATATGTGAATTTGTCTTGTCACATTTCTATTTGAAAACCGTCAGACTTCTTTGCCGAACCCCGTATAATGTATGCATTTTTAGATTTTTACTTTGATTTGCTTAGATATTAGTTGCATTGATACATTTTGTAGGGAGTTCAATGCAATACATTTCACAAATTTATTAATCTTCGTTTATTTCGTTGTTAATTATTTCACAGTTATGGACTACTACTAATTATTTCAATTTATTCTCCTTTCTACATTGTTGAAGGTCTTGGTGGCTCAGTGGTATAGCGTTTTACCTCTGGTTCATGTAGTCCTTGGTTGAATCCCAGCTCGCGCCAAGTGAGCTTTCTGGTGGACAAACACCGTGTGCTTGGATTTTCTCGTGGTTCTTCCGTTTCCTCCATTACTTCATTCCACCATTTCGTTCATTTCTCATCATCACAGTCTCTTTTAGCCTAGCCGGACGTAAAACTAACTGTAGGACTTAAAACTTAATTTTTTCCCTACATTGTTGATTAGAATTATAATGGTTACATAAATATTATATTTGATTCGCAATAAGTATACTGCCAACTTTGATTTCACTGTTAGGTTTATTTCCTAAAATGCCCAATGTTTCCCAAAATTATCTTTAAATGTATCGAAATATTGCTTTAAACTCTACTTACATAAAAGTACTGTGTATAGATATTTAGGAATTGTATTACACAAATCATGTTTTGTAAGCTTGATCCATACTTTTATATCAAGAACAATTTACTGTATATTCGTGGCATTGAAAATAGTTTGTAATTACTTTGTTTTGATTTGAGTACTCTGTTCTGTGGAATGACAGTAAAATTAACAGTATAATTATTGTCAATAATACCTAATAATAACAATAAACTATCAAACTTTTTGAACAGCTGTAGCGCAGTCAGTAGATGGGCAAGAGGAGTGGAGGTCGTCGCTTCCGCTCCTCACTCTCCTGCTGTTTTGAGTCATTTTTATAGTTTGGTCAGATGATCACCACGCGCACCAAGTCGAAATGTTCTTCAAAAGCAGCAGTTCTGTCGTTTCAGCGCAAACCGCAAAGAGCTTTTTGCTTATAGTTTGTTCCTGATCGGAAGACAAATCTTGTAGTGCGTCAAGAATTTCTAAGCAACGGGTTCAACATTGAAAACAAAATCTACTGACCGCCCTAAAATGCTCGTTCGCCTGATAATATTGAGGTGGTTTTGCAGTCCCCAAAACGTTCTGCAAGGAAGAATGCTGCAACAGTTGGACTTCCTATGGAGAATGAATGAATGCTTTTACAAGATCTATAACTTTCACGCAAACTGCTTTCAATACCATTTTTGAGTTGAGTTGATTTTGAGTTTAACATCCTGTTCAGCAGCAAGGCTATATGAGACGTGGACCTACTGATTAACGTGGAATATGAACCACATGAGCTCCAGCCGGGAATCGAACCCAGGGCTCCCACGCCAAAGGCGTGTACACTAACCGCTTAGCCACGAACGAGTTCAATATCATTTTTTACTGTAAAGTTCTGCTTAATGCAGGAAGATAGAGGAAACATATCCTCCGGAATTGTTCTTTTCTAGTACCAATTTTATTACAAAATTCTCTGTTATATAGAACATAACACAATATCACTATATATATATATATATATATATATATATATATATATATATATATATATATATATATATATATATATATATATATATATATATATATAATAACTAGGATAAATATGTATAAGGCCCAGGAAGCCTCGGAAAGGACACCCACAGAAATTCACGGAACTAAGTGGGGTGGATTGGGATTTTTATTACTCTATGCAAGCAGAGAGAGGTTAGAACGCTACAAAGCTAGGTGTAAGTTAGGTGGCTGAGGTTAGGAATCACAAAGCTCCAAACAAACAGAGTGGGGTATATAGGAGGCCTTAGAGCTCCGGACAAGCTAAAAGGCTTGGGTTAGGTACCTCTTGAAACTTCTGGCAAGTTGAGAAAGTGGAGTTGAGCAGCCGAAGGCTGATGTCAGACGATGTGTTTTTTTAAAGGTTTTATAGCTTCTTAAGTGCAGCGGTGGCGCTGGTGCTCTTCATTCATTACGTGACTAGCAGTGTTTCTGCTGTTCCTGCTGTCTGCTACTATAGTAGTAGTTTGTAGTAAGTCACGCGTTTATTGTTTATAAATACACGTATATGTTGATTAGTTGTAAACAGTTCCATATGCGGGACATTACAAACATTTTCCGAATAAACAATTTCTATCTGGACTTATTTTTGTTTCATTAGTATGTAAAACATGGAAAGCTTTATTGTATGACCGTGTATTACAAACACTTTAAACCGTGTTTAATTACTAACTAGTAACATAATTCACTAATAACATCTAAGGCAACATATTAGTAATGAGCGGTTTAATTATCTCCTTCTTATACCGGTCCCGGTCTGGTATATAGCAATTACGAATTTTCACTCACTCGTTCAACTTCATAGCAGCAATAATAGTATAGGCCCTATTTAGTCTAATGATAATCGTCTCTAGTAGGAATATATAGCATTGTTTGTGAAAGATCAAGAATTGGATGAAATTGGATTCACAAACAGGTAGGCAACTTTGATAAGAAAGATTGGTTTATTGGGAATTTAGTGAAAAACTAAATTTAAAAAAAAAACAGATAGAAAGAGTAACGTTGATCTCAAATAATAATAATAATAATAACGGTCTACCTCACTAAAATTTTTTGGTTCCTCTTTTTAAGTATAAATTAATCCCAAGTAAAGTCCGGTTAGGAAAATTCTTTTCCGCACTTGAAATAATGATATGCTTTTTCGCCACTATTATTCACCTTTGTCCTGGAGCATGCGGTGAGGAAAATAATAAAAAAAAGAGCAACCAGGGCCTAGAGCTAAATGGCATTCACCAGGTTATGGTGTATGCTGATGATGTAAATTTAAGATGAGATGCTAGCAGAACAATAGAAAGAAACGCTTGTAGGGGCATGAGTTTAGAAGCAAATACAGAGAAAACAAAGCACATGGAAGTTCGTTAAGATCATAATACTGCAAATTGTGGATGCGTTAAAGTATCAGATAATACTTTCGATAAAGTAGATAATTTCAAATATTTAGAATCACTATCAACAGGTCAAAACCATATTTACGAAGAAATTAAATGTCGCCTGAAAGTAGGAAATTCGTGTTAATATTCAGTTCAAAATATATTGTCGTCTGTCCAGGAATTTGAAGCTTATAATACATAAAATGATAATCATGCCTGTTGTGCTGTATGGTTGTGAAATATGGTCGCTTACTCCGAGAAAAGGGCGTAGACTGAAAGTATTTGAGAACAAGGTCCTGAGACGAATATTCGGACCCAGAGGAACGGGAATGGAAAATGGTGGAAACTTCATAATGAGGAACTACATAATTTATACTGATTACCAAACATTGTTAAGGTAATCAAATCTAGAAGGCTCAGGTCATGTATCCAAAATGGGAGAAAGAAAGAATGCTTTAAAGTTTTAACTGGAATTCCAATGGGAAAACTACCATTAGGAAGACCATATCGCAGATGAGAGGACAGTAATAAGATGGATCTCGCAGAAATAGGAATACAAAGTAGAAACTCGATTCAGCTGGTTAAAGAAAGAAGTCAATGCAGAGCTTTTGTGAACACGACATTGAACCTATGGGTACCATAGGCCATTGAATTTGTTAGTTAGTTAGTTTCTTAAGTGCTTAAATATGTCAATGGTGTATATGAAGAAAAATATAGGTCTAATACATAAGTTTGGATACATTCATCTGAAAGAAAGAAAGAAATCAAAAACGTACTATCGGTAAACCCGCTTTTTGTGTTTAGAAAGGATTTTTTGTGGCATATTCTACAAGGTATACAAACAATACCAACGAAATCATTAGAACAGTTTTCATAAACAAAAAAAAAAAAAAAAAAAAAAAAAAAAAAAAAAAAAAAAAAACCTTGCAACAAAGCTCATCTACACGACACCAGTAAATTATATTTAATGAATATTTGTGGGGATCAATAAAGTACACTACAGTATATTGTAGAGTTGTTACTGTTATATACTGAAAACGAAACTTGTTTCTAGTCTAAAACAAATCCAGAGAGGCAAACTGTAACTGGATTCTGTATCATACACATAATTTTCCGTATCATGCTACATACATGTTTTTCTCTCTCTTTTTCGACTTTGTAAAAACCAGTCTGAGCATCCGCAAATAGGCAGAAGTCATGTGCGTCCTCCGTTGACACGCACAAGGTACAAGAAATCTTGGTTATGTGATACGATTAACATTATCTTGTTACAGACTCCCATTGTTGTGCACAAAATATTTTTTTTCCTTCTAGCTGGAAATAACAATACGTGGAAAATAATTGAGTATGTAGCAACATCTAGAAAATCATATTCTGAACATATTTACGTATGTACCATCTAGGCTGACCTGGCTCTACTCTCCTTCGAACACAGTACAGAAAATATGTACGACAACATATATTGCAGTTTTGCCTTGCCAGGAGTGCCAGGAAAGTCTCATATAGCCTGAATCTACGTGTGTTTTCTCCTAAATGTGCTCGAATTCTTTCTTCACGTACTTCCCTGCCTTAGGTATAAGTAAATTGAAAGTGACTGTGTTTGTTACTTAATAACTCTTGAACCACTTGCTCGATCTCGATCAAATTTTCAACATAGATGAGGCTTGGGCCTGTAATGTTTTTTTTATTATTATTTCATTTTGGCGGTGCAAGTTAGGGGAAAGGAAATATATATAAAGAATTTCGAAAATGGCCGATATTAGTGCCGAATCCATAGTTTTTGGGGTCGCTGACATAAACAGTGACACTTCCGATGCCTTTCAAATTTAAATTTAGCCCCGCAACTTGGGGAAGGGGAAGGGGAAGATATATAAAAATGATCGAAAATGATGGATATCAGAGAGCGCTTCACTAATAGCAAAAAGTGACTGACTAACGGAACATATTACTATATTTTTCCTTATTTTAACCCAGTGAAATGGGTGATTGATTGATTGATGCTAGAAACGTATAAAAATACTTAAGCTCTGTCACTAGTCTAGCGTTTATTCGTTGGTGCAATGAATACCAAGTTTGATTGCCAGTGGAAGAGCCTTAAAATTTGAGTGTACTACTTAAATTGTAGCTCCACGTTTCACATAGCCTTTGTGCTGAAAATAATCTCTGAACTGAAATCCGACAAACAAACCAAATAATAGTTAAAACCGTCAGATAAATAAAAAATTGCAATTTTTCGATAGCAACCTACCCATATTATTAGGTGGAGGAGGAAAATTCAAAACACCCACGAGAAATGTTAAAACCGTAAGTTTAATATTTAGTCTCAGTATGTTCAAAAGAGGCTCTTCTGTTCGTATACATGGATGAATGAATGCAACAGACCACTCTAATCAGTAAACTACACAATCTTGGCTTATCTTCTATTATAGAGTTGTTAATGATTTTTTTTCTCTTTGAAGTAGGCACAAAATTGGCTGATCCGTTCCTGAAGAAGCCGACTTCCCACCAACAACCTCTTCTGGATCTTTTTTTCTTTTCATGCGAAATGATATTTTACGCAGTATTGCTGAAAAGAAATTAACTCTTGAAGTTTTGCGTCTTACGATTATGCCGGCTAGGCTAAAGGAGACTGCAATGGTGAGAAATGAATGCGAATGTGGAATAAACAAAATTGTAGAAAACGGGAGAACTCTTAGAAAAGTCACGAACACGGTGTTTGTCCACCACAAACTTTACTTAGCGCGAGGTGAGATCGAACCAGGGACTCCATACATCAGAATTAAACGCTCTAGCAGTGTTGTTGAAATATTAATTTATGTCATATGAAGAAAATATTAAAGACTCAATTTTTAGACAATTTTCTATTTAAACTCTTTCTTGCACTCCTAGCACCAACTCCATTCCCAAGTAAAAACTTCTATATTTGAAGACATGATAGTAATAATAATAATAATAAAACACAAACAATCTTATAGCAATGTAAGGTTTAAGATTTAGTCTCGATGCACTAAATAACGTTATTTTTAGATTTGCGCAGGAAATAAATCCTTATAGACAATTGGACAATCATATTGATGGACATTCAAGAAGCCACTTTGACATGAGGGGCCATAAAATGTATAATTTTGTTGTAATATATAATTCGGTATTTTAACAATCATGACTTTGATCTCCTTATATATTCGGTTGGAGGTTATAACTATTTTTGTTTTAAATAATTCTCGATAGTTGTTCATTTTATTAATCACATCTCCAGTCCTGACCTTGGCTCTAATGTATCATTGTACTTTGTATTTTGCTTTCAAGGGGGCGTAGTCGGCAAATTATCCTCTAGGCTAATACTTGCCATGTCGAAGAAGCATACAGAAACACATTATATATAAATATTGGGTGTATCAAAAGTGAAGGCTATGGGCCATGGGCCAACTCCGTTATGGATAAAGGTACGGGAAAGAGAAAGAGGAAAGTTTGTTTTCATTCTAAAATTGTGTATTTTCTTCAATTGGACGAACTATTTGAACTCCACACTGATAAAACGTCATATGTTAAATGAAAATGCAACGTTCCTAACACAATGACAAATAGTGACTCGACTGCTAAGCGTCACCATAGGATCCACTGAAAACCAGGATATTGTCGTTGACAACGTGAGAGACTCGCCGCCATGTATCACGGTTCGGCTGAGACACTGCGGATCATACTCTTATTTGGACGTTGGCTACACATAAACACGGCTCATGGTTTGAGATAAGGTGGAGAATAACTCATACGATCATATCACTTCTATAATCATCAGCGATCTATGTTGCATGTTCGCGGCAACCTTGGCGTCGTGCTGAAGCGTGATGACCCTTATCAGTGGTTTGACTCGTTAAAGTCGACCCCATATGTTTGTGTGATGTAACTGGCGATGAATTATGATTATCGAAGCAGGATGTGGGAGGTCCTGCTTGAATCCTTTCGTCACTAGCACCACAGTCGCACGACAGTTTTGAGTGGCAATCTGCTTTAATGCTTAGCCGCCAACGATTTACCGTACTTAGAAATAAGATAATTCATTCATTTTACACTGTCGCCGTTTTGTACAGTTCTCTGCGTACTGCTATTTACGTAACACGAAATTTGCAGAAACACACCATAATTAATAGACCGGAGCTTTGGTCGCCACCAGACCGTTGCCAGCTCAGATATCAAACGCGTTTTCAACTCCAGGTTTTTCCATTAAATTGATAAGTATCGCTGTATAGTACAATGCCATTAGGTTTGAACCCGGACATTCCAAAAAAAAAAAAAAAAAAGCCGAAACCTATTCTAAAATGGTCATGATATTCTACTCGGTAACTCATAGAAAGTCCCAAAAAAATCCCCGTCGGGTTTGGCCACTATGGCCGCCATATCGAGTAGTCTATTTCCAACGCCAAAAGTTTTCGTGCAAACCATAGCATTCACTTTAACTGACTATAATACAGGTTGTAAACACAGCAGATATATAAACTATACCTAATAGAAAAGATATTTAACTAGTTTTTTCTTATTGTATGAAAACTGAGGAAATTTTCACTTTCTCTAGAGGGGAAAAAGGAAATTCCACAAACCTTCTGAGAACAGAAGTGTAAAATTTTGTTATGTGACCTTTATTACAACATTGTAGAAAGAAGAAACAAAAAGATATGTGCACATTGTTGGCTAAACATTTTTCAGTAAAACGTTAAAAATACATAATATTAACACCCCCTAAAGCTGGGATTTTAAAACTTAGATTCATGTAATGCATTAAATTCCCTCTTGTCCAACTGGTGTAAAATTTTCACCTGTGCATCAACAAGTTTTGAGTGAAGTTATCAATAGATAGGCATTTGAAAAGGCTTCAATGTCTCTTACAAATCCCGATGTTGACTGCTTTTTTGGGAAAGGAAAGATGGAAAATCCGAAAATTTGAGTATTATTTTTAATGCTTTATTCTTAGCAAGCCAGACTAATCGGAGGAATTTGGCATGTATACAAAATTGTTGAATAAAGCCATGTTTAGTAGCATACAAAAATTCGTAATGTTTGAGCTAGGAAAAGGCCTAAAAACTAGCTCTATATTTTCTAAAGGTAGATATTTTGATTTGAAAGTCACTTACCTTTACTTGAATCTATTCCAGACGAGAATATTGGCATCTTGGAATGTCTCTTGTTTGATATCCTTTTTGGAAACTAGCAAATCTCCATCCGCTTCCACTTTATCTTCTATGTCCCTGTTGGTAAGTGCATGCGATACTCAGTACATACACATGATTGCGTATTCTTTCAACATTTCTCTCTGGCACTCAGAACTTCTTTCACAGTCGTCGGTGCAGGAACAAGAGATAAGATGTAGTAAGTCTTCAGGAGCAGCAGACCATAGAAGTTGGTATGGGACGTAGATAACTATTGACTATCTTCAAACCCTAGCTTAAAGTGTCCCTGTTAACACCAAGCCATTGCTGCACTTGATAAAAGACTCGGAGTGAATGGTCACGAGCGGCTCCTGTTGTAGGAGGAAGTATAGCTAAGTTAAACTGCAAATTTATAGGCTTTCTGGCAATTTTCTACTCATATAGTTGGTGACATAACATGTCCAAGTTTCCGATATCCTTTGACCCATACAGTGACAGAAAGAAAGATTCAGCAGCTTAAGCCACAGCTTCAGCTGATACTCGAGAATTATTGAAAATACTTAGTTTCTCTCTAGGTTCCTAATTACTCTAACTTTTTGTAAGCAGAGATTTTACTTTTTCGATATATTGACGAAACTGAATCGTATTCTGTGAAGCCGTATACAATTAGAAGAAAGTCCTTCATATCACCTATATCATCTTGAATAGTTCCAATATGGTGAATCTTGTCTGAGCAAGTCTTCCTCCCTGGCATCATCAATTCAAAAATGTGTCTGCTGGAGCAAGGGCAACTAGAAGAACTAATAAATATTTGTCTTCACCAATCAAAATGACTCTAAGGCCTTTCTTGGCCTCTGTAATAGCTGTGGTTGCAATCAGCATATCAACATATGCATTGGCCTTGCATCCTGATTTGTGGATATGTTATTCCAAAGATGTCTGAATCTCATTTTGTGGTTGTGATTTAGAAGCAATTCAGTCTGCCCTACAGTAACAGTAATATTATCTTCTAATTCTATGTTTTTCCTGCACGTCGCATATGCTCCTCATCTTTTGCCCTTATACCTTCGTTATTTCCATCAAAAACGACGAGAGTTTTTCCGTACTGTATAACAGCGTTTGCAGCATATTGCTGACATATTTCTTTGAATGTGGCTGGACGCTGTCGTACAACACGATGCAAGACATGCCCACCATCAACTATGTAGGATACACCCTGTTTTGCGGCACTACTTCCTGTTTTCCGGGTCGAAGTTCAGGACAGCACGGATATTGTCAATGATTTCGTAAATTTCCTCATTAGACCTCCTTCTTCAAATAAGAAAGAAGGATACGCAGATAGTTCATATTTGAAGATCTCAGACGAATGTTCTTTAGAGTTAACTGTGCATACCATGCAGTGCAGAAGCTAGTTTGGGTTTACACAGAATGCTTCATTACGCACAGCAACTGATCTTGTTAAGCTGCCCAAAGACTTTACACTTGACTTGCGTCTCAGATGATTTCACTGAATTGCTTTCCCTCGATCTTCTTCATCACAGCAAGTCGAACTTCTAATAATGCTTTATCACAATTTACATTTTCATCAGCTAGCAAATCATTAGATATTGATGTAAGTTGGGATGATCTCTCGAATGGTTTATGTTCTCGGATCCAGTTGATGAAACAGAGACATCTTCGGCATCACGAGTTTGACGAGACTCTCGCAAGTCAACATGTTGTTCGGAGGAGTCGTAGATAGCATCAGTGGATTTGTCCATAGCTTCCAGCAGACATGGAATGAACACATGTAATAATAATTGAATCAAAATTCCTGTCCCCAGGTGAGGCTACCACTGCTTTTCATAGCTCTCAAAAAAGCCTGTTCAATTGTCAGGTAACTCTAAATCTCGCACCAACATTTCTCATTTTGTCTAGCTATGAAGTAGCTTTGTTTTACAAACTTCGGGAATTCTTGTTTTAGTAAAATAGATTCTAGTTTGCAGGATCATTAGCTGAATTGATGATAATGATGATGTATTGTTCTGCCTGTATGCAGGTCTTTGACCCAAAGGTCCTAGGACAAAGTAAACCCATTTAGAAGCCAAATAAGCCAATATTTAGGTTTGTAGAGGTTATTGAAGCCTCTGCAAACACCCACCTACTGATAACTTCACTCAAAAATTGTGGATGCAGAGGGGAAAATATTACCATGTGGATCAAGAGGGAATTTAATGCACTACATGAATCTTCAAAATCCCAGCTTTTAGAAGGTATTAACATTAGGGTGTAGTCAATAATTTAATTAGGGTGTATCTAATAAATTTTGTACATATTTTATATTTCTTCTCCCTACAATGTTGTAATAAAAATCGCAAAACTCAATTTCTCACTTCTGTTATCAGAAATTTTGTAGAATTTCCCTTTTTACCCTTTCGGAAAAATGTAAATTTCTTGAATTTTCACACAATAAGAACACCTGATTAAAAATTTTCTCAACGAGGTATGATTCATATCTCTGCTGTGTTTGCAACGAGTATTACAGTCAGTTAAAGTGAATGTTAGGTTTTCACGAAAATGTTTTGCATTGGAAATAGTCTATGCAACATGGCGGTCATAGTGACCAAACCCGACGAGGGAATTTCTTATGTTTTCTCTGAGTTACTGAATAAAGTATCATGTTCATTTCAGAAAAGGTTTCGTATTATTTTGTGTTTGCTCTCCGTACAATGTTATAATAAAAATCCCAAAACTCAATTTTTCACTTTTGTTCTGAGAAATTTTGTAGAATTTCCCTTTTTATCCCTTCGGGAAAATGTAAATTTCTTGAATTTTTACACAATAAAAACAACTAATTAAATATGTTTTTAACGAGGTATGGTTCACATCTCCACTGTGTTAACAACCTGTATTATAGTCAGTAAAAATGAATGCTACGTCTTCGCGAAAACTTTTGGCATTGAAAATAGGCTATCCAATATGGCGGTCACAGTGACCAAACCCGACGCGGGATTTTTTGGGACTTTCTCTGAGTTACTGAATAGAGTATCATGATCATTTTAGAGAAGGTTTAGGCTTGTTTTTTTTCTTTTGCATGTCCGGGTTTTGTCCTTTGTGGTGTAATTGTACTGAACTAGTATGTATATAATTTTCTAGTATCATTCATTGGCTCTTGTGACAAGATTTTTAGTAAGGTAGGTGCAGCAAACACGCCATGTTAAGTATGTTGTAATTTTGTGGCCTTAATTTTCATGAAACACAAAGAACAACACACGTGTGTTGCAGAGTAGCCTTTTCCGCGTGTAGAGAAAATATGGCAATGATGCGACTCACTTCTATTTTGTACACAAAGTTAAAGAAAAAAGTATTACACAGTGGCGTATTTACCAACACGTGAAGGTAATTACGCCAAATCTCGGATACTACTACAAATCTGTTATAAATCTTGCAACTCCTTACATCGTCTGTATTATACGAACTCAAATATTACTACACAACATGGCTCAAGCAAAAATAAAATAAAATAAAATAAAATAAAATAACCAAAGTGTAAGATGAAGATAAAAATATAAAATGTTAAAACAATAATCTCCAAAATTGAAATGAAGTTTCAAACTGAAAAGTTTTAGAACAAACAGTGTCACTATACTGTGACTTATTAAAGAAGATAAGCAAACAGTGTCACTATACTGTGACTTATTAAAACCTCACCGATGTTACATGGAACGTGTGGGAGAAATGAAAACATCTTTGTCTTCTGCAGTTCGTCCTGCACAAGCCCTGGTGTATTTCGCTGCACCATGTTTGGTATTAATTTAGTAGCCATAGGATCACAAATACTGAGTTTACATTTACAAAGCAAAGTGTTCCTAGACGGACACAAAATAAGGCGTACATTGCTGTAAACAATCGACAATGTTCTGAGTTAGGACGGTACTAACAACGGATTCTTACCTCTATTGAAAAATAACGTCCTTCTTCGGAACCTTCCCGGAGCAAACAAGACTACACGGCGTGGTGGTCTCAGCGCTGTCTCTCGGAGTATTCGTCAAATCGGACTTCTCCAAGACTATGGCACATATTGGAGGAGCATTTTAACGAATTTCGTGGGAAACATCCCAGAATTGGACACCTGGCTTATTTAGCTGCGCTGGCGTATACAACTGCAGTTACCTTATTTTAGTTCAGTACACAGAGATAAATGAACTCACGAAGCAATTTTTTTAGAGGGAGTTTGGCATATAATTCCAAGTACTCTCCAACTGCCTCTATAAAAATGGTTGTGGAAGTACCGCAGGATTCTGAAACATGGATATTTGGATAGAGCACATACTAGTTTCTCAGTGAAGTCTTGACTCCACTAAGGTAGGTCCCATATTTTTGGAGGTATGGATATTTAAAGTTCATTTTTCATGCTTTCGGCATCCTATAACTCCGAAAGGAAGCATTTGTGCACCCAGGATGGTCTATACGTTTTTCTTATCTTGATGTCAGGAATCACCTCCCAAACGTTGTCGGTGTTGTTTTGAAGCCCCCTGTGTATTTTATGGAGATACGTATTGTACTTGTGCTGTGTAAAATTTCCAGAAATTTTGAACCCGTTAGAAAAAATATTTTGTTCGGAAATATTGGCAAAACTCGGAAAATGTAATTTAAAAATTATTTCTTTGCCTGATACTAATCTTATTTTCTGTAACGTGTCTGCAGCATATATATATATATATATATATATATATATATATATAACGTATTTTGCTAGCAGGAAATACTTAAAGTAATAACTTTTAATTTTACTTTTTAGTTTTCTGATAAAAATCCCTCTTTATTATTTGTATTTATATTTTTCAAACAATTCAAAAAGAGAGATGACCTTATTTACATATATACACATACACCGCACAAGTGCGTAAGTTTGAGCAGCGACAAATATATTAAAGAATTTAACATGTGAAATTCCCGTTCATTATTATTAAAGACTAACAAAATACCCATTCTTCGCACGGAGAGAATGCGTTTCATTTTGGGTGTAAAGAGCCCCAAAACTGTCACCAATGAACTTAATAACCCCCAAAACTATGAATTCGATACTAGTATCAGTCATTTTCAATTCTTTTTACATGTCATTTTCCCCTTTATGAGTAAGTAACGGGGGCTTAATTTGGATTTAAACGGCATCGGAAGTGTCACTGTTCATCTCAACCACCCCGAAAACTATGGATTCGGCACTAATATCGGCCATTTTCAATCACTTTTATACATCCAACCATTCTCCCTCCACCAATTTGCGGCGCTGAATTTTGATTTAAACTGCACCGGAAATGTCACTGTTCATCTTAGCGGCTCTGAGAACTATGGATTCACACCAATATCGATCATTTTGCATCATTTTTATATATCTCCCTCCACCCCAGTTTGCGGGGATAGATTTGGATTTAAACGGCGTCGAAAGTGTCATTGTTCACCTCAGCGACTCCGAAAACTATGGATTCAACACTGATATCGGCTATTTTCAATCATTTTTATATCTCTCCCCTTATCCCTCATCTAAGTTGCGGGCCTGAATTTTTTATTTAAACAGCATCGGATGTGTTACTGTTCATCTCAGCAACCATGAAAACTATGGATTTGACACTAATATCGGTCATTTTTGATCATTTTATGTATCTCTCTCCCCTTCCCCCAAGTTGCAGTGCTGAATTTGAATTTAAGCTTCATCGGAAGTATCACTGTTCATCTCAGGAACTCCGAAACCGATGAGTTCGACACTAAGATCGATCATTTTCAATATATATCCGCATTTCCTTCCTCCAAGTTGCACTTTCAAAGTGAAATGGTAAAATCCTTTCCACGCCCGAACCTCATCTGTGTTGAAATTTTTTATCGAGATCAGTCTGGCGATTCAAGAATTATTAAGTTACAAATATAGTCACTTTCATTTTATATATGTAGATAATTTTTCGCATTAGAAAACAGATATTTGTTTACATAGAAAAATGTTGTGCATAAAGTTTATATTAATATCTGTATTTGAATATTAAATAATAGTAATTATATGTTTTAGTGCATGAGTATTAGTGAAATTTGCCTACTGCTCTTTCCTTTAAGAGGGAATTTGGTTAAAATTAAAAAAATTTCACCAGATCAAAGAGCACATTAAGAACTCAGTTTCTTTCAAGGGCCCTATTTGTTGCAACAGAAACGCTTCATGATGATAGGTGTGTATGCAATTGTAAAAGTTCTGTAATTAATGCACAACCAGGAGTAAACGACTAAAAGGCACACAAAAGAAATGAGTGCATACTATTAATTTTCAAGAATAATTACAAATTTTATTTTCGAATGCTTCTTCTTTTTTTTTAGATATTCACAATATTGAAATTTCTCAATTTATATTTCTCACGCGTTCGAAAAATAACTGTTCCATTACTAGATTTTTCCGGTTATTTTCCCATTTTTCCGGAAAGAAACCGGAAAAACGGTTTTTTACAAGCCGGCTCAAAATTTCCGGAAATTTTACAACACTAGACAAGATGTTGTCACTACAAACTTACTTGGTGGGGATTAAACCAGGGACAACATGCACCAGACGACACCATGCAAGTGCTCTACCACTGAGCCACCTTGACCCCAGTATACATAGGTAATGCAGATTGCTGGAGAGACAATAAAGAAGTAACATACTGATGGAATTAACTAACAAACGAAAAAAAAAAGTATCAAACCCAACTGTGGTGCTACAGCCAATGAAGGCGTACGGCCAGCCTTTATGGTCACGTTCAACTAGCTGGTGCATGGCCACCTCATTTCTTCCAAGTGCCATTATTTTTAGCTTTCTGGTCTTGAGTTTGCTACCTATTAATTGAAACAGATCCCAAATTCTCTCATTATACTATAAAAAAATCGGAAGTAGGATCAAGAACGACTCAAACTGAAGTCATGCGCGCTAATAATTCGGTTAAGCAGAAACTCAGAAATGCTTTTTTTTTTTTAAAAAAAAAACTTGAACATCCATTTTTTTAGTGATCTCTATTTATACCCACAAATAATAAATTTTGATTCTTATATTAACGAGAAAGAGCTCAAAAAAAAAGAAAGAAAAAGAAAACAGTACTAATTCACTTGCTAATTCCAGTGGGTTTTCGAATCCTCCTGAAGAGCATTGTCGGAATTTTAACTGCCCTCGATATTTCTTATTCATGTCCCTATTGTGTTTGGATTAAGTCGATTCTATATGAGATTACCATGGAGACCAATATCCAGGTTGGGACGAACTTTAAAAAAATAAATAGGGTTAATATAGAGCTTGTGGAAACTAAGTGTCTTGAACATGAGTGTACACTTGTATCTTTTAGTGCGAGGTCATGGGTTCGATTTTCGTTGACGACACTCGATTAAAATATTATAAAATCATTTCAGATCAGCAATCCCGAGTAAGATTTTCTTTATTAACACCAAGCAAATGCTGGGATAGTACCTAACATACAGGTCCCAGGCCGCTTCCTTTCTTCTCTAATCCTTCCTTCCTTCCCTTTTCCTCAGATAGTGTGATCGCCGAGGGACGTTATCCCTCATACATGACGGGCTAATATGACCATAGACAGTTGTTCATTCAGAGAAAGAAAATGTTCCGGGACACACTTAGTATTCCGGGGAGGGGGCACTGCTGGTACTATTCTATTTATGTTTATATTATAAAGTATTATTTTGGTCTCCTACGGGGGGTGATCTCATTGTTCCGGGGGCATTGCCCCCAAAAACATATCTGGAAGAAATACTGGACATAGATGCCGAAAGTCCAGAGATCAGATTCTTAAATCCTAAATCCTTGCTTTTTGTGATAACTGGAAGAAAAGCAAAGACAAAAATGACGTTAACATCGGGGATCACAATCAAAACATACTGTAATAATAAGCATAATCCATTTTTGGTATCATTGTACTAAGTGTGGAGAAGGGGATAATCTAGCCAGGTAAGTCACCGCTGCCTACTTCATTGCTTGGGGATAATACCACAATGACTTTATCAGTAATCTGTTGTATTGTATTACCAGAAAAAAGATCTTATTGTGTTTCTTACTTCCTCAGAAAGAACGTTCAGCTCAAAAGAAAGGAGTCTGAAAGAAGCTGGCAACACTGATTACAATTCACAAGAAACCGCGAAGATAAGGGGGGAATCCTTTGGAGCGTGTGAAAGTTATTTACAAAAGAGGAATCGGGTGAGGTTTGCTTCGCTTCGCTTTTGAAAATCTGTTTCCTTCTTCCTTTTTCCTTTCTAGGGTGTACGGGTACTTGTGTACGCAACATACCGTTTAGAAGAAGAAAGAAAGAAACGAGAAAAAAAATCTTCAATTCAGGGAATAAAAAAAATATATATATGTATTCACGATGATTCATGGGAAAAGATGTTAGTTTTCACAGCTCCCGTTTCTGAAGTTAGATATATTCTTTATATATATATTTCTTTTTGCAGTGGACGTAAGAAGGAAACATTTTCGAATATGATGTAATGGAGATCTAAATTTATTGGTTCTAGTTGTTTGCTTCCAAGAATAGCTACAATCAAAATACAATAGTATTTTCGACGGAAGAAAAATATGAACTGCACATTCGTATGATTAGGAAACACCATGAAGACGTACAATAAATATACAGGCTCTAAGAAACCTTGGAAGAAACCATTTGAAAATTTTTATTTATACCAACAGAAGAATAGTTTTGATAAAAGAGAAGACGGTGTTTGCTCAGGATCTGAAGGAATGAGGATATTTTCTGTTTCACATTCGAAATAATAGAGTACACTTCGAGATTTCCGTACCCAATAAACATAAACAGGGTAGACACATTAAAATAAGAATGATTACGTAAATAAAACTCATCAAGTTTTTTGTAGAATATTCCATACGTTCGTTCTATTCTTAGGGAATAGTTCCGGCACATGGTTCCGTTTACAAACAATCAACACATGCTTGTATTTATAACCACCACCACGTGCGTCCTACTACAAACTACTACAGTGGCAGACAACATAAACACTAGGAACACCATTAGTCATGTGACGAAGGACCATCAACGCCAGGCAACATTGGAGCAGCAATGAAACGAGGAGGGCTTTCATATCTGGTATTAGTCTTTGGCTGATCAACTCCTCTCTCAGCCTGCCCGAAGCTTTGAGAGGTATCTAACCCAAGCCTTTTAGCTTGCCTGGAGCTCTAAAGCTTCCAAACCCTCTGCACTCTGCTTGCGTGGAGCTTTGTAGGTTTCTAACCTCTCTCTGTTTGCCTGAGCATTGTAGAGTTCCTAACCTCAGTCACCCAGCTTGCGTGGAGCTTTGTGTCATTCTAACCTTCCTCTGCTTGCGCGGAACATTGAGAATCCTTAATCCATCTGACTTAGTTTGAGTGATACCCTGTTGGAACTCTTTTCTAGGTTCTCTGGGCCTTGCCACACCTACGCATTTATCCTAGTTCTTACAGAAATGTATACTTTTATAGTGATACTGTATTATACTGTTTATAACAGAAAATTTTGTAATAAAGTTGGTAGTGGGAGAAAACTATTTTCGTCTGTGTGATTTGCTCTACCTGCGTGCATTAAGCGGAACTTTACATGGTGGATACGCCGGATATGGATTCCGGTACATCTAGCAGCCAATGTGTTTTTGTACGATGTAAGTGTTCTTTCGGCACTGTCTTTGATATTTGGAAATAATATTGATGCCTTTTCTGATGCGGATCGTACCCTGTGGTGGAAGGTTTCCTCTAACTTGGGGAAAAAAATGAAATTCTTCAATGAGAGCGAATTTCAGAGAATTTTGTCGTATTCTTGAATGGGTGCCTTGCTCATATTTTTGGTCCCGTTAGGCCATATAGCTGCTATCTGATTTCGGAGTTGGGTCATTTCCTAGCCTCCAGAGAGCTTCCGAGTTGAATTAAAATCTACCGCCTTGTGCTCAAAGCGTATCTCCGCCAGTAGATATAACTGGTAGATGGGCTTCATCCCATTACGATAATTGGTGTATCGCATTTCCCTTCTTTGAAAGGACCCTTTTGAAAGTCATTTCATCTATATTAAATTATTTTACCGCGGAATACACTGTAAAATATACTACAGAGCAAGTCAATATGCTAGACCCGATTTTAGAAATTTATTCTGTGAATTCTAATAATCATATTGTAATACATGTGCTAAGAAAGTACACTGTTAAAGTTTTCTTCAAATATATCTATGTGATCACCTCGCGTAACACTGTACACATCATCTCCTGTTAAACCTTTGGTAGCATGTTACGGTCAATATTAGGAACGGCTGCTGTGATGTGGGCACGCATGTCATCCAAGGATCTTGGAAGTTGTGGTATGAATGGAATTTCCCGTCCATGGGTCTCTACGGTACTTGGTACGGAAATGCCATTGCACAGTAATCGCAGACTTATTTACATAATAATTAAGTACACAGAAAGACCTCTGTTCTCCAGTCAACATCATTTTCCTTAACTGCTCACTACTGACTCTTAGGTATAGGATGTAGAAAGAGTATAATGAAAGAAACTTTGAAAGTTAATCTTTCGAAGCGCACGTCTCACAAAAAAATCTTCTGTAAGATTTCACAGAATAAATTTCTGAAATTGGGTCCATCATTTTGACTTGCCCTGTATTTAGATGGACAAACATGCAATGGGTGCAGAAATAATTACTATCAAGGAAATGGGAAAGAGAGAAATAAATCAACATGCACAATACTTAAGAAATACATTGAGTATTTGTTATTACAAACTGAGTATTTTGTATGAATTAATTTTGTCATTATCATCATTATGAATATCTTCATCGATATCATCAGCGCCGTCCGTAGCTATATTCTATAGGAACTCTGGAATATCGTACATGTCAATCACCTCCCGTGGAAAAGTTTTTGTGTTTTTTCTAGGTGCTTTCCTGTAGGCGGAAATTATCGGAAGGAATGATATCAACATCATATGCAAGAGGTCTATATCAATATTTGTATTCACTTTAAAGGTATTTCTAGAGTGGAAAAGATAATATTCTTGTACACCTGTGACTAGCCTCCATGATATCTTTAGACAACTGTTCTCTTATCAGTGGAAGTTATTCGATGAGGCCAGCGCCTATGTTTAAGAAACTTGTGTGCAGATGCACTTACACCAAATATATAGCTCGACCAACAAATTAGCAAGTTTTAAACAATAAGTTTTAAAGACCTGTGTTCTGGTATAATGGAAGCTTGACAAAGCACTCAAAATGTTTAAAAACTACGTCATGAATCTAGCGTCAAGACCCATAATTTATGCTAGTTAATTGAAGCGTTGAAAAACTGTCTTGCAGTGTTATCATCATTACTATTTCCCCTTCTTGTTTCGACTAATCCAGAGCTTTACCCATTTCTTCATAACAGTTGTGGGTTATTGTGTTCTTCCGCTCATTTTCCTTATCTTACTCCTTGATTATGCTGATTGCATTTCCTGTACACAAAGCTCCCTATTTATTAAAGTGATCCTTTTCCGTACCTGCTTTCAGCTCCCGGCGTAAGCGTTCTGGAACTTACAGTTTCACTCCATGTGTAAATGCGTATATATATATATATATATATATATATATATATATATATATATATATATATATATATATATATATATATATATATATATGTGTGTGTGTGTGTGTGTGTGTGTGTGTGTGTGCTTATACAATATCGTATTTTCGGTAACTACTGTCCGAATCTACGAAAGAAATATGGGCAAATAGCCCATAACAAAGTCAATAAAAAATACTATATTTGGTGGCTTGGCTCGGCCAGTGACAGGCTCGACAGACAGTCCTTGTGAGCCACTATGTGCCACAATGAACCTATGCGATATGCTATGTTCTTGATGTGTCTGTACATTTTATGTATTTTTCATACAATATGTGTTGTTTTAATATGTATTTTTTAAATAGTTTTGAGTTGGTGTCATTCTGTTCTGGATGGTCATCATAAATCTTACTGTTTTTCAAGTGGATTCCGTTTTGAGTTAGGCATTTGATTGTCATTTGGTGTATTGCTGTAAATCTCGAACGTTCCTTCCGTGGATTTCCTTGGGGAACGTCTGTTTCCTCTCAGATCGACATTCCACCAATTTTTTCATCATCATTTATTTGATTTAATTATCCGTTTGTCTTAGCCTAAAGGACATAATCGAGGAACGTTAAACACAAATATTTCTCTTCATTTTAAAGGCTGTGTGAGGTTCTTGCTTTCCATTTGCTATTAAATAATAATAATAACAATAATAATAATAATAATAATAATAATAATAATAATAATAATAATAATAATTATTATTATTATTATTATTATTATTATTATTATTATTATTATTATTATTATTGTGTATGGTATTGCTTGCGACATCTGTTCTTTAACATCTCTGATTTTAGAGTAGATGAAGTGCAATTACTCTATGTAAACTGTAATTAAACTTATTCGATCATGATCATGTGAACATTAGTATAACGTGATTGTTTTATTTTTTGTCACATTTATATTTTAATGAATTTTGCTACACTTCATTTTCTTTCTCCTAACAAAGATTTTCTCTCATCAAATTTTATTCCAATTTTCCGCTTTAAATTTTCAGCTCATTTATCCAAATGTAATGCAGTGCAGTTGAATGCGGTTTCCATATCTTCATTCTACCGCTAGACTAGATTAGCTCGTGGAAGGAAGAGGTGGGTAAGAGTCTTTCTAGTACAATTCCAGGACAGAAAAGTTTTTAATTAAATGAAAAAAAAAGAAGAAGCAGATTATACATACCATCGAAGAGTTAATAGCCCCGTAATCCATTGTTAAGCGGATGATGAGTCAAATATTAAGGGAATAGAAAAAAAAACAGAGGACCATGTTTAACAGGGTGTATTGGTTTCATTAGACATTCGAGGTGTCTGTTGAGAAATGGTGAAATCACAGAGCGAAATATAATTGGTGAGAAGGCTACTGAGAGAGACAGAGCCATTTGGATTGTTCATCGTGGTAGCGCTTAGAGGAATGGGGGAACAAAGGTAGATGTTAGAGAGAAGGCTGCGAGATTGCTGGAGAGATCCCTTGTGCTCTCCCCCTACCAACATTTCTATCAACCTTTCTCCATGAACCGCGGATGTCTCTCCTTCGTTATTCTATGCACGAAGCACTCACATCGAGGTTTCGACTGTGTCAGCTCTTTTGGCAGGGTTTCCAACTACAATATTGAATTTTTAAAACCACAAACTACGATATTACATACGGTTGTGAATCTTATAATATTGTAATCTTAGATTGTAACGTACGCAACTCTATACGATAACTCACCAACGGAGCGGAATTCTTGATTTTTTGCGTAATAGATAGCTTGGGCGATTATCTCGACTGAAATCGTTAATGTAGACTATCCATTAAGATCCTCGCTTGTAACAGCGACTTTAACGGTCGCTACGCATATCCTATTCATTCATAAACGTACGTTTTGCGTAGCGCTTATATGCAACCCTCAAAACATGTAATAGTTTCTGGTTGCATAAACAAGTGGAAAACAAATATCCTTAAGGCTCTTCACTACAGTGAAATTAAACTACAGCTAACTTTCTGTAATATCTTTAAGACAAATAAAAATATTCGAAAAGCAGAAACATAGTGCACTAGACAATACGATTTTGCATATGATACCATTACCACAGGTCATCTATCTGCTTTTGGTGTGCCGCTATTTACAGAGCCCGCAATAAAAATGCTAAATTTATCGACAGTTGCAAACCGAAACCATATAGATGAGTTGTGATCACGGTATAACATGCACAATAACTCTCGCAGGACCAAGCCCTCAGCACATTCTGAGATCCCATTTTTGAACTGTTATTGTTCACAAAGGAAACAGAAGAGAAAGTTTTGTCCCCTGGAAATAAATATTTTATAAACTTGTTGACACAAAATAAAATTATTGAGTATGAGGTCACACATTTTCACGATTAAAATGTCTAATTTCGAAACAGTGGCACTTTGTAGCCCCCCTCGGTCCTGCGAGGGATAATGTTGTCTAGTGCATTACGTTACCCTTTTCGAATATTTTTATTTGCTTTGAAGATATTACAGAAAAACTCTAAAATTAACGGTAGTTTATGTTTCTTGAAGATGCTTGAAGTTACTTGAAGTTACTTGAAGATCCTTAATCCGTGCAAATGCAAACCTATTCATTCATAAGTGTACGTTTTGTGTAACCTAACAACATGTAGAATTACAGTTGCATAAATATCTAGGCGAAAATATTTGTTATGTATATTCCTTATCCTTTTATAAACGCAAGTCAATTTCTTCATAAATGCATGTTTCGCATGATCTTCTATGCTGCTTTTAGCAATGTTTCTTATAGACATTTTAATCGAAGATTTGTTGTTTCTATTCATAGGGCGATATTTTGTGTACTTTTAATTTTACTGAAGTTCCGAACGATTTCTTTATTTCTTTCTTTTTTTAAAGTTTAACATCCCGTCTCCGAGGATAAGGGAGACAATATGAATAAGAATTGGTATTTTATTGCAAAGGCCTCGGGTTCGATTCCCGGCGGGAGCTCACTTGGTTTGGTTTCCACTTTTAGCTGTAGGCATATGTCTCATATTAGCCTCCCTGCTGAAAGGGACGCTAAATTCAAAATCAATTCAAATCAAACTCTTTTGCAAAGGCCAGGTCTGTCTATCCGTCTGTCTGTGTCGGAGAAAGAAATAATATGCATTAGCATTCCAAGAAGAGAATTGCTCTCGTCTTCGGTGCGAGCGTTCCCAGGTTCGATTCCCGGTGGGCACACTCGCTGGAAAAAGAGTAAAAACTCTTTAAAGACAGCCATCCTGAGTGAGTTTTTCTTGTTTTTTTTTATTCACACCAGGCAATTGCCGAGATGGTATCTAACATAGGTCCCGGGTTGCTTTCTTCCTTCTCTTTCCCGGATAGTGTAATCGCCGAAAGATGTTATTCCTCACATGTGACGGGTTAACATGGTCGTAGGTGCGGAAGGCTCAGAAATCTAATTCTCTAATCCTAATCCAGGATGAAAATCTATCTCCAACCATTCTCTCCTATTCAGACCGGAATTACAATAGGCCTACATCTACGATTTCATCCTTCGTTTGATTATTCCAAAGGGGGCACGTTGGTAAAGCACTTATTTCTGGAGCGTGTGAAGCTTGGTTCGATCCTTGGTCAAATATGGCAGACAACATTGTGTCCATGGGTTTTCTCGGGACTCTCCCGTTCTCTTCCACATTTTCATTTCGCTGATTCTTCTATTATTATTCACTTGCCTTAATCATCGGTCTCCCTTAGCCTAACGGGCATAATCGTAGGACGTTAAACTGAAAGATTTCATTTCATTTTTTATTGTTTTTTAAATAGTGAATCATAAGGACGGTGTATCGTGTTTGTCGATTCTTGACTAAGTTAGATTTATTTAGCATCCATCTGAGGCAGACGTCCAGTTGTCTAGTTATGTACCATCAGTTCTGAGATTTATACGTAGTCAAAATCTTCCCACAAATAGCACAAGTCAACAAACAATATTATTACAAAACAACCAAAATACAGTAGCCACACAATCAATAACAAGAAACAGAGTGTGTACCAAATTATATCAAGCCTCAAGCTTTTAAACCAGTGAGAGTCAATTAATATATTTTAATATCCAAACCCGGTTGAAGGCTATTCCTAAGCCAACTAGTGTCAACATTTCTTCTTGTCCAACAGGGAAACGTAGGTTAGATGGTCAGCTTCGTTGTATGTTAAATAATATGTCAGCTCTGAAGCGAACATAGAACAGTTAAGTATAGCACTTTGTAAATGAACTATCTGAATTGTAGAGTCTACTAAAAAAAAAAAAAAAAAAAAAAAAAGGTCTTAGTTGTATAGGCAAATCATATTAAGACAATAAGTAGAAAATTGTGAGCAGGTCTTCTCGGTCTAGCAGCTAGGTAAATACTGTTATATCTTGCGACGTTTCGAGGGTTGACAGCGTCCTCGTCTTCAGGCGAATAAGATTGGGCAATAGAGTGTATGGAATATATACTTCATGCACGTGTGATCGGACTCTTCTGATTGATTGTTGAAATGGTGACTTCTGATTGGTGCTTGCAATGGTGGGATATGATTGGTGTCCATGTTTGACTCAGTTGGAATCCTGCGTCTCTGTTAAGGTTCGTTTTGTTCTTGTGTGATTGCAACAGCTTCTTTTATCCTTCTGTCCCAAATTCTTGAGCATGTTGCTATTATTTTGGTATCTGTGAATAAAATCTTATGTTTCTGTTCGATGCTATGTTCAGCAAGTCCGGATTTTTCTGGTTGATTTAGTCTGATGTAACTGTTGTGTTCTTTGCATTTGGCATCAAACGTCCGTCCTGTTTGTCCAATATATGACTTACCACATTCATATGGAATGCGGTAAACTCCATGAGTTCGGAGACCCAGATCATCTTTGGTTGGACGTAGTATGTTTTTTTATTATTTTATTTTTGCTGGAGGTTTATGTATTGTCGTAATGTTGTACCTAGCGAATAGTCTGCTGAGCTTTCCAGAAGTGTTGCCGATGTATATAAAGCAGATTGTGTTCTTCTCTTCTTCATTCATAGCTTCTTCTGTACTTTTGTTCTTGTTGTCAGTGTCCTTCGTTCTGGTCCTTTTCAGGGACATATTTTTTATCTGAACCAAAACACCAGAGGTGCAAAAAGTGCAGCCAAGTTCGTCAGCCTCAAAAAAGTGTTTAGATGAGGATGGATGAGCCAAGTTTCTTGGCCACTGCATCTGAAACGAACACTGTAACTTGGCGCGAGGTGCCTAACATGTTCGAATACGCGAAGATATCTGTTCCTAGTTTCATGGCCGGGACATTTCAGCCCTAAGGCTAGTGATGGTCCCCAAATCCACCACGCTGACAACCACCATCCTTAAGGCTCGCCAACATCATTTTCCTTGACACTTAGTAGGGGAATGTAAGTTTTCCTTGTCTGGGTTTCGAACCACCAATCTTACTGCAGTATACGTATATGTGCCCTAGCGCCTTAGCGAAGTTGTATTCCTAAGGTTGATAGTTGCTCCAAACCCACCACGCCCACCAGCACTATTCATAAAGGATCCTTAACATCATTTTCCTTGACACCTCGCTCTAAGTTCCATTGTTCGTTTCAGATGCAGTGGCCAAGGAACTTGGTTCATCCATCCTCATCTCAACATTTTTTGAGGCTAACGAACTTGGCTGCACTTTTTGCACCTCTGGTGTTTTTGTTCAGATTTCACTTCTTTTTGTAGTTCGCCATGTCAATATTGTATATTGAGGTTCTCAATTATGGTATATTGTTGGATTTAAATTTAGAATTGTACTAACATCTCATTTTCCATTACCTAAATACGAAGAGTATCAACAGGGCCCCAAAACCCTTGATGCTGAATACTCGATGCTACATCAATAGACATGGCTGGTGTTTCAATATACTTAGTCATTCTCTACACTTCCACATTGCGAAATTATGGAGTTCATTACATGACGCGCATGTTGCGCAGTTTCATACTGCCTCGAAGTTTCCTTCCAATGATGTAACCTTTCAAATAGCTTGTAAACTTAATTATATTTGCCACCAACATATCCTAACTGTATGTAAAACTACATGAACTGACATAAGTTATAGGGGTGCTTCCGGTTGACTCGGAAAGTTGAAATGATGAAGTCTCTTTTTGGACCTATAATCTCATGTTTTAGGAACTAAAAAATATAATAAAAAACTTGAAATTCGGTATGCCTTACGTCTTCGATAGCATTACCTAAGTAAATCAGTAAAAATAAAAAATTTCAACATTATGGGGAACTAAAATATCTTTAACATGTTTATATGGGACATCAACATTATAAGGCAATTCCTGTAGGGCTACAATGATTAAATTCGACATGATTGTAGTTTTTCGGGACTAACGAACTGAAAAGTTGCCAAAAATGAATATTTTTAATTTTTAGGGAGTCTAAAATGGAGATAAAGAAATTACCCATGCTATTTAAAAGGGCCTTTTTTGGACATAATCTCATATTTTAATTACTTGAAATTGGAATAAAAACTTGAAATTCGGTATGCTTGAACGTTTTCATTAGCATTACCCAAGTAAATCAGTAAAAATAAAATTTCCAACTTTAGAGTGGTTTTATGGGGAACTGAAAAACCTTTCCCATGTTATTTATATGGGACGTCTTCTACACCCCAAAATGTTTAGGTACTTTCGGCAGGATTAAAATGATGAATTTGGAACGATTGTAGCCTACCGGGACTAACCTACAGGAAAATTGCCAGAAGTGAATATTTTTAATTTTTAAGGAGTCTATAGAGGATGAAGAAATCCCCAAGTTATTTAAATAGGATTTTCCTGGGATACAAAATCTTATCTTTTAGATAGTTGAAATAGGAAAAGAAACTTGAAATTCGGTAGAATTGTGCGCTTACAAGGTGTGAGACCGTAGGCCGAGCAAAGGCTGGGGTGTGGGGGCGAAGTCCAAAGGTGGGCAAAGTCAGGAAAATGAAGAGCAAATGCACGAAATTAACTGTTGATGAAAATGCTGATACTTAAGAGATTCGCACACTGTTCACAGATATAGACACGATGCATCAAGAACATTTTTACATAACGACTGTGGTAACCATAACATAACTCGTGGTATCAATATATTTACGAAATCGGTTACATTTTGTTTACATAAAAGTTGAACAACTGATTTCTCATTTCTTCAAAAAAATCAGTAATTCTAAATATCCTCACTTCTACATTATCTTACTTATCAAATTAATTTCAATATATATTTAATACCAATGACTGCAATAAAGGAAAAAGAATGTTCCCAGTGAAGAGAAAAAAATATTGGCTTTCTTTGTTTGGGTTTCCAACCATGAAATTTACGGCAGTATGTACGTGCCTTAGCCCATTTTTTTTTTAAGTTAACTGATTCCCATAACGTGCCTCATAAACTTCCTTAACTACGTATTACTAGATTTCACTTGTTTTACTCGCGCACTGAAAAAAATGTAAGTGGCGTACGTAAAAACGTAGATTACATGTGTAAACACTGTAGGTTTTAGACTCAACGTACACTAAGCGTATAACTGAAAAAAATATACATACTTTCCTTATAAGAGTTTCGATTAAACTTATTTGCCGCACGAACGAAACAACTGTATGTAGACGGTCAGGATCTCACATACAGATGGACGTATGTAACTTATAGCTGATGTACGCAACATACTTATACCTACGTATTGCAAGGAAGACTGTTAGATGTCAGACATCCTGCAACAACATGGTGTAACATATAAGCGGGAAAGAGGGCAGTACGTATGTAGCATATATGTAGATAACGTATGCTAAGCACTGATTTCTGTAGTAAACATAAGGATCGAAGTATATTTGTTCAATATACCGCTGCTCGGATAACGGATTTTTCTCAGTGAGCTTAGCTCGTTTATCTATTAACTTAAAACGGCAGGGACACGAACACAGAAACATGGAGGAGAGTTAAGATTCTAAAGGCTCTTCCACCGGGAATCGAACCCGGTACCCCATACACCAAAGGCGCATGTGATAGCCAATAAACTAGCAAGGAGAGCACCCACTGGACTACTCGGACGATTGACAACATTATCACTATGCACATGATGTGTTGAATAACGGAATCGTTCCCGATTTCTGATTGTAAGGACAGTTCTTCTCTTTGCCAATGAAAACTTTCATTAGCAAATTCCTCAAAATTCATACTCAAGCCGTTATAAGGTTTCTTCATGGAGTGTTTCACATCTTTATCTCATTAAGAAGTACTTCATGGCCATGGACAGTTTTTCGCCCATAAAAATTCCCATGTTACATTCCTTAAATTTGGAACCTTTTACTTACTCGAGTCATTACGTAATGTAGGTACCATTATGCAGATTTTCAAGTCTCTATCTCATTTAGAAGCACCTAATCAATGATGAGTGAGTAAATGAACCGATCTCTGTTTGAGTAAGGACAGTTTTTCGCCCATATAAAATTCATAGCACATTCCTTAAATTTCGGACATTTTTCATGTTCAGGCCATTGTAAAGTGCCTTTATATAGGCATTCACATCTCTATCTCATTGGGAAGAACCTGATGGCTACGGACAATTTTTCGCCTATACGAAATTTCCCATAGGACATTCCTCAAATTTCGGACTTTTTCCATACTCAGGTCATTATAAGGTACGTTTATGCAGAGTTTCACGTATTAGCTTATTGAGAAGTACCAAATCAATGTGATGAGTGAGTGGGTAAACCAATTTCTGCTTGGCTAAGGACAGTTTTCAACCATAAAAATTTTTTAATAGAACATTCCTTAAACTTCGGATGTTTCCCATACTCAAGTCATTATAAGGTATCTTTATGCAGAGATTCATGCTTCTATAGATTGGGAAGTGCCCAATCATGCTATGAGTGAGTCAGTCATTAAGTGAACCGATATCTGCTTGCCTATGGACAGTTTTCAACCACAAACAGTTTCCATTAGCACATTCCTTAAATTTCAGACATTTTCCAAACTCAAATTATTATAAGGTACTAATATACAGAGATTCACATCTATATTTCATTAAGAAGTACTTAATGAATGTAATGAGTGAGTGAATGAACCGATTTCTGCTGCGCTAAGAACAGTTTTTCATCCATAGAAAATCCCATAGTACATTATTCAGATTTCGGACTTTTTCCATACTCAAGTCATTATAAGGTACTTTATGCATAGCTTCACGTCACTATCTCATTTGGAACTAGCAAATCAATTTGATGAATGAGTGAATGCATCGATTTCTGCTTTGCTAAGGACAGTTTTTAGCCTATAAAAAAATTCCCATAGCACATTCCACAATTTCAGAATTTTTTCACACTTAAGTCATTATAAGGTACATTTATTCAGAGTTTCACATCTATATCTCATTGGGAAGTACCTAATCAATGTGATGAATGGATTAATGCACTGATTTCTGCTTGGATAAGGACAGTTTTTCGCCCATAAAAATTTTCCATAGCATATTCCACACATTTCGGAATTTGTTCATACTTAAGTCATTATAAGGTACGTTTATGCAGAGTTTCACGTCTCTATCTCATTGGGAAGTACCTAATCAATTTGATAAGTGAGAAAATGAGTCGATTTCTTGTTGGCTAAGGACAGTTTTTCACTTATAAAAATTTCCCATAGTACATTCCCCACATTTCGGCCTTTGTCTAGGTATACTCAAGTCATTATAGGGTACCTTCATGCAAAGTTTCACGTCTCTATCTCATTGGGAAGAACCTAGTCAATTTGATGAGTGAGAGAATGAATCGATTTCTGCTTGGCTAAGGACAGTTTTTCGCCCATGAAAAATTTCCCGTAGCACATTCCTCACATTTCGGAAATTTACCATACTCAAGTCATTATAGTGTAGCTTTATTCATAGTTTCACGTCTGTGTCTCATTGGAAAGTACCTAATCAATTTGATGAATGAGTGAGTGAAACGATTTCTTGCTTTGCTAAGGACAGTTTTTCAACTATAAAAAATTTCCATAGCACATTTATCATATTTGGGACTTTTTCGATACTCAAGTCATTATAAGTTACCTTTATGCAGAGTTTCACATCTCTGTCTCATTGGGAAGTACCTAATCAATTTGATGAGTGAGTCAGTGAGCTTGAAAACTGCATATTTTATGGGTCCAGTAATCAAATAGGTTAAAGGTAGGAATGTAAGATTTGGTGTATGAGCACATCCCTATGATATCTCCTCAAATTGTAAATTTCATGTTTCTACCCTTAATAGAATCGTTTTTACAGAGCCTCGAAATCGTCGATTTTACCGAAAACTCTTGTTCGTGTAAAACATGCTTACGGCAGTGCAGACCAGTTTTCATTTTCTTCGCGGAACTTGGCTGCCATGCACTGCCGTGCATCTTGACCTTTCACTGAGTATCCATTCTGGAGCATGATGGTGCGAAGGTGATTAAGTTCATCTGTTAAACAATTCCTGTCGGAGATGGAGAATGTTCTATGTGCTAAGATGTTGAGAACTCTAAGCCGTTGAGCTTTGTGATGGAAACTCTTTGCGTTCAGATATAAATCTGTATGTGTTGGTTTCCTATATACTCTATGGTCTAGGCTGCCATCCGGTTTTCTGCATACCATGATGTCCAGAAATGGTAGACGTCCTTCTTGTTCAACTTCCATCATGAATTTAATATTCGGATGCTGGTTGTTAAGATGCTTTCAGGAATTCCTGTAAAGGGTTGCGTCCATGTGGCCAGATGGTGAATGTGTCATCAACATATCGATAGAAATATATGGGTGCAATTGGTGCTTTCTTCAGTGCTTCATGTTCAAAGTGCTCCATATAAAAATTGGAGAACCCATGGCGACGCCGTCTGTTTGTTCATAGTATTGACCACGGTATAGGAAGAAGGTTGAAGCGAGAACATGTTGAAAGATATCCTATATCTCAGGCCGGAATTGTTTCCCAAGAAGCAGTATTGTGTCCTTGATCGGAAATCTCATAAACAATGATACCACGTTGAAACTAACCATAAGATTATTGGATGAGATCTTCATCGTCTTGAGGCTTTTTACATCGTCTTGAGACTTCTCGCAAACTCTGTTGAGTTTTTCACATGGTGTTCACACTTTCCCACGTAGAAAATTTTCTTAATTGTTCTCTTAAAGCCGACTTTTGCATATAAAAATTACATTTCTCAAACGTTACTATTGTATCTTTAGTAGGAAGAAGAACAGTATGTTTTGTTGGTCCGTAAAATGATTCAATGTAGAAGCATGCATAAGTATTATTTTAATTTATTGAAAATTAAGCTGTGCATCATTAAAGATAGATGAACACCAATAGAAACAGCTCAAAGTGTGAATATTGAGGAAGATGTTGATGGCTTGAAAGTAAGTAAAAGGCACGACAGCCATACCAAACTTTTTATCTTCCATTTCTTAAACTAAATCAAGACATGATGCAGTTATAATAGAAACATTTATTTTTAAAATATGAACATCGTCATAATACGCGTTTCTCGAAAAATTCGAACCCATCTCTAATGGCAAACTAGCTCTGAGTGCTTTTCTTAAGAAACGGTTTTTCATAAGATTTATAAGAAACGATTTTTTATCATAAGTGAAGATGTGGAGGAATCTCCAACCCCCACCCGCACTTTGTTCATATTTTTGACCTCTATTCCGAACCACTGTCGCTCATCTATGAACTTCGGGACGTTTTCAGACATGCAGCTCTACTCACATACACCATCTGGTGGGACTACTTGACATTATATGTCATAATCTTTCCAACGTGTATCTTCGATGTGTGCTGTTATGCCCCATTCGAAGTGAAATGAAATCTTTACGTCCTACGGTTATACCGTGTAGGCTAAAGGAGATGGTGATGATGAGAAATGAATGGAATGAATAAAGTGGGAGGAAACGGGAGAACCCCGAGAAAATCCACACACACGATGTTTGTCAACCACAAGGCGCGAGTGGGATCGAACCAGGGACCTTACGCACCAGAGGCAAAAGCTCTTCCACTGAGCCATCGAGGCCCTTCCCCGTTCGAAAGAAGAAAAATAACTGCCATGGCTTATGACTTAACTCGCGTAGTTACAGCAATAGTATTTAACAAAAAGTCCGAAAAGTAAACACGTAGTTCCTTCTTGGGGAGTAGATTATTATTAGATACGACACAATGCTTGGGAGAAAATAAAATATAAAGAGAAAGAACAAGAACCCAGTTTGAAGTAGGCGCTACACGCACTCCCAAAATCGTTCAAAACGAATTTTAGATATTTGTATGTCTGTCAATTAGTTCGTTCTTCCCAATATAAATATACTCCCTCGCCTATAGGACATGCAATTCAACGTACCAATACAAAACAATTTAAATGTGATTTTTATATAAGAATCTGCAGGCGCATTTTCCGAATTTTCTTTCTACCTCAAAAATAAGGATACTTCACTGAAGAGTTGAGAAAATAGAAGTTTATCGAAAAAAGATCTAAATATTTTGTTTGTATTTCGTACAACAAAACTTCATTAACAGGGCTATATTGTGTCCTTTATCTAAGAAAACACCAGAAGGAGTATTTTTATCTTGGAGATGAGCTTTTTCTGGACGATTTTATTAAACATGACTCAATTTATTTTGTTCATACTTCAAAAAAAATATGTTTCAGTAATAACCTAACAATATGAGATAATGCGAGTCATAAAAATATTAAGGGGTGTAGTCTTGAGGGTGATTTTCTTAGATAGTTTTGGCAGAAACGACCCAAGCGATATTACTTTTTTTTTTTTTTTTTTTTTTTTTGTAAATGAACATTTCATTAATAGCTTGACATATTGCACAATGTATTTGTCCTGAAATAATCCATAAGCGGTAGTTTAGTCTTGGTTAGAAGTTAAGTTTTTGCTCGGATAATTTTCTCACAAACGACTCAGATAATTGTATTCATGTTACATTAATAAATGTTTCATCAATAACACAGTTCAACAAATTTTGATCGAAAGTATGTAAATTCTTTGAAATTGCTATTTTTACATTCATTTAAGCATAATATGAAAGGAAATGATAGTAGAAGAATTTTCTTAGCTCAGGTTGCGAAACAAAAACGCCGTTGTACAACAGTAGCTGTATATATACACAAATGTATTAATATTTATAGAACATTTAAGCAAAATCCTTGTAAAAAACCCACATTTCACTTTTTTTTATCTATTTCACTGTGATGTGATAAGCTGGGGAGTTAAGAAGTACCCTAACTTATAGCTTTCTATACTCTTGTACTTCCTTTTTCAAAATTGCGCAAATACCAGTTTCACAGCGATACAGAAAATAAAGTAATCGTGGTCAAGTTAAGGTTATAAACTGACAATGTGGCATAACTAATTTGACCTGAAAAAGTTAAGAAGAGATAGTTTACTAATGGGAGGTGATGCTTTGTGACTATTTTCTCAGCAACAACTCAATCTATTTCATTCATATTTCATAAATAGAGACCTCATTATTAAGCCTCAAACTGTGTTCTAGGGTCCTTTTAGGCACCATCAAATATTTAAAGTAATATACGGAAATTATACTTTGGTTAGAAACATTGTTAATCTCGGTACCTTCCAACTAGTTCAAGGCCAACGTGTGAAGAAAGTATTGTGGAGTGGAGTCAGTACGTGGTCGAAGGAAAAAAAAAAAGCTTTTGTTCAGAAGTGACACCACATCATAGTTGCCGTTCATCTTTTTGTGCATACTGCCGTTTCTTTAGAAGTAGCTTTTTGTTTCTATTCTGTTATATATTGCCCCAGAATGCACAAAGGTGCTAAGCGCCATTCTCGTTGATTCCCAACTAAGTGCATATTCTGACTAGACATTTCATGTTTAATGTTGTGCAGAAAGGAGGCAAGTAGCAAGAGACAATATGAAAGGTCTACATTGGAAACAATTCTATAAGAAATAAAGTATCGGAATTAATTAGTGTTTCATTTGTTTTCATTCATCTCCTGAGAAATTTGCATTTTGGTGCTTAGCACCTTTCTGCTTTCTGGGCACGATATGCGTTACAATGGCTTACAGTTCTAGAGAACAGTTACATGTTGATCACGCACAGTTATAAAACTTTGTAACTTTCGCTTTAAAGGAAATGAGTGATTGAGATGAAGCGGGTGACACAAGTCCAGCATTTAATGCGGAATAAGATACTGGGAGTGAGCAAGAATATAATAATGATTTAGATTGTGTAGACATCAACAACGTAATGGACAGTGTTGAAAGTCAAATGTTGTTTTATGGACATAATAGATTCAAATGATCCTTGAAAGAACCTTAAATGTTATAACACCGAATCACAATATTGTCAAACATGGAGGACTAAAGGGAAGGACCAAACAGGTTAGTGACTCTTGTTCTCCATTACAAGCTTGGGAGTATTCATTTACTGACGATATGGTTAATGAAATTGTCACTCTAATGACAATTTTGATATTTAGATAAAAAGTATGCAATTCAAGATATAAATGAACTAAAGGACCTGTTTGTGATAGGCCTGTTTGTCAGCATTATGATGATGTGTAAAAAATGTGCTGAGTGACATTTGAAAAGATTGTGAAAATAAACAAAAGATATTATTTAGTAAATAGAAGTGTTATTTTTATTGTTATAAATTATTTGCGATTATATTGTGTTTCCTGTGCTAGCTTTTCCGTGGACATCTAAATTGTGGCTTCTAGAGGTAGATAAAAATAGGAAAAAAATAGGGTATTGTGAAATTATTCATGTTAAATATTAAAGTAGTATTTTAAGATATATATACTTGAAAGTAAGACGTTATAATATTATTTTTATAAGTTTCAAGTAAACATAAAGAAAAAGACCCCAAGAAGAACAGCACTACATTAAAAATTTTATTCTCTGGAAAATTATAATATTTAATTTTGTAAATTCAAAAAAAAAATCATATACGACAAAATGTTAACGAAATACTTAGATTAACCTTTTAATTAAGTACAAAGTTCAAGGTTAAAAGCGTCGTGTATTTAATAGTGGTAGCACATAAAACAAATCACAATCTGTGCACTAAAATATAACAACAAAGTTTAAAGGTTAACCCTATAATATTAAGTAATTTCTCATGGTAAATCCAGAAAGAGTAGTTTACTATTGAAGTGATTTTATTTTTCTGACGATTTTCTGACGATTGGCTCAGGTGATTTTGATCCTATTTCATTAATAATGTTATAATGCTGTGTAAATTATTTCTTACGAAAATATTCACAAGTATAATATGTTTTTGCTTAAAATTTCCTCATATACGACCGAGGCAGTTTTCCTGATATCTCTAAATAATAGCAGAATAACATAATTTATTTTATGAAACTGGAGCGAGAATATTTAGTTCGGTGACCAATGCCCTTTATTATTTATATGATTTCCGTGCAGTTGTAATTTCAGGTTGGATATTCTTGTAAGTCGAGATCCCCTTGATTTATTTCCTTTTATTCGAGATTGATCGAGTGAGCTCGAAAGAAGTTAGTCAACATGACTTTTATCCAAAACATGTGAGTAGTAAAATTGTCAATTGAGCTTTCTGCTGTTGTTACAACACATTTTTTGCATTAAAAGAAATTACATCACGTAAAATAGCAAAAGTATCAAGTGAAAAATGTTTGTTGTATACTAGTGAAAACCAGTGCTGCCAGATCTGAACATTAAAAATTAGGGAGCTTGTGCTCCAAAAGCTCCGGGTTTGAGGTATGTATAGTCCAAACTTTTACTAATATATAACCTTAGTATATTTAATGGAAAACCTAGAGTTCGAAATACAGCAGATGTTTGGGATGGCAATAGCCAGATGGCGACTACAATTTCGGACTATTGGCGGTGGTGTGTTAGAGCAAACTCTATACTACGTCAGGAGCATAAAATGGCGGCCTGTCTGATTTCCAAGGAGACGTTTGCTTAAGTCAGTTTTTTGGGCGCTCAAGTACATTACAACGTTTACAGTATCTTTTTTTCACTGTTATTTCTTACTTCTTTAATTAATTTGTATAATTCTGCAGCTGGAAGTCATCAATTCTGAAAGTGTTTATTATAACTTTACATACTCATTATGGTGAGATCATACAGTAACAGAATTAAATTTGCTCCGTGCAATTATTATGCCTAGGAATTAACTGAGATAGAAATACGGTCAGAAATACTGCAAATGTACACACTCAACAAAATCTACTGATGTCAGATTTGGAGATTAAAAATACTAAAACTAGAATTGGACTGGCATCGAACATATTAGTTTTAGTAAAATTACTGTTCATTGTGAACAGAATACTCAACAAACAACTTTTTTATTGTTTTACTAGCTGAATATACACATTCTTTGCATGGGGGCAGTATTTGGAAGTCAACGCCTATGGAAATATTACCATTCATTTCGTCGACCGCAAAAACTATGGATCTGACACTAATATCGATCATTTTGGATTATTTTTACATGTCTCGGCATCCCCCTCCCTACTGACTCCCGGCCCGCATACAATGGTAGCTGAATTTGCAAGTCATCACTTATGAAAGTGTCACCATTGTTCTCAGCGACCGCGGAAACTATGGATTTGACACTAATATCGGTCATTTTGGATTACTATTATATGTCTCGGTATGCGCTCCCCCCCACCAGTGACCACCGGCCTGAATAGGGTGAATTTGGAAGTTAATGCGATGAGACTTTCACCATTGATTTCAACGACCGCGAAAACTATGAATTCGACAGTAATATAGGCCATTTTTTTTTACCACTTTTACATGTCCCGGTAAACGCCCTTACATGTCCCGGTATACTAACATTATAAGACATACCGGGTTAATACGTTATCAAATTATATTCCTACAACAACATATTTATAGACATGCGACAATAATTTTGGGCATGATTGTACTTCGGATCCCATTGTGCTTCTGAGTTCATTGATTGGTCTGTTCAGCTATAGGTTCACGTCTCATGCAGTGTTGCTATTGAAAGGGATGTTAAATTCCAAACCAACCAGGGGGCTCGGTGGCTCAGTGGCAGGGCTCTCACCTATGACTCATGGGTCCCTGGTTCGGTCCCTGGCCAAGTAAATTTGCACTAGACAGCATCGTGTTCCTGTGTTTCTCGGATACTACTGTTTCCTCCCACTTTCTCATTCCACGAATTATTTCATAATCATTCACTTGCCTAAATCATAGTCTTTCTTAACCTAAAAGTGCATAATCGAGGAAACTTAAACTGAATAATTACATTTCATTTTCATTTTCCAAAGCAACCAATGTGCATAGTTTGCTAGTAGTTTCTGCATTTGTGGTGCTGTAAATGCTAACTGTCAGTTTATATTTACATCCTTGTCTTCAGTTTGTAGTTTACCTTATACGCTTTAAAGCAAACTGGAAATAAATTGGAAATCCTTCCTTAATTTTACTGACTTAGTGGCCCTATTAACATCTTTTGATAAGTGGGTTCCAATCTGTCTTCCACGATAACACTCTGACAAGATAATAATGTGCTGTAGTTTGGTAAATCACGTTCCCGCAGAACGGTATGCAACCCAACAAACGTGTTAGTGATGATGGTTGCCTAATGGAATGGGGTTCCAATTCATACAGAATGATGAGTTCATAAGAGTCAGAGGGCTAACGACACACAAACACAGACTAATACACGTGCTCTGTCAGACGATTCGTTCTATAAAAGATAAAGTTTCCAAGTCACGTCACATTGTGGCGACGGAGGCAGTGCCTTGTCATCAGATTCTGTGCTGACAGGGAAGACATCAGTTTCTGCATTTGCCTCAGGGAGACAGAGAAAACTTTGTCCAGCAGCATGCTTTTCCTTTCTGATAATGTTGAAGTAGGGTTTCCAACTGAAAGAAAAATCTTCTCATCACGTAAGAAAAACAAACAAAACTTTTAGAAAAATAATCTAGAAATCTTATTGGAAAGAAGAGACTACGTTTGGGTCAGCTAGTTTCATGTGCCTCGACTGCTAAAGTTGATTTGACAGAAAACCCTCGAAAGTAGTATTATTTATAAAAAAAAAATATGTTCTGATTGCTTATACGTTTGTCTGTTCTAGAAATCCACATTGCTGGCGTGATATGCTTCTTACTTGGCATACTTGTCGGTAACTGTAGTGATCAGACCGTAGAATATTTAGAATTTTTAAAATGTACTCGTACTTACATTATAAAGGGAAAACGATGTAGGTTCAGAATGTATGCCAAAAATAGTTTCTCATGAGCCCATGTTAGAAAGTTTAGACTTGGTATATAATCCTTTATTTAAAAAAGAAATAATTGGGCACATGTCCAAGCGTTCCAGAAAATTCTGTTTCTGGTATTAATACACATATAAAGGCGAAAAAGGCATAATTTTTTGGAACGCTGAAGTGATTAAAATGCTTTATCTCCCTCCTGCTGTTATACTTGTTCTATGGGATCACGGGTAAAAAGAACTGGCTAATTATATTACTTCTAGTTTCAGTAGAGTAGTAAAAATGAAATTTAATGTATTTTAGGACACAGAAACTCACTATCCTTTGGTTTGATACCTGTCGATAGGAGTATACATGAACATAGGCTTTGTTATAGTTATAAGACCAATGCTTATCCATATATAGTTTGAAGTCTAAAACTGCCAACGTCCAAATTTTGGAGTGGCAAACATAAATGACTAAATTTGTTCATAATGTCAACTTTGAGTTACTGTGTCCTTGAGAAATATTCAACTAACTAACTAACTAACCAACTCTATGGCCTATAGAACCCGGAGGTTCAATACCGCGTTCACAAAAGCTCTTCACTGACTTCTATCCTTAGCTAACTGCATCCAGTTTTTACTTTGTATTCCAATCTCTGCGAGATCCATCTTAATATTGTCCTCCCATTGCGCCTAGGTCTTCCTATTCAACAGAGAATTTATTTATTTGTTCAACATTACATTTCCATTTGAAGATTGAATGTTCCCAGCTAAGTGAGCCACAGTGGTTTTGATAAAGAGTTCTTGCCTGTGCGTGTGTGTTTCTTCTTACGTATCAAAGATAGAGTCCCTGATTCGATTTCAGAGCATGTACAACTTTAGTGAGTAATACTGTGTTTTGAGCTTTCTCCGTTTTATCTCCATACTTCTGTTTCTGCATTATTTTCCCATTCATTCATTTCAGTTGACTGTTCATCTGGTTTTTAGAGAAAGCAACATAGTTCAGGGACGTCAATCTAAATCTTTCATTTCAATTCAAATATTTCGTTCACAAACTACGAGTGAGGCATTAATTTCTAAACTATTATATTAGATGTCCTGTAATCATATTGATAAGGGGAAGGACTCTTTCGGGCATCACTATCTAGAGTGAAAAATAGAACATTTGGGGTAGTTCGTCAAGAAACGATTACACACAGAGCCCGAGGGACAAGATATGGCATACATAATATATGTCAAACCTGTCCGTAATAGGGCACACACACATGTTGTAATGATACTAAACACACTGCCAACAACGTGAATAATACTGTCACTAAACACACTGCAAGAAGACGCTAGAAATATTAATTTTAGTGGAAATAATGCTAGTTTGGTCACTAAACAACATTTAAAAGGTGCTAAATTTCTATTCTAACAATATAAATGAACCGATTGTTTTTGATAAAAATATCCTTAAAAAATTCTAGATCAAGCGACAAAGTGCTACATTGGTAACACTGATAACAAGAGACAAACGTCAACCGCCTCACGTTTCCGCGCATGTGTAGAAATTTTTGACGTACAATTATATTATCTCAAACATTGCCCATCAAAACATAACATACTAATCCGTCAAAACTAATGAAAACAAGGCAGTAGATCATTTTGACATGCTATAGTTGCTCACATTCTTTTATGTTCATGGCGGACATATCCGTAATGTCAAAAAATCGACATTTTCCTTATGTCCACCATTAGAAGGCAATTCATTTGTACACATTAATGTATGTCCAAATTTGAAGACATGCATTTTTGTGTCATTTTGAGTCGTTTTGGGCTCTGTGTGTACACTTGACGTGAAGAAACGAGACTACAGAGAAATATCAACAGAAGAGAATTATTTTTTTTTAAAGATGTTAAGGAATAGTGTAATGGCGTTTGAAACCGGCGCTCCGAATTTCCTTTAAAATCTGTTGACAAATGGTGGAGCTGCGATGTTGCCACATCTTTGTCTATCTTGTTAAGCAGAGAACGAAATATATCTGTTACCTGCTTACGTTGTAGTGTGTCTGCTTAGCCACGCCCATTTACTATTTGACAACGTCGGGTCACAGCCTTCGTTTCATTCGATTAGACCACACGTTATAGATGGTGTCTCTCGCCTTAGGAGCATACATTCGCTGATGGGGGTTGCTCCTCCGAAAAGCATCTCAAATTTTTCTTCAGTTCTTTCTCTTTTACCTTAACCATATTTGCTATCTGTAAGGCACAATAAAAAAAATGATGTCTTGTGTGTGTTTCTTTTACCTTTTGGTATAACTACTATAATTGTCTGAAGAAACAACAAATAATTTATTATTGTCTTATTCGTGTTTTTACAACCTGCTGGCATTGCTATCAAGATAGCAATATTTGATGTTGAAGTAGGTCATAACATTTTCAATTTGAAAGTGATACAATATTTCTTTTATAGATGGCACTATGTGTCATGAACGACTCAATAGCAGTGGCGCGATTTTTGGGAATTCTCCCGTAAAAAGGTTTCATCTGAGTTGTTAATTCTGTAATGTATTACTTACGATATTGGTAATGACGCTTGTGGATGTGTTAGAGGGTGCATTTTCCCATCAATTGCTTCCGCGCAGTGGACAGAAAAAGAAGGCCACCTATATTCATGATAACCAAATTCTGTTGTGCCAAAACTTCTGTGTAGCCACTACATTTGCAACTATGCAGAAATGCCACGCATTAAGTAATATTTGAAACTCACTTTCAGATTTCCTAAAACTTGTTTTACACTTGAGAAGAATTTTCTACAAATGGTGTCGATATGATATAGTGAAGCTTCAAACACATCGAGCATCATTTTATTTTCTTCTTTTTTATCTTTCTTTCCTCCTTTCGTAAGGATAAACAGCCAAAGTGAAATGGAAGAATCCACTAGACATTCTGCAAAAGGGCTGAAGAAAATGTTTTAGAACCCGTTGAGAACAGATTACTGAACCGTAACAAACTTAGCGCTGTTTCCGAAGTTGAAGTTCCTTTAAAAACCTTATTTTTCTTCCAGAGAGTATCGTGAATCTTTGGAGATTTGAAACTCTTTAAAAGAAAATGCCATTAGCAAAGAAGAAGGTACTACATACTTTATCATAGGCATACTCATCCAGCTCAGACATAAATGATGATCGGAGATTGAAAGGAGGGCTATGCAGTATGAAAGTGATCGTGGGTGTAAAGGAGAATAAGAATACTACTGTAATAGAATACTTCGAGGAGTGATCCGAAAGTAATGTTACAAAGCCTGCAGTAAAACTTGTATATATAATTTCCTATTTAAAAAAAAACAACCAACATATAGTACATAAATTAGCTTATTTTTCGACAGCTTTCATATCGGACGCCGCATCGTGGGATGAATTTGAAGATTTCCTTCTAGTAACAATTCTGTCCTTGCGTGTTCAGCCACGTTGTCACGAAGCATTTCACTTTCTCGTAAGTGTTCCTTCTAGTGCGAGAACAGATGGAAGTCGCTTGGAGCGAGGTCCGCGCTTTAAGGAGGGTGGTCAATGATGTTCCAGCGAAACTGCTTCAAGAGCGTACTGGCCTTTTGTGCTGTATGCGGGCGCTCGTTGTCGTGAAGGAAAATGATGCTCTTGGTAAGAAGTCCTGGCCGTAAACCTCTACCAGCTGCCAGTGAATTTCAGCCGTGATTTCATGTTTCGCCCACAGAAATCGAATAACTGAGCAGACTTCTTCGGGAGACCAGTTTTCCAAACGAGTCGCTATTTGTGTTTACCTACAGCTAGCGCCGTGTTTGGTGCTTGGCTGAAACTCTGCACAGTTACCAACTCCATGTATTAAAATTACCACACAATTCTCATTACTCTATAAGAGAAGAAACTTCAGAAATATCGGCCTTGTTACCTTAGTTAGTATAGAAATACTATAACGAAACATCAACTACTTCAGAATAAAACTAAAGAGCTGGTTATATTTTCTTCTGTCTTAAAGAGCATTATATTTGAATAATGTGTTTTATGATAGACTATTACAATCAAACTTTTAATTTCCTCGTTTCATAATTTCTACATACAGCGAAAATTGTGATATGGAAAGATGAACTCGATTGCTCGTTAAAAGCTTCTAAGGCCACTATTTTATCACATAAACTGAAATGCACTAATGTTTACGCAGGAATGAAGTGACACGAAATCTTTCAGTGTTACGTCCCACGTTTATGCTGGCTAGGCTAAAGGAGACGGTGATGATGAGAAATAGATACAATCGTGGATTAAATGAAATGGAAGGAAACGGGAGAACACCGAGAAAAACCACGCACACGGTGTTTGTTACCGCGAAGTCCACTTGGCGCGAGCTGGGATCTAACCAGGGACCCCACACACTAGAAGTGAACGCTCTACCACTGAGCCACTGCCGCCCCAAATATTTGAGAGATAAACGGTAAAATATGTGAGATATAAACGTAGGTTCTTCGTACATAATTTGGGAGTGCGAGCGGTTCCACGTTCGATTCCCAATGGTAGCAAACCGTCGAAAAGGTGTAATAGCATTTATAGGCCAGCAATCCTGGGTGACGTTTTTCCTGGGCTTTCCTCATTCACAGCAGGTACATGCCGGGATAGTACGTAACATAATGATCCTAGGCCGCTTCATTCCTTCTTCATTCCCGGGGTAGTGATCACCGAGGGACGTCATCCCTAATATGTGTGATGGGCTAATGTGGTCATAGATGCCGAAAGCCCAGAAATCTGATTCCTAATCCTAATCTTATTTTAAAATAGAATGTGATATTTTCCTGTTATCCACCTTTCTTAGAGGTCAAATAGTGTAGTGGAGGGTTGATTTTGCATGTTAGTCTGTGCAGTTGCCAACTTTACCTGATTGAAGCCCCGGTTTTGTTCGGGGAGCTCACGTTAATAATCGATTCCTTTCAGTACATCGGTTCCTGTCGCCGTTAATGCTGATCTTTTGCACCGGAGTTCTCTACTTCTTTGCTTCAGGTAGCTCCCCAATTGTCCTCAGGACACTGCGTTGTCACTCTAATGCCAAACCCCGAACAGTCACTTAAATTTCCTTCGACCAGTCACTTAACTTTCCTCTGACCACAACCAGCATCGCTTGACTTCACTGATATGACGACAAGGTATTCCAGTGCTGCTAGGGTGCTGACATATACGATATTTAGGTTTTACAACTAATAACCATACACTGAGAAAAAAATCGTATCAGCGGTATATTGTACAAGTATAATAAATCAATATGTTTACTACGGAAATCTGTACGGAGCATACGTAATCCATATGCTACATACGTACTGTCTTCTTCCCAATTAGATGTTACATCATGTCGCTGCAGGATGTCTGACGTCTAACAATCTAAAGTACATTGCATACTTATACATATGCTACATGCATCAGCTCTATGTTACATACGCGCATGTGTATGTGAGATCCTGACAGCCAATATACGGTTTTTTTCTTTAGTACGGAAAGTAGGTTTATTCGGAACACTTATTCAGAAAGTGCGTATGAAATATATATATATGTTTTCTGCTGCAGAATGTTACGTAGAGTTGCACATTAATTCCAAAAACTACAGGATTTACGCATGTATCCTACCCTTTTAAGTACGCTACATACATTTTTCTCTGTATAGTATTGAAAGATATCCCGTTTTGAAGGTAACATAAACGTTCCTTGCTTAATTTAAAAAAAAATGTTGCCATATTTTAGAAAATAACAATGGTTTTAAACACGTTTATATACCCCGACATGTAGCGTTAAATCAACTGTTCAGTGAGTCTTCATCACTAGTATAGTGGTATAAAGACTAACGTGTGTAACGTTACGATACGAGGTTCGATTCCTGGTTGAAGAGCATTAAACGCATTAAAGATCCCACTTTGTTTATCTGTTGAAGTTTACCGTCCATTATCAGCATCGAGGCTATAAGGGACGTGGATCGATCTACAATTTAAGGCGAAAATCGAACCATAACGTAGTGCGTTTAATTCTTTTGCTGCCACCTTGATTGCAGTACCCAAACCCATCAATATACTAGTATGTGCCACCTACACTTTTGCAACATTACCCTTTTGCAACAAACTATAGTGCTGCCAAAATGTCTTGAACCGTGGCAAAAATAAGAACTAAGGCTCACACCCTCGACACGCCCACGCGTTCAGCCAATGAGTGTTCAGCTGTTGCTAAGCCACAGAGCCTGAACGAAACGGTTGGAACTCCTTCAGCTGATAGCAGCGCTTGGAACGAAAGACTAGCTGTCAAGTCAATGTGGTATATCTATAGCTACATCTAGCGGGAACCAAGCACACTACAGAGAATGACCAGGCCAACACTGTGTGCCATCAGAGTATAAAGCTCTATACCTGCGTACCTCTTTGCAGAGAATGTCTACAATAAAAACTACCTCTTTACGCCAAACAGCGTCAATGGCACACAACAATAGATATGAATGATGCCATATGCCGTTCAGCAAACCAGTTAATGCTATGCCACCAAGGAGACACTCGCTAGCTACTAGCCCAGTAAGGAGATAACACATTTTCAGATACACTTTTAAAGTATAGGTTTCGTCCTATCTAACCTCTTTTTTGGACAAAGGATATACAAATAAATTAACCAATCAATTATCCCAATGGTGTTACTTGTTTTCGCACATTTCCAAGTGAGAATTGAGCGCTGCTTAGAAATACAAACAACAATGAATGATAATCATTTTAGAGTACTCTAGCTGAAATACCAAGCATTGCAGGAGAAGAATAATGCTTACCACTATGCACATTATTTAAAAATAAAGAACTGGGTCGAATAAATCAAGAAAAGCAACATCTTTGGCGTTTCTCTTGTCAGAAAACAAAGAATCGAGTATAATAAACGACAAACAACGCCTTTGGCGGTGTTCTAGTGAAACGTTATTAATTTAGTAAAATGAATAATAATGAGTAACGTCTTTGGCGTTGTCCCTGTGATTTCCTGTGCCAGCTGACATATACGTTATTCATTAAACTCGGGATTAAATGTCATTTGGACTGTCACCAATCGGCGTAGAGACTCCAATAACTACGGACTCAACACTAACCTGGGATATTTTGGACATATTGGTCCTTATTCAGAGTCGTTTTTGCGTATGATTAGCACCATACTAAAGGCCTGACTACTGCAGAAAATTTTTCGTGCATATTTGCATGCATATCTCGGGGTTTGTTTGTGCATAGAAATCCGGGCCCTAATTATAGACGTTTTGGGCTAAAAATATAGTCTAACTTTGGGTATCTGCGGTAAACGTAAACCAAAGATGCTAGGTTCAAGCCCCCAAGCCAACCTTTGCAGTCGGGAAAAATGTGTAAATGCGTTTTTTCTCTTATTTTAGGTGTAATAAGACATGATGAAATGTTATTAAGTGTAGAAAATAGCATCATGAATTGCAATATATTATGAAATAATATTTCAAAACTATGTACCCATGTAAGTATCTGCCGGTTTTGTTACCTAAACTTCCACATGGGTCATTCCATGTCAAATCACCTAATTTTAAGACAAGAACGTGCTTCAATGTCTCAGATTCTCTTTAATTTATTTTCATACACTAATACCAATAAAATTATGCCAAATTTTTTTTTTCGATTTTTTGGATGAGAAATTGGCCTGGGAGAAATTTTTGAAAAATGTGAATTTGGCGCCATTTTCACTTTCCGGCACTCAGCATCATGGAACTAAAATTACCATAACTTCCTTATTTTTGAAGTTAATGGGCTACTCTAGGTGTCAAATGAAAGCTTAGTCTTTGCTATTATAGTATATCTTAAGTAACCTTGAAAAAAGTTACACTGTCAAACATTAATGGGCATACAAACAAATTTTAGTGTTTTTTAGAAATAGTGCCGTTGTCAAAAGTTACAACTATGAAACCTTTGATTTTTTTGTACATTCATCTTAACACATAGATAGTATGGTTAAAATATAAATAGGGTGTTTTTTTGCATTTTTTTTAAATATTGATTTTTTATGTATGGAAATACAGAATTTTAAGTTTTGTTACGAATTGTGTCCTTACTCGTAAGTTACAACTGTGAAATTTTTGAACTTTTTAAATAGAATTATCTTATCGCATACATGATATGGTTAAAAAATAGAAAGGGTACTTTTGGTATTTTTGCAATTATTATTTTTTTGGTATTTTATATGTATGGAAATATACAGTTTTAAATTTTGTTACAAATTGTGTCATTACTCGTGTTACAACTATGACACTCTTGAAGCTTCTTTTTATAGAATCATTTTTTCATATACATATTATGGTTAAAAAATAAAAAGGATGCTTTTGATATTTTTGAAGTTGTTATTATTATTATTATTATTATTATTATTATTATTATTATTATTATTATTATTATTATTATTATTATTATTATTATTATTAATGTTTTAAATGTACAGACATATACAGATTTACTCTTGTTAACAGATTATGCCTTTTTTCTGAAGTAGTGATGGCCAATTCCGGAGTTTTTACTTTCCGGATTCCGGAAAGTAAAATCGGAAAATTTCGGAATTCAGAAAATTCCGATTTCGGAAAAAATCTGGAATTCGGAAAAAGAAATCCGGAAAATGAAATTTTCGATTTCGGAAAATTTTGTCCATCCTTAGCCTGAAGTGACAACTGTCACACTTTAAAACTTTTTCAAATAATCATCTTAGTAAATATTATGTATGCTTTAAAATAGAACTAGTGTAATGTGTAGTTTTGGTATTACCATAATATATTTTCGTACTTTAGCTATGACTTTCAACATTTTTCCCAATTGTACCATCGTTTACAACTATCCAATTTTTTAACTTTTTATAGGATTAGTTTGCATTTACTAGGTATGATTAAATAAGAAAAAGGGATACTTTTTGGAATAATCTTACGGTTTTGTTAATGGAAAATATAGAATTAGCAATGTAACGGGTTGAGTGATTATTAAAAACCCTATCAACAGAAATAAGAAATAATAGATGAAAATAATAAACATACATACCAGTAATACATCTGGGAATTACAAAGATTTACATACAAAATGTTGTGACCTATATTTCACAGCTGATTCTTTTCATTGATGATATGATGTCTTCTTATAATTTTGCTTTCAGCTGCGTAAGTCCGGGCTGAATGGCTTGTAAGAGATGGAGTAGGAACTTCCCAGATACTATTTTCAAAAGGTATCCAACAAAACTCTTCATTTTCTGGCCAGTAGAATATAGAAGGCCAAGAGCGATTCATGAATTGCACTCTGACGTACAAAATTAATAAATACAAACATACCAAAAACATAATTTCATTTTTTTAACCATATCGTGTATGTGATAAAATGGCCCTACAAAAAATGTTTCAAGAGTTTCACAGTTGTAATTTACAAGCAATGACACAATTTGTAACAAAACTTAAAACTCTATATTTTCGTACATAAAAAATAATAATTAACAAAATACAAAAAAACACCCTCTTTATATTTTAACCATACTATGTACGTATTAAGATGAATGTACAAAAAAGTTTCGAAAGTTTCATAGTTGTAACTTTTAGGCAATGCCACAATTTGTAAAAACCATATAATTTGCTTTGTATGTTCATTAATGTTTGACAGTGTAACCTTTTGGAAGATTACTTAACATCTGCTAAAAGAACAAAAAATAAGCTTTCATTTGACATCTGGATGAGTCCAATAACTTCAAAAATAAGGAAGTTATGGTAATTTAATTCCATGATGATGAGTGCCAAAAAGTTAAATTGAAGCAAAATTCACAGTTTTCAAAAAATTCTACCCGGCCCATTTCTCATCCAAAAAATCGGAAAAATAGCATCAATTCATTGGTATTTTTGTATGATAAAATTTAGAAGAGAATCTGAGACATTGAAGCACAGTGCTCTAGGTGATTTGACATGGAATGACCCATATGTAAAAGAACATTTCCAATGTAAGGAAAAATAGCGAACATAATTCTCGTGTCCATGGTAGAATGGAAAAGCAAAGCATAAAAGAGCAAACAACAAAATTCGGAACGGATTTGAATGTCACTGCCTTGAAAATTCAATTATAGGTCCTCAAAAGAGCCCGGCAGACGCGTTTATGTCAGTTTTATCCTTCTCCGCTTGCCTAGTAGCTAGTGCGTGCGCCTTTGGTGTGTGTAGTTCCGGGTTCAATTTCTGGTGTTAGAGCCTTTGGAATTTTAACTGTCCTAGATATGTTTGTGTTTGTATCTCTGTTTACTTTGGTAAGGGTTAAAAAGAAACCCTTTGGAAGGAAACCTCAGGTACTCAGTACACTGATGAATGCTCTTATAAGCGAATGAAGTGATTCAGAGACATTATGTGGTTTTGATTTATAACAAAGCTGAAATGTTCTCTCTTGTGCAAATATGAGGGCGGGTTTACCTGCCAAGATCCATATTAAGGATTAGTTAAATAATTCTATAAGACAATTGTCAAAATTACCTTCTTGATGAATATAAATAATAATCATCCTAGTACGTTCCTAAGGTAACCCATCTGCAACATATGAGTATAATCATATTTTGTTAGGTAAATAGCATAATTTGTGAGACGTTAAAAGGAACACAGTATTCAGTTCCATTTGTCCTCTGTGGGCTGCACAGTACTCATTGAAAATTGAATTTCTTCTAGAAATGTTATTACCAACATTTCAAAACCCATTTGTCAGTAATTAAATTCCGTAATTCACCATATGAACATTTACAGTATTTTATATTATATATACATATATAGTCTATATATATATATATATATATATATATATATATATATATATATATATATATATATATATATATATATATATATATATATATATATATATAGACAGAGAGAGAGATAGAGAGAGAAATCTAAATAAATTATGTAAATGTCACCAGTGTTTTAAAGACTTTGGAAACTTACTGAATAAAGTATGATTTTAAAGTACCTGAGACAAACTTCTTTTTGTTTTGATATTGATGTTGTTGGGCCCTATACCTGGATCACATAATATGTTTGCTTAAGAATTTAGAAATTAGATGAAATGTCTGTTTGACACTCCAAAGCAATTTTTTCTCATGTCAGGGAGTAATTGTAATTCTCTAAAATTGAAATATGAAGTAGGTACATAGTTTGTAATGCATAATTTAAGTATTGAAACAAATTGTCCTATTTTTCCTTTACCTACTGTATATGGTTGGCTGGGTTGATTTTAAGTTTAACGTCTCTTTTAGCAGCAAGGCTATATGAGACGAGACCTACTGATTAAAGTGGAATCCGAACTACATGAGCTCCAGCAGGGATACCTTATGTATAATCAGAAAGCAATATTTCGTAATTTCTAGCAACAGGCCACGTCATTCTTTGCTCATTGTGGGAGGACGGTGACAAATAGATGAATACAGATTTCTGAATTCTTCTCAAGAAGAATACTATAAAAAATTCATTTTGGGGTGTCTTTTCGCAATAGGTCCATATGAAATTTTTCTCTTATTTTGATGCGGATGGTTATTAGGATGATTAGGATGATTATTATTTATAGTCATCAAGAAGGTAATTTTTACAATTGTCTTATAGAATTATTTAACTAATCCTTAATGTGGATCTTGGCAGGTAAACCCGCCCTCATATTTGCATAAGAGAGAACACTTCAGCTTTGTTATAAATCAAAACCACATAATGTCTCTGAATCACTTCATTCGCTTATAAGAGCATTCATCAGTGTACTGAGTACCTGAGGTTTCCTTCCAAAGGGTTTCTTTTTAACCCTTACCAAAGTAAACAGAGATACAAACACAAACATACCTAGGACAGTTAAAATTCCAAAGGCTCTCCCACCAGAAATTGAACCCGGAACTACACACACCAAAGGCGCACGCACTAGCTACTAGGCAAGCGGAGAAGGATAAAACTGACATAAACGCGTCTGCCGGGCTCTTTTGAGGACCTATAATTGAATTTTCAAGGCAGTGACATTCAAATCCGTTCCGAATTTTGTTGTTTGCTCTTTTATGCTTTGCTTTTCCATTCTACCATGGACACGAGAATTATGTTCGCTATTTTTCCTTACATTGGAAATGTTCTTTTACATATGGGTCATTCCATGTCAAATCACCTAGAGCACTGTGCTTCAATGTCTCAGATTCTCTTCTAAATTTTATCATACAAAAATACCAATGAATTGATGCTATTTTTCCGATTTTTTGGATGAGAAATGGGCCGGGTAGAATTTTTTGAAAACTGTGAATTTTGCTTCAATTTAACTTTTTGGCACTCATCATCATGGAATTAAATTACCATAACATCCTTATTTTTGAAGTTATTGGGCTCATCCAGATGTCAAATGAAAGCTTATTTTTTGTTCTTTTAGCAGATGTTAAGTAATCTTCCAAAAGGTTACACTGTCAAACATTAATGAACATACAAAGCAAATTATATGGTTTTTACAAATTGTGGCATTGCCTAAAAGTTACAACTATGAAACTTTCGAAACTTTTTTGTACATTCATCTTAATACGTACATAGTATGGTTAAAATATAAAGAGGGTGTTTTTTGTATTTTGTTAATTATTATTTTTTATGTACGAAAATATAGAGTTTTAAGTTTTGTTACAAATTGTGTCATTGCTTGTAAATTACAACTGTGAAACTCTTGAAACATTTTTTGTAGGGCCATTTTATCACATACATGATATGGTTAAAAAAATGAAATTATGTTTTTGGTATGTTTGTATTTATTATTTTTGTACGTCAGAGTGCAATTCATGAATCGCTCTTGGCCTTCTATATTCTACTGGCCAGAAAATAAAGAGTTTTGTTGGATACCTTTTGAAAATAGTATCTGGGAAGTTCCTACTCCATCTCTTACAAGCCATTCAGCCCGGACTTACGCAGCTGAAAGCAAAATTATAAGAAGACATCATATCATCAATGAAAAGAATCAGCTGTGAAATATAGGTCACAACATTTTGTATGTAAATCTTTGTAATTCTCAGATGTATTACTGGTATGTATGTTTATTGTTTTCATCTATTATTTCTTATTTCTGTTGATAGGGTTTTTAATAATCACTCAACCCCTTACATTGCTAGTTCTATATTTTCCATTAACAAAACCGTAAGATTATTACAAAAAAGTATCCCTTTTTCTTATTTAATCATACCTAGTAAATGAAAACTAATCCTATAAAAAGTTAAAAAATTGGATAGTTGTAAACGATGGTACAATTGGGAAAAATGTTGAAAGTCATAGCTAAAGTACGAAAATATATTATGGTAATACCAAAACTACACATTACACTAGTTCTATTTTAAAGCATACATAATATTTACTAAGATGATTATTTGAAAAAGTTTTAAAGTGTGACAGTTGTCACTTCAGGCTAAGGATGGACAAAATTTTCCGAAATCGAAAATTTCATTTTCCGGATTTTTTTCTTCCGAATTCCAGATTTTTTCCCAAATCGGAATTTTCTGAATTCCGAAATTTTCCGATTTTACTTTCCGGAATCCGGAAAGTAAAAACTCCGGAATTGGCCATCACTACTTCAGAGGAAAGGCATAATCTGTTAACAACAGTAAATCTGTATATTTCTGTACATTTAAAACATTATTAAAAATAATAATAATAATAATAATAATAATAATAATAATAATAATAACTGCAAAAATATCAAAAGCATACTTTTTATTTTTTAACCATAATATGTATGTGATAAAATTGTTCTATAAAAAGAAGCTTCAAGAGTGTCATAGTTGTAACACGAGTAATGACACAATTTGAAATAAAATTTAAAACTGTATATTTCCATACATATAAAATACCAAAAAAAAAAATAATAATTGCAAAAATACCAAAAGTACCCTTTCTATTTTTTAACCCTATCATGTATGCGATAAGATAATTCTATTTAAAAGGTTCAAAAATTTCACAGTTGTAACTTACGAGTAAGGACACAATTTGTAACAAAACTTAAAATTCTATGTAACCGTAAATAAAAAAAACAACATTAAAAAAATGCAAAAAACACCCTCTTTATATTTTAACCATACTATCTATGTGTTAAGATGAATGTACAAAAAAAATTCAAAGGTTTCATAGTTGTAACTTTTGAGCAACGGCACAATTTCTAAAAAACACTAACATTTGTTTGTATGCCCATTAATGTTTGACAGTGTAACTTTTTTCAAGGTTACTTAAGATATACTGGAAGAGTAAAGACTAAGCTTTCATTTGACACCTAGGGTAGCCCATTAACTTCAAAAATAAGGAAGTTACGGTAATTTTAGTTCCATGATGCTGAGTGCCGGAAAGTGAAAATGGCGCCAAATTCACATTTTTCAAAAATTTCTCCCAGGCCAATTTCTCATCCAAAAAATCGAAAAAAAAATATTTTAGCATAATTTTATTGCTATTAGTGTATGAAAATAAATTAAAGAGAATCTGAGACATTGAAGCACGTTCTTGTCTTAAAATTAGGTGATTTGACATGGAATGACCCATGTGGAAGTTTAGGTAACAAAACCGGCAGATACTTACATGGGTACATAGTTTTGAAATATTATTTCATAATATATTGCAATTCATGATGCTATTTTCTACACTTAATAACATTTCATCATGTCTTATTACACCTAAAATAAGAGAAAAAACGCATTTACACATTTTTCCCGACTGCAAAGGTTGGCTTGGGGGCTTGAACCTAGCATCTTTGGTTTACGTTTACCGCAGATACCCAAAGTTAGACTATATTTTTAGCCCAAAACCGCTATAATTAGAGCCCGGATTTCTATGCACAAACAAACCCCGAGATATGCATGCAAATATGCACGAAAAATTTTCTGCAGTAGTCAGGCCTTTAGTATGGTGCTAATCATACGCAGAAACGACTCTGAATAAGGACCAATATGTCCAAAATATCCCAGGTTAGTGTTGAGTCCATAGTATTGGAGTCCCTATGCCGATTGGTGACAGTCCAAATGACATTTAATCCCGAGTTGAATGAATAACGTATATGTCAGCTGGCACAGGAAATCACAGGGACAACGCCAAAGACGTTACTCATTATTATTCATTTTACTAAATTATTAACGTTTCACTAGAACACCGCCAAAGGCGTTGTTTGTCGTTTATTATACTCGATTCTTTGTTTTCTGACAAGAGAAACGCCAAAGATGTTGCTCTTCTTGATTTATTCGATCCAGTTCTTTATTTTTAAATAATGTGCATAGTGGTAAGCATTATTCTTCTCCTGCAATGCTTGGTATTTCAGCTAGAGTACTCTAAAATGATTATCATTCATTGTTGTTTGTATTTCTAAGCAGCGCTCAACTCTCACTTGGAAATGTGCGAAAACAAGTAGCACTATTGGGATAATTGATTGGTTAATTTATTTGTATATCCTTTGTCCAAAAAAGAGGTTAGATAGGACGAAACCTATACTTTAAAAGTGTATCTGAAAATGTGTTATCTCCTTACTGGTCTAGTAGCTAGCGAGTGTCTCCTTGGTGGCATAGCATTAACTGGTTCGCTGAACGGCATATGGCATCATTCATACCTATTGTTGTGTGCCATTGACGCCATTTGGCGTAAAGAGGTAGTTTTTATTGTAGACATTCTCTGCAAAGAGGTACGCAGGTATAGAGCTTTATACTCTGATGGCACACAGAGTTGGCCTGGTCATTCTCTGTAGTGTGTTTGGTTCGAAAGTATCATTTTGGGGTGTCTTTTTGCAATAGGTCCATATGAAATTTTTCTCTTATTTTGATGCGAGAAATCACCTCTTACAGTTTGTCGGTATAGTTCATTAACACCCTATATATACAAAATGCATTAGAAAATGCCTATGGCAACTAGTATGTAGTGTCAACCTTGATATGAAAAAAAAGAAATATCTTGTATGAACAAATTTCAGGTAATCCCAAGCTTACGTTATTTGTAATTATGATTTCTACACAATTTTCCGGATCCGTTGAACGTAATTGTCAGCATTAGACTAATTTGTAAATTCTGCAGTTTTGTTCATTCGCCAAATTGGTTAAACGGACCACATTCAGATCATGTGACTCTTTTTCCTATTCTAATCACTTCAAATAACGATTCCAAGTCAAACGGAGGGCACTTTTTTTTTCACACGAGACAAGATCATACAGATTAAAGTAGAACTTGTACCACGGTAATGCTTTATCTATAAATATCAATCACTGAACATAGCAACGTTTATTTCAAAAATAAAAATAATTATGCTTATTATTTTCAAATAAACATTGTTTGTTCACTGATTTGTATTTGTAGTTACGTTATTTAATATAGTAAAGCTATTATGAACCTCTTAATCACCATAATGTGTTCAAAATGTGATTGTCTCATTAGGTATCGAATCCTGGTCCAAAGAAATACACAGTAGCAAGTATGCTTCACAAATAGTATTTGTTTGATCGCGAGAAAGGACTGAATCGTGAATAAGTATCGATTGTATATCTCACTTTCAAATTTAAGGAGATGAACAGCGTTGGAGATTTATTTTAGACAAGCCAGTTATTAGCAATAGCTCAATTCTTTGCTTCATACAATTTAGAATTTGGAGGTCAACTAGAAATAAATCTTCAAAATGCATTTACAAAGCTCATACCAATCAACAGGACAAGGTTAGGGAAAGCTTATAGAAACGAAGTACTGCTTCATTAGTCTTGGTTTTGCATGAAATATTGCTTGTGCTAAGCAGCTGTTAATTGTCATTTGTAAACAAAAGCACTGCTGAAATCGAGAACAGTTCTATATTTTCTTGACAATATTTTGGAAGGAAGTATTCTGTTGTCGACATTTTTAATTTTGATAATATGCTATGCAACTGATGAAGAAACTAACGGGAATCCCTCGTTTTTGGCTCCGCAAATGCTAATACCGTCTATGGTGGTTTGCACTTAACGTTAAGCTGTAAGTCAACGTTTCGTATAGTCTAGGTGCTGTAAGGAACTTGAACCTAATTAATAATCTACAGTATATGTTGTTTTGGTGCTGGATTTACCTTAGACAAATGTGTTTTGTAATTCAAGTAAAAATTCATGCACACAATACCAATTTAATATTCAAACATGCATTCTTTTCATTTTAACGTGTGAACCTTACCCCTAGCTTTGAACATATTGTTAGAAACATCGGAACTTATACACGCGAGCATACTTTCTTTCATATTCATACAAACAAACATACCGATGACAAGAAAAAGTGTTTTTCTAAGCTAAATTGAGTATTACTTATATTTAGTTCACTTACGTATTACACCACCATGTATAATATCTTACTTTTTCTTTCAGGAGCGATTGCTCTTCTGAGCGTTCAAGGCCCTGTGTTTCTTCTGGAACCGCCGTCGAAGCTTGCCTTTTCAAATACTACTGGGTCACAAGTTAGTTGCTCAGCACACGGATCACCACCTCCTGAGGTCACATGGTTACATGAGGATGGGTCACCAGTTACTGCGGTACCTGGCCTGAGGTAGGTACCGTAAAAGTATTTGTTTGGACAAGAACAAACAAGTGTTTGTTATTACAGTTATTAATATTTGGAAAAATGTCTTTAGTATTTTGGTTGTTGAAGAATTGCTACAACGAGGAAGTGTAAAGCTTTGTAAAACATGCCATGAGTACAAAATGAACCACAATATTCAACGTGGTCGAAAATTCATCTGATGTCATAAAACTAGAAAACAGAAAGGGTGTTATCAATTGCGTTACATTTCAGTAAGAAACTAATAATTAACTACACAACTCATAAAATATCCATGGACTACCGATCGGGAAATTCCACTGATAGCAATAAGCGTGGTGTGGCGTGCAGAAAGAATCAAGCTAACAAACGTTTCCCATGTACTGAGAAGAGTGTATATCAGACATCTATCGGTCTTTAAGGTGCTGAAAGATTTTCCCTATATTTAGGAGGTGTTACACAAATTTTCTATTTATACAACCCTCCAAGGAGACATATCGAGTTTTGAATTAGTAGCGTAGCAATGGACATATCTGATGGGTTCTTGTCTTTCAGATAAAAAAAAATTTCTAACAGGGCGCACCTCTGCTGCTAAAAGAATGTTGTTGTTATTCCTTGTGCACGGTATGCGTTCTTAACTTGTGGCTAGTTGTTAACGATTTTCCCCATGTTTTCTTTTTACTAATCCCTTTATGTTATAGTAGCCTTTGTCATAGGTATTCTCTCGCTATTGTCAGGTCACTTGCCGTAACGGATAAGCATCCATGATAAGCAGCCAGGAAAATAACGATCTTTTTATTAACTTTTTCCATCACCATGCCCCAAGAACCTTTTTCAAACTATCTACCAATGACAAAATTTGGGTGCCAATCCCTAAGGTTCTCTGGAAACTCACACCTACAGAGTTCATAACTCTTACAGGTCGTATTTTCAATATCAGTGCCGAACTCTGTACACAAATTAGTCAACTGTTAACCTCACTGCTGTGTTAACAGCAACGCTATAGGCAGAAAAGAAATAACAAAGGTGTTTCGTTTTTTGTACAAGATATGATTCATAAATTATGCATACCTTACCCATTAAACATTATTTTCGTGTTATTTTTACTTTTGCTACAAAGTTTATATCCACTTTTCATGGCGCTTCATGATATTAAGTCCCAGTGAAGAGGAAACTTCTAACTCAGAAACTTCTAACTGCATCAAGTCTCAGTGATGCAATTTTACCGAAATGTTACAGAATAACTATTATCTATTTTGTGCAAATTTGAAAATTTTCACTTGTGTCCTTCCTGATATATTTGGTGGTGAAAATGCATGATTTTCGAAAATTCGCAATGTTTAAAAATTCCCAAAAGAATAAGTATACGGTTTTCAGATATGAAGGGCGCTGTCTGCTATCTAGTCTCTATGTAGACAAAAATGAAGACGAGTCCCATTTATTTTGTTTCAAAATGTACATTTCAAAACGGCCATTTCTAGGTTTAAACTGCAACGTTCAGAGCTTTTTCCTTCAATGTTCCGAAGTACGTCTCAATGTGCACAGAACACAGAATGTTGTCCATTCCATTAACTTTCATATGGTTTTGGTTTGAACTCAATCCGCCTTATGCAGAGTCGTTTTGGCATATGATTAGACGCATACTAAAAGCCAGACTACTGCAGGAAACATACGTTAGTCGAACTCTTTAATATGGCACTAATCACGCTTCAAAACGACTCTGCATGAGGCCCAATATCTTTAAAACCTAAAAAGTTACTGCGTTTAACGAAATCCTCTGGAAAGTTCAAAATACGCTCACTCGCCTATACAAAATGTCCGCTACGACAAAACCTGCGCGGTTGAAAAATAAACGAATACCCGATTTGAACTCCCTGAATGGGGTACAAACTTAGGTAAAAATTAATAAAAAAAAACTAAATTTTGTCAGCAACCATCATTGGTTGATTTCATTTGGATTGCCCCATCTAAAATTGTTATTTTATCCCTATCATTTCTAACACCTTCTGGTTGTTTTTATATGTGTTATAGTAATACTTCGAAAATGTTTCTATTTTAAGAATAATTAATCATGTTTGTTAGGATATATTATGAGTGCCTCTTCTCCAGTTTATGTCGATTACCCCAAAATTAGGTTCATGCGTTTCCGCGAAACAATTCCTACTGTTAAATTTACTCTATAGTTTAGACAAGAGAGATTTGCGATAGAGTGATCTTGATCACAAGCGCATCACCAAAGTTTTAGGGTGCAAAATAAAGATACAATATTTATATAATATGTAAATGAAATTCACGCTTCGAACATAGCTGGAACTTGGTTCTGGTAAGGTAAACAATTGACAAAGGTTATTGACCTCATTGAGAGGTAACTACATCATATAATGATATGGTTAATTCTAAGACTTAGGTATATCGAGAGAGGTACGTAGGACCATTCTTTTAAATTTGTGAGTTGTGATAAACATAATTTAGTATGAGGCTCGAAGTTTGAAACAATACTTTGAACATTAGTCACAACTCACAGTCTAAGATCATTGGTGGTGGTTGATTTTTATCTTGTGATTTTAGAAATCTGATAGGTAACCTTATTGAATCTTATAGACGAAAGGCAATACATGCTACAACACTTTGAAATTTAATCACAACTCACTCTCTAAGGTGATGTAATTTGATTGGTTAATCACTAGCAAAGTTATTGTTGATGCAATTTGATTGGCTGATCACTATCTTTCATGCAATCTGATTGGTCGATCACTATCTTCCGTGCAATCTGATTTGCTGATAATTATATCAAGTCTTTGCTGCATTCAGTTTTAAGTTTTTAAAAAAAAACATTTATTGATTACTGTTTAAAAATCTTGATTTGAACACTTTCGTTCAACATGTTGCATTCACTGATAAATATGATCAAAACCGTGTATCTCTTAATCGAATACTTAAAAAAAAAAAAAAAAAAAAAAACTGGATAAAGTTTGACAGTTAACCGTAAAACGTGAAATTATTTTAGATGAAATTTTTGGTTTGAATTTTTTTTCGTTTCAAATTTTTTATTTTTTTTCAAAATTTTCTTTGAAATTTTTTTTTATTTTTTTTGTCTGAAATAGGTCATTAACCTTCGAAATTTAAATATTTGGCCTTAAGGAGGACACCGAAATTTACAATGGGTCCTAGAGAACGCTTACCGAATTTTATTTGGTAAATCCCAAATTAATTAAATGGTCCTATGTACCCCAAAAAATAAAAAGGAAACATCAAAGTATAAATGAAATTACCCCTGTACACATCCATCCGTATCAAATGGTTCATATACATTTTGACAATATGTTACCCATGAAAGGGAACTTGATTTATAATGGTATTTATTAGGGGACTATACTAGTATACCAAATTGGGCAATTTCCAAATTTTAAGGGGTGAGTCAATGCACCTCTCTTAAATTCTCAATGTACCTATATCTTAAGAAATAAAATAGACCTCTGTACACGTCCATATAATCATATAAGGTATTAAGACTTTATCATATGGAATAAATTGGATCAATAACCGAACACATGGTCGTACTAATTTTTATCATTTTTTTAACCGTAAAAGGGAACGAGATGGATCACCGAAGTTTATAACTAGCGATACATATTAGAGTCATATATTATATCAAAGTTTTAAATCGGAGAATTTCCAAAATTTAAGGGTGGGCCAATGTACCTCTACCAAAATTTTAAGATGACAGCATCGATTTACCTATATCTTAAGAAATATAATAGACTCCTGTGCATGCCCACATAGTCACATAAGGTAATAAGACCTCATCAAAATGAATAAAATGGGTCAATAACCTCCGAAATTTGAAATTTGACAATATGTTATCCATGAAAGAAAACGAAATGAACCACCCAAATTTATGGTGATACATATTAAGGTCCTATAGTAGTATATTAAATGTTTAAATTGGGCAATATCCCAAATATAAGATAATAAAACCTCATCAAAGAGGGTCAATAACCTCCGAAACTTGATTGTTTGGTAATTTTTTACCCATAAAAGGGAACGTGGTGGACCATCCAAATTTATAGTTGTACATATTGAGGTCCTGTACTATGATACCGAATGCTTATATTGGACAATTTCTAAAACTGATGGGGTGAGCCAAGGTACACCTCCCAAATTTTTAAAGGGGTGCATCAATATACATATATCTTATGATAGGAAATGGACCCCTATACATAACCATATAACCAAATAAGGTAATAGAACATCATCCAAGGGGATAAATTGGGCCAAAAACCGAACACGTGGTACAACGTATTGCTTACGTTTATATTTTGGCAATTTTTTACCCATGAAAGGGAAAAAGGTGGACCACCCAAATTTATCATGATACATATTAAGGTCCTGTACTATGATACCGAATGCTTAAATTGGTGAATTTCCAAAATTCGAAGGGGTGGGTCAATGTACCACTCCCAAAATTTTAAAGGGGTGCACCAATGTACCTATGTCTTATGATAGGAAATGGATCCCCATACTTGACCATATAACCATATAAGGTAATAGAACCTCATCCAAGGGGATACATTGGGCCAAAAACCGAACACGTGGTACATCATATTGCTTACGTTCATATACTTGGCAATTTTGTGCCCCTAAAAGGGAACGAGGTGGACCACCCAAATTTATAGTAATCTATATTGGGGTCCCATACTATTATACCAAAGGTTTAAATTGGTCAATTTCCAAAATTTAAGTGGTGGGCAAAGATACCCCTCCCAAAAATTTAAAGGGTTGCATGAATATACCCATGTCTTATGAAAGGCAATGAACCCCTGTATACGCCTATATAACCATGTCTGGTAATTAAACCTCATCAAAGGGGATAAATTAGGTCGAAAGAACCCGAAATTTAACTTTTTGGCAATTTTTTTACCCATGAAAGGGAACGACATAGACCCCGAGATACTGATAGAGGTACATACCATGGTCCTAGGCTACCACACCAAATTTTTAGGTTTGGCAATTTTCAAAATTTAAGGGTGGTGGTCCTGTGTACCCCAGCCAAAATTTAGGGGATGGGCCAAGATACCCCTGCCAAAATCTAGAGGGAGTGGTCCTAAGTACCCCTAGGTCATTGACCTGGGCCAAGGTCATTGACCTTTGACCTATGACGTCACAAAGCTCGGGTCAAAGTTTAAAGTGAGACCAAGTCAGGCCCTTACTACTCTCCCGCATTAAAGTTATGATGACAATCTTTGTGTCATTAGTTGTTGCTTAGATATTTCAGCTGTTTTTCTCCTGCACTAAAATTGTAATGGCAGCCTTTGTTTCATTAGCTGTTGCTTAGATATTTCAGCTATTTTTCTCCCCCTCTAAAATTATAATGATACACTTTGTGTCATTATTCGCTGCATGGATGTTGTAATTATAGGTTTTTTTTCTGGTTCACTAAATTGTAACTAATAACGTTGCGTCATTATTTATTGTTTAAGTCTTACAATTATTGTTTCTTTCCCTGTAATTTAAATGACATATTTTGAGCCTTAATTTGATGTTTAATATGTTCAATTATTTTGCTCTTTTACTAACATAATAATGAGTCACGTCGTATCATTATTTACTGTTTCAATTGTTCTATTCTTGTGCTCTTTCACCAATATTATACTGAAACATTTTCTATTGGATGTTAAAATTACTTTTGTTTTCCACTATCAGAAGTTTCATTCTCCTCTTCCTCTAAAATTTTAATTGCAAACTTTGCGTCATTATTTAATATTTAGATATTTCAATTATTTTCTCCCCAAGTAAAATAATAATGACGCATGTCTTGACATTAGTTGCTGTGTTGATGTTTCAATTATTTTCCTGAAAGGTGTTTCAGTTTGCTTCTCACACTAGAATTTTAAAGATGTCATTTACGTCCTTAGTTGCTGTTTAGACGGTTATATTACTTTTTATTTTCCATTAAAATTGTAATGATGAACTTGGCGTCATTTACCCTTGTCGTAACTTCTTGATGGCATTATGGGTTACAATCGTAATATATAAAAAATATGAGGGCACGGCGGCTCAGTGGTAATGCGTTTACCTCTGGTGCGGAGGGTCCGTGGTTCGATTCTTGGCCAAGTAAGTTTGTGGACATCATGCTCGTGGGTTTTCTTGGGGTACTCCTGTTCCCTTCCACATTCTCATTCTGTCAATTTCTTTCTATCATCATCCACTTGCTTTAGTCATTGTTTTCCTTTGCTTAATAGGCATAACCGTTGCACGTTAGACTGAAAGATTTCATTTTTTATTTCATTTGATATCAAAATATGCAAATTGGCGTGAATAAATTCAAGCTGGCTGTTATAACTAATACGGAGAGCACGACAGGGAGTTGGAAGTGGATTTTGAAGAAAAAATGTGTAGTTTTAATTTGAAAAATGACGTTATCCAATGTTGACATCAAATTACATGTATCCTAGATACCCATGCCTAAAGAAACAAATAGACAATTTTGTTGATTGTCTACTTGTTTCTTAGACACTCACTCCCATTTAATCAGAACGGTAATCTTATTGTCTTACCCATCATGTGGGAGCTAGGTGAATGGTTAAAATTAACATATTTTACTCACCATAATGTGTAAATGGTGTTGTCAGAACGTTAACATACTTGTACGAGAGATAAACACCTGCAAGGAAACATTCAAAGACAAACTGATTGGTTATTTACTTATCTCTTGGCCATTTGTCTGCGTGTTATCACTGAAAAACCTATTATCGGCTTGGAAATTATCTGAGAATGAGGTGTATGCTTAAAGTCAACATAGTTTATTTTCTGCACTGATTTGCAAACTGTTACTGCTGTAGTACTGTAGTTTGGGTTGATTAATTTCTATTTACGTCAAATTAGCAGTGAAGCTTCATAGGCCGAAACCTACACTTTAAAGTGAGATCTAATCTATTGTACGTCGTACGTTAAATTTACGACCTCCTCCACCGAAGACAGTGCAAAAGCCAGAAAACCTGTGGGAAGGAGTGCATAGGTATGTGTCCGTATTTTGAGTTTGCCTCCCGTTTTCAGCACCACGACTATGTAAACTTTGAATTTATATATGTATATGAAATTCAAATGACATGAACTTTCATACAAAATCGAATCCATGCAATAACCGAAAACTTTAATCGCATAACCACTGATGCGTTAACTCATGTAATATTACGTTTTTCAGTGTTGAACTGTCATTTTAAGATGTCCTATTATTAAGTTAGTTGAGTCGGTACCTCACGCTGTCTTCCAACAACTACTACTGCATTCACGACTCAAATATTTCATTTCAAGAAGGATTTGGTGTTTGTAAATATTGTTATGGTAAGGTTTATAAGCAAGAAACATAAAAGGTATTAGTATATTGCTTGATGATATAGATTTAAAGGAAACATTTACAAACATTTTCTTCAAGAGGAAAGCGGTAGAAATTCAGATCGCCTATTTCTCTTGGAAAAGTAATGCGAAAACTGCCTGTTTAAAGTTGAAAGCGCGCTCATTGAAATTCATGAGGTTTGGAACGACTCTTTTGGCTGGAAACATGGTTGGACGGTCACAACAGAGCTCTGGCGAAAACTGAAACAAACATACATTAACACCACTCCCACATCAATCACTGTTTCCGAAGTCCTTTTGTTCTCTATCAACAGTGGCGTTACATACACCGCTCTCCGGAGATTCTGAATGGACTCTTTTCAATTCATTGACTAAAATAAAAAAGAACGCATACTAGATCTGGTTGTGGACTCCTCTCTTGGAAATGGAGTTTCTAACAAACTTTCAGGTTTGAGTTGTTTTTTCCATCAACATAAGACTAGATTGTCCATGTTTACATTGCTGAAAAATGCTTAGTAACAAAAGCTTGCTATGACAATGAAGAACTTGGATTTGCCATGGAAAGGAACTAAATGTTTGGTGAAGAAATGGGTGAAACTAACACAGATCAATACTTGACAGAGCGTGAAACAAAGTTACTAAATTTACAAAGTACAGAATGTTCATGAAGCAACAGAAAGTGCACTAACATGAATAGATTGAGCAGTTTCGCTGTTTATACTGAACCGATGTGGATGATCTTTAAAATAAAAAAATAAAGTAACTAGGCAAACTCTGGTAAGGACAATGAAAAGGATCACTCAAAACTTCCTCAGTGCATATAACTCATGAAATATGAATACCCAAAGTTAAAGTCGCCGTTACCCGTTAATATATTAACGGATTGACTTTAGTAATGACAGAGATAATCGTTCTATATTTATTACAAAAAACGCTTTTGCGCAGGGGATATTCTGCGTAGAACGGACAGATGAACGGATGCACTAGCATTAAATTTTATAACGCTACTAGCGTGATCCTAATGAATAAAAAAAAACAGATTAGCGTATTAAACTTTTCGATAATATATCTTATATTAAATCACGACATATGCCACATTATGGGGCTATGAACGAAATGTACTGATCACTTGAAACATTATTACCATCCGCTACTTTTGGAACGAGGTACCTGTGTTGACTTAAGAGTCAAAGAACAAAGAAAGATATCTCACCAGACAATGACAGGGGTCTCACTCGATCCGTCAGTGTGGTGTTTCTACGTAGAATAGGAAAGACCAACGATATACCAGAGTTTTGGAGGGGCCAGATGGTTGTGGCCACACAACTGGGATCGAGAATCTAAAGATTGCAGAACAACGGCGAAACCAACACCAAACGACAAGGTGTGGGGTGGCCATATCTCATTTAAGATGTCGGACATTGTAAACTATCAAAGTTAATACAAAGTGTGGCACAATTAAATATCTCTCTCAGCAGCCGACGTCCTACACGTGTTCCAATGTTGACTGGACTGAACTCATCGACTTCCTAAGTAGAATTTGTAAAAACTAAGTAAGTTGTGTGTGAAGATGCGGTACGCCATCCTTCCTATCACCTACTGAGGCCTAATTGCTTCCACGCCAAACTGCATTGCTACCTTTATGCTGGTCAAAGAGGTACATACCAGCTTTAGGTAGTTGGTCATAATATTTTGGCTGGGCAGTGTATTTATTGAATATAAAGAAAATCTCATAAGTCATTTTTTGACAAAATCGTGCGAAAATGTCACCCTGAAGAGTAAACTACGGATTACAGATTTTTCATGATCATTTATGCTATACTCTATGCTTGTTAATACAATATATATTCATAATATATATTTTTTTTAAAAAAAAAAAGATGCCTGTGTCATTTCTAAGAACATTCGCAAATCAACTTATCCCAAAAGAGTAAACTATCTCTCCCAGTTTCAGAAAAAAATATATAAATTTTAATTAAATAATAAATCGTGAAGTACAAACATAATTATTATAGCGTTTTTGCTAAAACAGAATATATATATGACCCACTGACCCACTTTCACATATCGTAGAGCGATGAAATTTTACATGTTCAATCCTGTGTACCAATATAGGTCATGCAGTAATGTACAACTTCTAACTCTGCACCATTGTTGTGTCATAGGTCCGAACCTGAAGTAAGGTGTAGCGGTTAAAAATCCATTAGTGCACCTCAGAAATTAACGTTTTAACATCGCAGAAATACATGCCTGAAGGAAATGAATTCATGTTTCGGAAGAGGTGGAATAAACATGGTATACGGTTAAGTGAAAACGCGAACTATGACGGATTTCATACCCAGAGTCTTGCATCCTTATGGCCAAGATTCGGGCAGTGAACGGGTGCGTTGTTTTCCAGGAGGCTGCGTTGTTTTCCACCTTTTATCAGCGCGCCACGCTCTGGAATTTCAAGAATCCCGAAACGCAGGAAGCACTGAGGCATAGTATATCCTGGTAACTGTGGTAACCTTTGCCTGGAAAACAAGTAGTAATAATACCCCAGTCCGATACCAAATGAACGTGATCATCACTTCGGTCGCTCAGAGTTGAACACAAACTTCGTTTGGTTGTGGTACTTCGGCAAGCTGCCATTGGTTTGATTAAGTTTTCCCTGGTTTTCTTCACTCCCACCAGGTGAAGGCCATGATGGTTCCTTCTAGAAAGCCAGGGACAATTCCTTCCCAAATCCTAGACCTACCCCGGAGATGGAGGTCCGAACCCTTCCTTGAGTCGTTCCTTTCATAAATACATACATGAAAACCTATTCAAGCCGATGACTGCGTGCCGACGTACCACCACCAAAGGAAGTTCGTGTTCAACTCTGAGCTACCAAAGTGATGATCCCGTTTATTTGGGATCAGCATGGGGTATTGCTACTTGCTTTCCAGGAAAAGGGTACCACAATTACCAGGATACACTATGCCACACTATGCGTTGCGAGATTCTGCGAGATTCTGTGAAATCACCAAAACAACAATTTCGCATGTCACAAAATTGAGTATAATTTCATGTAATAAGAATGTAAACCAAGAGATGGCAGCATGGTACAGTTTACACTTGAGTGGCATGCGTTTTCGTTCACGTGGGGAATCAACAGATGGCAGAATATGCATAATTTCGTCACTACTGCACGGGACGTATACGTGTACGTCGAACGACTTCTATAACCACTATGAGTATCCGTACACGTGTACGTCGAACCGACTTGAGCGGTTAATATGCAGTTCAGAGGAGTAGTATGGGAAAGTGAGTTTAGGTTGTGAGTACCTTTGTTTGCCTTTTTCCCATCGTAACAGGTCAATATTCCATTCATACATAGAAGTCATGTTAGACTAGTTCTAGAGCTAGATTCTTACAGCAATAAAAGCTGAAGTGAAAGATCAAAGTCTGAAAATTCATGTAAATACGTTCTTTTGTCCTGGGTTTGATGTTTGTTATTATTGTTCCTTTTTTCGAACTTAAAGAAGGGAGTAGCAATATATGGAATATTGCCTGAAGTCTTGAAATCAATTCTACGAAATTGTTTTCTATTACACTTGGTATGCATTAAACTATACTTTAGAGCAAAACGAAATGTAATTTAATGCATGATAAAAGTTTAATCCTTGCACTTTTAACGTACGTTCTATCGTGTTTGAATTTCAAGTAAAACTTGAGCTGCAATTTCTTCGTCAAGTATTGCATTGTATTTTTTTTTTTTTTTTTTTTTGTTAAGCTTCTTTCTAAGGTGATAAATTTTTCGAGGAAAATTGATCTTAATTTAATTCCATGACAAGACGAAAAAAGGACAGAAGAAAGAGGGGAATTTACACGGATTTTAAAAATGAAATACATCTAGACCAAATGAGCTGACGCGCTCACTTAGCCCAGCCATAAATCTCATCTGTGTCTTCTTAGACCTTCCCTATAGGCTATCTTTTCTCACCGATAGAAGCGCTAGTAACTTTGCAAGCAAGTTCATAAAAGGCTTCTTTGGGCGGCATAATTCAAGCAAGTTAATTACAAGTTGCTGTTGGGGCAAAAGAAAGAAACAAAATATTGTTCTCAAGAGATCTAACAGTATCTATCTCATGATGCTAAAATATCTATCTCACACCCCCTGGTGGCGAAAAAAGTGGTAATAACGGAAGTTTAGAAGTGATTTCGAGGCGAAGATGAGCTTCGTATTTCATTAAGTCTGTGGCTTCCCACTTCTATGAATCACAAGACAGTGCACGATATGAAATGTCATGAATTGGAGATTAAATTCGTAGCGAGTAGTTCTATGTTTGAGTTTCTGTTCTGTTGAATGAGGTTGCAATTATCGTTTTAAAGTCACTGCGAACAAATAGTGTCGTTTTCAAGAGATGCAATACTAAAATTTATTGTGGGTTCTACGCCTCACTGCCCCCAGCAATACAGCACATGAACGAGAGAATGGACGTAGATGAATGTTTCAATTCTTGCACTGCAATAGGTCTTTCTCTTCTTGACTCGAATCTCATAGCCAGCTATTCTGACGGTTTCCTCAATCGCATCAGAAAAATGTGTTGGAATGGAATCTTCAGTGAATAGGTCCTGACCTACTTATTTCCAAAAATTATTTTATTGATTTATTATATAAATAGTTTTAAATTTATAAAAAAAAACACTGGTATCATAAAATACATACAGGGTGCTCTAAGACTAATGATCCGTTTTAGGTTAAACCATTTTTATGGATATAAAAGTGCAGAGTATACTAGAACACACCATATGTCGAAGCATATCGAGGCTGTGTCGCCAACCTCTGTGGTGTATTTTGGGATATATTTTCAGGTAAATGCTAGTTTTGTTCTCTTATTTACAGGTAATCTGAAAATAGTTGATCACACAGGATAGCACAGAAAAGCACACAGAAAATCACGAATTAAAACTTACCAAATTAATTGAGAAAAAAGAAATGATTTTCCACAAACCCGTTACTTCGTTTTATAATCGGCAGAGTTCAGAGATTATGCGTCATTGAATTGATTGGATTGAAATTGATGTTAGCGTCTCCTTCAGCAACGAGGCTATATGAGACGTTGACCTATAGTTTAACATCGGATGCGACCACATGAGCGCCTGTCGGAAATCGAACCTGGCTCTTCCACGTCAAAAGCGCCTCCGCTATCCACGTAACCAAGAGTGAATTCCTTATGAGCACTGGAGCATTTCTGAAATTTAAAATGTCGATACTTTTAAAATTACGTCATCTTCGTCTTTCTGTATATGAAATTAAGAGAAGTTGACTATACTTTCAAAACGAAGTATTATCAATTACGTTGCAGTGCGTAGCGTTTACGCTGACAATTAAAACAAATAATAATAAAAATAATAATAATAATAATAATAATAATAATAATAATAATAATAATAATAATAATAATAATAATAATAATAATAATAAAAGTAACTTTCAATGAGGGAAAATTCTGCAATCCAAAGAAGGCTAAGGAATAGTAAACCTAAGCACACGAAAATTGTTCAGACTGAAAGACACAGACACAACCAAGATTCGAGCACTGGAGGGAATTTTCAAAAGGGAATATACTAGCCGTGTCTCTTCTGGGATTTACGGATTCTTTCTTTTCTTTATCCTTTCGTGCACACTCGTGTCTCATTTTCTCTCGTTTTCTTGAATCAAATTTATCTCCGTAGATTCCTCAAGTACTTTCGATCTCTCAGAAGATGGAGAGTATGAAACTCGAGTGGTTTTGCGATTGAAGAACTTGTCTTCAAAACTCAAGACCTCAATGGTTTTGGATGGAAATTTCGTTTACAATTCACTTGCAGCAACTCTACATAGAAGAGAAGTGAGAGTTTCAGAATACCATTTTCACTTGCACAAATTACTTGGCAAGTATTCATGTGAAAGAGTTCTTGCACAGATAGACGAGAAGTTTAATGGTTCCTTATACAGGGAGTCCATAAAGTCCTGCAACAAAGTAAAACTCTATAACTTGGAAACTACGTAATGTGTTAACATATACTTTTTGGTGTACTTACAGAAAGGTTCAAAGTTTTGTTTCAGCTAGTTAAGGTTTATCGCCAAACGTCCAATTGTGCACCATTCACGTCCAAACACCCTTGCAGTCTTTTTGGGAAGCCAAGAATTGCGTGTTGGCGGTGCTCGTCTGGAATGTTCAAAATCACATAAGTTATTTTGTTCTTGAAATCGTGCAGATTAGCTGGCTTCTGCGAATACACCTTGGTCTTTACGTGTCCCCACAGCCAGTAATCACAAGGTGACAAATCTGGTGATCTTGCAGGCCAAGGTGTGGGTCCTCTTCGGCCAATCCATCTCTCCTTAAATTCTTCGTTAGGAAACTGTCGAACTTGAAGGGCATAGTGCGGCGGTGCCCCATCCTGTTGCATGTGGACCTTATTAAGGATGCCTAACCTAGTAAGTTTTGGCAAAAGGAATGTCTGTAGCATGTTCAGATAATTGCTACAATTTACCGTCTCTTCCTCGAAGAAAGAAAGGCCGATAATGTGGTCAATTAAAACAGCACACCACACCTTGTCTTTGGGACTACCCCGCTTGTGCTCCTCGAATTCACCTGGGTTTTTCACCCCAAATTAGACAGTTGCGCCTTTTCCCGACACATGAAATGTGGCTTCATCTGAAAACAGAAATCGTGACAAAAGGTCACCATCTTCTTATAAACGGGTAAGAATTGACTCACAGGATTCCATTCTCATGTCTTTCTCTATCAGCTCGTGCACAAATTTTAACTTGTAGGGCCGGACCTACAAATTCTTGCGTACGATCTTGTGTAACGTTGACTTCGGTATTCCCAGTTCCAATGACCTACGTTTAAGAGACTTCATTGGACTCCTGGCTACGCTGTCCTGCAACGTGTGAATCACATCGTCACTCGTTCCTGGCCTTCCACTGCGTGGTAAATCTGGCACATTTCCCGGTTCTTTGAACTTCTCGTACCACCTCTTAATACTTGTTCCTGCTGGGGGTGTTTCACATATGTTGTTTGGAACTTTCTCTGCACTAAAACGCAAGATTTTAATTCCGCAAACCACAAAACACATTTTGCCTTTTCTTTAATAGACGCCATCTTAAGTCACGTGATTACCAGCGCAAATATCATCGAGCATTGTGGCCAGAACAAAGCTTGAAGCTTCCCTTCTTCCAACCACAAAAATTTGTGCACTTAAACGTAACGGTTTCCAAGTTATAGAGTTTTACTTTCCTGCAATTGTTTATGGACTCCCTGTATACAAATCTAAACTTCCACAGAGTTTGAGGATATAAATAATTAACAAAAGAGTGAAGGAAGCTAAACAGCTGGGAGTGTTAAATAGTAACGCTACAATTAAGAGAGAATGCTATGTATCTTACTATTTCTAATTTCTAATAAGTTAGTTGTTAATTCAAGTCACAAATATTGACGAAAACCTCGAAGATAAGTGAACTTATCGCAATCAGAACATTCTTCGTGAGCCCATACGTTAAACTAAAGACATGCATCCCGCTCCCTTGCCCACGCATCGTCAGAATATTAACCTCTTAAGAGGGAGAAGGAGTGAGCCATAGCGGCCGGAATATTGGTGTTCAATTTAACATGGGATCTCAACCATTTTTTAGGGAAATCATGGTTTCATTTCGTTCTTTCGCAAAAATGTCTCAATAGCTCACTCAACATGATGCATCTCATTTTAAAGGTGCAATTTGAACTCTGTGCGTGATATTTTCTTCTTATAAATACAGATAATTATAATCCAAATTCCCATAAGAAAATGATCAAAAATAGAGGGAAAAGTCTTCTTTTTTTTACAGTAAGGAAAAGAAGTAAAAACTTCGGACTTTTTTGAGAATGGAGTACTATCTGTGTATTTGTGCGCTACTGTACTATTTTTTCGCTGTTTCCAAATGCATCCATTACACAATCGATGAGAAATTATATCCTTCATTATTGAATCTACAGAAATCAGAAATCAGATTTTTTTGTGTTCACGTACTTGGCCGTCTAACTGCTAGATGGCACTATAGTCATTTCTCATCCCACTTTCCTTCTCAGCGGGAGCCAGTCCTTTTGAAAACATACTTTGAACTTCTTAACAGGGGCGGGAGGAAGGAAATCATTGTGAAGAACGGGAACTTCAAACACGAGGAATGGCAAAATTTATGACCTCTTTAGTTGAAGGTTTCTGTTTCAGCAGTACAGTGTATTTCTAGATGGTTTCTATGAGAAGAAGTAATTTAGGAAGTCAACTTTTCGACAAATATTTGTGAAGGAGAAGCCGAACCAAAGTCTTCGTTTAAGTATTCCAAGAAAGAAATGAAAACTTCCTGCAGGACTGAGAATATACATGCAAGAGAAAAGATAAGATACATTATTATAATCTTTAGGGTAGATTAATCCCCGAAATATTCTTTGTTTACTTGTCAAAAAAAGTCAAGAATAATATAGAGCTCTTTCATCAGCTTCCATCATACAATACTAGACACACACATATTATATACAAGGCCGGCCTTAGGTGGTGCGGAGCCCGATTGGGAATATTTTGTGGGGCACCGGGTTTATAACTAATTTGCACCAAGGTCTGTAGAGCCTATATATATATATATATATATATATATATATATATATATATATATATATAGTCTAACTCAAATGTCAATACAGACAGTGAATGAATTTTTAAAATACATGTTTCACCCTTGTGCTTCGCAATTTTTAAAGAAGGTTCTGTACCAGTATTTCATAGTTTTCATCTCTTACAAGTAATCTTATCGATGTCTAGTTTCTTGACCAACTTAGCAGAGAAGTGTAGAATATCAAGAAACGAGCGTAAGCAAAATTTAAAGTGCTTCTGTCCATAAAGATGGCCGCAGTGGCGAAAAACCTGACTGACCAGAACAAGCCATAACAATGGGTTTTACATTTGAAAATTTCGTTTTATTTGTAAAACGAGTAAACGGATGAAAACCAAAACCACATTAACCGACACCGGGGAAAGTAGACATCTATTTGAGGGTATGCTTATCATGGCTGCTATCTTGTATCTAACTTAAGTTCTATTTTCTTTTTAATAGGAAGGCGGTCACATGTAATATCTAATTGGGCTAGACGTTTACGAGAAATACAGTGGTATAGTCTATGTTTCCATAAGTTTATATTTGTAAGACATACTGAAATACACATTGATATACATTTGTTGGTTCAAAGATTCCGTAACAGCTGTATCTTTTTGAAAACAATTGAAGTCAGGGAAACCTAATGTTCGCTAGTGAGAACATCGTAGGTAGCTACTTATGAAAGGTATAATCAGCTTGAAATCGTAATCGACTGTAGACAAAATGAAATGGTGATGAGAGGATTACAAACTTCAAGGAACTGATTGCAGATGAATGACATATTTTCCATTGGATTCTTCTAGTTAGAACACAAACCTTCATAAGCAGCCACCTATTCACTAGTATAAATTCGCTTTTCCTGGCCAGTTTTCAAAAGAAAAAAAATCCACGGGATTTTTCGCAGGAGAGGGCAAAGTTTGTCTTATGGTTTTGAATTGTTAGTATAAATATAATAAGAGAAAGGATATGCAAATAGCTCGCACTGAGGCTGATTTATTTGATACCATCTCGGTAGTATCACATGACGTAATCAGTAAAAACGCCAGGAACTTTTACTTAGTAGGGTGTTCAAAATAAAAAGGGAGTGCACCCAGAATAATGATATATATATTTTACACAAACTCAAAGAAAACAATATTTTTACGCCCAGAGATGTGTGTAAGGAAATTTAGGGGAGTGTTAAGGTGTGCAAGATACTCCCTAGACATAATATATATTTTTACAACAGAAGTTATAAACATAAAAAAACCCAAAGAAACTACTGCAGCATTAAATTCAGAAAATATTTGCTTATGCCCGGAAACTTAATATAAACTATTCATTTACTTGTTAGGGAGATGCAATACCTTCCCTTGTGGAGTCCATGGATATATCTGTATTGTAATATGCTGTTGTGTGTACTTGATAACCGAGAGTAACAGAACAGATTCACTTGAATGGGGGGCCTCGCGAACATAATGGCATGTATTAGGAGCATAATTTAGTCATAGGGACCACAACACACTTGTTTGCTTTGGGCCTAATATACTATTAAAACGGTACTGGAGAGTAGATTAGACTGGACAATAGAGTAGACGATTCTAGCGCTGGGCCCGATTGGGAGCAATTGGTCCAAGGTCGGCCTTGATATATATACCACATGCAGGGGAAAAGAAGAAAAAGGAGGAGTGCCATTTGCTTTGACGGCATTTCAGCAACAACCCCATCTGTTGCCAAAATAAGGAAACACTTTGTACTGCAGGAGAAACTGAGGAAGGCTGATATATTTGATTTGTCAACGTCACTTGAGTCCCACCGACTCTTAAGGTTAAAGCCCGAGAATACTCGGATGTTTAATTTTGTCCAAAATATAAAATCCCGAGTATATTCGTGTTAACTACTGTTTACACGTGTATGTTTCAGAATGACGATTACCCTCGTTTTCCTATGTTTCTGTGTATTTACGACAGATAAAGCTGTTGAAGTTGTTGTATACGTATTTTTCTGTAGATGTCACTGTAATATCTCAACCTTCCGGTTTGCTTTCATCTGCAGTAGTGGTTGTGATAAAACAAATTCAGGTGCTTCCGTTTTCTTCCGCGTTTCTATATGGCATTCCTCTTTGGTTTTAAGTGTGAGTATTTTGATTTTCACTAGTTCCATAGGTAATTTTGTTCCCTTTAGCGTGAGAGTGAGCATACTCAGAGTTTTATTTTATGGAATTTTCATATGCTTGTATATCATTATTTGTCAACAATCAGTACTTTCATCACCATTTATAGTGATCTATGATTATTTCAACTGAGTAATAACAGAATACATTAAAATCGAAACCTCTTTCTGTTCAAAATTTATATGTTAAGAGATTAATTACCGCGAAAGGATAACTCCAAATTGTTATCAGGTGATTAAGAATATTGTCTTGGTATCTCCCTCCTCATTGTAATCTTGGAGTTCTATAGAATGAAAGAGAAGAGGATGTCTTATACGTATTAAATAAAGCGGTCCATAGTCCGCTCCGATAGACAAACATTATTTTGTGTCGTACACTAATAAGTTCTTAAAACAACACGAACCATTTTCCATTGCATTGAAACTTAACATTAATTCCCTACTTTCAAAATTGAATTTCTCCCACTAAAGTATAAAGGTAACTAAGAAAGTTCTGTCGCTTATTGTGGAGGTCTGTGTTTCATTGCCCCATCACACCGTGACTTGAATGCGAATGCAGATAAGGCGAAGATAGTTGTTGGTGTGGGTATATCCAACATACTACTTGGTTGTGGCAGTTCAGTTGCATCGTGAACTTCCGCAAGGATAGAGTGAACACGGGACCTCCACAGAGCGTCATAAGGGCGTGTATTCTGTACGAGTTCAAGCTGGGGTCAAACGCTGCTTCAGCGGGCGGAAGATATGACAGGCCTTTGGCGAGAGTGTGGTGACTACGCGAACAGTGCAGCGGTGGTTAAACAAGTTTGAGGACGGAGACGAAACACTTGAAGATGCACCACGTGCCGGAAGACCAACACATAAACTTATACAAAATGAAGATCTTGAGGCAAAAAGTAGCCAGACATGTGATGAATTGGGACTACAATTCAGCGTGAGTAGAGAAACCATTCGGCAGCCGCGTTCAAGAAAAATTCAAAACTCTGGAACCAGCACTTCTGAATCGCAAAGAGGTCCACCTTTTGCACGGCAACGCTAAGTCGCAAGTGATTAGGATGACGCGGGACACCATTCTACTCCTTTGATGGGAAACATTATTGCATCTGCCATACTCCCCGGACATTGCACCGTCCGAATATCACCTGTTCCGTTCCTTGGACAATCATCTTAGAGGACTCCAGTTCAAATATCTAGTAGAGGTGCAAAATGCACTTGATACGTTCTTCGCTTCACGGCTCATCAAGTTCTACCGCGATGGAATCCATGGTCTTCCAGAACGTTGACAGAAGGTCGTCGATGCTGATGGGAACTATTTTTGATCTTCTGGGTACGTCTTATGTGGCATACCGATGTTCGAATATGGCGGTGAAAAAGCGATAGAACCTTCTTTGTTACATGTATACATTAGAAATTTTAACAAAACAAATCCGTGTTATGATGCCGTAAGCATCTTCTTCATGGTAACATGTGTCGACGCTCCAAATAAGGTTGTAGTACAAAACAAAGAATGTGTACAGCTATTTTATACCTTGTCCTCAATCTGCTTACCAACGAAAAACAGAATTAAATCAATTGTCTCAATAACATTGTATAACTTATTTCAGTGAATTCGAGATATAAAGATAGAACTTGTAGTATGTTACTGGGCTACAAAGTGATAAAATAAGTCCTTGCGCAAGCACATTTTCAATTGTGAAGAAATATTTTACCGTATGAGTATCTATTTGTAGCCTGTAGCCTCATGACAGGCCACTCAAGATTTATCCTGTGGGATAACGTTGTAAGACTATCGGGTATATGAAAAAAATGAAATAAAATCTTTAAGTTTCACGTCGCATGTTTATGACGGCTAAAGAAAACGGTGATGGTGAGAAATGAATAAGATGGTGAAATGAAAAAAAGTGGGAGAACCCCGAGAAAACTCACGCACACGGCGTTTGGTCACCACAAAGTTAACTTGGCACAAGCTGAGATCGAACAGAGGATCCAAAGCACCAGAGCCACTGCGGCCCTATCGGACATATAAACACAAGTAGGTATGATAAGCACACTGAAATTTATTTTTATTAAAAAATCTGGATCTGTTACATCAAAACATGCGCCGAGTTTATCGTTACATGAAAAGTTATTTGATGCCATTATTTTAACCAAGATAATAATTAATGGATTTGTTACACCAATTCACACACGCTTTATCTTGATGCCAGTCTTTAACAAAAGTAACACATTTTCTGCTTTTCAGTCATGAAAAAGAAAAGAAAATATGTTACTCAAAAATACTGACTCCTTTCTTCTTTACGTGGAAAGTCGATTTAGAACTGTCCGTATTCCTCTTTAATACACTCTAGCATATCCATCAGGTCCTCTTTCGTGGGGTCATGATGCAAGACAGGTAGGTTCTCTGGAACAGTGAAGCTCCATCTTTTTGAGGTTATAACTCTCCGAAAGCTGAACCAGAGGTAATATGGTATATCTTGCTTGTAAAGAATGACTTATGAGTATGTGATATTATTATTGTCTTTTGATGTTACAAACCATTATCTTACTACAAACAATGCATTCATAGTTCCAGTATTGCATATCAAATGGCAACAATCCAAATACTATAAAAGCTGTGATGAGGAAAGGCAAAGGTGTCATGTACCTTACTGTTTACTGCAGTCGTTTTATACTTGCATTTGCCATACGGTGTTATTACATCTATGATCGTCAGTTACCTTTTTGTCATTATTTCCTTCCTTTTCTGCTTCTGTATGCTTCCCTGACATCCCTGAACTGTTTTTCTTTTAACGTCTTTCCATTCAGGAATGTTTACTTTGCGTTTGTTGTTTCTATCGATACGATACACATTGATAGCAAATAACGTGACTTTGATCCGGGTCGCCATTTTGCTTTCACATACAGCATCGTTCCACTTAGATGCCGTTTGTCAGCATACCTAGTCTTGTATGTTGGGCGATGAAGAAACAAACCTTTCACTACACTCAATCCTTTATGGTCCCTGCACTATGATACTACTGGTAACTCAGCACATGTCAAAATGTACCTTACAGCGTTATTCGGTAGGATGAGTCAATTTATGAATATGAATATCTCGATATGCATGTAAAATTGTCCCGATTTTGAAACATCTGACCACCACCATTCAAAGTACCAAAAAGGTGGTGCATGAAACATGTACTGCCGATAGTTCAAAAATAATAATTTGGTTCAATGAGTATACTCTCCTTCTTTTAAACAAGAGTCCGCTTTCATGTGTAGCGGACGCTCAAAGAGGAATGCAACGGACAACTACTTAATACTGTTAAACAAAGAGATCAATTCATTGGTTTTATTATTACAACCAAAGGATGAGGTATTCTGTGTGTGACCTACAGTGAAGTGGACGACCACAAAGTGTACGAAATAAAGGAAACATTGAACTCTTTGCCCTGATTTACGTGCATAGGCCGAAGAAGTCTACTAGAAGATGCACAATTGATCTGGAAATGACACACACCTCTTCAAGGGACATGTTAAAGGATTTGAATATGAAACCTTACCGAAAAAAAAAACTTCTGCACATGTTGTATGAATGTGAATCGGACGGACGTGTTGAATTTTATGCGTGGGTTTCCATTCGGAACGAAGTTAATATAAACTTTGGGAACGAATTTTGTGGACAGATGAAGCCTCATTTGACATGAACGGTTGCATTAACAGACATAATTGTATTTACTGGAGTGATACCAATGTACACGAAATCGTGATAGGAAGATCTCTAGTGTCACTCTCTGGGCAGGTATCTGGAGTAATGGTGTCATAGGACCATTCTTTTCTATTGAAACTGTTACGAGTGACACCCACCTTCAGATGTTGCAGGAAGTGACCATTCCAGAACTTGAAGATAACCCCAGTTACGAAAACACTCAGGTCACATGGCAACATGATTGAGCACTGTGTCACTTTGATCTTGTTGTAGAGGGATTTCTGGATCAAGATTTCTATGAATGGATTAGTCCTTGTGGTTCGACATATTGCCCATTCCATTCATATGACCTCACAACATGCGAGTTCTCTATGTGGGGTATTTCAACGATGATGTGTTTCCCGGGCAATCGTAGGTTGGGATCATTTGAAACAGATAACTGAACAATCATTCAAGAAATTGAATATCAGTCCTCGATTGTGTCATGATATTTAAATATACGTACCTAAGAAATGTAACTTATGCATTGAACATGGTAGGAGACAGTTGAAAGGTATATGTAAGTACAATAAAGATTGTCAAGCCACCTAGCTTCTTGCAACTTCATGCTTACCCTGCATATACATATATAAGGTGTTGATGAACTATACCGACAAACTGTAAGAGTATCGAAATAAGATAAAAAGGTCATATGGATCTATGGCGAAAAGTGCATAGTTTCAGACCTAAGGCTGTCCAAAATCCCAAAAAAAGCTAAATTTCAACAAGCCCTATTTCGAATTCCAAAAAACTGTGGATGGTGATCCTTATCAGCGTAAAGGAATCCACGCATACCCAATTTAAAAGTGCATATTTAATAAATTTTCAATAGGTGTACAGGGTATTCTCTACAGAGTGTAACTCTCAGATATGCTGTCAATAGAGTTTTCAGGTATATCCTGATTTCAAGGAGGGTCCAAAGTAGGAACGAGTTAAGCCTTGACGACAGTGGACATTTAACACTTCGGAGGGAAGTCGGAAGTGTTGTGAACCGGCAGCTCCATGTTTTGTGTTCAGAATAACGTGTGATGCGATGTAATTCGCCGCGGCACATATCACGTTTTTTGCAGTTATAAGCGTGAAAGAAAATATCGCAGCATGCGTTTCCCGAGTACCAGAGACCGTGCTGCTGACGATCATTAACACGTCCGATATCGCGCCAAACGATTCCGTGTTCACTGCTATCAAGACTTATCGTTTGCCTTCTTTGGACCAATCAAAAAGTCAGAAAAATCTCAAAATCTGTTGATTGCAAGTCTGGAAATTTGACCCTGCTGAGAATACTCTGTGCACCCATTGAAAATTAAAGAAATGTGCATTTTTGGACTGCGTATGCATGACTTCCTTTATGCTGATAAATACCACTATCCGCAATTTCTGGAATTCGAAACAGGACCTCTTGAAGTTTGACTTTTTCGTGATTTTGACGGTCCTAGCTCTGAAACTACGCACTTTTTGCCATAGGTTCAGATGAACTTTCTCTTTTGTTCTGATGTGGGGAATCACCTCTTACAGTTTGTCGGTGTAGTTTATATATATTCACATATTCACATATTCACATTCTAACATCTCCTAAGATTAGGGAGGTAGTTTAATGATATTTCTTCTTGCTAAAAAGCAATTCTTTTGCTTTCTTTTGAAAGCAGTAAACACTCAGTGTGACCAAGAATGATTACACTAGCTAACAAAGGTTTTGTTACATAAAAGGAAATACCTGTTCTTAAAGGAACATTTTGCGCTGAATTCGAATATGCACTCGGTTTTTCTCCATCACGTACAGTTTTCCCGTAACAGAGGGATTTTCGGGAAAATCCCTCAAAAATTTCCCTTTTCGTTTATTTTACACCCCAAGATCTTGTCCCCTTGCATATACTAACATAGAAATTATACCTAAGTATACTTTGATTCATATTTAACAAACCTTCCAAGTTTCGTAATAATCGCTTTATTCTTTCTAGAGAAATAAATATGTTTGTATGTATACTGTTTGTACTGTTTATTGCATCTTATAGTAATGCTTTCAGATCTCGTAAGTTGAGGTAAAACGTTTTGCTTTATTACCACAAACACATATATAAAATATAATAGAATATAATTTACAAGTGTGACAATTTACAATAAACAATAATACAAATGTATCAAAAGGTCATGAATAGACAATCAAAACTATCACAATATATGAAACTTCCATTGGGTTACAAAAACGTACACTACTTCCTTCTTTTGTAAGAAATGTTGCATTCTCTAACAAGACCCCAACAATAGTCCCCCATCATTGAAGGATCCCATCGTCCCTGGTACCTTTTCTCCATTGCCATTATATCTTGGTGGAATCTTTCCCCCTGTTCGTCGCTGAGAGTACCTAGGTTAGCAGGAAAGAAGCTGAGGTGGGAGTGCAAAAAGTGGATTTTTAAAGACATCCTACAACCCAACTCTTTGTATTTCTGGATCATGTCCTGTACGATTTCTGTGTAACTCTCAGCTTTGTTATTGCCCAGAAAGTTACGCACAACACACTTAAATGCTGTCCAGGCAGCTAGCTCAGCACTGTTTAACTTGCTGTCAAAGCTATCATCAAGCATTAATTTCCTAATTTGGGGACCAATAAACACTCCCGCTGAAATCTTAGCATCACTCAGGTTAGGGAACTTATCTCGCAAATACTTGAAACCTTCACCAGATGTGTCCATGGCATTGACAAAGTTTTTCATATGTCCTAACTTGATATGAAGTGGCGGTAGTAATATCTTATTAGGATCTACCAAAGGAGCGTATTTGACGATGCATTCTCCAGGTACGTAATTCACTCTAGGTTCCCATTCCTTCAGTTCATAATGTTTGTCATCAGCTCGGCTATCCCATAAACATAAAAAACATTGGTACTTCGTGTAACCGCACTGCAATCCTAATAAAATACCAACTACCTTGAGATCACAACATATTTGCCAACAATGGTCCTTGTAATTTATAAGATTTAGCAAAGTTGACATGGTGTCATAGGATTCCTTAATCTTCACTGAGTGCGCAAGTGGTATAGAAGGTTTTTTATTTCCATTATGTAAAAGGACAGCTTTAAGGCTGACCTTTGACGCGTCGATAAATAACCTCCATTCTTCTGGAACGTAAGGAATTCCTAGCTCCGCCATCAACCCATTTATATCCGTACATACGCACACATTATCTTGCATTGAGAAATAGCTTCAAAATTGAACATGCCTTTTCCTGTACACTGATATGTTTGTTTCTGCATCCAATAAGTTCCACTGCTGGAGCCTTGATCCCAGAAGTTCCGCCTCTTGTTTTGTCAGGTGCAAATCACGGACTAGGTCATTAAGTTCACATTGCCGGATGAAATGTGGCTCGCGAACACAGTCAGGGATGAAATTTGGATCCTTGGATGTACATGTTGATGTCGATGGTTCATCAAGGTCATGATCATCATCAGAGTCTTTTGGCCATATCTCTTCCTAGTTGGTAGGGGGCTCGGGAAGTGGAAGTTCATCCCCGTGCGGAATAGGTCTAATTGCGGATTTAACGTTGGGATAACTTATTGTGTATTTGCTTTTTTTAGAATGTCCCTTAACTACTGTGAGACAAAAATAACAATCATCCAGATGGTTGGTGGGTTCTCTCCACACCATTGGTACAGCAAATTTCATGAACCTCCGTTTCCCTTTGGCCCATGCAAGTAAAGTGACGTAGCACGACGCACAAATTATGTTGGGTGCCCAAGTTTTGTCCTGATCTCCCACACGACATCCGAAATATATATAATATGCTAGTTTCACCGATGGCGTAATGGATCTACACTGTCCTTTAACTACAAACTGGCCACACACATAACAAAAACTATTTGGTGAGTTAACACACGAACGCCGTCCTCTTGACGCCATTGTACTGATCACAAACTAAACTTCTGGTCTTAGTTGGGTATAATGCCGTTAAAATCAAACATGAAAGAACTCTTAGCAGCAAAGACAACTTTGAAAGTGAAGTAGTGTTAAACCACACGTCAATATAAAAATGTACAAAACTCCCTCACCAGGTGTCAAGAACACAAGAAAGAAAGAAATGCGCGGGGGGAGGGGGGAAACGATACCGTAGTGGAAAATTCAGACTGCATTAGTTCATTGTTGTCAACAATTAGTCTGTATTCCATTCTTTCTTTCTTTTGCATTCTGTTACATTTGATAACAAATATTGATAACCATTTCATGAACAAAACGAAAAAACTTGGAGTATTGTATATATATGTATTAAGATATACATATACTGTACGTTTAAAAAAATATATACGTTGGAAGTACATTCTATTTTTATACACGTTTCTAATTTACAGAGAGCAATACAAGTGTGTTGTTGACTATTGTAAATATTCATTTTTATGTCTGTGTTTGTAGTAATAAAGCAAATCGTTTTTACCCCAACTCAGGAGATCTGAAAGCATTACTATCAGGTGCAATAAACAGTGCACACAGTATACATACAAATATATTTATTTCTCTAGAAAGGACAAAGCGATTTTTACGAAACTTTTAGGGTTTATTAAATATAAATCAAGGTATACTTAGGTATAATTTCTATGTTACTATATGTAAGGGGACAGGAGCTAGGGGAATAAAATATCTAAAAAAGGGAAATTTTTGAGGGAATTTCCCGAAAATCCCTCTGTTACGGGAAAACTGTACGTGATGGAGAGAAACCGAGTGCATATTCGAATTCAGCGCAAAAAGTTCCTTTAAGATCAGGTGATTTTTCTCATGTAACAAACAAAAAGTTTAAATTTGTTAACTAGTGTTATTGTAGTTCCATTTTTTTTATGACATGCAAGATTTTTCATGATTGGGATAACTTTAGCCCATTTATTGACAAAATGACTAATGAATACGCGAAAATATTATTGTAGCACTGTATTTAAGAAGCAGAAGAGAAGAACATAGTGTTATAAACACATTGGTGAAATTATCAATGTTTCTACTCAATTTCAGTAGAACAAGAAATATTGTCTGATGAAAATATTTGTATTCTACTTGGTTGAATATGAAACGTCTATAAAAGAACGCTAAAATTTTTGAACACTTAACTTAAAATGCTGATATTACAAACATAGGGGCGAAGTCACTTTGTTGAATGTAGAAGAAAACAAAGATATCGTTCAATGAAAATATATCTAAGTGAATGAATACTTAATAACGGAAAATAAGAGCACCATATTCTTCATTGCAGTAGAGTACTTTAACGGTACCATACTGCTCAGTTTTAGGAAGATATATATTTTGTGTCATTACTGTGTTAGTATTCCAAATACTTTAAATCCATAAAGAAAATTAAGTTTTAATATTGACTGCACAACCTCATGTAGTGACTATAAATGATTTGCACAGTCCCATTTCGAATTAGTGAAACGCGTCATGTATCACATTAAAAAACAACGTCCTTCAATAAAATAACCAAGTTAAGAACATGGGAAAGAGAAGGACTTGGAAGTTAGTTTGTGTTCGTTTCCCACATTTTACGCCAGCCGTTTCCTCCAGCGATAGCTCTTAAATTGCGAATCCTATGAACATTTCAGTCAGTTGATGTCTCTGGGGTCTCCGAAAAGGAGTATTTGCTTGTGATATATGTTATGTACTGGACTAGCTCTTCTCTCTCTAATGTTGTTCTTGGTTTCTGGAGACTTTTATCCAGGTTTCGGTTTAAGAAACCAGAGTTTCTTACTCTCTGCACATTTTGAGTCCACAAAGTTGATTTTAAATCGTATTCGAATAAGTACACTTCTTTCTCAATTGCTCCGGAGAAAAGGTACAGAAGCTTACAGTATTGGCTATACATTTAAAACAAAATGTACAAATGCATAATAATGTTGATGCTTTTACAGCAAAATTACTGTCGACGAATATGTTACTGTGATGTTGTAAAAATGATAAAAATACGAAGAAAGAGCGGTATCTGGTGGCTCAGTGGTAGAGCGGTTAAATCGGGTGCGTTGGTTCCCTGGCTCGATTGCCAGCCAAGAAAGTTTGTGGTGGACAACACCGTGTTAGTGGGTTTGCTCGGGATACTCCCATTTCCTCCCACATTATCATTTCACTAATTATTCCTCATTTTCTAAATCATCTCTCTTATCCTAACGGGTGTACTTGTGAGATGCTAAACTGAACAATTTGAGGAAGAAAGAGCATAGTTTCCTATCAAAAACATCCTTTCATTTATGTTGCAAGGTGTCCTTGGTTCGATTTCAGTGCATGCTGGTTTATGCTGGACAGCATTGCATTCGTGGGTTTTCTTGTAGTTCTCCTGTTTCCTCCTACATTGTAATTGGATCAATTATTTCAAAATTTCCACTGTCTTGGGTTACTATGTCTTTTCTTTCCTTTCAGTCTTCAAAATTTCTTTCTGTTATTTTGTAAGATCTTTTAGTTTTTGTGCATATTTCGCTTCATTATTGCCACTGCGTTCATTTTTATCTTGTTGCTTTCCTCCTTTTCTTTCACGTCTATAATCGCTTGTTCAACCGAATTCGTTGTCTCCTTTTTTCTTCACTTTGAAATTATATCCTAAACTCAGGCATTTTTTCTTGTTCCTTTAGTATTACTTTTAATACTGTCAACACTTTATTCACTGTTCCTTTTTTCACTTCTTCCCCTCTTAAGTCTTTTTTTTTGTTGTTCTTTTCCAACCTTTGACATTTCTTCCTCTCAAACCATTCTTTCCATTCATTCAAACTCCTCAACACTTTCTCACAATCGCTAACAACTTTTATTATCATAATTTCTTCTTTGTTCTTCTTTGTTATTCATTCACTACTTTAGACTTTTCTCGTTCTTTTTTCTCAAACTAAATCCAATATAAGCTGTTTCTATGCTTTTCTTTACCAATTGTTTGTATGCATCTATTTACACAATTCGCCTCTTTCTTAACTATCTTTAGTTCTTTCGGTGCCATATTTTCCTCCAAATATCTCCTTAAGAAGGCTATTTGCTATCGGTTAGATGTATCCTTTCTTCTTCTGTCTTCCTAACAGCTTATCCTCCTTTTCAGACTAGGAGGTACTTCTGTATGGATGCCGTTGATTCTACCTGTGCGATTTCTTTACCTTAATTAAAAACTAAAGTTTGACGAAAACAAATCATTTTTATAAGCATACGGAACGGATAAGAAGAGAAGAGAAACTGATGAATTGGAATAGAGGACTGAATATCAATGAATTTGTGGACAAAAGTTTTATTTAAACGAGAAAAAAAGAAAATATAACACAGGTTTGGGGAGGTGTTTGTGGAGTGACGCACCTGTCCAATTAAAACTTTATTGTTTTTTAAAGTGAAAGTTTCATCATTAAAAGTTGAGATTTGTGTGCAATTAAAAGTTATTAGAAATGAAAGAAAGGATATTATTGGTTCTTAGAATTGATCTCTCGTTTTCTGAGATTTATAACCTGTAGCATTTAGATTGTATTTCATAATGTGAATGATAAAGGCAATAATACATTCTTGAAACGGTGATACTATTACCTATTAAAGGTTATTTATTTTGGTTAGATTTTATTTTGTACTTGAAACAAAGAAGTTCCAAAGCTAGAATGGACGATATTCATAGGGTAAAATATATCCCCTGCTCCCGCCAATAGGTAAGAAAAATATGTATTTATATACCAAAAGGAAAATACAGAAGTTGTACAAATTATCGACATTGGATCTCCAGTGTATGTAATTTATTTGAAATGTTATTAAGTGTTTAAACTACAAAATGAACAAATATATGTGGCTACAAAAAAATAATAGGCCTATACAGGATGAGGCAAAAGTCCAGCACCACTTTTTATTTTTGAAACTGCTTGATGAAAGATAACAAGACTTTGGATGCAGGTAGTTGGGCTTTGGCATCATGCTGGTCATCCAGACATGCGGTGAGCACAAAGGTGGGCATACGATAAATTGCTTTAGGCTAGAATTTTTCACCTAACTTTAACCAATAATGACATTTTGTGAAGTAATAATTGCAAATGGAATTCTGCAAGTGGATGTGTTCCCTGTTGTGTGCTACACATGATGCAAAACGGTTTTACTAGTCATGATGGACACGTAAGAACTCTTTCAGCGTCACAGAGTCACAAGCGTCCTGATTCGTTGTTTGAGGTGTCGGAAATCTGAGTTGTTTTATTGATAAACAAGTGCTTTGAGATGGCCGTACTGACAATAGTATAAGGACATTATCTCGGGCGAACGGTGTGGCCACTCCATTGTTCCTCGACGACCATCTAGCAGCCCAAGATCCGTGAATGCAACCATTCCTTGATACATACTGCCAAGTGAGGAGGCACACCATCTTGTAGGAAAAGAGCAGGGAGATCACTTTCTGGGTTAAGCAGTGATGCAAACATCTGTTCCTGCAGGATGTCAAGATATCTGTCCCAATTTAGGTTTCCATGGATGAAAAATAGCCCGATTATACGAACGTTTCATATCCCACGCCATACCATCACCTTCGTCACACCAGTTCTCCTCGAGGCGTCTATCCATAACGGGTTTGTGTCTGACCAATAACGGTGATTCTATTTTTGACCATACCATTCACATTAAGCAGAACCTGATCACTAAACAGCACACTAAGAAGAAACGTCTGATCCACGTTGCACTTTGTCACAGCTCATTCTTCAAATTCGATTTTGTTATCTGGGTGATCCTCCGTTCAGTATTGCTACAATTGGAATTTGTATGGATGAAAATTGATTGTGTGCATTACGTGTAGTATCGATCTTTGACTTACACCTGAAACTTCATCTAGACATCTGGTACTGCGTTTCAGGCTTTTCACCAAGATGATACAACTACCGTTGCTGTTGCCTTATCCATTGCAATACTCGAGCGTCCACTACTGTTATTTGTCGGGTACAGATCCAGAAGCTTGAAATTTTTGCAAAATACGCGATACTGTGGTATGTGCAATGTTGTCCCTCTCTGGATTCTGTGCGTTAAAGTCATCAACGATGTCTCTGGTTCTGCGTTCCCTATTGATGAGAACAATTTCAGTCTTCTTCATGGGTGAGAGCCAAGTTATACCACCTGAAAAGATAAATCAAAAACCATGATGTTATATGCAATGTTTAGTTCATAAAATTTTATTACTGATGTAATTTGAAAAATAACTTCAGATTCGTATTTTTGGTATAAATTTTCGCCTAAAATTATGTATCGCGTGCTCATATACTATTTTAAAAATTGAACCTGAACCTGAATGGTGGATTTTAAGATGACCGCAATAATACAAAATGACAACACCCGGTGCGCCTCTACCCCTATTACTTACATCCAAAGTTTCGTCATCTTTTCTGAATCCGCTTCAAAAATTCAAGGGTGATGCTGGATTTTTGTCTTATCCTCTATTATATATAATTATGAAAAAAAAACCCTTTTGCAGAGGTGAAGTTCTTCGCAAGTCCGGAAAACACTCCACCTCGGTAGTTTAAGACGTCGTATCTCCAATATAATTATATATTTTAAGTAATTGTTAAGTATTAAAATTTTAAAATTATATTAAGAATAAACATTTTTATCGTTAAGAATAAATTTTGAAAAAGTAATATTCTTTTCACGGATATTGAACTCTTCAAATTTTGTTCCATTTGGACAAGTTTTATCTGGCATTCCTTTTGTCCTTTCGTATATAAAAATAGACAACTATATTATTATTGTTATCCTTAGTTTGTTTTAAGTCGTAGGTCCAAAAGCTATTGTTCCTACAATTTAGATTTCACATGACCCAGTCCTTCTATGCTACAACCAAGAGTTGAATCATGACTTAAAACGGAGGATTATGCCCATTTGTTATTGCCAAATAGAAAATAAATTTTAAAAAATATATGAAAAAAATAGTTACTTTTCAGAGCTTCAAGAACTAATTCTGCAAGTTTTCTTTCATTATGACAAATTTTGTGAAGTATGACAGATCAGTTTAGCTTTCTTCTATTTTTAATTATAAGTCAAAGAGTTGTGGATAATGCAAGCTTGGCTCTAAACCTCCCAGTCCTTCTAGGGTAGACTCGAGAGCCGAAATCCTAAACCGAGACCCATTGATGTCAATCTAAATGTGGTACCCTAAGAAAATACGCCAAAATTGCACATCCCTTTCGTGCAGAAACGAGATTTTTGTTCCATAAACGTGCAGAAATTATTTGGTGAAATTCGAGAGAGGTGGGTGGGGGACTGTCCAAACTGGCCTGTTGTTTTGCAAGTTTTCCGAAAATATTATACGTAAGTTTTGTATTTAAAAATATAATGGTAATTTCGTTCTATATTCTTCATCACAGGAAAACATTTAAGAATGTAAAAATCACATATTGTACAGTTAGCGACAAAATTTATTTCCGCTTGATGAAATTAGTTTCCAAAATAATCTCAGAATGGAAGGGCACTTTAAGTAGAGTTATCAGTAAATTAGAAACAATGCAATTTTCTGTACGTTCAAACTACACCACCGTTATTCCGAAAATAAGTTTTACCAAACGGAAATATCTTTTGTCGCTCACTGCACAATGTTTCTGTAGCTTGAACGGATCAATTTCACGCCCACGAATTTTACTAGGAAAAATAAGTTCAGTTTATGATCAGTGTTACGGACAGGATTATAAGTGTAGCCCGTGTGTCTGTTGTAGTTATTTTGTTCTTGTATGGTGTTTAAATTAAGCAATTCTTCGTTATAAGATTCGCAATATTTGTAACAGAATTTCAATTTATTTCTGTCAGTAACTTTTGTTTCCCGGGTTCGAAACCACTGCTTTACATAATGAACTAAGAATAATTTTCCTCAACAAGGAAAATTATTTACTGCTTTCACACTATAAGATATGTTAAACCTTTGTCGTCCACTGAAGTTAAAAAGAAGAACTTTTTTTTTTTAATCAAACGTGACTTGTACTCCTATAAAGATGAAGGATGAAAACAAGTGAATGATATTGTAACAAAGCGATTAAATGAAGGTGGTGTGAAGAGACGTCGGGAAAGCAAACGAACGGCATTAGCATAGGCTCTGATTGAGCCAGTAACACGTCACGCCTTGCTAAAAGTTCAAGCACCTTACTACTTGATCATCAAACGATTTTAGACTTTCAAAATATGCGTTCTACGAGTATTTAAAGTTTTATAAAACGACTTTGTTCGTCTGTCTGTTGACAATGCTAAGTAATCAGAGTAACAATGGTAAGAGAATGTGAAAAATGATTTTTTTTTTGTATGCACTTCTTGACTCAAGAATACGAGGTGTGTTAAAAAAGAAACTGAACGTTTGAAATAACGTGCTAACCAACAAGCCATCAAAGTTGGTTTTCCCACCACTCAGGCGTCTTCTTGAACATAGCGTTCCTCAACCGCGCTGAAATGTCCTAGTACAACTGTTTGTTTACCATCGGATACAAATTTATGATGAACAGTACCTTTCTAATAATAAAACAAAAATCACCTTGTTGTTTGACCGAGTTATGCGTGCTTTTTAGACAAGGAAAATCTGAATGAATTGGAAGGCAATTAAGATGTTTCTGTAAGTGTTTCACCAAATTTGTAGCAAAATTTTACACGCATATGTACTTCTTCGAGCTCTACCATTGCCACTGTATCATTAATCCGACGAACAGCTTGCATGTCTTCGATTCAGCGGTTGTAGCGCGATCATAGCAAAACAAAGTAAATGGAAGTTTGTTGTCTAAACCTGTCTTTAGGTACGCTTCGTAGCCGTAACGCGCTCACTCTGCCGGTTGGAGCGCTATTTCAAAAATTCCATTTCTTTTGGAACACAGCTCGTAAGTTTAATCTTTACTTTTGCAACTTTATACAAAGTGGAAGTGGTGGAAATCGATGCTTTTTTTGGTTTCAATATGATCTCCATAGTGAAAGAGCGCTAATATATAGTGAGAAGCAATTTTGGTATGGGTTCAGAACCGGAAGAGTCGGTTTCATATCCCACATTATTCCTTTATTGCAAGCGTAAGTAGTAGAAATCTGCTTGCTATTTTAATATTGATTTCCATAGATGAAAACCGATGACACAGCGATAAATTATTTTTATGCAGACTCAGGGTCCCAAGAATAAGTTTCATCTCGATCTATTCAAACGGGAAATGATGAATATCTACTATTCTTGGTTTCAACACTGACAGTCACGGTTAAAACAAACGGTAACAAATTGTCAATGAACGTAAATTTTAAATATTATTTTCCTATTTTCAACTTTACTTTTATTAAAACTATCAGAAGTTAATATTAAAAACAAACTACCTTTTGAATTGGCGTTGTATTTCAAAATTAAGAAATACTGCTGACAGAATAATTTCCAAAGAGGATTTCATTATGTTTATGTTTTGCTTTTGTTTACATATGTAAAGTAATGATACAGACACGAGTCTGCACGTGTCGTCATTGTAACAACAAACATTGAGAAAATCTTAATTGTAAAATTCTTGTAAAATTTTGTTAACACGAACACATTTTAGGAGTCTGTCAAAACTATTGAAATCGCAGACGTAGACTATTTGGAAATTTAATACATTGAGAGACAATGGAGAAACAAATGGTTTCAGCAAAGAGATGAAACAACACGAAAATGAAAAAAGAGATGAGAACGCAACATCGTGGTCTGGAAGACGAAATAAAAAGGTTATGTTGAAAAGAATCAGGATCAGAAATCGGAGTCGGAGATCAGAAGTGGAACATCAGTTGTAGAGATCAGTTGTTCGGAGTCCATAAGCAGTTCCAAGAAGTTCACAGACAGTGGAAGTTCTTCCGCTGTTAGATCAGCAAAGTCACGGAATCCAGAGTCGAACTAGCATCCAAGATGGAACACAATCCAATATCATCAGTTCTCATATAATGGTCAGTAGGTATGAGGTGTTTCATCTCTGTTGCTCTCAATTAAGGAAATTGCCAAAAAAGTCTATTAGTGTGATCGGATAGTTATTTACAGACTAATTCACGCATACACTACATTACACATCATAAATCAAAACTTGAAAATACATTATTTTAATAGTATGTGGTCATGTTCTCATTTAACTAATAACCTCTCGCAATAGCGTATCAAATTCTGTCATTCCCGTCTATTTCAGATAGTAGACGGAAGCAACTTAATTGTATTATAACGCAACTACGTCCCAAGTTTAGGCACGACACAGTACTTAAGTTGTCAATATAAGTAGGCTATTTTTAATATACCAGGTCCATTCAACAAATAACCACAAAAGTTGTATAAAAACTACAAAACGTCGACGTCCGATGCCTTGCTATTTTTGTGGTCTCTTAAAACTATTATCAGATGGGCCTGGCACGCCAGCCTTGCAAACATATGCTACGAATCAGTGAAACAAGATGGCGGCGCCGTTGCAGGTTTGTACCAACTTTGAGCAGCGGAGCGTCATTAGATTTCTGTTAGCTGAAGTGTTAAAACCAATTGAAATTCACCTTCAGATGGCAGTACAATATGGTGAAAGTTGTTTCAGTCGAATACAACTGTACGAGTGACAGATACAGTAAATTGAAACGGGGTTTAGCAAGTATTGAAGATTCGCCACGCCCAGAACGCTCTGTCTGTATTGTCATAGAGAACAACATTGCGAGAGTGGATGAGTTGAGACAGGAGAATTGACGTATTACGGTGAATGATATTGAAGCAAAGATGAACATTTGTGACGCATCAGCCCACCATATTATTCATAACGTACTAATGTTTCCCGATTGGTTTCAACCATTCAGCTAACAGAAATATAATGGCACTCCGTTGCTCCACGTTGGTACAAACCTGTGAGGGTGTCGCCATCTTATTTCACTGATTTTCAACATCTTGGTGGCGAGACAGGCGTGCCAGACCCATCCGGAAACAGTTCTAGGACACCACAAAAAGTAACTAAGAAGCACAAACTTCGTCATAGTTTTGTAGTTTTTATACAGCTTTTCTGGTTATTTATTGAACGGATTGTGTAGATTCAGCATCTCAGTAACATGTTTCGTTTCTGATCTTGTCCCTTAATAGCAACCGGAAATTATAGGATTAATACTTCCGGTCCAGATTGAATTCACATATTCTGGTCATTTAATCTGAAAATGTGAAACGAAACTCATTTGTTTCTCATCCATATTTGGTCCGTATATTTCGTAAAACAAACAAAATAAAGCTGTTGTGTGTAAGAGTGAAGACTAGCTTCTGAGTTGAGGTTATGTGAGTTCCCCGTTTTCTCTTCCCACTTCAAGTTCCTGGCAATAATTCTTCGTTACCCTTACTGTTCCGATGACCTCTCGGCATTTCCGGATTGATTTCTCTTCCCTTCCTTTTTCCTGTCTCAGTTTGTACTCTTCTTTTTAGAGAGAACATTTCGTTTCTCGCGCTGCCGGGAATTCAACATGGAAAGCACGTATCTGCAGACCTTGGCTCTTGAACTTCCCCTTTTACTTGTGTCTTTTCGGGCGCACTAACGATGTTCGTTCCATCCACGACCGATGTACTCTTACTACCACTCCACTAACAAAATGTTGCTGCGTCAACATCTCACAACTTCCTAAAATCAATCCTCTTCACGACGCCTAATCTCGTTCTTGGACACTAAATTACCTACAGTATTGAGAGATCACTTTCAGTAAAAGTCACACGTTTTATGGTTTAAATAAATAATAAAAAAATGTTCAATAAACTTTGAGTGCTCGTTAATCCAAAGCACTTTTATTAAGTATTAAAGAAAATCAACAAAAAATCGTGCATTTCGTTGCATTTCGTACTCTCCTAATATATCGAAAAGCAGTTTAACCCTTAAGTACTGTAGTGAAAAGAAGTAAACTTTGGTATGGTCTCACAGACTCTACTTATTTCTTTAGTGAATATTGATATTGTTGTAAATATTTTTTTTATTTTCTGATTTCGCGGCTAAGTCAGTGTTTTTCCGTTCCTATCTCCCATTAGAAAGTTATCAATATATATGAATTTGTTGAACAATTAAATGTAAAAAGTGCTGAAAAGTTACCAGTGTCATACAGAGGCACAATAATATTTTCACGAAGAGGTGAGGCGATTTTGAGTTTAACGTCTCTTTCAGCAGCGTGGCTATATGAGACGTGGACTTACTGATTAACGTGTAATCCGAACCACATGAATCGAACTCGGGTTTCTCACGCCAAAGGCGCGTACGCTATCCGTTTAGCCACGAAGGAGCTTTTTTTTTTTCACGAAGAATATGAATATATTTTGCTATGTTTGTCTCCAGAAATGATAATGATATGAAATCTTTCAGTTTAATGTCCCACAATTATGCTTTTGAGGCTAAAGGAAGCAATGATGAAGGGAAGTGAATGATGATGGAGTAATTGGTTGAATGAGAAAGTAGGAGCAAACTGGAGTAACCCGAGAAAACCCATGGATAAATTGTCGTCCACCACAAGATTAATTGTCCTGGGATCGAACCAAGGACCCCATGCACAACAAGTAAACGCTCTACTACTGAGCTACCGTGCCCACTTTTTGTCTTCAGATATGCAATGTAAAACTGCACTGGAAAGAACTGTAACGTCCTTTTTCCACAGCATCACTGTCATTCATTTCCTCTAGACAAGATTCGGCATTACCATTTTCTTCCAATTGATCTTCACTTTATGTCGCTTTCAATATCTTCCTTTGTTTCCTCTTGCAGCTCTCTTTAAGATCCTGAGTATTCACATTCATATTTGTTCCTTGTTTTGGAGTTTTGAAATACACTTAGTACACACTCCAACATATATTTGTACAGTGTCATGCATTTTATGGAAATAAGTAATTTCATTCCAGTTTGAAACTGAGCTAGCAGCAGAAGCTAACGCCTTCTCAGGAATCAATAGGAGTTTGAATCGTTTTGAGAGTTCTATGTGTAAAACTCTCTCTCTCTATCTATCTATCTCTATTATCTATCTATCTATCTATCTATCTATCTATCTATCTATCTATCTATCTATTTATATATATATATATATATATATATATATATATATATATATATATATATATATATATATTTAAATCTGCAATTTAGGACGTCCATTTAAAATACTAACATTTATACTCTTGTAGGGTAACTCAAACTCCCAGCAAGTTGTATTGCGAAACGCCACAGTACTTGTTTTTGTTCAAATTTATACATGGATATCCCACACCAAACTACGATCGTTAACAAGAAACCAGCATCATCTGTCGATCATCTTTAAAGAGTAACATATGACGGCTGGTTATGGAGATCCCAGCAGAGTAGTTACAGTTTAAAAGGAGACCTCGGATAACACGATTTTGATCTAACACATTTTTTAGTTACTACAGAGGCTTACAAATTTGTGATAATTTGTCAATTCATTTTTTAAAAAGGATTTGGTTAACTGTCTGTCCGTCCGTGAGACAACAATTCTTAAGAACTGCTTGATGGATGACCATCAATTTTGACAAGGATGTAGACAGTAAGAGTTAGGAATCGAATTTAGTAATGGAAGAGATCTATTCATCTAAAGTAGTAGAAATAAACATTACCGGTTTTAATTTTGACCACTATAGAGCAAAAATACGAGGGGCATACTGAAAGTCGTGAGCAACATATTTTCACAACCGTAATCTTTAGTTGTAAGTGAAACCAAGCATATCATCTCAATCTATACACTCGTATTTCTTTTTTTCCAACCGTAGACGCTGTTTGTTTCTAGCACGTGACCACGGGCAGGATTTCCAAAATGGCGGGCAGCGATGTTTCATTTCGACAGCATGCTGTGAATTCCTTGGTAAAGAAGACCAATCTGCTTCTGAAATTCACCGCAAACTGCAGTGTGCCTATGGAGATGTGTGCATGAGTGCCAGTAGTGTTATGAGGTGGGTGAAACATTTTAAGAATGCAAACACCAGTAGTGTAGCGTGGTATTCCGATATGGAGATGCCAAAGTTAGTCACTTGTGTGATACAATACTACTGCAATCAGCAATACATAGCTATTCGGAGGGGGAAATTTAGGGTTATAAAAACATTAGGGAGTCCAGCCCCCTTAATTGCGAGCCTAGCGGTACATACAGTAATAAATGCGTGGTCTACATTAAAAGCCAATAAGCAATTATCTCAGCTTCTTCTTGCCACTAACGTTGTGACAAGAAAACTCGGCATTACTGTTGTATGAACGTTGTTTCCAGTATAGTTCCCTTTATTTCTTTCTCATGGGCAGCTTCTTTCTTCGCATACCATACTTCAATCTCGTTCTTAAAAAAAGTCGCCCCTAGAAATTTGTCATCTTGCGTCTAGATCTCAGACGCCCGTTCGTGAATATGGGCCTGAGTGTATATATCATTTGAAGATGCAAATAGGAAACACTTAAAACAACTCTGGGGGCCTGTTTCTGTGTGTCTATTTCGTTGTCAGACATCCAGATCCTGAAGGGACCAAGCAATCTTTACAAGGGGCGAGGAGTGCTGTCTCTCTTCACCTACAAAATCGGTGACCGTGATTCTACAGAATGCTTTATAGTTTTATTTGTGGGTATGTGAGCACCCTCAAAGAGTTTCTGCTACGTCACTGGACATACTATGTATTTATGATAAAGATTAATACTTTGCGTTTAATTACGATGCATTTAATTACGATTAAAGCATAACTATTTTTATACTATCATTTACATAAGTGACATGCTTAAAAAAGGCGTTGAACTAACCATTTCTGTATTGTTTCATTTCCTTGAAGTTAGCCTTCTTACGTTCTGCACAAAAACAATAACTTACCAGGGAACTGTACGAATGGGGCACTCGAGTTGCCGGACGAGGTGCATCACATGTAAAAGAGGATATAAAAAGATGCCCATATGCAAAATTGTAGCGGCTGAGGGCAACATGGACAAGCGTGAGAGGCGGGAGAAGTGGGGCCTACAGTGGGACTTAATAACACAGAAATATGCAGAATCACACGTTTCGCTCCCGAGTAGTAAAAGAAATGCATGTCAAATGTATAGGAAGTGGAACATGAGAAGAGGTGCTATATTGTGGGGGATATGGACATCAAGGGCGCCATCTTGAAAGTAGCCATCTTGAATTTGAATTCAAAATGTTAAATGAAAAGTGGGGCATGTGGTATATCAATTAAGACTGAAATTTTACCAGAAATGCATTGGTGTGAATAATTTTATAGTTTCTTTATTGTGAGTTGAGAAATACGAACATGCAACAACGTCTGGAGGGGATATATGGACATAGGCAACATAACCAATGTTTCATTTGAGTCCTGTTAAGGTATAAGTCAATTGTCCAGCAAAGAATACACGACAAAAAAATATACTGTACGCATATGACAGTGATCGTGTGGAAAACCATTCGCAGAATGTAGTCACTGGATACACCTCTATAAGAAGAGTACAAAAAGTGTGTTCACATGCAATTCACTGGGAATGTTGCAGGGGATAAAGATTGCTGTCTGTGTGTGAACAATATACGTACTTGCCTAAAACACGTTTCATTACACCGTGAGTCGTTTGAAATACAATAACATGAATCATAATATAGGCAATTACAAGTAAATATAGACGCAAAAAAGATACCGTACCAGTCTATGAAACACAGTTGATGTGGAGGGTATCGATAAGAATGTGCTGGAAGCAAAAGACATTTTCGCAGTGTGCACACCTGACAAAGCTGGGATTAGTACACTGATCTTCCTGACAATCTGCTGCTATGTCAGAATCAAAACAAAAGGTAATTTGAGTTTGGAATTTTCTAGGAAGTTCTTCAAGATATCCAGCTACGTAGAAGGCATGCTTAATGAAATTAATGAACCAGGAAGCACGAAATTGAAAATGAGTGAAAGCTTGGAGACGGATGAAGTTGTCTCGATGACAGATATGAAACCCATCAATGTTCAATGCGGCGTCAGTGATAAATCGCACATACTGCTTGTAAGTGCGAAAGAATCCAACGTCTAGAAGTTGAATAAGTCCAGTGCATTTTGGGGGTATGAGTTGTTTGTGAAGGACAGCATTATCTGGAACAGTAGAATGTATCAATTGCGCATCTTTGTTACAAGACCACGAATCAACTAGCAGCAAAAGGCGATTTTCCGTCACAGTTGGCCAAAATACGTTTTGGAGAAATAACTTCAGATCATTCTTGCTCATATTTGCAGTTTATTGAGCAAATGTCTTGATATTCGAAGGAGTGTCTCGCATATTCGCGGGGATTTACCTGTAGTTTCAGCAGATATTAGAAATAATGGTGATAACAGTTTACCATCCATCGCTATAATCGGCATTATCATATAAGAGTGCGTAACTGCTGTCGGTGATCCAATGCTAGAATACACCCGTTTGACGCCTTTAGTTGCCAGTGTTCTGCCTGAATGCAGTTCCTTATCAAATCGACTTTGATCTGTGTTAACCACTTGGCCTAAATTGAGGTTTTCTTCCACGATAATAGCCTTTATTTCCTCGACAAACACGTCTGCAGTTCTCTGTAATTCTTGCTCACTTTTGGCAGATTTGGACACGGAGTGCGTAATTTTGGGTGACAATATTGTTATGCTTTTTAAATGTTGCTACCCAGGAAGAACGATGCCTTGAAGTTAAGAGTGTCAGATGGATCAATGCCTTTCTTTACATTCATCGCCCACATTCGAATTGTCCGATCGTGAATCATTCCATTCATGGCCTGCGTTCGTTTAAAACGTAATAGCACCTCGTCGTTTATTTTGCTGATGGACGCTTTGTTGAGGTTGCGTTCAAAAGTACGAAGGGGCTTCAGACTCCCCTGTAGAAATTTGTACCGTGAAAATACAGACGATGATTTTCTTCTTTTACCGGATGTTTTTTCTGTCTCAATCCAGTAATTATAGGCTTTCTCTAACTGTTCCTTCGTACATTTCGTAGGTTGTTTTGGTGAAGAAGGGGCGTATGACGAACTACTACTCTGCTCACAACTGCTATCTTTTGGAGAATGAGTTGACGCATTCGCTACACAAGATTCTTCGCAATGGTCACTTTCACTACTCTCACTGTCAATCTCATTCTCATATGCTAGACACTCGTCTATAACTAACGTTTGATATTCTTCGAGCACCGTATCGTTATTTACTAATAAGCGTCTGATGCGTTCAAAAGCATTACGATCTTCTCGACGGGGATTATCATCGGACGTCCCAAACTCACGAACTAATAACGCTACCACTACTTGGGGATTCATGTTCACGAATAGGACCCAAATACCTTCTACACTTCAAGCACTACAACACAAAACGTCAATTTATAACACTTATTTACCAGGCAGTGAACGACCTAGGTCCCATTAAACTTCGCACTAGTCACTCTCTTGTCGCTATATTTTCGTCTACTTGCTGCTAACGGACGTCAGTTATTCATATCGCTCGCGCAGTCTCTCTCTGTTAGCACAGAATTTGTCGATGGCTCTGTATTACCTGGTCTGACCTCTATCGTTTGTAACTTCTTTTCTTACGCACAACTAGTTTGCATCTTGCCACAGAGTTTATAATGATCTACATTGAAATTGCAATTGAAATGTAATGCAACAAAAAGCCACATTTACAATATTTTATATTACAATATCTTATAATATTAACCAATTAAGTCTATAAGTCACAGCATTATATCAGTCACTTTCTTGACATTCTTTGTGTTGTCCAGTTTGAAACCCCTACGTGCCAAAATTCCATCATTGTAGGCTTGTAATGCAACAAACAATACATACAAATCAAAAACTGTCGTCAGCCTCAACCTAATTACCTTTGGATTTTTTATTCTTAAGGTTTATTTCATTGGTATGTGACATTTGTTTACCCATCTCTGTGCTCTTTCTTACCTGCTCGTTTTTTTCTAATTCACAAGACACCTACAATAGCAGTTTTCACACCAAGATGGCGCCCATGATGTCCATATCCTCCACAATATAGCACCTCTTCTCATGTTCTACTTCCTATACATTTGACATGCATCTCTTTCACCATTCGAGAGCAAAACGTGTGATTCTGCATATTTCTGTGTTATTAAGTCCCACTGTAGGCCCCACTTCTTCCGCCTCTCACGCTCGTCCATGTTGCCCTCAGCCGCTACAATTTTGCATATGGATATCTTTTTATATCCTCTTTCACATGTGATGCACCTCGTCCGTCAACTCGAGTGCCCCATTCGTACAGTTCCCTGGTTAGTTTAAAATAGATAGAGTTGGCAATACTTGCAAATATGCCAGCTTATATCTAAAGCAAATGTAGGGTTGAAAGGGATGACGAGGAGTAAGAAACAAGTAGTTGGGCATGCGCATTCGACAGAAAGCAGACAAAATCCCCGATGCTTGCAGTAGGCCTGGAAGCCGAAGGAACATAGCACACGACAAGTGGGAAGACAGAAAATAAGCATCTGAGTGACGCGCTTGCGTATGTTCCGCTTGTGAAAATAAGACGGTCATACCGGCGCTCTCTTACGCTACGCCGCTGGGAAACACGAGTATCAAAGATGAGTCTCGCAGCGGGCACCCTCGAACTGCCTCCACAGAACACAAAAAGGAAACGATTGATGAACTGATTAGAATAGATAGGCGTATTATTATGAATGAAATCGCTATAAAACTTGGTGTTGAACATAGTGCGGTGCAAGAAATGATTAACAGCTTAGGTTATCGGAAGGTTTGTGCTCGTTGGTAGTGCGTTTATTAACCGAGGACTACAAATGTTAGGGACTAACCATTGACCAAACACTTCTTCAAATATTTCGACATGAAGGTGATGACTTTTTGTCCAGTATTGTGAAAACTGGTGAAAACTTGTTCCATCATTCCATCATTATGAATCTGATACAAAACGACGGAGTATGGAATGGCACCACTTGAATTTGCCACCGAAGAAGAAAGCGAAGACAGTGTAATCACTAGGGAAAGTTATGGAAAGGCTTTTCTGGGATGCGCAGGATTGCATTTTGATTGACTTTCTTGAGCTTGGGCAAACCATAAATTCTTCCCGCTACATCCAGGCACATTTGGAGCTATGTTGTGCCTCGCATGATAAATGTCCTGGAAAGAAAATCATCCTTCAACAGGATAATGCGCGTTTGCATACTGCAGGTGTCATAATGGAGCAGATCAGGAGATTCTGGTGGAAAACACTTCCACATCCTCGCTACAGCCCCAACATTGCACCCTCCGACTATCATCTCTTCGGTTTTGTGAAGGAACAGATGCTAGGTCATCGTTACGAGACACTGGAGGATATTCGGCAAGCAGTGCGTCATTGTCTAGGGCAGCTGGAACAGAATTCTATTGCAAGGATATTTTCAAACTTGCAGAACGATGGGGAAAATGTGTGCAAAACAAAGGAGATTATGTGAAAAGTGAAAGAAAAGTCTGTAGATTGAGATGATATGTTTGGTTTCACTTTCAAATAAAGATTTCGGTTGTAGAGAAATGTTGCTTACACTTTCAGTATGCCCCCCATAGTAAGATATATCAAGAAGTGGTTTTGATTAAGCGTTTCAAGAGTGCGTTTTGTTTGCACCCCTAACTCTCTAGTTGGACCAGAAGTGATCTTAATTCACTACAACTTTTGGTCTCAATATTGATCTTCATAGAACAAAACTAATAAGATATAGCGAGAGGGTTTTTTGTGGAATTGATATAGCGTTTTAAGAATATGTTTCATCTTCTCTCTTAACCCTATATTCAAAGCGAAAGTGACGACAGAAATTAACAATTTCCAAAGATGAACATACAGGATTTTATTCCATAAAATTAGTTTATTCAGTTCATTCACGTATTACAGCTATCTATAAAACTCTTTCGTGACTGGAAGACATTTTCACCGTTTCTTTTTTTCCGACAAGATACGGTAAAAGACACACTGTATTTAACTTACAGATTTTCGTACTTTTCAGATTACTGAGAAAAAAGTTACAAGACAACGGGACGATTTTTATTCTCTTGTTCTCCCATAACTCGTCTTTTTTATCTCTATCTTTCTGGAAGTTCTTCACAGTGAACACTACTCTCCTCGAGAGCAGTTTGTCTCCGTTGATACATAATGTATCAACAGTTGTCAGATTAAAATACCCATTTAATTCTTTTTCTTGAACTCGAGCCAAAATAGGAGTGGTACTTGATATACGGGGACACTAGTCGAAAAGATTTCTCCTGGCCAAGGCATCAAATTCTAACGAATAATACATGCTCACCTTTGCGGTCTTATGTATGTTAACTTACTAGAATATTGCATGGTGTCTATTTTATTTATATTATTAATATAAATACGATGAGTTTTATTTTAAGTAAGAACTGTTTTGAAATAATAGTGATAAAAATCAAGTATATATTTCGTAACAATTTTATTGTTACATGAAACCCTGTATCTTAGTCTACTTTTCTACATAGTTTCCACCAATACTAAGGCACTTACCGTATCGAACAACAAGCCTTTGAATACCGTCATTATAGAAGGCTGCCACTGTGAGACGAGGGGAAGATCGAATATTCTCATAATAAATATCTAAACAATACACGGCCATTTTGACCTCATCATCGTCGTCGTGGTGCTGACCACTCATATGCTTGTTTTATGCGTGAAGAAACGTAGCAGATAACAAAGAAATCATAAAGTGCCTGCTCTCTTTCACTTCTTCGTCAACTTTCTGCACCAAGTCTTCAGTGATCATAGAAGGTAGCCAACGTCGTTCCTCATCATGAAACTTCGTGTGGTCATCTTGAAAAGCTTTAATCTACTTCCGTACCATGCCATTGCAGTGAATTTCAGCCACTTTCAGGCCTTTAGGACTAAGACAACAAATCACAGTCCGTATTTCACAGTCGGTAGGATTCCCAATCGGTGAAGGTATTTTAACTACTCACAAACAACAGAAAATATAGTCGAATGTTTCCGTAATGGCATCTGTGGCTTCCAAAGACACGCAGCTAAACAGCGCACATGCGCGGAATGTCAAGTGTAGCGCTACAATGACCAAATTTCAAAACGGTACTTTAACAAACACACTTCACATGTACATTTTTTCAACTCTCAAGCAACAATACAACTGAGGAAGGTTGATCGGTTGATTCATGTGAAATGTAACGTATATTTGCAGTACCGAAACCTTATCGTGGATCCACAGCTTAACCTTGATTCTGAAACACATGAGCGGCCACTAAGAATCGAACTCGAAGCTAAGAAGTTCTTACGATTATGAGAATGAAAATTAGGATTCGTTCCTCTTTTGACTATAGTGAAGGTAGATAATGCTATAGTGGGGATAAGATGAGAAGTAGTAAAGCTTCAGGACTGGACAATATCCCTATCAAAACAGGGAAAGTTAAGTTAAAGGAGTGTGGTGGTTTACTGGATTTTTAAATAATAAAATTTTGGAAGCGGAAAATACGTGAAAAAATGAAAAATAACCTACGTTGTGCTAACACTCAAAAACAAAGGAGGTGTGCAAGAATGTGGCGATTACATGGGGAATAAATCCTATGAGCAATGCAATGAAGTTCTAGGGGAGAGTGATATGCCTATACGCAAGATTGAGGGAAGACGACGAAATAGGAAAAAAATGGTTTCATACCAAGGCAGTCGGCAACAGCTGTAATATTCGCACTTAAGGTACTAATGGAGAAATACGGAAAATACCAGAAGAACCTTCATATGGTTTTCATCGACCTATACGATGCACATGATAGAGCACCACGGGACCTTACTTGGTAGGCACTGAGAAAAACCTGTGTCCCGAACGTATGCAACTGCACAATTGAAGATATGTATGATGGGTGTAAGACAAAAATGAGAGGCACATGTGGAATAACAGAAGGATTCACAGTTAGAGCGAGGGTTCATCAGGAATCGAATCTTAGTCAACCTATTTGCAGTTTGATAGACGACCTCACAAAGGATATTCAAGAGTTAGCACCTTGGAATATGCAATTTGAGGAAGACATCGTATTGGTGAGAGAGACCAAGGCAACACTGCAAGAAATATTGAATACTGGTACTTGGAGAGAACTGAAGAGGAAAGGGCTTGGAATTTGTCAAAACAAGACGTTTGCATATCCCGTTCAAAAGAAATGTAATAGCATATACATATATATATGACTGGGTGGAGAAGAAGTGGTAATGAAGAAATTCAAGTACTATCAATACTACAGGAGAATGCAGGAATAGAGGAATATGTAAACAGAAGATTAGCAGCGACTGGATGAAATGATGTGAAGCGGCAGAAATTTTGTATGACTATAGTATACCAATACGCTATAAAAGAAAGATTTATAAAACAGTAGTGAGACCTATAATGTTGGACGACCAAGAAGACAGAGGAACAGAAATTGCATGTTGTTTACATGAGTGATGCTGCGGTGAAAGTGTGAACTGACGCAGTAAAATATAATTAAGAATGAAATGATCCGACGAACAGTAAAGATGAAACTAGTTGTAGAAAAACTGCAAGAAAATAGCCTTTCTTAGAATATATGAGCATGTGAAAAGATAATCATGGGTATACGTAGCTTACCGAGTAGATACTATACAACAGAATGGTAAATGAACGAGAGGTAGACCCAATAAGAAGTGCAAAGATTGTGTAATGAACGATATGGTACACCACGGTATGACAGTGGATACGACGCTAGATGAACATGGAGGACAGAAATTCGAAATGCCGACCCCAGCTATGAAGCTATACGCATAAACAGTCACCCACCGTCATTTTAACGCCAGCAAAATTCATTTCAATGTATTTTTAATAATTATATCCACACATAGCTCTCTGCAATTCTGTCGGCAACGAACAGTAACGAACAGTCACTTTTATCACTTTGTAGGTGAAAATTTTATGTTTGCGAGTTGGTGAGTAGGTGCAAAGAAGAAACGAAATTAATGTTGCTGGCAGTTGCCATACACAAAACGATAAAGTTGGATTTTTATAGATATTCGACCTTCATATGAATGAAAATTTATTTCTTACTTAAAAAATATATTATTTTCGTTAATTTAACCGAACTAACTTATCATGAAATAAGAGTTGATAGGCAATTTTAGCAAGTAGATATATATTATCTACATACATTACGTGAGGAAAATATTTCTATTAAACATAATCTTAGATAGTAAAATAATCATTTGGAAGGGGTTATTTGATATACTAAAAATTCCGTTTTCCAAGTTTGTAAGCAATGAAGTAGTATATAACTATTTGTTAGATTTTTTAAGAAAAATGTTTGTAACAGTGGATCATTCATTGAGTTTACAATATTTAAAATAATAGCTCATTGCTATTACAGTTAACATGTGTAACTACAAAGCATGTGGTTCCCAGTTCGAATGTCGATTAGGGCTCATCTATGGTCTCAATTTAACACTGAGAGACAGTTCCAGGATTACGTAGATTAAATGACTTTTAACTCCATTATTGAAAGCAGATGTATAGTATTGATATATTATAACGGTAGGGCCCAACTCATAGGAAGTTAGTTAAGGAAATTTTTAACTTCCTATTAAGTTAGTTAAGGAAATTAAATGAACTTCGTGTAAAAGCAATTCTAAGAACTTTTCTCTTTGCAAGCATATACATATATGTTTGTAAGTGTGTGTATGTGCTAGTTACGATAATAATCAACCGAATTCCTTATATGGCGAAAAATAAATAAAATATTTTCGCAGTGCATTCCAGTGAACAACCTCACCGTCATTTTTACATATTCCATCAGTTGGTTGCGTTGCGAGTGAAAACTGGGGTTTTCCTTTTAAGAAAAGCGCAAGGATACTGGCAGCAAAAGCTAGTCAGTCGAACTTTAGCTTCAGAATGAACAACGGAGTATTACGTTTGTGTTGTTCATAATATAGTTAATTTTTAATGTTGGGGAAACGAACTGATAAAGTAATAGGCTGAGTGCAAAATGCATTAGGTCACGATAAAAGTCGCAAATATATACGGTATATTTGTAGTGAAAACGGTACAAAAAGGATAAAATTTAAAAGATGTAATGGTGCAGAGCTGTACGCCTATAAAGTTGTATTTTCCTGGAGAAGGAACAGCAGATGGATATGGACCATTATAACAGAGATAAGTAATTCAAGTGAAAATTTTGTAACTTCATAAATAAACTGTGAATCCTTCGTGTCAACCGCGTTTAGGACTGGGCCTTATACATGTATATTCAAAGTGATCGATGAAATGGGCATGTATTGAAATTTGGTGAAGTTGATATATATAAAACCAAGTATTGACATATATATTTTCTTTGAATTCTTACGTGTTTGCCTGTTAGCGGTTTCCAAATGCATGAAAACAACTTTAATTAAGTGATTTTTGTGATAAGCATGTAACCAAAAAATTATGTTTGAGCACAAGGTTCAAACTGTAGCGAAAAACTCCTATTACAACTTAGTACCTTACCGTTGCATGAAGAAAGACGGAAACGTAAATCTTCTCGTACTCTAGATCTAACAAGCTGGGAAGTGGTAATTGTAGTACGTAAACTTTGTGGGAGTCTCTGGGTTTATTTTTGTGCGGGTCCGACATGTAATAAAGAAAAGGCATTGTTGCAAGCACACACGGGCAGGGTAGAGCTGGGGATGCTTACAGAGTGAACCAAAGTGCAAGGTACATTTGTGTCCTTATAAAGGCTAGTGAGATATTACCCAATACAAGGATACGGTCAGGGACGTGCACAGGAATTTATTTCGGGAGGAGTCTAAAGCGTTTTGGGGGGTTAAAATACAATTTGAGGCTAAATTATATGAACATTTCTAAAATTGCCCCTAAAGGTAGACTACATTTACAAGAAATGAAATGAAATGAAATATTTAAGTTTAACGTCCCACGGTTATGCCGGTTAGGCTAAAGGACACGGTGATAATGAGAGAAATGGTGGAATGAAGAAAGTGGGAGGAAACGGGAGAACCCCGAGAAAACCCACGAGCACGGTGTTTGTCCACCACAAAGTCCACACGGCGCGAGCTGGGATCGAACCACGGACCCCAAGCACCGGAGGTGAACGCTCTACCACTGAGCCACCGCGCCCACCCACATTTACAAGAAAGTCGGGATTTCAGGGGGGTCCGGACACCCAGGACCCACCCCCTGCGTACGCCCCTGGAAATGGTATATTAAGACCTATATTATCTTTTCTAACAAACAAATGAAAATTTGGAACGTAGTATCGAAACATTTTACAATTTCATATCCAGCAGCCTTTGTAGCTAAGGTTGCTCTAATTCAGCCCTGCCCACGGCGAGCAGATAGTGGAAATTCTCCTCGTGAACGCTCACGAGCATTCTACGGGCAAATACCATTGTTCGTGCTTCGTGGATCTTCGGGTTTCGTCCTTAGAGGAGCGGAAGTGTTTTCAACCTTGGCGGTAATCACTAGCTTACCAAAAAAAAAAAGTATGTATGGTAACTGATTGCCATTTAGTGTAAAGTGTTTTTTTACAATGTGGTAACCGTTAACTATAGACAATACAAACTTGTAACAGCAATCAAATGATAAACTATGTACGTTCATTTTCTTCTTTTTTCTTTCCTTTTGTTAAAGAAGGATGTGGGTTTGTTATATCCGAGTGTGGGTTTGTTATATTATGTTGTTTCTCTTTTTAGGAAAAGAGATAATCTGTTGATACGAAAAAAAAACTGTACCACTTGTTTGTAATTATCTAAGTATTATCTCCAGAAAATTAGCTTATGCATGTATGTGTGTACGAATAGGCTTAGCAAGGGGTTGGTTGTGGAGATTAGAAGCCTCTATTACACTATCAATAGGAAGAATAGTATTTCTTACTCCACTTTTAAAGTTACTTTGATCGCAAAGAATCAAACAAAATATTAAGAGAGCCAAAGAGATTTTCCATTTTTAAGAGTGACCGTTAGTGACTGCAATTAGTTTTTTTTTTTTTTTTAACAAGGAGTGTCTTTTTAATAAGGAAAAATGTATTGTCCCTGGCTGGTTGCTTGCCGGTGGCTTGTTAAAAGTGAAAAAGAATGTTAAATCATTTCAACGACTGAAGCTACACGCTTGTCTTTCTTCGATAGTTACTGACTGATTTTGAAAGTCACAATGTTGTAGGCCTACTGTAATAGCGTAGGCCTACTGTAATAGCGTAGGTCTACTGTAATAGCGTAAATTCGGAAGGAAACGTTCCAACTGAATGATACGAACAATTATTCCCAATGTCTTGAACATGAAACGTGGGTTGCACGGATAACGCTTAAAGTAGGCTGGACTGCACTGGAATTTCCTTCCGGCAAATTAGTGTTTGGTCGGAACTCAGTTCTTCTGTGTAATTGTCTCTTAACAACTTTTGAACATTTCTTTTAGATAATAATAACTAACTAACTCTATGGCCTATGGAACCAGAACGTTCAATGCGCGTTTACAAAATATTTCCACTAACTTCTGTCCTTAGCCAACTGGATCCAGTTTCTACTCTGTACTCTTATTTCTGCAAGATCCATCTTAATATTGTCTTCCCATCTACGCCTAGGTCTTCCTAGTGGTCTTCTTCCAATTGGGTTTTCAGTTAAAATTATGAAAGCGTTTCTAATTTCTTCCATTCTGGTTTCATGGCCTGCCCACCTGAGCCTTCTACACTTAATAACCCTAATAATGTTAGGTGAGCGGTATAAACTATGCAATTCCTAGTTATGAATTTCCTCCAATCCCCATTTTCATCCCTCTTTGGCCCGAATAATAATAATAATAATAATAATAATAATAATACGCATTGTTATTATTATTATTATTATTATTATTATTATTATTATTATTATTATTATTATTATTTTCAACCTCCCGTCGTTCTCCTATCAATCTAGCAACGAAAGGCGTTTACATCTTAGCAAACGTGAAGCGAGTGACAAATTACAGACCGAGTGCTAATGTAATACAACGTCACGAATTGTATAAGCAAGCTAAAAAGGTCTGATTTTTGCAGTCGTTTTTACGTCTGTAAGATGACATGTTTAATATTAGTTTCTTTCTTTCTTTCTTTCTTGTTCATTTGTTAATTACTTCAACGCTAACTGTAACATCTATCATGTGTCTTCCTCGACCAAAAAACGTACCAATTTTATTTCCTGCAGTGTTTTCGCGTCACTGCTTTCGAAATGAGGAGGAGGAGAGCACACCTGCACATTTCACGCTTGCGTCTGCTCAATGCTTATCATCGTGCGAATTTCTGGCCAGGCTTGGCCATAGGTTTTTTGCCATCATGTGTGGTTTGCAACACTTATCGGATGCAGTGGAAGAAGCGAAGCTAGCAGCACCTGTGCTCACCTGTTCTTATCTTCGCTCGTGCTCGCTCACGCTTTGGCTCCGGGAGCCAATTCATGGACAGGCCTGCTCTAATTCAATGGGCCACGTAATTAATGTTGTTCATACGAAGAGATGGCTAAGGTCAATCACGAACGAACCTGTAGACCATAACAATATACATCTCAAACTTCAGAGGGTAGCAACTGCAGCCTAAAATGATACTCCTTCCGCAGTGCTATTGCTCTTAACGGGATGTAAGAAATTAACTTCCTATGCAATTATAAAATACTGATAGAATACCTGTTTTTCGCACGAGGAGAATACGTTTCACTTCTGTACATAAAGTTCTGAGTTTGGATTTAAACTGTATCGGAAGTGTCACTGTTTGTCCCAGTGACTCGGAAATCTATGGATTCGATACTTATATCGTACATTTTCGATCATTTTTAAATATCTTTCCCTCCCCTAATTTCAACCGTCAGAGTGAAATGATAGAAACCATGCTAGGTTCTAACCTCATCTATGTTAAAAATTTGGTCGAGATTGGTTGTGTGGTTCAAGAGTTATTAAATCACAAACATAGTCATTGACGTTTTTATACATATAGACTATGAACGCTGAGAATTTGATTTTACTCATGCTTTTGTTCTGCTTGATTGGAAACCATGTATTACATGGAACAGAAAACGAATGGGTCTTTTGTGTTTTATCACTAAATGTAATGATGTGGCGGGACCAGAAGCTGGGTCACATTTGAAGGGTCCAGGGGAAGAAACTGATAAGTCCAAAAATCGATATTTTTTGTTTTTGATACTGTGTTGTTCTATGAAAACGGACGTTTCTGTTGATTTAATGACGAGGGGAACACTATGATAAGTCCGAAAATATTTAGGAGTAAAGAAAACCCATCCTGGGGAAGAATATGTTAAGTCCACGACCTTCTGGGGAAGACGCTGTTAAGTCCAGGTTATTGTTGTGTTGCACAACTGGCAGCATTGATATCGGCCATTTAAGAAATTACTTGTTCACAGTCTCCGTTCAGAAACGTGTTCTAGTTAACGTGAAGTTTACAATAAAACGTGGGTTTCTTTAGTTGTTGTGGTCAGTAGTAATGATCAACAAAGCATGGATGATTCCCTGAGTGAAGAAGAATCTGCTCCACCTTCAACATCTAAGACAAAACCTTCATATGGAAGAATTCGAGATGTAATGCAAAATTCAAACGACAGAGCCATGAGACCGGCCCAGAGTGCACCTGCAAACGACGTTTTGAGAAGGTTAATGATGTAGGAAAACAAGAAATCATTAGACGAATGAACGAAATGGTGTCAAATGACGAAATTAACATATACCTGTCAGGCCTAATTGTAATAGTACCTGTGAAGAGGCGTAGGCCTAGGAAAAACGAGAGTGAAGCGTCTTATTGTAATGCATCATATTCATACCGACTGCGGGTGGTACAAGAAGGATAGACAGAGGAGGTCACTGTTTGTAAAGCTGCATTCGCTTCACCTCATGGTATTGCTCGCGGGAAAGTTGATGATCTTACGAAACATTTGAAAAATACTGGTAATCCACGGCCTATGATGGCAAGTTTTAACGTAATACACGTTACAGAATAACTAACGTAACCTACCCTAACGTAAACTAGCCTACAAATGTTTAACTTAGCTTATAAACAGTGCTCTTAATCTTGTCGATTCTGACTCGAGCCGGGCCAGCTATTTTCGGGCCACTGGTTGGGACAGCTCGGGTCATGAGTAGATTCAGCCAGGGTCGTGTTACAGGTCGGTCGAGTCAGCTCGGGTCAGGTTAGGTCAAACATTTTTGTTTTGGGTCAGTTCAAGTTGACCCAAAATCCGACCGGAACCTTACCCGAAACAAAAATGTTCGAACCAACCTGACACGTGACCCGATCCGAGCTGACTCGACTGACCCGTAACACGACCCTAGCTGACTATCCATGGCCCGAGCTGACCAACCAGTGACTTGATAAGAGCTGATCCGATTCGGGTCAGAATCGACCCGATTGACAGCACTACTTCTATATACTGCCTCTAACCTATCTTGTTTTCACCTCAACTAATTTTAAAAACATTACTCACCTAGGCCTATCATTTTTATGGTTCCTGGAGATATCTCAAGAAAAATATGCAGATTTGCAGTCACTGAAAAACTATTGCTCTTTAAAGGCAGTGGAGTAGTACAGAAACCTTCCAAAGGCACAGTAAATCAAGAAACCACCCTTCAAAATATGTACAAGTGTTACAAAGATGTGTTTTTATTATATTTCTTACAGCAATCTTGTGAATAAAATAATCATCAGTATCAAGACAGTACTGATTGTTTGGGGAAAACTCTGATAAGTCCGATAAACAAAGCACAGTACTTTTTTATTGTTAAAGAAGTATTACTACTATATTATTTTTCATACTTTATAATATCCAATCACAATAAGATATAACTAAAATGAATATTAAGAACAATAAGCATTGCGTTGTAATGACATTTTGAAAAATATATAACTTCAAACTTTAAATTTGTTGTACTGTAAAATTTGCAAAATGTGACTTATCATATTTTTCCCCTGGACCCTTCATTTGTGTCCACAATGGCGATCATTTTTCGAACTTTAACGTTTGATTTCATGCATATATGTGACTAAATGAATGCGAGATGCCAATTTTCGTTTACAGTTTGTAACTTTCTGTTGAGGGATGAAAACGGGTAAAGAGAAGTTGATATACCTAGTACAGACTAAAGATGCCAGTATAGTATGTCGCGCAGAAATTACTGTAATAAGAAATTAAACGACAAAATTTGGCAACAGGTAGGACTACCAGGTAAAATTATTATCATAAATAAGATTAAAAAAAAAAACTTGTATAGAAATGACAAAATACATATTGTTCGTATGTAATTCATAGGACAAATACTTTTAGTTTAGAAGGAAAAGAAAATGAAATGAAATGAAATATTTGAGTTTTACGTCCCACGGTTATGCCGGTTAGGCTAAAGGAGACGGTGATAATGAGTAATGAATGAAATGGTGGAATGAAGAAAGTGGGAGGAAACGGGGGAACCCCAAGAAAACCCACGCACATGGTGTTTTTCTATCACAAAGTTCACTTGGCGGGGGCTGAGATCGAACCCGGGACCCCAAGCACCGGAGGTGAACGCTCTACCACTGAGCCACCGCGGCCCCTTAAAAGGAAAGAGCTTTCAAGTTCGGAGAAAGTAATGCCTCAGTGGGAAAATCCTCATCTCTCGTGTCTCGTGTCTGCTTCAATCTCAATTTGTGCTAATTGAGCTTTGTGGTGGACAAACATCGTATGTAGGAAGGGAATTACCAGTAGGCTTGGGCCTGAGAGCGTAATGTTCATAGGTGTGCACGTTGGGTGAAAACTTTATAAAGAATGCACGAAAAAAATACACAACTTTAATGATAATAATAAGCATGATTAAAACGCCTCCTAACTGGCGTCAGGTATTGGTAATTGAAATTGATCTCTGGTGCTGATGTTTCGCGCGCTCCCGTGCAGCGGTCCTGAGCAAGTGCCCTTAACAACAAGCTATCACCATTCCAAAATTCATTAAACTGCGTACAAAAATGAAAAAAAAAAAAACCAACATACACATAAAATAACTTTTAAGTCTCCTGTGTTAAGATTGTGTACACTGGAGTGAGGGACGGTAAATATTGTATTTTTTTCTTCTAGCCACGATAAACACCTTTCAGCTCAGGAGCGACAAGACAATAAATCCGTACCTGAGCATGTGCGTGTTTTGTCCCATTTTCTTCACCCCACCACTTCATTCATTATCAGCATTGCGTATGCCCGCGTAACGTAGTCGCTAACGCCCTGGTCTTTGGAGTAAGCAGTCCCCGGTCCGATTCCTGGTAGGGACATTTCTTCGAGAAAGTGTAAGAGCTTCTCATCCAATCCATACTCAGTGATGATTTCCTAGGTTTTCCTCATTCACAGCAGACATATGCTGCAATAGTACGTACCTAACATCCAGGTCTCAGGCCGATTCCTTCCTCCGCAATCCTTTCTTCCATATTTTTTTTCTGGGGCTGTATGATCGCCGAGGGACGTCATCCCTCGTCATCCGTCAATAAATTTCATTATTTCCGATATATATTGAAATAATAATAATAACTCCAGATAATTAAAACTATTATTCTAAAAATGCTTCCTGCCCACAGACTGGCTTCTGTGTAGTTATGAAGTGCATATTTTAATATCTGGGAATTATATTTTCTACTAATAGATTGTAATTCAGCCAGCAGCGTTATTTGTGGAGGGCTCGGGGGGCAATTGCCTCCCTGAGTTTCAGAAGTACATACATTTTAATCGATTTATACTAAACCAATTAAACAACAACAAACGATAAAAAACGAAACTCTTATGTCGGTGTAGCATCTTGCTCCTCACTGATAAAATCTGAAATGACGCTAGTGATTTGACATTATCAACATATTTCTAACAACAAACATATCACTTTGTTTGTAGTGTAAATTTTTAGCCCCAATTATTGTGCTGTCTCATTGGTTCAACAGTGAAATTATTACAAGTTTTGCCGGCGAGGGAGGCGCTCACTCTCTCAAGAGAGAAAACGCCCCTGAAAATTTAGGAAAAAATACTGCCTGGCATCCCTGATGCAACCAGTGAGAATCACGTATTAGGCTATATAGAAGTCTGATGAAATTTGATATTTTGCAAGTGACAGCTTCACCAGTGTGTGTGTAGAGCCCTTAGTGGGAGAAAGGTTTAGAAGAATATATACCGGTTTCAAGAGCGCGATAAAACCAGATAAGAAATTTATTTTTAGGGATCTGAATCCATATCAGAGAATCAGCTCTCTTATCTCTTGCAGGTTTTGTTCTGATAGTTGATGGATTGCAGGACAGACTGGAGGAGTTGTTCCAACGTTTATGCATAACGTAGTGTGAAAGTTGAAAAATCAATATTTTGAAAAAAGATGCCTTCATTAATTGGAATACAGGCATTCTCGGAGTATTCACTGAATCGGTTAGTAAACATTATCCAAACAAGAATACTCTTGCCTAATCACTTCTTGGTATTATTCGATAATAATTATAATGTGAATCTTCTGTCAATTATTTTCTTATAAATTGGACTGTAATTGAGTATTGTCAACTGAATACCTTACTAATTTAATTCAATTAACACACGACGTCTTCAATAAATTAGTTTTCTAGAATAGCTGATGATCTTCCTTAATGATTATCCATTTTTCCATTATGACTAATTAGTGTTAATGGATATCTAACGATCCGTCGCGAAGAAGGAATTGAGCAATCAGTTGAGTGTCATGCATAAGAGCAAATTTGAAAAGATATAGCTGAAAAGTGAAGTACCAAGTAATAAATTCTTAATAAGGGTAACAGACAGTAAGAACAAAACTAGTGATTATGTTGTGCAAGTATCAGAATGACTGAGAAAAGTGTAATTAGAAAGGAAAGGAACGGAAGAATTTTCTGTGTAAAATTAAAAGGAAAAGAAAACAATTAACAATGAGATGACTTGGAACACAATTAGAAATGCAATTTCAGAATATGATAGGAGGTATAAATCTACTGCTATATTTTTGATCTCTCATGTGTTCTTTAAAAGAAGTAACTCGCAATATTCCAATACAGTACGAGTAAGAACTAGTAAAAAGTAATGATTAATAGTTAAGTCTTCCTCAAATCATCACATAATTTGCAGTCCGCATTCGAAGTCACCAAAATCGAGCTTAGTGATTTTTTTTCACTTTATCGTCAAGCTATTTCGTACCAAGACTAAGGGAGACGGTGATAATAAGACGTATTATAATGATGGGATGACGAAGTGGGAACAAACGAAAAAAACTCGAGAAACCACAAGTACACGGCATTTGTTCCCTTCAAAACCCAATTAGCGGAAGCTGCGATCAAAACAGAGGTTCCACGCACCAGAAACGAGCACTCAAACACTGAGCCACCACTATCCCTTGAACTAAGCTAGTTGCAGTAACGAACTGTTCAACTGAATGCATTACTGAAAAAAATTGAGCTCCGTTTCGTAGCGAGTTTGATAATTTCATGCACAATTACAGGTCATAGAACTTTACGAAGATTATTTCAATTTAGGGAACAAGTTGAGATTGCAAGGGTCGTGAACCCAATGTAAGAGACGGGGAAGTTCTGAATCCAAGACGACCCCGAATTTAAGACGACCTTCCATTTTTTAAATGAAGGATTAGAAAAATATATCTACATAATATACTGAGAAGTCTTTTCAGAACTTAAAAATAATACACTAGAAGATAAATCATATACAAACTTCCCTTAGTCTTCCTCAATGAAAGGGTCCACTGAATCTACTAACGATCAAGGCTTAAGTGGTAGGCGAAGAAAGAGAGTACGGTTAGAGCTTAATGGAAGTTGAGATAATGTTTAGTGAAAAAAAAACGTAAGTCACGAAAGCAAGACGACCTCATAGTTCTAGGTACGAAATTACGGCAAAAACTCGTCTTGGAATCATAAATAGGCCTATACGGTATTCCTGACGGCTTTGATAGTAAATATAAGTACATGGAAGATAAAGCTGAGATCTATTCACATGAATGTTTCGATAAGTATCAACAACATATAAAATATTAATGCACTTATTTTTACTAGAACAAATAAAGATGATGTCAACTAGAAAATAACAAATAGACTAATGACGGAAAATGCATTATAGTACTAGATGGAAAGCTTGTATTTCATAGCTAATATTGAGCGAACTGACATGATTTATAGAGTGAATCTTCTAATTGCAAGTGGACCTATTCCGTCGTGTTGCACCTTAGAAGAAAACGTGTGAGATTCGTTTTACATTACGGAAACTATAGTAGACTTTCCTTGAATGCGGCAGAGGAACTATAACCGCCACCAGGTTATAGAAGGATTTTTTGTGGACACTCTGTATATTTCGTAAAGACAGTGATCATTATTTTCGATTTATACTTTATTCTGCAACGCATATAAGTTCTTTCTTTGGTGGGAATTGCTTCTTTGGACATTTGGACAAAGAAGTCTTTCATCGTTTTCTTATATATATAAAATATTTAAAACATTGCTTTTACTGAGAACATTTTAGTTAGTGACGAACCATTTCAGTGTTTCTCCATGACTTATTATTATGCACAGTATATATTCTGCAGTTATTTGGAACTAAATTAAGTGCTTTCTTTAATCGCTTATGAAACATTGCAATATATTAGAGAAATACGGGCTGACCAGATGTTCCAGTGACCAAAGTGGCACCAATTGCGTTGTTTCGCAGCTTGTTATCTGTACTTTCTCACGCCAGAGTTATCGTCGTGTCTAGTGCATTATAGGCAGTTGACTAAAATTAACACAAATTATTTTCAGTATCCTGCTTGCATGTGCATACAGGTGAGTTAACTGAGTGATTTTTGGAATGAACTGCCAACCCTCTTTAATCGACGACTGCAGCCCGTTCCTTGAGCTTTGGTGCTCAGAAAGTTTGACTCCGGGACTGTATGCAGCCACCACGCACGTTGCGTTGGGAATCAAGTATTAAGTTGTGTTAAGGGGCACAAGCTACTAGCCGGTGAAGGACGTTTTCTTACGGCTAGCCACCAACTAGTGAAGTCCGAGGTCCGCAGACCTTGTGCGTTTAAAGAGTTATACACGCGACCTCCAACATCAGCATTCCACTATGGAGACCTTTTTTATTTTGCTGAAGAATCACCTTTACGCTTCAGGATTGTTCGGCGCCGCAACTGGATTCATCGTGGGACGATCCAGACAACTTTTCCCCAGTGCTAATCCCCCAAGTGAGTCAATGGTGTGAGAGAAGCATTTGTCGTGAAATCTGAATTATAATCTCATATATATATAAAGGGCTATATTGCCTTAAAAGGGCAAAGTGTGATTTCAGTAACGAAAATTATTATACATATTCAGTGTTCAGTGTTGTGTTCATTCCTCTTCGCTATTTTTTTTATATATAATAGTGTTCTAATAAATAAGTATAGTGTCATTTAATCCAGTGTGTTTTCGTTGTTTGTATGAATGATATTTGTGTGCGTTATGGTCTGGATGACCGTCTGATCGTCCGTGAGGATTTCGAGATGAGGCACCCGAACCTCTCGGCGCCTAATGCTCATCTCATTATTGAGACTGACGAGCGATTTGGAAACAGTTTGTAATCTATTCTTGGAGAGGCCCTTCATCGTCCTGTCCAGGTAAGTTCAAGCATCAGGAAGATACTTATTGGTAGGACCACGAACCACGAACAGCAACCAAATTACACGGAGTGGTTACAAATAAATGCTCACCCTAACAGAGACCTCAAATGAAATGGTTACAAATAAACGGAAGCCCGAACAGCGACTCGACACCCGGGCGATTACAGAACAACATGTCGTAGGACCTAAAAGACATACAGCGAAAAGTTTAGCTGAGAAAAACCTGTTTCGGCCTTACTCCGTTTCGATCCTTTGCCGTTTTGATCATGTGACAGTTTTCACCTATGCATCTCCAAGCAAATGATTGTTACCTGATATTGTGTGATTATAAGGTAATGTTTATATTTTTATTATTTCAATTACATGTAGTTTCGGTCACACTCCGTGTGGGTTCTACGCATGTAACCGCACTTTCCAACTAAGGGAATTCCACATTAAAACCGAAAAGTGCACTCTTTTCTATTAGTTCCTCTATCTATAGTAGAATAGGAGCTGAAGTGGAATTTCTTTCGGGATCCAGAAACCGTATTAAAGAAACTGCCTGTCGTGTCCTATTACGGTTTTTGTTCTGCGAAAATAAATATTGAAATCATGAGTGGTAGTAAATTTTTCTTCTCGTACATTTGAGCGTTGATAGGAGAGAAGAATGAGTGGTGATCGCGAAAAAAATGGAATTTGATACTTCAACGGATTTACACGTTTCATAGTCCATACTTATCCCGAAGATGATTTTTAGATTTGGCCCCGCGTAGCGTAGTCGCTGACGCTCTCGCCTTCAGTGCGAGCGGTCCCGATGGGGACACCCGATCGAAATATATATATATATATATATATATATATATATATATATATATATATATATATATATATATATATATATATATATAAACGTTTTCAGACCAGCCATCCTGAATGAGGTTTTCCTGGGTTTCCCTCATTCATATAATGCAAATGCTGGAGTGGTACCTAACTTATAGGTCCCAGGCCGCTTCCTTCCTTCCCCAGTCTTTTCTTCCTTCCCTTTCCCAGATCATGTGCTCGCCGAGGAACGTCACCCTTATACGTGACGGCAAAATGGCTGTAGATGTCGAAAGCCCACAAATCTAAATCCTAAATCCTGATTTTTAGATGTCTGTCTGCCTTTTCGTCCCGATGTAAAAATGTTCACTTACGTAAAGGCCATACAGTTCAATGTATCTCAATCAAATTTAAAATTTAATTATGTTTTGTTCAATTCTGACAGGTATTATTTTTACCTACCCCTACAATAGGCGAGTTTAGTCAAGACTAAAACTCAAGATTTATGAATTTCTTGAAAACGGATCAAAAATAATTTTGTTCACATTTCAAAAATCATTTTCCCACTAGCAACTCTATAACATGATAAAGTTTTTTTTTTTTTTTTTTTATAGAAGAAATCTAGAAGAAGTAGCTTGTTATTGTGGATTAGTCTTCCCCGGAATACACTGAGATAATTTTCTTCATATTTCATAAATAATAATAACAAAGAAGGAACCATTAATGGCATGATAATATGACATAACTGATTTGTTCCAAACAACCCTCAAGAATAAGTTTATTCTAGGGGGTGAGTTTTTTTCTTCAAATAATAATGGTTCAACCGAGATATCAAATCTTTCAACCATAATTTAACTTGTTTACCGATGTCATACAGTAATGAAATTTAGCCAGACCAAGCAGCTTAAGCTAGAAACTTGAAATTTGAACAGGACAGGGTTTGTGATGTAAGGTTGCACTAAGAAAGGATCCTTGGGTATCTGGTGAGGAAGGTAGGAAAGAGCAGTGGGAATAACTATCTTAACACAGACCTATCTATATCTCGGAATCTGTGAAGATTATAGACATGAAATTTGGTATGTACGAGGTGTTTCCAAACAGTACAGAACCTTATTTTTTTCCGCTTAAACCAATGAAGCGCCGGAGACTTTCTTCAGTGTAAATGTGGAGGGGACACTCTTGCGCACTCGAGAAATATTTTACCGTCCGCAGAAAGTGTCAGTCGCTAGCAGTCGCCTACGAGTGAAGACGTGTAGTAAGCGGTAGTTGGATTTCACTTTTTTAATAAAATGACAGAGAAAGACTTTAGCAGCGATGGTACATCAAATTTTCCGAAAAAAAAAAAAAAAAAAACTTGGTAATAACTAAGCGGAAACCATTCAATCGGATCTGTACATTCAATTTTGAACGAGAATTCGGGCATGAGGAGAGCATCCTCGAAATTTAATTCAGGCTTTCATCGCCAAACAACATTCCTATGTGTCGTCAGGCTCCCTACTCACCCGACATGACTCCGTGTGACTTTTGGTTATTTCACAAACTAAAAGCCCTACTAAAAGGGACCCGATTTGAGTCAAGAGAATACATCATGCTAAATGCGACGGCATGGTTGCTCACCATTACAAAAACTATGTTCCAGAAGTGTTTCCAACAATGGCGGGAGCGCTGGGAGAAGTGTGTGAATTACCAGGGAGACTACTTTGAAGGAGATTAGTGTTTCGGATTTCCAAATTAATAAATGTATTTTTGTCAACCAAAGGTTCGATACTTTTTGAACACACCTCGTAGATTTATCACTTAAAATAACTAGACACGTCTTTCAGCGTTGTTTGATATTTTACCTATACGAGAAGTAAATGGGGTGAGAAGAAAAAAAAATGATCTGGATTGGCCGGATCTAAACGAAATCAGATAGACAAATAGTCCATAGACTAGAAGTTAAAGATCAATACATTTCATACAATACATCATTCAATACATTTGGAGGCCAGGTTTGACCATGGACAGGCTTGGTTCAACAACAAAGGTTGTGTTCCACAGCTTTGTACGACGGGAGTTTCTGAGCTCAGCTTTTTCGACTTGTATTTTCATTGAAAAGTACTGACTCTTCCCGCTGATATCGCTCAAGGGTAAGTGGGTAATAGACTGTTTCCCTAAAGCTTGAAAGTTCTCTATTTATTAGTGTTGCCCATGAGACGCAATTCGGGGCAGTTTCCCTCTCGAAGAGATGCCTCAAGATAGTTTCTCTTCATGAAAAGTGTATATTTTTTTTTACTGGAAGACTTCTTTCATCTCTTGTATCTCATCAAGGAAGTTCTCCCTCTTCTCGACTCGTGGCCAACGTTATTACTTATATAATATGATGAGAAAACAATCTTCGATAATTTTCACCATAATTAGTTTGCTTTGCTGCAATACATTGTACATTTTATTCCTAGCTTTTGAATCATTCCCAAGAGTTGAAGCTAACGGTTTTGGAAAATATGCTTCATTCTAATTTTCGTTTCAAAAAAGGACGCAGTACAGTTTACGTTAGACAGTGATCCTCACTGCATGGAGTTAAAACCAGGAAAGAATAAAGCCGCAACCAAAAACGTTCCAAGGCAACTTTGCTAAAACAAAAAATTTGATTGTTTGGAAATAATGCATATATTTTTCTCAGACTTTTCAATGATTTCCACTATTTTTGTTTGAAATTAATCGAGAATAGTTGAGTGAATTTAATTTTTGCCTCCTTTTCTCTGCGATTTAGAAAAAAACATGGTTTGGAGACAGCTTTCATAAAAAATATTGAATGGTGTAGCCCAAATGTTCCACGAGGCCTTCGCACAATATTCACTGCTTTGCGTAAAACTCACCTCGTGAGGAAGAGAATGTACACCTTTTTCCGATTTAGAAATATATTCTAAAAAGAGAAAAGAAATAAAAACTTCTCATGGCTTTAGCATGTGTAAGATTGACTCCATTAACAAATTTGGCCAAGGTATTTGCTCTAGCAATCTATCGTCGAGTAGCAATTCAAAAAATTGCTTCCGTTCAAGAGGTATCGTGAAACCAGCAAGTAGGACAGAAATATTCGGTTTGTATGCTGGTACATCAATTACTCCTCAAGATAAGTCTCGAACGGAAGCGAAGTTTTGAATTAATTTTTCGACAACAGATAGCTAAAGGAAATACCTTATCCAAGCGGCAAATTACCTTTTTCCGTTACTTCACATGGCAACTCTGAAGAGGAAACATTTTTTTCTTTTTTTGTTTTTTTCAATGGATAGCTACACCATTTGATTTGGACGAGTTCGTTAACAAGGTCAATCCGTTAATATCTCAACGGGTAACGGTGACTTATATTCTTCCGTTACTCCGCATGATAACTCTTTGAACGTAAGCGATTTTCTTTATTTTTATTTATTTTGCAAATGAAGTGCAAGTTACAAATCTCACCGTTCTTCTTGGTTTCTTCAAGACGCATTCTAATAGGTCAAATACTAACTGCGGACGCAGCTTTAGAGCTATATCGACCATATCACTGAAATTGTCTTATGTAGAAATTGATTATAAAATGAGAATTCATTAAAAATACACACCAAAACTGCGAACGTAAGAACAAATTTAAAAAAAAATGATTGGCACGGACGAAACAAAATTGCATGATACCGTATAGTTTAGCACAATTTTAAATATTGATTATATATGGAGGTGGGGCGGCACAAAGATGAATTATTATAAAATACACACAAAGAAAGAAATGCACTAATGCAAGAAGTGTCAAAATGTTGAAAAGGATTGGACGTAAAGACGTTGATATGAAAACATAATGGAATCCAAGTAGAACATCTTCGCACTATAGTATTTGCGCCAAGTTGTGAAGCTTGACCTAGATCTACCGATTTCACCACCCAATAGAACGCGAGGGTGTGTTCCGGCCGTCAACCCCCACCCATCAAATTTTGTCAGTATCTTCTCTCGCGCTACACGGAAGACATCTCTCTAGAGTACAGTGTTGTCGGATTGGCACCAAGTTCCGTTTTGTGAATTGTTTCTTCTTGCGTTATGTTTTTGTTGTTACTATTCATGTTATTGTTACTGTTTTAGAATTATTATTAGTGTTTTAGAATAATTGTTACAGCGGTTATTGTTGTGCAGTGTTATTATTGGTAAAATTTAAATGTTTTTTTTTAATATTCATTTACTATGTCTTCAAAGTTTGGCAACATTGTTGGTGAATTTCAGCTTTTTGACGTTTCCCCAAGTGTGCGCTCGGGAAGCGGCTCCACGAATTGTACCGAAGTTTTCCGACATGTCGGAGCTCAAGCAAAATATTTCTATGATTGGTTTAGAGCCCAAGCTTCATGAATCGACGCGAATACTATACCACACATGTTGAACTCCATCTTCCCGCTAGATGGCACTAAATATTCTCCGTGGTTGACACCTACCGGATGAAGTTGAAACTATTGGTGTGTGATTGTATTTGCCGTCTACCAGAGGTTACTTCTAAACCTGAATCAACACATAGCACCGAAGTGCCCAGAAGGAGCATGCGCCAAGGGCAAAATCAGTCCAACAACAACAACAACAGCAACAGAGGTTACTTCTAACTAATCTTTATCTTCTACCCTTGCAATAGAAACAGAAATTGAACACTGCTATACCTGAAACACTAACATAAGCCACTTTTGCACTCAGAATACCAGTGAACCAATGAGTTTCTCGTTGCTTTAAAAGATAGGGAAAATACTAGTTGATAGCATTTTCGAAATTTCAATCCATATTCATTTTCCTTGGTAACTCAAACGTGTAGTGCTACATCCCAATCAAGGAAAACAACATAAAATAAACAGAAATACTAGGCAAAAAATATTATGGAACGCATTAACAGAATTAAAAAAAAGACAACATTTTCTAGAAACTTAAAAATCGTAACAGGTAAAATAGTCGAATAATATTTCTAATGAAACTATTTGTATGAAATATACCCAAGCATTTACATGTATGATAAACATACTTTATACAACAACTTTTAACTTTCTCTATGGTATGTAATCCAATGAGTTTCCAACTCATACCGCACACATGGGCGGATGCCGAAACATTTCATTCTGTGCGTTCATCTCCACTCTTTCATGGAAAAGTAAACTGTGTCCATTGGACTTCTCCGGCGCGCAAACAACATGTTCAGAAGTCGACGGCATTGAGGTTCGACAAGATGTATTGTGAGTAAAAACCCTCTCTATCTTTAGGAAAAGGAATGTAGAAGGTTTAGTAAAAATCAATCTTTTGTTCCCTTTCAAACAATGTCACTTCGTTCTAGTTATTTTATGAATTATCTTGGAAAATGTTGCACAAGAGATATTGTGCGGTCGCCAGTTAAATTATGTAGCTGTAAGTGTTTCGAAGAGAGAATTTGTACAAATGCGTTTTAAGTAGGTACTTGTATTATATTTTGTTTGTATTTTTTTCCATTTTATAGCGTTTCACACTAAAATATATGTGCTTGAGTACTGCGCTAACGAGAAAGTGGAAAAATGTAATAAACTTTCGAACATATAGTAAACAACTTTGGAAAGCGCCAAACTCAACAATAATAATAATAATAATAATAATAATAATAATAATAATAATAATAATAATAATAATAATAATAATAATAATTTAAATGCTATGAACAGCTCATAAGTAAAAATACAGCACTGTGTTAAAACCATTATATAATCATTTTAACAGACCAGAAAATGTGTATTATAAAATGACTATTAGAGCAGGTTAAGACCATTGTCAGAAAATTAATATATTAAAACTATAAGGTTCAAACTGATATATGATACAAAAAATTAAAAGAAAACAGTCAATTTCAGTCTCATTTAACTACCATTTAAAAGAATGAAATAACCTTACTTTAAATTGTACATTCAACATGCAAATAGTTTGTTCACTTATTGTCATATTTTAACATAAAAGACTGGTTCTTTGAGTGAAAGATTATAACATAAAAATACACTGAAAATACACTATAACAATAAAATAAAGATAAGCAGCTAGAACTGTTGTCATAAAGTTAAAACAGTTTAATTTTGTAAGAAATGCTGATATTTATCTTAACATATGTTCATTTTAAATTGTAGGACATTGTTATCCTTCTTAGTATTTCACGTTTTGAATTTAATGCAAACAATGTCGATCGTTTCCTAACACTATAAGTCGGTACTCTTATTCCTCTATCTTCTAAGCAATATTCACTACTATATTTGTTATCCAACACCATTTGAACAAATAATTTATCAGTAACTTTCCTCCTTTCCGATAGTGTTTAAAGTCCCCAAAATGTTAACCAATATCCATATTCATGTGCATAATAATCTATTTTCATTTTATAACAAAGTAGCCTTATGAAACATTTCTGTACAGCTTCGATTTTGTTAACAAGTGTGTTGGATAGACTGTTTCAGACAACTGAATCAAATTCCAATTTGGATTTAACAAGTGTCTTATATAGGTACACATAAGAACTACCATTTATAAAATGAGACCATTGATAAAATATAAAACCTATTGTTTTTCTTGTTGATTGTACTGTGTCATTTATGTGATTACCAAATTTTAATTGTCTGTCATACAAAATATCGAGGTCTTTAATTTGTTCAACTTTGTCTATTGTTACTCCATTAATTTTATATTTGCTAACAAAATATTGGGTTTTGTTAGTGAATGTCATATGTTTAGTTTTCTCAGAGTTGATCATTAATAAATTATTTTCACACCAGTGATTTACGGTATCTAAATCTTTCTGCAGCAGATAATTATCATACTCGTTATTAAACTACTCTAAAAAGCTTTATGTCGTCTGCGTATAAAAGTATTTTTGAGTATTCGACTTTCCCTGGTAAATCATTGATAAATAAAGAAAAACGAAGTGGTCCCAGGGGAGATCCTTGAGATATACCCTTCCTTATTTGACCTTGACTAGATGTTACATTCTCTATCTTTACTTTAAAAATTCTATTTGATAATTAACTTTCAAACCAACTAATATATGACAATGATAGGCCAATGTTTGATATCTTACATAGTAGTAATTTGTGATCAATGGAATCAAAAGTCTTTGACATATCGATATATATAACGTCTACCTGTAAATTACTTTTTAGTGCAAAGGACGTAAAATCAGTAAAATGGATAAGATTTGTTGCATTTGATCTACCTTTATAGAAACCATGTTGCGTATCACTTAAGATATTATTTACATTGAAATATAAATGTTTGTGCACAATTATTTCAAAAATCTTAGAGAAAACACTTGGGCTATAATTTTTAACGTCATTTTGATCACCATGTTTATATATTGGCACTACATATGATTGCTTCCATTTTGAAGAAAATATTCTAGTATTTAACGATGCGTTGCATATGTTTGCTAAATTTGACGCTACTTCATTACTACAGTCTTTAATGACATAATATGGAATGTTATCAGGTCCAGGTGTAGTACTCCACTTAATTTTGCTAATTGTTTCAATTGCATCTTTTTGCGTAATGGGTAGAATACAAAACGACATATAATTACCATTATATTCTGTTAGTTTCCTTACATTGGAGTCAAAATTAAAACAATTATAAAATACAACTTTAAAATATTCTGGTATGTCAGTAATTTCTAACAATGATGTATTATTATGCTTCATTTGTTTTGGTATTTGTTTGTTGTGTGATTTTTTTGTGTGATCTCCAGAAGTACAGACTGTCTTTACAAATACTGTTTTCCAGTGATAAGAACTAAATTTTTCTAACCTCTAGATATTTCTTTCTGACCACCTCTCTTAAATCGGAGTACCTCTGATACCAAATTTTATTATTTGACTGTTTGACCTTTACAATTCTTACTTATCAATGATTTAAGATCTCTAGTCATCCGTGAGTCTACATATCTTGTATTATTATTATTATACAGCTTCTTCGGTGCGTGAGAATCAAAAACTTTATATATATTGTCATACAAAGTTTCAGACATTTTATCGACATTGTTGGTAGAATCGTTAAGTTCTTTTATATTCTTTATTCCGTAATAAACCTGTAAGGAATCAGCTTTGTTAAAGACATAATTGCTGGTCTGTTTCGTATTATATTTAAAGTCATTATTTCTTATAATATTCAATGAGTACACAAATGGTGGAGGAAAACGATCATTTTTTGTAATTGGTTCAACCTTAAAATTTATTGCACTATTTTCTATATTCGTAAGCAACAGGTCTAGTACTTTACCCTTATTCATGACATCGTAAGCTGATTCAATTGAAGAAGGTTGCTTAATTCTATTACTTATTCTGCTTTTTTCTTAATATAAAAATTGCTAACGATTACAGTCCCAGTTTCCCCAGTCGATTCCTCCAGCGTTAAAATCACCTAATATTATAAAATTACCGTTTGTTGTCAACAAGTAAGAACTCAACCAGTCTCAATAGTTTGTAGAATTCTTTAATGGTAGTGTAGGTGTAAAATAGGGCAAACAAAGTAAAATAGGTTTATTCTCAGGGATTTAAATTTTTAGTACTATTACATTTAACCTATCGTCAGAGACTTGTATCATTGAGTATGGATATTTATTGTTTATTAAAACCATACACCCATCTCCCTTAGTTTTGTTTTCCAATGCCAGGTTCCTATCCCTCCTAAGGATGTACATTTGTTTCCTTTAGCCATGTTTCGGTGACACAATAGACATCGTAATCTTCACAATTTACTTCGACCGTGAAAGACCGTTCTTTTGTATTAATACAATTTACATTTCTATAGAATAAGTGCAAGGTACTCATATTTTAGTTTAAGATATTAAGAAAGACCTGACTTTTCTACATTTTCGTTCAATTCATTTTCAGGTGCTTCCACAACCATTTCAGTTTTTAGGCGGCCCATAAACCTAGTAAACAATACACCATCTGGACAAACATTTGTATTACATACAGCATCAAACTAATTTTCTTGTACACTTACATAAAATGATGAGTAACTGTTATGTTTGGTCTTTAATTTTACGCACTATCCAACTTCAATACGTACAATATCTTTAACGAACTCACTAACATAATTACAAAAAAAAGTTGGGTCAAGCCGTGTTACGAATAAAGCAGCCACACATGAGGGGTTTCTTATTGACCTTCAACTTATCAGTGTTCATTTTTCCTTTCATTAAATTGGAACGATGTCTCTTAGGGAAACCTGACTCATGCATTTGGTTTGTTTCTGTCTGTCTTGCTTGAATATTACGCTTTGGGCGTTTGGTAACAACCTGCTATTCACTTATCACCTACACTTCTGTCTTCTTGTATTGTGCTGCAAGCTGATTCATTGACCTTCCTGGTTGTTTATATTTTCACTTTATGCACCGTTGTGTTTGTTTGGCGATGTATTATTCACTACCTCAGCAAATATTTTAATTTTATTGTCATTCGATAATAATTCATTCAATTATATGTTTTCTTGTTTAACTGTCTAATAATAATAATAATAATAATAATAATAATAATAATAATAATAATAATATCTGTAAGATTTTGATTTCTGCCACTTTCGGTTTGAATATAGATGGTTAAAAGAGAACATTGTACATATTCTTTGAATGGTAAATCGATTACATAAAAAAAAATGCTTCTGGTTATCTTTTACCGTTTTCACTCCTTCTAGATTATTGAAACTGGAAGTTGTAATGGATTTATATCACTTCCGATTTTACTAGAGAGTTAAGAATGTGTATGAAACATTTCCTTGACACGCTTAATCGATAGAAGTAAACAGCTTTTCCCTATCTGTTATCGTTTATGCTCTATAATGGTCAACTTAAAAAGAAAAACACGGAAATTCGTTGTTTGTGGTTCAAATATCGCATCTAAAACGAACTCGGTTTCTATCTTTCATCCTGTATGTTCTTATCAAATCAGTTGGTTATCCTTCAAGCAGCTCGTGAGATTGTTTCCTGGACAGGCAATTCGTGAGATTTATTGTTTCCTGACGGGCAGTTTGTGAGATTTATTGTCTCCCGGACGTCCAGTTTGATGTTCGTCAAGTTGGCTGGGACACATTAAGATGGCACATATTTAAAAACGTTAATATTTTGTGCTGAAATGTGTTCTAAATTTAATGTTTGTGCAATGAAACTAACGACGTTATTCACATTTAAAAAAAACGGCCAAGTTGACGTCAAGTTAGCCGGGACATTTTTCTAGATTTACAGATGACACATATTTAAAGACATTAATCGTTTGTGCTTCGTTTGTACTGAAATGTGCTCCAGTTGTAATGTTTGTGTAATGAAAGTAACGACGTTATTCACATTTCAAGTCCCTGCCAACATGACGTTAAATTGCTGAGACATTTTTTTTTCTAATAATTCTGATCAATATTAATGTCGTGATCATTTGAACTACATTTGTGAAAAAAAAAGTACTCGAGTTTCATTGCTATCGGAGTGAACTAAATGGGTTAATAAACTTTGCGATGTCGCAGTCAATCTGACGTCAGGATGGCCAAGACACTTTCCGAAACCAATGTTTTCAACATGTCAATCGATTCTTCAATGTTTATTTATGCTCGGAAGTGCTTGAATTTTATCGTTCGTCCAGGGAAATAACGGCGTTATTAACAAGAAACAAAATGGTAACATTCATAAGATCAGGTGCGTGATCTTGACCCTCTGACTTCAAACACAAACGATCAAAGTACTGTCATTGGTGGTGTCATTGCATCGTTTGTGCTCGTTTGTGCACGAAACCCCATTGTGTTTGCTTTGTTAGCTCTACAGATATAAGTGGAAACTGAAAGGGGCCAATTTCACGCTGTAAACTTGATTTCAAGCAAGAATGATCAAAGTAGTGTATTTCGTTAGTACATCATTTGTGTTCGTTTGTTACGAAACCCTATCGCTTGTGCTTCAATAATTACTGGATTATAAGCCAAAAACTGAAAACAGAGTTGGAAACCGGATACAAATTTTTGCTATTTCTTTTGAAATAAAATGCTTTTATTTCTCTCACATTTGAATCACAAACGACGAGATAAGTGTCACTGGTTAGTACATCGTTTGTGAACATTTGTGCACGAAACAGCATCGTTTATGCTTTAATAGTTTCAGAGATATGAGCGAAAAACTTGTAGGGGCCAGCATGAAATTGGCCCCCCAACTTCAAGGATAAAGGATGGAAGTAGTGTCAATCGTTAGTACACTCTTTGTGCTCATTTATGCAGGAAATCCCATCATTTGAGCTTCAATATTTCCTTAGTTGTAAGCCAAAACCTGAAAACATAGTTGGAAACTGGATACAAATTTTAGTTTTTTTTTTCGTTATAAAGAATATGCTTGTAATAATACCCCAGTGAAGCATGAATAACGAAACTAGTGTCACTGGATAGTGCATTGCTTGTGCTCGTTTTTGCAGGAAACCTCATCATTTGTAGTCTATTAATTCAGGAGATATAAGCGAAATACTGGTAAGGGGCAAATTCGCGCAGGCCTCTCGACTTCAAGCACGATTGAAGTCGAGGAGCCATAGTTAACTTGGCCAGTACCAATTTTTCGTTTATACCTATGGAACTAATAAAGCACAAACGATGGTGTTTGGTGCTCAAACAAGCATAAAACGATGCACTAACTAATGACATTAATAACATAGTTTGTGCTTCAAGTCGGGAGGCCAGCATGAATTTGGTCCCCTAACAGTTTTTCGCTCATATAATCGAAACTAATACACAAAAACGTTGGGGATTCGTACACTAATAAGCAAAATTGATGCAGTAACAGATGGCGGTAATCGCATCGTTTGTGCTTCACATGTGGAAGAAATGCAAGCATGTTCTTTCAAAAGAAGTTGCAAATATTTGCATTAAGTTTCGATTCCTGTTTTCTGTTTTCGGTTTATAACTTAGGAACTATTGAAGAACAAACGATGGGGTTCCGTACACAAATGACGCACTAACGAACGACACTATTTTCATCCTTTATACGTAAACAGAAAGGGTCAAGTTCGTGATGGCCCCTACATTTTTCGCTCATACCTTCTAAATTTTTAAAGCACGAACGATTGGGTTTCATGCACAGAGCAGCACAAACAATGCACTAACCAATGACAATAATCACATCGCTGCTGCTTCACATGTGGGAGAAGGGCTAGCATTTTATTTCAAAAGAAATAGCAAAAAATGGTATAAATTTTTCAAGTGTTTTCAGTTTTTGCTTGTGACTCAGGAACTACTTAAGCACAAGCGATAGTTTTTCGTGCACAAACGAGCACAAATTTTGCACTGACGAACGACTCTACTTTGGTCGTTTGCGTTTTAAGGTGGGGAAGGGTAGCGTGAACTTGACACACTACCAATTTAACGGTTATATCTCTGGAAATAATAAAGCACAAATGATGGGTTTTCGGTACAAACAAGCAAGAACGATGCAGTATCCAATGGCACTATTTTCATTATTTGTACTTTACTTTTCGGAAAGTGTTCCGGCCAACTCAACGTCAAATTGACCGTGACATTGCAATGTTTATTAACGTCATTTAATTCACTCTAATAGCAATGAAACTCGAGCGTTTTCCTGCACTTACGTGGCTCAAATGAACACGATCTTAAAATTTGCTTATTAGAAAAATGTCCCAGCAACTTGACGTCAAGTTGGCCAGGATTTTTGAAATATAGATAACGTCGTTAATTTTATTGCACAAGCATAAAACTGGAGCACATTTCAGCACAAACGAAGCACAAATGATTTATGTCCTTAAATATGTGCCATCTTAAAATCTAGAAAAAATGTTCCGGCTAACTTGACGTCAAGTTGGCCGGGACTTTTGAACCGGGCCGGGTTCGTGTTAAGTGTGCTTTATGGTGGACAAACCCCGTGTGCATGGGTTTTCTTGGGATTTTCCCGTTTACTTTCACTTTCTTCATTCCACTATTTCTTTTATTTGTCATCATCACCGTCTCCTTTAGCTCACACGGCATAAAGTGAGACGTCATTAAATATTTAACTTCATTTCATTTTTAAAATCCGTACCAAAAATCCCTTCTTGCCTCAAGTTATTATTTTCGCTCAATGCAAATCAATATTAGAACCGGAAGTCGTATTTTAATTTCTGCCACGTTTGGGCAATAAAAAAATAAAGTTGGAAATGAAACACATTCTTACGGTACTCACTTCGTTTCAAGAAAATGCTTATGGCTATTACCACTTCCGAATATGGGCATCAGTGTTGATACCTGAAGTCTTAAAATTCAATCGTTTCTGGTTCATATAGAGGAATGAGCGTAAATATGAAAGTAATCTTTGGGGTGCTCAATCCATATCAAATTGCCCATTCGCTATTTCTTACCATTTTTGCTTTTTGGAAATGAATATTGAAACAGAAAGTAATAATAAATTTATACTACTTTCGGTTTTAGTAGAAATATACAAATTGTGATGTTATCTCTTCCTCAAATGTTAATTCGGATCCAAAATTAAAATTGTTGTCTCTATGTAATACTGTATTTGTTCTATGACAACGAACTTGAAGAAGGGAATGTTTTATTTCTACTACTTGAAATTTGAATAGAGGATAAACAGTGATGGTTAAATTTATTTCTGCGTCATTATGTCGATTCCGAAAGACTGTTTCTTGCTATTTCCTTTTGTTCTTGCTCTATGACGAAAACATTGAAATCGAAAAATGGTTGATTTTTACTATTTCCGGTTTGAACAGAGGGTTAGTGGAGAAGATTGAACCCGTTGTTGAAACCATTCCAAGAATTCGACTGCCGTTATTTCTTACCGTTCTAATCTTATCTCTGGTGTGTGGGGTACTTGGTTCGACTTTTGGTGGACAACATCATGTCCGGAGATTTTCTCGGAACACTTTCATTTCCTCCCTATTATCATTCCACTGACTCTTCCATCACCATCTGCTCATTCGTGGCTAACTGGTTAGCATACGCACCTTTGGCGTGGAAAGCCCGGGTCCAATTTCCGGCGGGAGCTCATGTGGTTTGGATTCCACAGTAGTTAGTCAGTAAGTCCAGGTCTCATATAGCCTCGCTGCTAATCGGGACACTAAACTGAAAATCAACTCAGCCCTTCCATAACCATTCACTTACCTTGATCTTCCATTTCCTTTAGCTAACGTGCATAATCGTGGAACATTAAACTGAAAAATATTTCATTTCATTTTCTTAATATTTCTGCTCAATTGAGATCAATATTGAGACTGGAAATAATAATTTCAGCCACTTCACATTTTACTAGATCCATAAATTCTGTTCTAGTGACAATGCAGGAACCGGAATACCGTGATGTGTTTTATGAGTGGTTGCCGCGTTTTGAAAGATGTGTAAAGTGTGATGGATATTACTTTGAAAAATTGTAAAGATAAATTCTCTGGTACAGTTTGTTATGTACATTTTGAAACATCAGTTGGAGAACTTATTGAATGATCCTGGTGCGGAAGTGTAAATTACTGATGTTTCCTGACAACAAGGAAATCACAGATATTATAATTACGTATTGCAAATGTAGTTCATGCCAGGTTCGCGCAGTTATTGATCCTCTGTAAGGATAAACCTAGCAGAAAAGCTCCTTATTATGACTAACTGTCACCTGACATTTGGAAACAACCACACCATGTAATTAAACCTACTTCTGTCTCAACGCCTTTCGTATTTCCAAGCTCATCCAAGAACTACAATACTACCGTCTGCAAAGCCTGAAACTACAATGAGAATAATCCGTTATTCGGACAGCGATATATTGAACAAATATTCGGGATCCTTATGTTTACTACGTAAATCTGTACGGAGTATACATTGCCCATATGCTGCATACGTACTGCCTATTTCCCCGCTTAGATGTTACTTCATGCTGCTGCAATATGTCTGACATCTAACAGTTTTCCATGTATTACATACGTATACTTATCTCGCATACGTGAGCTATGTGTTACATACGTCCACGTGTATGTGAGATCTTGACTGTCTAGACTATATACAGTTTTTTAGTGCGTACGGAATTACGTTTATTCGGAACATTTATACGGAAAGTATGTATAAAATATACGTTTTCAATTATACGTTTGCTGTACGTTAAGTCCAAAAATGCATGATTTACGCATTATCCTATCCCTAAATCTAGTCATGTGAAGAACATACAGAAATTTAGACCTATCTCTATTTTGTCAGCATTTGCCAAGGTGTTTGAACAAGTAATATTCAAGAGGATAATGTATCATGTAAAACCTGTCATATCAGTATGGCAGTATAGCTTCCTAAATAATAGATCAACATCCACTAATTTAGCCATTATTACATATTTTATTGCAAATGAATTGGATGGAGGTTGTCAAGTGGATGTGATCTATACTGACTTTTCAAAAGCCTTTGATTTGGTAGAATATGATACACTGTAACAAAAAACTCACGACCTTTGATTTATCTATGAAAGCAAAAGGTTTCTTTTTTTCGCGTCCTATTTGCAAAATCGTCAACAGGCCGTCATGTACAAAGGATATGATTCTAAAACATTACAGGTCTATCCGGAGTCCCTCAGGATTCAAATCGTGGTCCACTCTTATTTCTGTTAGTCATAAATGACCTACCGTCCTACATTCGTTATTCTAATACTCCTCTATTCGCGGACGACCTTAAAATATTCTCTGAAATTAATTCGCTTGAAGACTGTATAAAACTGCAAATAGACTCATGTAATATTAAGAAGTGGTGTGACAATAATAATATTAAGTTGAACATGAATAAATGTGAAACTCTTTCCTTTACTCGCAAAAATAACAACATTAAATATGACTATTCTATTAAGGAAACTATTTTAGAGACAACTAGGAGTGCTATTTGATCCTAAGTTAAGTTTTACCTATCATGCGAAACGATTATTAATAATGCATACATAAATCTTACCTTTATTATGAGAATAGGTAAAGAGTTTCAAAACGAGGCAACATTAATGAATCACTACTTCTCTTTTGTGAGATCGCAATTAGAATATGTGACTCTGTCTTGGTCACCAAAACACTAAAACACATAGATATGATTGAAAGGATGCAATCAAAATTCCTGAAATTACTTGCTTATAGAAATACTGGTATGTATCCAAAGTACGAGTCATATTCAGAGATAATACAAAACCAACATACACACTTCGAAACAACGGAAAGAACATACGGATCTTTTATTTTTACACAAATTACTACATGGTAAAATTGACTGTCCCGATCTTATTTCGAAGGTTCAATTGTATGCCCGTCAGGTAAAACCCGCACAGGAAATAGCAGTACATTTTACTGCAAATAGGCAAGAACAAATTTTCTTGGTAAGTCTCCTATATGGAGGATGAGTGCTTCCTACAATGCAATTGAAAGGATATCTACCATAGATGTGTTTGGAAACTTAAAAATTTGTATGGCAATGAAAATGCATAAACGTATAGTCTTGTTACTATATTAATGGAATATGCACTTTTGGATTGCGTATGCGTGGCTTCCTTTACGCTTATAAGAACCACTATCCACAGCCTCTCGAATTCGAAATAGGGCTTCTTGAAATGCCGTAGGTCCATATGAACTCTTTCTCTTATTTTTATGTGAAGAATCACCTCTTAAACTTTGTCGGTATAGTTCATTAACACCCTGTATATATATGCAACCTATGTATGCCACATACTTTTTCTTGCTCTGTATACAAATCTAATATCCATCGTCTTTCAATTTTGATATCCCTCATTATGTTGTTATAATTTTATATATAGCCCTCGTATATACAATGAATAATTCTTTCGTGTTGAAAGAGGTTCAGCTACATAATGGTGTAATCAGATTTTAGAAATCTTTTATTCAAACACACATACATTATTATTAGGGAAGTAAACTCAATCAATATTCTAGTCATGAACGTGATCTCCACGTCTATGATTAGAATCTCATTACTCAGCCTTCTTTGAGAATCCTATATACATATTCATAATATACGCTTGTTCTTGACTGCACAGATGTAACTTAACAAATGAAAGAGAAGAGAAATATAAATTTCTTTTCCTTTCGGATGTTTTGCTACTTTATTTTTTTTTTCTAAAAAATGTGTAACAAGTTTAAAACTTCCACACTAACACGATTGGAAGTGATTAATCTTCCCCCAGGTAAGGAAGTGTTGTGTTATTTTTTTCTTAAAAAAATATGTAAAACGTTTTAAATTTAAATGTCTACATGGATTTAACATGTTGAAAAGAAAACATACTTTTCACTGTATTAGTGAAACAAAGTTATTTCTAAATCTTAAAGATACTTGCCTACATGCAGAGAAATACGAGAAATATCTAAGAATTTAGTATAAAAGACAGCCTACCAGGGGCACACGCACATGAGGGGTCCACTGGGTCCGGACTCCCCAAAACTTCGTAATTCGACTGACATTTGTACTCTTCCAAAATACAGCTATACTAGTTTAACAGATAAATTTTTGATAAAGTCAAAATATGTTATTTTGGACTACCTATTCTCTTTTCAAATAAAAATAATCTAATTCTATTTCCTTTTTCTGAAAATACAGGTGACAGTAATTAACAATTACTTATCGTCTTTCTGGGTGCAGAATAATATAGGCGCAATGTTGCATAGATGTATTGGACCCCTCAAAATCCTAGGACCCCTCCCAATATGAAATTATGAGTGTGTGCTGTAGTGTATCATACATGCCCCACCGGAAGTCAAGGAAGGAACTGTACCACTAGTTAGTTAATTTAAAAATAAGCAATACTTCCTCGCATCATACCAGCAGCCTATACAACACATACATAAAGGCACGTTATTAGATTGGATACCCCCCTTAGGCAGATATAGTAGAAACCAGAGACTTTTCAAAATCAAAACATTATCCTCAATTAAAAGGTATACCAATGAACAATTTATTAACGAGATCATATAGAACAAGTAAACAACAAATAGATATGTAAGTGAAGCTCATATAGAACAAGATATAAATATATAGTATATATCCTCAAATTAACCTCTCTCTCTCTATATATATATATATATATATAACACGGTAGTAACAGTAGATTCATATCAAATTAGCAAAAATAATTGAATTTAATTATACATTAAATTAACACTACTTTTACCTGTATATGAAAAGGGCAACTTCCAATGGTCAACTCGGGAGCAAACGATGGCATTAAGTTTCACAAACACAAAATATCATATATTAAAAAAGAAGAAAGAAAACACTGGAGGAAAACACTATAATAAAAAAATTCACAAACTACAGAACTAAATAACTGAACACTTCCGTCTTCGATCCATTCCCTCGTTGTCCATTGAATTACGAGCCACAATTTTACACTTAAAAAAAATCCAACTAATACGCACCCGATTTGAAGTCAATCTGACAAACGGCAGAAGGAATTCAAATCACGAAGCCAGACATGACGTCATGTTCAATACAATAGTACCAGAACAATTAACCAATAGAACACCAAATGAAAGAACATTTTTTAGAGATATTAAAGTAGAATACACTACATGGTGGGTTCCCCCGGAATTCAAAAAAATGTAAGATACATTTTTTGAATTACCAGAAATATGAAACACTTATGGAAATGAAAACGATTTTGTTAGTAAGGGTGATGGATGAATATGAAGTATGAAAAGACAAAACAACAAACCATAAATAAATAATGAAAGGGACCACCCAATAATATAAAGCCAAATTGACAAACTATATCAAGCATATCATTAAATATATTGTAGTTTTGATAAAACACAAAAAACAGAGTAGAGTATTAAATACAAAAAAAAAAAACAGAATAGAGTTATAGCATGTTATAGAATGTAAACATAACACAGGCTTGAATAAACCTTAAATATCCATAGACGGTTAGATTCATATCCATAAAGCGCAGAATGATATATATATCTCAAATAGAAGTGTTCAGAGTTCAGAGTTGTTCTTGACGTTGAGTGTTTCAAGTAACGAGCGTGTGCTCTTGCCTTGCATTGGAGTTTGGTTGGTGTGGCTTTTGTGGTTCAGCGTAATTCTTTGTAGGAGGTTGCAACTGTCGCAGACCCTCCTTGTGTTCCTAGGTGGCGGTGTTCATGGTGGTAGTGGCCTACGGTGGACTTCTCGGCGAGGTACATGAGTTCCGATGGCCGCAATGCTGGGGTTTGGATGATTGTCGATGTTGGTCCAGAACCGGGCGGAGAGCTGTGTTCGGACTTCCTGTAGTAGCGGGAGCTCCAGATCCTCGTGGATCTGTGCGATGCTGGTGTCTATCGTATGTCTGGTAATGGCTCGTGCTGCCTTGTTTTGCACGACCTGAAGCTGTCGGTGATGGAGGGATGCTGCATGCTCCCAGGCTGGATGCGCGTACAGGAGTATCGGCCGTACACATACTTCGTAGACATTCCTCCTTGCCTCATGTGTGAAACATGCGCTGAGGAAGATGGGCAGCAGCGCTCTCATCGTTCTGAGGGCTTTGGTTGCAGTGGTGGAGAGGTGACGTCCAAACGTCAGGCGATGATCCAAGATGACTCCCAAGTATTTGGCCTCCGTTGCGAGTGTTAGCAAGGTTCCTGACATGGTGATCTCGTATTCCCAGGACCTCTGTCTTCTTGTAAAATCTACCAGGGTGGTCTTGGTAGCGTTTACTTTTATCTTCCACTTCTGTGTCCACTCTTCGAGTTTGTGAATGTGGCGTTGCATTGCCCTTTCTACGTAGCGGGGGTTCCTGTTTTGGGCGAACACTGCGGTATCGTCAGCATATGTCGCGATGAAGGTTCCATGGTCTGTTGGAATGTCTGCTGTGAAGAGCGAATACAGAAGTGGAGAAAGGCAGGAACCCTGTGGTACTCCAGCTTGAATTCGTCTTGCGTCTGACAGGTGGCCCGCATGGTACACTTTGAAACTTCTCTCAGTCAGATAGCTTTGAATTACCCGGACCTGATACAGCGGTAGTCCTGCTTTGTATAACTTATGAAGGAGTCCATTGTGCCAAACCCTGTCAAAGGCCTTTTCGATGTCAACAAATAGACCTAGGATTTGGCCTCCTTCATTGAACTGGTACGTTATTTGGTCCACGACCTGAACTAGCTGGAGGGTTGTGCTGTGCCCGGGCCTGAATCCAAACTGGTGACTTGGAATGATGTCCAGTTCCTGTATTTTCTTCAAAATTCTTTTCTGGATTGCTCTCTCGTCTACTTTCCCCAGGTGAGATAGTAGGCTGATCGGCCGGTAATTTTTAGCTTCTGTTCTATTTGGTCTAGGAATTAATTCGTGCGGTTGGTACGCACACATTGAAGCTGTAGTACAAACACAAACTACATAAATACCTTAAGAAAAATAGTGTCCATCGCTAGCCACCACTTTCGCCCATCTGTCAGGCAATGTACGGATTCCGTGGCGAAAGAAGTCCTCATCCTTGGAAGCGATCCAGTCAGAGACCCATGTTTCGATATCTTCTGAAGAAGTAAACCGCTGTCCAATCAAATCGTTGTTCATGCAATCGAACAAGTAGTAGTCCGAAGGAGCAACGTCTGGTGAATACGGCGGGTGGGGTAAAACTTCCCATCCGACATTTTCTAAATAGGTTTTGACCGGTTTTGCGACATGTGGGCGAGCGTTATCATGTTGAACAATAAGTTTATCATGTCTGTTCTCCCATTCTGGTCGTGTTCTGGCCAGAGCTTGCTTCAAACGCATTAATTGTCGTCGATAACGTTCTCCATTCATAGTTTCACCCGGTTCCAGCAGCTCATAGTACACCACACCTTTCATATCCCACCATATGCACAGCATAACCTTTGCACAGTAAATATCTCGTTTTGGTTGTGATGGACGTGGTTCACCTGGTTTCACCCAGGCCTTTTTTCGTTTAGGGTTCTCGTAATGGATCCACTTCTCATCATCCGTAATAATTCGATGCAGAAACCACTTTCTGCTCTGTCGTTGAAGCAGCAATTCGCAAATGGTTTTTCGTCTTTCAACGTCTGTCTTTCAATTCATGTGGAACCCAATGTGACATCTTTTGAATCATTCCCATGGCTTTCAAGCGTTTGGAGACTGTTGTTTGATCAACGCCTAATGCTGCTGCAAGTTGTTCCTGCGTTTGACACGAATCCTGCTCGAGCAATGCTGTCAATTCTTCGTCTTGAAATTTGTTAGGCTGTCCAGCTCGCTCTTGGTCTGCCAAGCCGAAATCACCACTTCTAAACCGTGCAAACCACTTCTGACACGTTCGCTCAGCTAGAGCATGGTCACCATACACTTCCACCAAAATACGATGACTTTCAGTCGCACTTTTCTGCATGTTAAAGTAATGCAGCAGGATACCCCGCAAAAACACTTTATCAGACACAAATTGCGCCATGTTCACTTAACTACAAACTGGTGTTGTTGACGCTTTAATCCACTGCCCTATACTACGAACGATACGCGATGACAGGGGTTTGCAACACATGTGTGGATACACGGAACTGTGGGACGCTCCGTTCGTTGCGCCATCTCTTGTCCAGCCGCACGAATTAATTCCTAGACCAAATATGTCCGGTGCCTTTTGGGAGCATGATGATGCGGGCTTCTTTCCACGTTGCGGGGAAGTGACCCGTTCTCATGATGGCGTTCGTGATCCTGGTGAGGAGTACCACAGCCTTCCTTGGGGCCTTTTTCAAGGTGAGCGTTGGGAGTCTATCTGGGCCTGCTGCTCGACGGTTGTGAAGACGTTGCAGGATCTTTCCTATTTCCCTTGGGGTGGCCAGGTCCGTCGCCGGAAGCTGGAAGTCTTGTTGTATTTCTCTGAGGCTAGCTTGTACGGCGTCTTCCGTGCTTGCGTCGGGCGGAGTGTCGTTGAGCCGGAAGGTCTGCTGCAGGTGGTCGGCGAACGCAGTGGCTATTGCACTTGGAGTGTACACTAGCCCCTCTTGTCCTTGGATTGGCTGAGTGCGGGGTGGTCCTGGAGGTCTTGCTATCGCACGCAGGAGCTGCCAGAAGTCCCTGGAGGGGGCGTCCATTGCTTGGAGCTTGTCGTTTCAAGCAGAGTACTTCAGGCGTCGAAGGCGGTTTTTCACCCTTTTTGTGAGTGAATTCCACAGGGTCTTGTATTGTGGATGTCTTGTCTTTTGCCATCTTCGCCTTGCCCATCTCTTGAGGGTGACCAGAGCCGTCGTCCGTAGGTCTTCTGGCTCCCGTGGTTGTTGCTGCTGTGGAGTTGTTGTGGTAAGCCGGTATGCAGATCGGATGGCCGTTGTGAGTGCGTGCACTGCAGCATCAATCTCCTCCGGTGTGTTGACTGGAGTCCGAGGGTCCACCATGTCTGCCAACAGGCGGGTGTACTCATCCCAGTCGGTGGTTGAGTGCCGTGGTAGGACGGTGACTGGAAGATGGTGTCTCAGTGCAACCGTGAACATCACCGGGATGTGGTCCGACTGGAGGTCGTGCAGTACGTCCGGTCCGACCAGGATGGCTGTGTTCGCAGAGAGAGTGATGTCGAGCACATCGGGCTGTCCGCCGTTCCGTGGAAAGTGGGTGGGTTCACTGGGAGCCGCCGGGATGAAGTCTATTTGTCTGAGTGCATTGTGAAGTGTTCGTCCATTAGCATTCGCCACTCTGGAGTGCCATGCAGGGTGTTTGCAGTTGAAATTACCTGCAAGAAGCACCCTGTGACCCAGTCTTCGAAGCTGGATGAGGTCTTGTGGATGAAGATGATTTCCCGGGGCTCTGTACACGGAGACGACGTGGAGTGGTCCATCCGGGGAGTGGATCGTAACGCCTGTAGCCTCCAGTGATTGCATCACCGGGAGCTGAAGTTGGTCGTGAGCAATCTGTGTTTTAATGAGGACTGCCGTGCCACCTTTCCTGCCCTGGCGGTCGTCCCTGTAGGTGATGTAGTTTCGCACACGGAAGGACAGGTGTGGTTTCAGATGGGTTTCAGATAGTAGCGCTACATCCACTTTCTCTCGTTCCAAGAAGTCCTTGAATTCGTCTGTTTGTTTCGCGATTCCTTCTGCATTCCAGCAGACCACTCGGAGGGCTCTGTGTATGACTGAGTTAGTTTGCGCCATCATCAAGCAGTGAAGCCGCAACGTCTAGGAGCGTCGTTAATTTGGTAATCGGGTCCTTGGCAGCGGCAATCTTCTTGAGTCCCTCTTTGAGGTTCTGTAGACTGGCCAGTCTTTACAAATTGGAACAAATGGATTTTTTTATATAAAAAAAACAAACAGCTCCCTTACACCTGAAAAAGAAATAAGTGTAAGAACCTCACAAATATTACACCAAAATTTACAATTCGGGTTCAGGAGATTCACGCATTTCATACTTTTTTAATTGGCTAACATGAGAAGAAAATTTTCGGTTTTTACTTTCGTCTAAAAGAATTATAGTATTCGAACCAGCAAAGGAGTCGATGCGGTAAGGACCAAGCCAGAGAGGCGACAAAGATTTACTAACTTTATCTGTTATGGACGACTTAAAGTGAGATTTCCAAAGAACTAATTGGCCCACCTGGAAAGTAACTGGATTATTACGCTGCAGGAAAAGATGCTTTCTATCTTCCCAAGCTCTATGCATATTTTTTAAGGTATCGGACCATATCTCTACTGAATTATGTAAGTTCAGGTCGAAATCCTTTACAGACCATTTGACTAATAAAGGATATAGAGCTTCACGTCCCAAATACAGCTCAAATGGTGATACCTTTAATTCACAATGTTCAGAAACGTTAAGAGAAAATTGGATCCGATATAGGAAATTGCTCCATACAGTCTGATTCTCAGAGCAATAACATCTTAAGGCATTCTTTACCGTCTGAACATATTTTTCAGCTGCATTTCTGGACGCAAAGTAAGCTGAACTACGTATATGTTTGATCCCTAGTCCAAAGAGAAAACAACGAAACCCCTCGCTACAAAAATAACTAGCCCGATCCGTGGATAAAGCAAAACAATGACCAAAACGACAAAATATCTCCTTCATTGCTTTAATAATAATTCTACTGGTCGCATTACGTAATGGAACTAAGTGCAAAAAACGGGAGGTGTTATCCACAAGTAACATTATGTACCTATAGCCATTGCTTGGGATTAAGGGACCGGCCAAATCACAGTATAAATGTCCCTGGGGTTGTGTTACATATTTAGATGACAAAAGACCTTGGGGCTTTTCAAAACATGGTTTCGAAATCTGACATTCATGACATGAGCGCACGTACTGATGTACATCACGAATCAAAGAAGGCCACGTAAAATAACGTTTAATTTTACTGAGTGTTTTAAAATTTCCCGTATGTGTTCCCACCAAAATTCCAGAATGATAATATTCCAATTCCAAAGGTCGTAAAGACTTAGGCAATAGAACTTTGTAAGGATTATACCGTGCTTCTGTTCTTTTATATAATAAACCACGTCACAAACGATATTCTTTCCAGACATTTCCTGCAGCTTCAGTTTTCTTATAAATATCTGAGATATCCGGATCCTTTATTTGCTCTTCTTTTACATTATAAAATGACAAAGGAGTATTCAACAGGCTTGAAGTCAAAAATTCACATTGGTATACCTCCTCATCTATAGGTTCATCTATAAGGTCATACAAACTTGAATCATATATTCGGCTCAATAAATCTGCGTTAATCATCTTGTTGCTCGGTACATGCAAGATATCGAATTTAAATTCTAACAATTTATGAATCATCGTGTAAACTTTTTAGAATCACGCAACACGCAAGCTAAAGCATGGTTATCAGTTAATATTGTAAATCTTGAAACAAGATAGTGCTGAAAACGAGTAATAGTATTGTACAAGCTAGCCAACTCTAAGGCAAAGATAGGACGATTTTAGTCCGAAGGTTTCAGTTTTTTGCTATAAAACGCAATAGGTTGATAGAAACCGCTGGAATCATTATGTAGGATCACACTTCCGAACCCTCGCAAACTAGAATCTGCTTCTATGAAAAAACTTTTACTCATCCGGAATCTTTAAGATAACCTGCTCTTCAAAAGCGTCCTTGATACGAGCTAATGCCTCAGATTGTTCTTTACCCCAAACAAAGGGAATTTTAGGTGATTTTAAGTCTGTTATGGGACGCATAATCTCAGCAATATTACTAATAAATCGACTATAGAAAGACAAAAACCCAACAAGAGATTTGACACCCTTCCTATTACGAGGAGCAGGTAAATTTCGTATAGCTTCAAGTCGATCCGGAATCATTTGCATAATTCCTCCACCTACGCGAAATCCCAAATAATCTATCTCCGTTTGAAATAAGGAACATTTTTTCTGGTGAAATTGTAAGACCTCGTGATCGAAGTCGTTCAAGCACCGTCTTGAGTAATGTTTTATGTTGTTCAATTGTATCAGAATAGAGTACAATATCATCAGCATATACTTCGACACCTTGTTCCTTGAAATCACCTAATACAGTGTCAATAGCGCGCTCTAAAGCCGCCGTCCCAGTACAGAGTCCCATAGGATGTACCCGAAAATGATAATTTTATTGTCAAAAGAAAAGCCCGTATATTTCCGACAGGATTCATCCAATACTATCTGAAAAAATCCCCTTTTACAATCGCATCTAGACATAATACGAGCATTAGCCAATGTAGCAATAGATTCTTCCATGTTAGGGGTGACTATATTATCGGCTTCCACAAGCTTAGATAATTTACGAAAGTTCAGAACTAGCCGTCCTCTACCTGCACTATTTTTGACAATAAAGCAAGGGAAACGATACTCACTTGTACTCTCCACGATAACCCCGTTATCCTAAAGTTCTCTTAAAATTACTCGCATTTCTTGCTTTTGTTTACTAGACATAGGGTATTGTTTTTCACGAAACACAGTATCCTCCTTAACCCGAAACTTGTACTTAAAATATTTAATTCTGCCGATATTTGATGTAATCACATCAGTATAATCATTTATAATATCCTGTACAAATAAAGGTAAGGTACTATCTTCCTTAATAAGTTCATTATCAATGTTTTCCACAATTAATTTTCTAGTTGTATTATCTAGTTGGTTAACAGGTGATTTGTTATTTAAATTATGCATAACTCTACTGTCAATCGCTAATACCTCATTGCTTTTCGAAGGTACTTCTGAAACACCCTGTACAACATTACATTCAACAGGTGATTTAAGTTGTATCTCATTTTTATATTCTATTACTTTTTATTTTGAAAAAAAATCTTTATTAGTAGCCTATGACGTTAAAGACCAAGAATTTAAAAAAGAATTATATTCATTAAATTGATTTAAAGCAGAACAAGCATTTTTAAAAATAACAGGTTCTACAGATAAAGCAAAGTTTTGTTTATATTTAGTATCACATTCTTTACCTTGCTGTAGTACTGCTTCCTTATCTCCAACAGGTTGATGACTGGGTGGCAGGGCTGCATTACGTGGCACCTGGTCTAGTGAGAACTCGCTCGTTGTATCAGGAATGCAACAGGTGTTATGACCTTGACATTGGAAAAGGCTCTTATCTTCATTGCCCAACTGGTTTTGAACATTTGGTTTGTCGCAGGATGTGCGGTTCCTTGTAAGATAACCCATCAAGTATCATGTAGAATAAGGACCCGTCTTCCTGCAACCAAAAGGAAAAGGGCCAGAATATTGTCCACAAAAAGGAGGTTTGGAAACATACGTAATGTTGAAATTGTGATAGGGAAAGAATATACTTCGCTCCTTAACATACAATTTAAAGGCAGTCTGCTCAATAAAAGGCATTAATAAAGTAATATGTTGGCCACTGGGACAATGTTCGTTTATATACGCACAACAGTTAACTCTTGCTTATTAATTCTCAACGGGAGCAAACAATATTTGTGTAACACCAAACGATAGTTTGTAGCAGTACGTCCCACAAAGTTCTTAACACGTATTTTTAGGTTCGAATCCCGTTGTAGTAAATACTGTAACACTTCGTTACTTATAAAATTAACACTTGAAGCACTGTCCAAACATGCAAAGTATTTTCTATCATACAAATCGACTTCAATAAATATACCACCTTTCCCAACTAATGGGGGTAAGGTTCGTACACCACAGTTCGAGGTTCGAATCTGCTGAGTATCAGAGTCCTTTTGAAAATTAGACACCTGTCCTTTGTGGAAATTACCAGATCTGTTTCGTACATGAGGGTGAACTATACTACGCGATCTAAAGTCACTGCTTGTACGATTTATATCGAATGATGATCCACCAAGAGTTGTTTGATGCTGCTTCGTAAAAAGTTCTAACTGTGAGTAAGCCTTTAAAGAGTTCATAAGTTCATCACGCGTTTGAGGATGCTCACTATAAAATACATGCGATCTCACACACGGTCTACAACCACTAGCCACCGTTAAGATGCACGTTTCATCACAGATTTGAATATCCAATATACGTGATACTTGATCAAGTCTACGTGAATATTGCAAGACCCCTTCACTTTCGCCCTGAGGTTTATAAAAATATCTTGTGGTAAGTTGCTGTATAGCCACGTCAGAAATCAACTCAGTCATGACATATTTACGTAAATCTCCCCAGTTCCTCGTTGTTTTAACACTATCCTTAAGACACTGTGGTAATGGATTTCTAGTTTTTGTTTGTAAAGCGTATACCACACAACGAATTGGAAATTCATTACCACTTAAAAAATCGTCAATTTTACATATAAAATTGAACAACTTGTCAGGGTCATTACCATCACAAATTCGAAGATTTTCCACAAATCTATTTAACACCGTCAAAGCAGTATTATCCCCCAAACGAGAAGAATTGGTACGGAGATAAGCGTCATCACCTATGTCATTTGTATAATCACTATGGCATGCATTACCAGATATTTTACTAGTACGTTTAGGAATAGCACCAGTTGACCTATCAAATCCTGTATTATCCTTATTAACAGGTACCCTAGAAGACATCGGACCCACTTTTCCAGCTATGTCTACTAACATTTCACCTAATCTTTCAATTCCAAAAAATAACCTATCAATTTTATCTATATTTAGAGGCGGCGTTTTTACACCATCATCATCAAATCAGGATATAGTATCTGAGGCTACCTTATCTTTATCTACACCTTCGGCCATGTTTAATATATAATACGAACAGCAAGGGCATTAACAAACTAATTCAATATGTAAAAAGCCTCGAATTGGTGAGATTGACTTCAAACCATTCTATATGTAGTGTATCATACATGCCCCACCGGAAGTCAAGGAAGGAACTGTACCACTAGTTAGTTAATTTAAAAATAAGCAATACTTCCTCGCATCATACCAGCAGCCTATACAACACATACATAGAGGCACGTTATTAGATTGGAAACCCTCCTTAGGCAGATATAGTTGAAACCAGAGGCTTTTCAAAATCAAAACATTATCCTCAATTAAAAGGTATACCAATGAATAATTTATTATCGAGATCATATAGAACAAGTAAACAACAAATAGATATATAAGTGAAGCTCATATAGAACAAGATATAAATATATAGTATATATCCTCAAATTAACCTCTCTCTCTCTCTATATATATATAACACGGTAGTAACAGTAGATTCATATCAAATTAACAAAAATAATTGAATTTAATTATACATTAAATTAACACTACTTTTACCTGTATATGAAAAGGGCAACTTCCAATGGTCAAATTGGGGGCGAACGATGGCAGGAAGTTTCACAAACACAAAATATCATATATTAAAAAAGAAGAAAGAAAACACTGGAGGAAAAAAAACTATAATAAAAAAATTCACAAACTACAGAACTAAATAACTTAACAGTTCCGTCTTCGATCCATTCCCTCGTTGTCCATTGAATTACGAGCCACAATTTTACACTTTAAAAAAATCCAACCAATACGCACCCGATTTGAAATCAATCTTGCAAACGGCAGAAGGAATTCAAATCACGGAGCCAGACATGACGTCATTTTCTATACAATAGTACCAGAACAATTAACCAATAGAAAACCAAATGAAAGAACATTTTTTTAGAGATATTAAAGTAGAATACACTACAGTGCTCTCAGCCGATTGCAACGGTAGAGGAGATTCTGTTTTCAAAACTTGTTCTGTCGCTGTGGACGTTAATGGATCTCGTCGTCATTAGTTAGTAAAATCCATACAGGCACACGATTCTGCAAATCTTGGAACTTGGAATACTTTTCTTGTGCTTCGACTTGTTTACAAAGATAAGATAATTAGTCAGGTTTTTGACGATGGAGAGTCGAGAACTACGGTGACAATCCTTTTCGCAGTTCCAATTCTCTATACATTTAATAATTCCTGTCTTGTCTATGAATAAGTTCTCCACTCAGGCAGGTTCCATCTTGTCCTAATCATGTAATCTCTTAAATACAGCTATATCAATTAACTGAATGAATTTCTCGTTATATTTTAGGTATTTATATATTTTCATTTATCCTATATTTGTATTTTATTGACTTCTTTCCTAACTATTGATTAAGTATTTACTGTTTTATTTATTATATTGTTTAATTAGATACTATTTTATTTGCAATGGAATTTTCTGCTTTGTATTGACTAATTTACATAACTACTCGTCCTCTTATAGATATCCCATTCCCTTTTATTGGAAAGTATGATAAAGGTCATTTATCCTTCATTTATGTTCATTCCCTTAGTTGGTGTGAAAACTTTGAATAACGGACACCAATGGGACATGAGGACATGATTTTTTGTCCGTTATTGAGAAGTGTCCGTTACAGAGAGGTTACAGAAATTTAATTTCTCACAACGGTAGTTGTGTGCTGTAATATACAGTAAATATATTGTGTATGAACGTAAGTGCGTAAAATTTAATATCAAAACACTCTATTTAGTACATATTTGAATTACTTGACGGGATGAAGGAGAAATTCCTTTCTGTTAAATAATAGTATTGCTGGGGGATGCGTTAATACAGTACTGCAAAAGATAATGCTTGTATGTTAATTTTCTTAAGTACATGTCATCACCCTGTAAGCGTTTCTAATTTATTTCAATTCTCAGAACCATCTCAAAAGATGCGTTAGGAACCAAATAATCGGCTAAACTCTTTTGCGTAGAGAAAAATGCATACTTTCCTCCTCTACAAGCGTAATAAAACTCATTAGCAAGTGTCCTCTGACAAGTAAACCTTACGTTTGGGTGAATCGAGTTGCTGACTGAGACACATATGAGAAAGTAGTACTAAATGTGGTCAGTATTTCAGTGAAGTTGTAGGTGCGAAGCTCCAGGGGTTTAGGAGATACAGCTACCAGAACATCACATGGAAGTACAGAATAGTCTTCATACAGTTGGAGGTTAAAGTTCTGTAAGACCTCTTGTAACGACAAAAGGTGAATAACAAATATATGGGTACATATTAGGACTAGGGGGAAGTCATATAGTAAGGGTATACCAACGGCGGTCATCTTGAAATCCGCCATTTTGAATTAGGGTTAAGTTTTTAAAATAGGAATAGGGTCATGTGATACATGATTTAAGGCGCAAATTTAATCAGAAGAACAATGGTGACGTTAATTTTGATTTACGCGCAATTGGTAAAAAGTTACAGGGAAATTAAATATTGTTGCAGCATATGTATTAGTCCTTTGCCCCACCTTGTCAATGTTATGCGTTTTGTTTAAAACTTTTGTCTGATTTAAAATGACGGATTTGAACATGGCCGCCATCAAGGCAACTCTTACCATATACCTAATATTTATCCACCTGCTTTTTATTTAATTATTATCATTAACACAAAATTTACAAGGTGGGGTAAAGGACTACTACATATGCTGCAACAATATTTAATTTCCCTGTAACTTTTTACCAATTGCGCGTAAATCAAAATTAACGTCACCATTGTTCTTCTGATTAAATTTGCACCTTAAATCATGTATCACATGACCCTATTCCTATTTTAAAAACTTAACCCTAATTCAAAATGGCGGATTTCAAGATGACCGCCGTTGGTATACCCTTACTATATGACTTCCCCCTAGTCCTAATATGTACCCATATATTTGTTATTCACCTTTTGTCGTTACAAGAGGTCTTACAGAACTTTAACCTCCAACTGTATGAAGACTATTCTGTACTTCCATGTGATGTTCTGGTAGCTGTATCTCCTAAACCCCTGGAGCTTCGCACCTACAACTTCACTGAAATACTGACCACATTTAGTACTACTTTCTCATATGTGTCTCAGTCAGCAACTCGATTCACCCAAACGTAAGGTTTACTTGTGAGAATCCTCAGTACGATTGTGGAAGAAACACGTGTGTGTGTGTGTGTGTGTGTGTGTGTGTGTGTGTGTGTGTGTGTGTGTGCGTTTGTGTACTCGGTATCTTCGAAATAGATGAAAAGGCATATGGGAAAGCATATGTTTATTGACCCAGTCCCAATAACAAAGAATATCCGCTTCGATAAAGTGAGAAAGGAAACCGGAAAAACTCCAACCCAGACTTTTTCCAGCATTTTAAGTAAAAGAAAAATGTTGCTTTTCCAAAAGAAAAAAAGAAAAAAAGTAAGAGAGGAAACATTGCTCGTTAAAAATGTTATTGTAAAACAAACAATATTTGTTTTGTTATCTATGAAATTGTCGGGAAAGAAACAAGGCCCAGAGGCAAAAGGACTAAATCTATATATAATTGAACAATAAACAAAAACATGAGTAACATGAAATAGCATACAAGGAGAAATACAACGCCGTTTGTCTCATCCTTCTACTGCACATAGTAACGATATATGACCATGGTAATGTTGTAAACAGAAAGACAAGTGATTCATTTGACCACCAGTGATGCGTTGAGTTTAGTTGATTTTGAGTTTAACGCCCCTTTCGGCAGCGAGACTATATGAGACGGGACCTACTGATCAACGTGGAATCCGAACCACATGAGGTCCCGCCGGGCTCCCACGCCAAATTTGCGCCAGTGTTGCGGTACTATGAGCTCGCATAAAAGGAACAGAGAACATACGAAGAAAAAGGACGTATTGAATTGGATAAGGAAGTAGAAAACATGAAACATTGTCGGCACCAATTATTTGACAATGTCAAAACATAATGACAATGAGCATGACAGCATGGAGAAGAACCATAGATACTGACATGTGCATTGACCGTTAACTTAATCTGTCAAAGTGTATATTCAAAAATGATATCCGTTCCTAGCTATAGAGGCATCCAAGACACATGCAAAGATCGTTCCACAGAATGTAACGTCGCATGTGGAATGACCTTACAAGCTGCATTAATGCATTGCTATATAGTCTGGTGTTGTTGGCACATCCCGATAGGCAATACCCTTCAGTTACCCCAGAGGAAAAACCTAACGGCATCAAATATGGAGAACGAATCGGCCATTTGACAGGTTCCCCCCCATCCTATCCATCGATTGGGAAACATGTTGTACAAGCATGCTGTAGTGCGTCGTGCATTGTGAGCTTGGCACCCGTTATATTTGATACCACATTTTCCTCCTTGTTTGAAGCAGTATATCCTCTAATAATTATGATAGTTCATTTTCTCGGAAGTGTATATATAGGTCAGCATTCAGTGTTCCATGTATTAAAAAAGGCCCAAGGAGGTGCTCACCCTCTATTCCACACCAGACGCTAACACTTCATGGGCGCTGCCGTTCTACTTGGCGAAGCCAATGTGGGTTTGTTCCAGGCTAATAGTGCATGTTCCTTAGGATAATGTTTCCATTATGGTAAAGGTTACCTCGACGGCAAGTAGATACGCGACAGATCGATCGTAACTTCCTCCGCAGTTAGGACAGCTCTGTCAGACACCTCAAACGTAGTGATGAGCGCAAAAGTGTTAGTCTTGCAGTTTGTGCAAGAATCTTGCATGCAAGACCGAGATCATACCTGCAAGAGCAAGGCCAAGACCAAGAGTCTTCCGCAAGAGTCCTGCACAAGTACAGGTATTACTTGATTTTTTTTAGAATGTAAAAAGGAAGGGGGGACATCATTACATCATTTACCTGAATTTCTTGGCTTCAGTGAAAATGTCGCTGGAGTGAATGTGTTCCCAGTACTGTATGCAATCCTGTAAGTCGATGATTTCCTGTAGCACATAACTACAGTATGTCATTTTTTGAATCGGTTTTTCGGGTTTCCTGTAGTTATTACTCATTTTCAAGCGACACAGGTGTCATTGTAATCAAAGCTTGTTGCGTAGAAAGAAGTGTGACATAGGTGCTGGATTACGATGCATTCCTGCGTTTTTAAAATATGACGATCACTTATTGGGAAATCAGACACTATTTTACAAGTGTGTATTATCTAGAGTAAATTTAAACCTTTGACCTTCATTCTCGTAAAGTTTATCGGTTCGTTCTGGGATAAATATAGCAAAAGAGGGATTTGATTTTCACCCTTCAGTTGCTTTAGGTGCGGTGGTTCAATGTTAAAGCGTTCACCTCTCGCGCATGGGGTCCCTAGTTCGATCCTAGCTTGCACCATGTGAGCTTTGTGGTGGACAAAGACCGTGTGCGTGGGTTTCCTCGGTGTTTACCCGCTTCGTCCTATTTTCTTCATTCCAGCATTTCATTCATTTCTCATCATCACCGTCTCCCTTAGCCTTGGTGCATAAACATGAGACGTTACATGTCATGGTCATCGTCATTATAACTATTCTGTCGTTATTGGCAGGTCACTTGCTGGAACTGAGGAGCTTCAATGTACGGTTCTCCTCAGCTAGTCTCTTCGTCTTGACGTAGCAATTTTGTGTGATAGTACATTCCTTCAACTAGTCTCCGTCCCCTCGTTCTCTTGCTTTCCATCATACCCTCTACTACGTTCCTCATAATACAGTGACTCCTCAGCCAATGTCCCAACCAGTTCCTTTTCCTCCTCTTAATTTCGCCTAAAATTCTTCTTTCCTCCCCTACTGCTACCATTTCTAACAAGTTCCCATTCGTTTTCCGTTCAACCGAGCTAATTCTCTCATTTCTTTTTTCTCGTGCTCATGTTTCGAAAACCTCCAATCTTTTTCATCGGTTTTGTGTACAGTTCATGTATCTACCACTTTTAGTACATATTGGAATCAGTAAAACAAAATCTCAATGTTTAATTGGAAATTTGTTCAATACAAGGAATAGCTAATAATGGTTGAAAACAAAAAAAAAAAAAAAATCTGATGCCTTTTCAGTGTAAAATTAATTTTGATATCCGTGGTATTTCTGTAATCTATGCCGTTTTGATTTTCTTTCATATATCTCAGGGGTGTAGCCTTCCCAGTCTGGGAACCAGTGGGGTATTGGATCTTATATATATATATATATATATATATATATATATATATATATATATATATATATATATAAGATTCCGAAACCTTGTAATTTATCTTATAAGTAGTGAAGCGTGGGCGCACCTATTGAAAAAATAAATAAAAGATAAAAGCCTATGTTGTATACTAACATCATGCATCATGTATTTCCGTTACTGCAGGATTTATTATCCCTTATGTCTTCAGTAAAATTTACCTTTGAAAAGCGTAAGATTTGTTAAAAGGAACTCTTGCAAACAAGACTAATACCAAGATCAAGTTTTCCAGTGCAAGACCAAGACCAAGACCGGATGTGCAAGACTAAGACCAAGACCAACACCACCCGGATCTTAGTCTTGGTCTTGCATTTGCTCATCACTACTCAAGCGACACACGTACCGAACTACTGGTTGTCAAATGAGTCACTTGCCTTTCTGTTTACAACCATTCTCATGGTCATATCTCCGTTACTATGTGCAGCAGAAGTATCAAAAAACGGCATTGCATTTCTCCGCGTGTGTTCTTTAATGCCATTCATGCTTTTGTGTATCGTTCCGTCAAAAAACTTCACTTCGTTCCTAATGTCCCTTTGTCGATAGTTTTGCTACCACACTATGGCGACTCCGTTTGATATTGCTGTTTAACGCAAACCGTATATCGCTAGCGTTTTTCGTTTCTTCTGTATTTCAGGTGACACTTCTAGATGCCTCACGCTGTATATATATTCTTATGTTGCTAATGGTATTTTACCATAACTGATACGATTCCGTCATTTAAAGATTTGGCAGGCCATTTATATAGTGCGTTCAGAAAGGCGGTCCAAAGTGGATCATGACAAAGAGATACATAGAAATACTCTGCTAGAGCAAATGTTGAAAATGCTTTATCTTCGCTTGAAGGAACCGGTCAACCCCCTATACATTTTTCACAACAATTCAAATAAAAATTGATCTGTCCAACGAATATTGTTTAACAATTTTTCAATGAAAAATGTTTCATATGTTCTCCATACTTGTCACCAGAACGAAACACCTATTTAACTAAAAACATATGTTGCTCCACTATTAACATTGTAACACGCACTTGTATTACTCGATACTTAAAAATGATAAATAAATAAATAATAAATAAATAAATAACTCTAGTCGACCTTTCAACACAAAAAGTCGTTCCAAGAATTACACAGGAACTAGTACATACTCTGACTAAATATCCATATTTGACAATCCAACACCGGCGTATCGAATTGTATAAAGTAAATTGGGGTACGGAGATATATTTTTTAAGTGCTAGTAGAGTACTCGTTCTGTGGATAATAGAAGATAGTGAACATCAATATTCCAATAGGTGATATATTAGTTCCTCTGTGATTCCTTGAACCATTTCCCAGAGATTCCATAAGTTTCAAGCCAGAGCGTTTAAAAGCAAGATTTTTCTATTTTCGGAGTGTTTTTTACTCTGAAAGAAGGCGTTCTCCGATCCATGTCTGTTAGATTATACAGGGTGTCCGGAATGGGACTGACGGTTTCTAAAAGTGTATAGTTTTAATATGGCCAGAGATACAGAAAAAATATTCATATTGAAGGAAAACTCAAAAAGTTTTCTCAAGCAAACTTTCATACTTGAACAACTACTGTGACGGCTCTAGTATCGCCGATAAACATAAATGACGTCTGCAGTCGAAAAGGTGCAATGCATGAGGTGGTTTGCAGAGACAAAAAGTGTTGTTCAAGTCCAACGAAACTTATTCCTGTGGGGGTATGTGAAAGACCTTGTGTATTCTGGTGAAAAGGTGCTTTACCTTGGTGAACTGAGGAACCGTATTAGGAATGTGATTGCTTCAGTAACACCTCAGATGTTACAGAATACGTGGAGAGAGATTAAGTTCAGGCTAGACATTGCAAAAGTTACAAATGGAGCTCACGTGGAGTTACACTGAGTTAGAATGACTTGTAAGTAAGACCAAATAAACTTCTTGAGTTCTTCTTTAAAATTCATTTTTCTTCTGTGTTTCTGACCATATTAAAACTATACACTTTTAAAAACCGTCAGTCTCATTCCGGACCCCCTGTATATATATATATATATACGAGGCATGTCCAGAAAGTAACAGACGTTTCGAAATTAAAAAAGTAACAGAATGAACAAACAAAATTGTATTATATACACACATTCTTAAGCTATTTTCCCACATAATCGCCATGCAAATTAAGGCATTTTTTATACCGTGCCACAAGTTTTTCATTATCGTTGCGGTGGAAATCTGCCACCAGCGATTTCAGTCACTGGCTTACACAGGCATGCAGTTCGGCGTCAGTATCAAAACATTGCGTAGCGAGCCATGTTTTCATCGCTAGGAAGAGGTGGTAGTTGCTCGGCACAAATCTGGGCTGTATGGTGGGTGATCGAACATCTCCCATCCAAAAAGATTCAAGAGCTCTCGGGTACGCTTGGCAATGTGTTGTCGTGCCTGACATGTTCATTCAATATTCCATGTCCTTACACTTCACACAGTTGGCGATGGATCTCAATTGTCTTGTGGCGGTACAAGATGGCTCAGTTGTACAGCGTTCACCTCTGGTGCGTGGGGCCCCTGATTCAATCCCAGCCAACTCTAACAAAGGAAGCTATCCAACTCCTCGACGAGTATAGCATTGAAACTTGCACAAGTGGAAGGAAATGTTGAAAGATAGAAACATGCTTACATCGACGATTCGCAACATCGTCGAACAGGAAGGATAATGATTTTCCCCCAGAACCCCTGAAAGTTATGTACTCTGGTCATACATGCCTTGGATGGGATATGAATCTGATACACTGGAACTAGTTTTCTCACGAAAACAAATGTTGCAAACTCAAGATGATAATAGTTGGTCATGATTGTGATCTCTGGTACGTCATTGGTACGAATCGATGTCAAATAGAACACGATATGCTATCGTAAGTTCAAAATGAACACGTTTACTCGGTGGAAAAAAGGGACACGCTGAAATCACAACGCAAAAATCGATTTCTATGATAATAATAATAATAATAATAATAATAATAATAATAATAATAATAATAATAATAATAATAATAATAATAATAATAACTATTGTGTAACATTGAGGTTTCCAGTCAAATTCAAGCGGGCCCGGAGAGATATTTACAACTACGTCGGATGTAAACAGAAGTGATTTCTGACCTGCAAAGAGGTCGAGGAGTTGACCAAGTCATATATTCGGAGTTGGCAGGCTATTATGAACATTAATATATGCAGATTGGTCTCACTCCCGGTTGGAAATCTTGGACCGGAAGTGGTCGCAGGGCAGCCTGATTCACTTATTGTGGGTCCCCAGGCTATAAAAAGTAAGAATATATATAGGTTTACCCAATGTCCGAGTGGTCACTTCGAACTGAAAATGGTCAGTATGTACCCCCCCCTATTCATCTCCGGAACCGGAAGAGAGATCGGAAAACGGATTGTTTCTCATTATTATACTCTTTAATAATACTAATTGTGCTACTACTACTACTACTACCACTAATAATAATAATAATAATAATAATAATAATAATAATAATAATAATAATAATAATAATAATAATAATAATAATAATAACTTTATTTTCAGTGTCGTGAACAGCTCATTGGCAAAAATACAGCACTATGTTAAGACCATTATACAATCATTTAAAACAGACCAGAAAATTTGTGATATAGAATGAATATTAGTAGGTCAAGACCCTAGTCAGAAGTTTAATATATACAAATTTCAAGATTAAAGCTGATTATAAAATAAGATTAAAATAGATACAGTTAATATCATAAAATACTATTTACAGAACTATGGAAATTAAAGCTTCATTTAACTATCGTTTAAATAATGAGTCAACTTTGCTTAAAATTTAGTATCCTCTATGTAAAAGATTTTGGTTACCTACTGTCACATTTCCACATAAAACATTGGTTCTTTGAATAAAATGTTATAACTAAAAATATTCTGAAGGTATATAATAATAATAAAATCAAGATAATTGTCATGAAGCTAAAACAGTTTAATCTTTGGAAAAAAAATATAATTAAATAAAATAATTGCTCTGTTGTTTCTTCCAACATATGTTCATTTAAACTGAGAAGACATTGTCACTCTTCTCAATATTTCACGTTTTGAATTTAGTGCTACCAATGTTGATGACTTCTTACACTATAACATGGCACTCTTATTCTTATATTTTCCAAGCAGTAATCGCTACTATATTTATTATCCAATACCATTTGAATAAAGTATTTATCCATAAATTTCTTCTTTCTGCTAGAGATTGAAGTTCCCAAATAGTTAACCAATATTCATACTCGTGTTAATAGTAGTCCTTTTTCATTTTATAACATAGTAGTCGTATAAAACATTTCTGTACTGCTTAGAGTTTGTTAATAAGAATATTAGACAAACTGTTCCAAACGACTGAACCAAATTCAAGTTTGGATCTAACAAGTGTCTTATATACGTACACATAAGAACTACCATTTTAAAAATCAGGCCATTGATTAAAGATGAAACCTATTGTTTTTTCTCGTTGATTGCACTAAATCATTTATGTGATTACTAAATTTGAATTGTCTGTCATAAATTATACCAAGATCTTTAATTTGTTCTACTTTGTTTATTATTACTCCATGAATTTTATATTTACTGACAAAGTATTGAGTTTTATTAGTAAATGTCATATATCTTATTTTTCCAGGGTTAATTGTTAATACATTATTCTCGCACCAATGATTTACTGCATCTAAGTTTTTCTGTAGGAGATAATTATCATACTCATTATTAACTATTCTAAAGAGCTTTATGTCATCTGCGTATAATAGTACTTTTGAGTGCCTGACTTTTCCTGGTAGGTCATTAATGAATAGAGAAAAAAGAAGCGGAGCCATGGGAGACCCTTGAGGTATTCCTTTCCCTACTTGACCTTGACTAGATGTTACCCTGCCACTTTTTACTTTAAAAGTTCTATTTGATAAGTCACTTTCAAACCATTTTATATATAAAAATGATAGGCCAATGTTTGATAATTTATTCAGAAGTAATGTATGATCAATAGTCAAAGGCCCTTGACATTTCGATTTATATAACATCAACCTGTAAATTACCTTTTAGTGCAAAGTACGTATTAGTGCGAAGTACTACTACTACTACTACTACTACTACTACTACTACTACTACTACTACTACTACTACTACTACTACTAATAATAATAATAATAATAATAATAATAATAATATAATAAATAATAATAAAATTATTTTTGCGTTGTGGTTTCAGCGTACCCTTTCTCTTCGTCGGATAACGTATTGTGTTTCTTTTGACTTCGATTCGCATCAATGACGTACCGGAGATCACAGTCAAAACCGATTGTTATCATCCTGAGTTTGCAACATTTGTCTTCGTGAAAAAAAGTTCCAGTGTATCAGATTCGTATCCCATCCAAGGCATGTATGACCAGAGTAAATAGCTTTCAGGGATTATGGGGGAAATTATTATACTTCCTGTTCGACGATGTTGCGAATCGTCGGAGTAAGCATGTTTCCATCTTTCGACATGTTCTTCTACCTGTGCACGTTTCAATGCTATACTCTTCGAGGAGTTGAATAGATTCCCTTGTGAGTGGACTTTGTGTGGACAAACACCGTGTTCGTGGGCTTACTCGCGGTTCTTCCGTTTCCTCCCACTTTATTTATTGCGCTCATTTCTCATCATCACCGTGTCCTTTAGTCTAAATGCCATAACCGTGGAACGTAAAACTGAAAGATTTTTTCAGCTGGCTTTTTTAGTAGTTCATTTTTTTTTGAACAAAAAACATCACAGAACGCGCCTCACAAGATTCGGAATTTTCTATTGCTGCGCACATTGCAACACGTCACAGAAAGAACATTAAGAGCTTCACAGACCTCACGCTACCACAGCTGGTTGCGTACTAAGTGTGGCAACGTCCTCACACCAATATGGCGTCTCTAGCCTTACCCACTGCCGAGACAAGCCAAAATTTCTGGTACTTTCTGGATTGTCCTCGTGTATATGCATATACAGCGTGTATCAAAACAACACCGACAACGTTTGGGAGGTGATTCTTGACATCAAGATAAGACAAAAGGTATAGACCAACCTGCGTGCACAAATGCTTCATTTCGGCACCATACACTTTCCAAAAGCTTCCAAAAGCAGGCAACAATGAAATTTAAAGGTCCATAGCTGCAAAACTATAGGACCTATCGTAGTCGGGTCGAGACTTCAATTTGGAACTAATATGTGGGCTATCCAAATATCCATGTTTCAGAATTCTAAGGTACTTCTACGACAGTTTGTATATTTCTAGAAGTAGTTGATGGTTACTTCAAATTATAAGCTCGTAGCCAAACTGCCTCTATAAAAATTGTTGCGTGAGTGAGTTAGGATTCTAAAACGTGTATTTTTGGATAGCGGACATAAAAGTTCCTATGCAGTCTTGATCTGTGACTACGGTAGGTTCCATAGTTTTGAAGCAAGGGACCTTTAAAATTTATATTTTCGTGTTTTCGGCAGCCTAGAACTCAGAAAGGAAGCATTTGTGCACCCAGAATGGTCTATACATTTTATCTTATCTTGGTGTCAGGAATCACCTCCAAATGTTGTCGGTGTTGCTTTGAAACACTTTATATATATATATATATATATATATATATATATATATATATATAGATAGATAGATAGATAGATAGATAGATAGATAGATAGATAGATATACATATATATATATATATATATATATATATATATATATATATATATATATAGATAGATAGATAGATAGATAGATAGATAGATAGATAGATAGATAATATTTTATCTCCTAATTTTATGGTACAGAGTTTAATAACACCCTGTATGCTGTCAAAGCTTCCAATACTGTACAATATACTATAAGATATTAAGCCAAGTTCCTTCCGGTTGACGATGAGTGAAGAAATTCGTTCCGCTCCCAGCCCTCATCTTTACTTTCAGGAAGGACAACGGTAGCACTTAATGAGCTACCATCTTCCTCTTCCCCTACCGAAAACTCTCGCATCACTTCTGTATTGTAACTTATGACGTTATAAATCACACGACGGAATAACAAGCAGGCACGAAATTGCTGGCATTAATGCTGGGTGGCGACCAAGATTTATAGTGTTTCATTTTCTCGCAGGTATACGAAGGACAAAGTAAGTCAACTTAACTACTCTGTTATAAATATTATTATATACCCTTCAAACATTTATATATATATATATATAGAAAAGAAACTTATAGAGAAGCACTTACCGTTAGTTCTTCAGTAATTGTACTATCCTAAATATGCCTTGTTAGAAGTCGAATACACTTTTGCATCAGATTCCTCCACCGAGATTTTTTTCAGCAGGAACAAACAATCTTATAATATTGAATGTTTTGTTTGGAAGACTTCTTTTTCTTTTGGTTTTGCGGTTAGTAACGAGTTTCTTGCTCCTGTTTAAAGTTTCAACTGCGTAATACAGATATATCAACGTGAAAAATATGTATTTATTTCTGAGAAATTTGGTTGTTTCTTAAGAAGAAAAGGTTCTCAATTTGAAATATTCTTTTGTTGTTAAGTATTACACGTTTAAACTGTAAATAGTTAATTAATTTTAATATACTAATTATAAACGTCGGTTTCCACTATATCAAATTTTGCCATCCTGCCCTGAAGCAAATCATGAAATGACGCTACTGTGTTGTGTTTGTTTAGTGACTGTTATGGTCGTTGTGACATTAAGTAAAAAACTAACAGCTAAATATATATATATATATATATATATATATATATATATATATATATATATATATATATATATATATATATATATATATATATATATATATATATATATATATATACTGATGGACGAATTTAAAAATGCGGGCGAAAGAGACCAATAATTAACTAACTAACTAACTAACTCTTTCCTACGGAATCTGAAAATTCAATACCGTATTCATATTCACAAAAGGTCTCCATTGACTCCTATCCTTAGCCAACTGGATCCAGTTGCTACTTTGTACTCCTATTTCTGCGAGATCAATCTTAATACTGTCCTCCCATCTTCGCCTAGGTTTTCCTAATTGTAGTTTTCCTATTGGAATTCCCGTTAGAACTTTGAAGGCGATCCTATTTTCTTCCATTATAACTACGTAACCTGTCCACCTGAACCTCCTAGATTTGATTGCCCTAGTAATGTTTGTTAAGCGGTATAAATTATGTAGTTCCTCATTATGAGGTGTCCGCCATTCTCCATTTCCGCTCCTGTTGGGTCTGAAAATTTGTCTCAGGATCTTGCTCTCAAATACTTTCAGTCTGCATTCTTTTCTCAGAGCAAGCGACAATGTTTCGCAACCATACAGAACAACAGGTAGGTTTATTGTTATATATATTTTAAAGTTCAAATTCCTCGACAGAATTCGCGACGACGAAAGATTTTGAGTTTAATAATAACACGAATTCTATACTTTCTTCATGGATATGATTTTCGTATGTTAATATTGATCCTAGATATTTGAAAGTATTCACTTTTTCGAAGATCATTTTTGATATTTGGACTCATACATATAAGTCTATAATACAAAAATGAAAAATGTCTTGTTTGTGATCTCATGTGATTTCTTACACGATGATTCCGTTAGCATGACATACTGAAGAACTACATGAACAGTTTCTATAGCACTTTCGAGTCAAGAGTAATCATTAGAGACAAAAGGATAATACTTGGTTATGATTTGGTTTAATATTTATGTTGTAATGTACGATATTACATAGCTGTGATATATTTATAATTTTCTTACATCCATACATTTTGCAATAGAAAGCAGATTGTCCGTTAAAAGAAAACACAACTCTTCGTAAACAGGATTCGGACTCATGCTAAAATGACGTTCTAAACACAGCTCTGTCATTCTAACTACTACACTAAGAAGATTTCACCCTATTAATTGTCCGTTTGGGTGTATTATTACTTTGGTGATCAACGCGTCGTAAAGACATACATTTTGTACCAACCAGTAAGCCAGATTTTGATTTCATTTGTCTTTTTTGATCATATTTTATGACTTTTTCGTATATGGTAATTACGTATTTACTTGACGGTAACGTCCTGATAGTCAATATCTCTGCTCCGAATAGTCATGTTACTCTGTAGCTGAGTGGAAGGAAAATATAAAGGGCGATCAACTGAAACCCGTTCGTTCCATGTATTATTGGTATAGCGTGTAGGAGGATATTGTTTGGTTAATAGTGTATAATGGCTAATGTCCGTGTGTGTTGAGTGTAGGAATGTTGTTGATACGTGTTTCCGTTTTGCGGGTATAACGAGTGAAAGATGGCGTTCAAGATCCCCAATCCGTTCCAACAGGACCAGCGTGCCGTCATCCAGTTTCTGAGTGTCGAAGGTTGTCAACCAACTGAAGTGTTCCGGTGTATGAAAGACGTGTATGGTGATGCATGCCGTCTCCAAAACAACAGCGGTGGACTGGGCCAGAATGTTTCAGAAGGGGCGTGAACAAACCACTGATTATCCCCGTCCTGGTCAAGCCTATGTTGTTGCCACAGAAGATACGCGTGAAAAGGTGAATGCGGCTATACTGCGGATAGACGCATTAGTATTCAATCCATAGCGAACGGATTAAACATGCGTTATGGTACTGCTCAGAAAATTGTGAAAGATCTGGGGTATCATAAAGTGTGATCACAGTGGATCCAATTTTTACATGGACGATATTTGCAATCTAGTGACACATTGGGACAAGTGTCTCAACGCTCATGGTGACTTCTTCTGAACAATATTTTTACTGCACTCTAACCATAAACGCCTCTAAACAGTGTACAAGTTTCCGCTCGAAATAAAATTTATTTCATGAATTACGACCACTGAACGGGTTTCAGTTGATCGTCCCTTATAGGTTTCCTTGTAAGCTCAGATTTGAGAAAAAGGACCTAGGATGGTTTTCGATCTTGATTATAGTTTTATAAGTTTCCCTATATGATCCTAATAAAATCATTAATATTATCGTGTTATGCAAAAACACATAAAATAATATTTCCCCATGCAAATCAATACGATAAAAAGCGAATATGACATATATGCCAAATACTGTTCCACTGACATTGCAATCCATTTTATTGGCCTGAGAAAACTTAATATTCATGTTCCAATGATGTTGACTATGACATAATTAATAATTAATGAGTTTACTACTTTCAGTTACCTAATGTGATATTAAACAGAAAGCTAATTCTTAGACAAGTACGTGAGATAAAAATAAATTTATTAATTAACATCATCTTGAACTTCGCTTACTTCGTGTTACCTACCTGCTTCCGTACATACGAGCACATATTCTTTGTGTTCGTAATGTGCCATACATGTCGAACTTCATCAATTATTTACTCAATTCAAACTACAGTCTTGTCTCTTTTGTTTGTAAAACTCGATTAAACGCTATTTATTATTCCATCAGACGAAAGACTAGGATTGTAATAATTAACGTTCTCAGGGAGAGAAGATTTGCTTTTGTTATGCTCGCTATTCAATCTTCCTTAATAATTGGTACTCTTACTGTCTTCATCATCTCTGATGAAACTGCATTTAAAGTAGAATATCGATATTTCCATCTTCCTTTGTTGTGTACAATCTTAGACACGCAAAAGAGTTGATGCGTTAAGTGTATCAAGGGAATCAAGTCCATTTTTGCTCATTTTGAACATATTTCATATTTCTAACTATGAGAAGTAAAGCAGTATAAGTCATAACATACTAATTTTACAGGAGAAGCTTAAAGTGTTTACAAAGCAATATGTTGTTGAATCGCGTCGATTGTTTATTGACAGAAAAAAAAATCACTTCCTGCGTTCCAGTTGTCCACACCAAGGATGTTATAAAATAGAGGATCTGCCCATACTTATCTTCATCATATGAACTCAATGAAGCCGAAAAACAATCGCGCATCGTCTGAGCCGGCACGTATGATTGGCTACTCTCGTTTCCGCCACGATTGTTGGCTCGAAACATTGCAATCTTAGTGGCGCGGAGTGGGCAGAGTAGGTGTGGCGAAGCTGTGACGTATGGTTTCACGATTTTGTTGTATGAGCAGATCCTCTATTTTATAACATCTTTGGTCCACACCTCAAAACTTTCCTAGTGTCCCTCGTACTAATGTAAGTAAAAATATATATGTATATATATGATAATTCAGTTTCGACCAAAAAAGTGACTTGGAAAGTTTACCTCTCAGCCCCAGATTTAAGCTGGTCTTGATGCATATATAAAACAATTACAAAGCCTGACAAAAAGAATATAAAAGTAAATGTGTCATACTACATGATACGAGATTAAAGGTTGTGGAAAGTACACCGTCAAGAGAACTGTGAGAGATATAAACGGAAACGGCTTAGTCATGCGCTCTTGGTAAGTGGGAGCCTTCCTCACTGGTCTTGTGGCTAGCGCATGAGTGTTTGGCGTACATGGTTCCGGGTTTGGTTCCCGGTGGGAGAACCTTTGGAATGTTAACTGTTGTTGCTGTTTCTGTGATCGTGTCCTTGTTCTTAAAAAGGTTAATAGAAAAATAGTAAAATGAATGTTTAAAAAAGTAGTAAGTATTGAAATTAAGTTTCATTAAAAATAGACACGTAAAGTAATGGACTCTCATGTTAATATTATTTTCATCATGTGTTTGAATCCTGTGTAGACAAGTTTTTTTTTCTTGTAATTAAAATATCTGCATTTTACTGACAAAGAACATTCATGTTTGAATGCAAGAAATTTATAATTATATATATTACAGCTATGTAATGGAATAACTTGGAACATATTTATATTAAAGAAAATCACAACTTCTTGTCTCTAACGTTTACTCCGGCGTGGGAGATCCATATTTGATTCCCAGTGGGAATTTATGTCATTCTAATTTCACATTAAGCAGTATGCCCTGATCTTACGGACTACCTTGGTGTTGAAAGGGACAATAAATCCCAAAACAATACCGTTTAATCTTTACTCTTGAGCAGGAAGCAATATCGAGAGATGTTCTTCCTAAAAACTAATTCTTTTATAAATTCACACAAGCAGGAGTGCCATTTTCGGAGGACAAGCGGACAATTATCGCCCCTAAGTTTGAGATGCGTATCCATTATAATCAACATTATAATAATGTACCAATTAAAAACGTGAACCTATGCATATCAGAAAGTATTACTTCCAAGTCCCTAAGCAAAACCTTAAACTGTGAGCAAGGGAAATCGTTGTGTGAGAAAATGAACAGTAGTTAAAGTTTATGAATACTAAGAAAAATGTCTTTTTGTGTGTACAAGAATATGTTATAATTATAAACGGATAATTTGAACATTGTAGAAATTATCCTCATTTTCCCCTTCAAATATGTGTCTTTTTTAAATAGTGAATCACACATTTTTAACGAATAGGTTGTGTAGTGCAGACCACACCTCCAACTTAAGCAAATCCCAATATTGAACACTTTTGCACGTACTTAGCTAGAATTACAGTCAATCACGTCAGAGCTGTTGCTAAAGTTGAGAAATAAACTTGCTCATAAATATTTGCACAAAAAATTCCATCCGACACTAAACATTCCTCGTCGAGTGAGTGTAGACAAAACGGGAATAGGCCAGACGGGAAGGAATCATCGAAAGAACCTCGATAAAACACACTAACATGACGTTGTCAGCTACAAATTCATGGGGACACGGATCGAACCAGAGAACCCTCACACAGGAAATGAACACTGGCACTGAGCAACCGTGCTTTAAGAATTAGTAAGTGCTACTTCTTTGTGCATGCGTTTCCTTTCTTTTTTAAGAAATAATTATTTCATCTAACAACAATATTAATACCTAGACGGCGCTTTGAACAGGCAAACGTGTGAACCCGTTTTAAAACACATGTTCGTAAAACACTCACGAAGAAGAGACCTTATCAACGTATTAAATAGCTCTCCCAAGGGAGAGAAAAGTTTTAAAATTTCCATGCCTTATGGTCGAGGTGAGAAAGAAGAAGTACAACTCTTCTTCTTTCGAGGATTTGAAGAGTGTCTACTACAGAGTGTTTTTCAACGCCTCGTACATATTTCTAACACAGTGCTTTAAACTCCGTATGCAAGTAAATGCTTTAAGAAGACAAGTGTACTATTACGTTTGAAAGGAGTGAAAAAGTTATTCCATTTTTTTTTTCAATTCCTAAAAGTTATTCCGATTCCTTCTCCAAATTATGTTACCCTATATTACGTCAAATACATTTATTGTTCGGTTATTTCTCTTCACGCTATGTTATTCAAAGAAGCGTTCAACAAGAAAGTATCACTCTTAGCTGGGAGGCTTAATAATGGACTAAGAAAGAAGTTGATCAACAGATTATCTGGACCCTAGCAGCAAGAAAGCTTTCGGCCAGTTGGCGCGTGGTTAGCTTTTGGCTTTCTATGCTTGCATTTGAAACGCATGCTTTCATACAACTTGCCGTTTGTTGTACTTGCAAGCAATGCCTCAGACCTTTCGCAAATCATCATAACATCACTGGCCGTTCATTGACTATTGACTTGCACTGAGAAAAATGTAGGTTGTGTACTTAAAAGGTAGGTTACATGCATAATTCTTGTAATTTTTGGATTTAATGTACAGCAGATGTATAACTGAAAACGCACGTTTTATAATATTTTCCGTATAAGTGTTCCATCTATACTTACATTTCGTATGAAACAATATGGGCGGTTAGAATCTTACATACAAATGGACGTATATAACATGTAGCTGAGGAATGTAACATAACTATATGCATGCGATATACGGAAAACTTTTAGATGTCAATCCTTCTGCAACGGCATGTTGTAACATCTAAGGGCAGTGCATATGTAGCATACGGATAACGCGTTATCCGTACTGATTTCCGCAGTAAGCAAAAGGATTCCGTATAGTTGTAAATATACCGCTGTCCGGAGATCAGATTTTTCTCAGTGTATAAAACGCTTGCGTCAAGTTTAAATGGAAAACTGAACGCAAGTTTGCTCCCATGTAACTTCGTTACTGGAATCCAGCTTGAGGCATACTTGCATATTTTCCAATCAAACTGAATGCAAGCTTGGCCGACTTGCGATTCAAGCTTATAGCAAGCAGTTTGCAAGTTGTCTCTGCCACTAGGGGAGTAGTGAACTGTATGGTTTAGAGACTTGGACACGGAAGTTAGAGAAGAAATAGTTAGAGAGCTTTAAAACGTCGTGTTGGAGAGAAATGGAGAATATAAAATAGACAGAGAGAGTAACAAACGAATATGTTTTAACACGGATAGGAGAGAAGATGACGCTTTTATCCAGCATCCTTGGTAAGAATGCAAATTGGATTGGATACATCTTGAGAAGAAATTGTCATTTTCATACCACCATAGAAGGAAAGATGGAAGGAAAACGGTGAATAGGGAGAAGAAGAACATAACTGATAGATTATTTCTAAGAATAGAAGAAAATATTGGGATTTAAAAGAGGAAGCTGAAGATCGAGAAACATAGAAGAAATTTTTTCAGGCCTAAATTTAAAATTAAAAAAAAAAAAGATCCTCGTTAGTCCCAGGACTTGTCTAAAGGCAAAACACTTAATAATAATTATTATTATTTGTCAAATATATAAAATTTAATGTTACGTTATTCCTCTTCACACTGTGTTTCAAGTTTATACCGGTATTATTGTGTTATCGCTTTCTTGGTCTTCATTCTCTGGTTCTTTATTTGTTTTCCTTCCTCAAACAACTTATTGAATCCAGAGGATTACTGAAAACAAAAGAAGACAAAAGAAATTGGTAAAAAAATAGTTACATCTCTCACACATTTATTTACACACACTAATACAAGACAAAGAGCAATAGCAAAAAGGAACTGTAAAGACAGTATAAAATTAAGAATTTTTCATTTAAATCGTCGCAGGGAAAGGATAAGAAAAATAAACCTGATGACGCTGACAAGAAAGCTAGGAGAAAAATTAACTCTACTTGTCGCTGTTGTTTTTTGTGAAACAGAAATGGGAAATCAATTTTGATACAAGAAAAGGACACGAAAATGCACTAACAGGGGTTTTAATTTATTTTCTCTCTTGTCTGAAGTACACTGCCCTCATGTTTTTTCTTCCTGAAAAATAATTACTTCAGAAAGCCGTTACTATTTTTTTTCTTTTTTGTAAATTCTCTGTTGTATAGAGCATAAATTGTTTTCTTTTCGTTTACAGTCTTTCAAAGTGAAATTCGTCCCATTTAACTACTTCTAAAGACATCTGTAAAGGAAAGAACAAAACTGAAATGTATTTAAGTATATGCCAGTTTATTTGTGAAATTCTACACTACAAAAAATTGAGGGCTCCAAACGGTCATTATTCATTTCATGCTGCTATATTTCTATGTTTTGTGTTGCACGTATATAACTAACAATTAATTTTCTTATCTACGGATGTAGTTTAATGTATTTATATGTCTTGGTATTGGTTTAATGATATGTATATTTGTTCTTGGGCAATCAGGCAACTGAATTCCACGTCGTCCATCGTTTCGAGAACTGACAACATTGTTCTCATTTTTAGGGTGAAGCATGTTTGTTCCTCAATTCCTCCTAGACCGTTGAACCGATTTTGATTATTATAGACACATGACTTGACACTTGCCTAGATTATGGTTTTATAATCTTACTTTGATTAAAATGCGTATCCTAAGGTGAGAGTGGAGAGTTAAAAATTATGCGCAAAATTGAGTATGCCACGATCATCTGAAGTTAAAAAAAAAAAAAATGAGACATATCATTTCTTTATTTAAAATTAGTAGACCCATATCCCAGCGTTTATAAAATTCCCGTTTCAAGGAGAGGGCAACAGGCATCTTCTATGTTATAGGCCAAGGGTACACTTGCAACTTATGTCTGCAAGAAACTAGGAACAGACGATGGTGCAGACGATGTTGAGCTATGCGCATGTAGTTGTGTGGACATTTTTCAATTATTTTAATCGTTCAGGTGGAAGAAATGTTCCTGAACGAAAGACCGATTTCTCAAGGTGGGTAGTGACTGGCTTGACAAACCATTAAAATTTACCCCAAAAGTGAGTGTTTCGTTAGAATTTTCACACCTGGTCAACATGGAAAGTTAGAATGTCCGAAAAAGTATTTACGCAATGTACAGAGAGAGGAAACTAAATGAAAGTGAATCCTTTAGTAAAATCACACTGCCAGGAAGAAATACTGAGCGGGACACAGCCCGCATTGTAAAACATATTACATAAACCATCCCTCGGAGAGCCACAAAGACTAAAGTAGCTTATAGATCCCTTGTATTTCTTCCAGTGCCATACACAGAAGAAGAATTGCAAACTTATCTGCAAGTGGGGCTGTGATGGTAGTACTGGCCACAATGAATACAGGCATTCGCAGATACTATTGCTCAAAGTGATGCTTACGTATTTCTAATCTCAATGGTACCGTTGTAGATTTATTGTGACCAAGAATGTAACAAAAGGCTGATATTGTGGCAAAACCCCTGCCCTTCGTCGACAAGATTCTGCCTTCCAATCAAACTAATGTAGAAGAAGGAGACAAAAGAATTAGAAAGGCAAGAAACATACATCACTGAACGACAGGCATCAAGAATTTCACCCAACATCAGTGACCGTGAATGAATTTGATGTATGTGTGGTGACGCACATGATGATGACAATGGTGGATGGAAAGATATTCAGTACTTTGACACTCTTTCAAAATATTGCTATGTGTGCGGGACTAATCCATTTCAAATGAACAATTTGGACTTGGCAAACAAGCAAACGGAACATCGAAAAAATATCGTTTTGGCCTATGTGTGTTGCATGCCTTGATATGATTTTTCGAATGTATTTCTCCAATCCATCCACATTTCCCACAGTTTTGAGGTGAGAAAATGGCAAATGAGAAGTTTACGTGAAGTTTAACGCCTTTGAAACATGGAAACATTATGTTATCCAATGCTTACGTCAAATGATGGATTTGCTCGTCGTTATACCGAAACTAAGAGGTACCGGGTTCAGGAATGACGGTAACACAACTCAGTGTTTTTTTTCTAGAATGTTCAGTTAGCTTCATAATGTTCGGTTAGCTATGTCCTTGTTGTTCTTTAGTTGCAGGCGTATATTCTTATTTAAGTGTATATTCAAATTCATTTATAATATTTTTGTTTCAATTGTTGTGTATGTATTATATTTGTATTTATATTCATATTTGTCAGACGGTGTTTCTAATTAAATGCAGTACGATAATAAAAAAAACTATAATACATTTTGCACAACATTTGTCACTTTATTGACACAGAAAGACTTCGTGTATAGTTTTCAAAACAATCCAGAATTCACCATTAGTGCAAGGAGGTATGGTCTAGTCGTACTATAGGGCACTATAGGTGCATAAATAAGATAACATATTCAATTGGGTACAAATTACATAATTTAATTGATGCCGGCCCATTTATTATGCACATCAGAATTTTTTCCTGCTAGATCCTGATTTATTTCCAATGTGCACTGGTGAGAGGTGATATATGTGAAACCATGCATAAACTGTCAACCATGTTTCAGATTAACAAAGAAAAGTTTAGCTTAATTTCAACCAAGGACCTGAAAATGAGATGAGTGTGTCCCTCCTTTTGCAAAAGGTCTCGTATTTTTTATAGAACAACAAAAACCCAATAGGTAATAGTACTAGGATAACTTGGTGACTATTGCTGTACAAGACAAGAACTTCCTAAATCGCGATGAAGCCTGGCGTACGATAACTTCACATTACATGCATTTGTCACTTGCATACCTAGAGACAAACTGCATCAAACCAATTTAACCCTTTATGACCCGAATTAAATATTAATTTGAATTTTAATATATTTTTTCGTATTTCGGTTCTAAATGCGTACAAGTAACCATTAAATCGATCGATTTGATGATTATCATCATGGGCCACGTGTTTACACTTAAGGGACTTTAAAGTCCCGTCAGGCTGAAACGAGTTAACATAATAATTGTAATATACTTTTGGTTCGGATGTCTTCCTAATCATAAATTTTACTGTCTTAAGGATATAATTAGAAGCAATTGTTAATACTATGATCATGATTTATTGTTTGTACCTTTACATACAATTTCTGATTTTTCTTCTTCCATTATGTAAATAAGCATAGAAATAATAACTGAATAAAATTTCAGTACAATATTGAATGATAATGCAACATACAGCACGAATCACTTGTAAAATACAGAGGAGGTTTCTTGATAACTAACATTACGTATGTGTATATATAACAGAATTGTGAATGATATTTGAGTACTAATAGTAACAACATTTTTGAGTAGTTACATCCAAATTTTCGAAGCAGTCTGCGTTGATTTACTCACATATGATGAAATTCAAAGAAACAATTCTTCTTTTCATTCACACATAAAAACGCATTACACAGTCCACATTTGGAGTGTGGTCTCGATTCAATCTTCTTGAAAGAACAAAGTTCACATCTAGCTCTCTCTTTTACGAATTGTGGTCAATGTGTACCTCGATTTTGAAACCTAATTTGGATTTTCTTCTCTTGATTGGTCCCACGCTTGGTGATGAATCCTGCTTTGGTCTACCACGCTTCTGACAGTGTTTACGTCCTTTAGTGAGTAGTCCTTGAGTCACCTGACGTTTGAATAACAGAAAAGGCATTCTCGCATAGAGGTCGCAAAAGATTATAAATGCGTTTACCAATACAATTTCAAGAAATGCAAAGAAAAGTCGGTGCTACCATTTTTTTTGCTCTTCTATCACGATCGTAAAGGGAGCGAAGCATATCGGCCTTATCTACACCACCCATGTGATTATTATAGTCTTTGATGACTAAAGGAGCTAGAATGTTTATCTTTGAACCATCTTTCGTCGTACGTTCTACAGTTATGGTTTCAGTAGGCCTACCATGATAATTTGCTTGGATACCCATCCTGGAATATCCGAGGCAAAGAAATGAGGAATATTAAGTATTTACAAAACATTTTTCTTATTTAGATATTACCGAAAACAAATTTCACTGTAAATAGAGCACACCACTTATAGCCCGAAAAGGTAAATCCTGATGCCGCCTCTGCCTACAAGCCTGACGGGACTTCTGGGTCCACCTGTAATTTTACCCCATAATACGCGCAATAATATAAAAACTGTTAAAATTTATATTTGTATTATTTATACTATACCTGATCAAGTAACAAAAAAATCCACGAACGTCTGAAGCTTCAAATACTACACAAAACTAGACTAAATCAGAACACACTCGACTACGACTCACAAATAAACAGCATGCTTCTAACGCGTGAAATTGTATTTGTCACACATACACAGCAACGCTCATAAACAGCTTGTACCATCTTGTGAGCGTTCCTTGAAGAGTTTGAAGAAAGACTTGTTAGTCCCGACAGGTTGCTGGCAACACAAGGGATATTACGTAATAGGAAACGTAACCTTGAAACACCGGGACTTACAAGTCCCGACAGTCGATAAAGGGTTAAGCTTGCTCTAATTGGAGCCTTAGATGACGGTATTTCCAGGGTTGTCATGCTACGGTAATGTTAAGACATTTAGCTTCTTCTTCTTCTGTTTTCGTTAAAGTTCAGTTATTTTATGCGCGCATCTCGTATTATCAAATATCAACTGCAGCAAATTTGGATTTCATTTATTGGAAGGATAGTTTCGTTTTGTTTACTTTTGTTTTCTATCTTATTGTAAGCTTCTTGTTGCCACTGGATATTGAGTGAATATTATACAGTTGTAAATCCAGTGTACTGATGTAGCTTATGTATTTTCCTTTAGTGTAATAAACGGTATATTTATATTATTTTTCTTTAAAAAATAAAGTATAAGAACTATTATTATATCATATTAACATTAATGTATACTGTTATCTTACTAGTGTCAAAATAAAATACTTGATATATATATTTTGGTATCGGCCTCACTCTAATATGTGGCATGGCTCCTTGCTTCTAGTAATATATAGACCTATGTATCATTACATCGTACATTGTACTAGCATAGAAAGTTTATTTACAAATTTAATTAAACAACAATATTATTCCTGCATTGGATATCTACACAGTCATGTTATTATTTATATTTTCACCTAGTTTGTTTATTGTTATCAAACGTTTAACCAAATAGTGTATTATTTGTTTATTAGACCAAATGCAATTTAACAAATAAAATTTAAAAAAAAATGTTCCATTATGTATACAGTCCTGTTATTACCCCTGTCAAAATTGATGTATATTTCAGGTCTGAAAAAAATGTAGAACGCTGTTATTGAATGAAGTAACAAAGAACTATTGGTTATTAGATAGCTCTTGCATATCACACTATTATTAAAGTTCTTTTTCTGTTACTGAAGGGGTGCATCACACGTAATATTGAAAAGCACAAAAGCTGTGGGAAAACAACCAGCATCTCTCTTTGTGATGCCATGAAATTTTACACTAGTTTTATTTTGCTGAAGATAGAACTTTGAATGGTTCGCTGTTTTTGGTCGTGAAAATTATCGTGTGACACAGTGTGTTAGTCTCTCTTTTGTCCTGTTTATTTCCGCACATTCGCATTGATTCGTTCGTGTTACTGATTTATTGTGTGGAGTAGCCTTCAACGCCAATTCATCACTGTTCGGTTGACCTCTGACCGGCATATAGTTCAGTTGTTAGACCTTACACCCGTTCATTTTATGTCTGGGTCTGTCTCGTTTTAAACGCGTGGCTCAGATGTATGCATTGGGAATTAATAAAAACTTCCTAATGTAGTTATATGATATAAACTAATGTAGTATGTACAAAAAAATTGTTCTTTTATTGCCTTGTACAGAATATCACCCAAAAGCTGTCTTTATTTACATATAACACTCCAATCCAGCTATCTGAAAACGGATCAAGGAATGAGCAGTTAAAAAGCTTGTATAAGCAATGGAGCAACAATTTTTGCTTGGCGAAATATATTAACTCATACCTAGTTACATAATCATGTTTTCTTCCTTGATTAAAATAAAAACGCTAAACAGTTAGGGCCTTATATAAGTCGTTTTTAGCGCCGTATTATGAATTTGACTAAATCATGATGCTAACTTTTGTATTTAGAAATTAACTTTTAGTGACGTTATCAATGATTTATATCGAAATAAGGCCTGCCATGACCTTGTCAGATGGTAGTTCAAACACACAAAGAAAATTCAAACTAAGAGAATAAAACTATAAACACGTGTTTATATGATAATAAACAAACAGTGGCAGACGACAGTAAGAAACTGCACCTTTCAGGGAGAAACGAAGAGGACACGGAAAGACACGAAAAAATTCGACAACCCCTCCACAGATTCTCCCTCCAAAAGGATGGATATATAAGCGAACGACGGGACCAAGAAGTTATCAGTGCTAGTACTGATCGCTCACCTGCAATACTTTCGAGGCTGTCATAAGCCGCAGAGTTTTATCCTAAACGCTTCTCCGGAGGCTGCCGCGAACCACGTAGTTTTATCCAAATCTCTTATCCCGAGGCTGCTGTAGGATACGGAAATTTTGCTAATACCAACTCATGAGGCTGCTATGGGCTACGAAGTGTAAACGTCTAATAATTTCTCTCAAGATGGCCATGGGTTACGGAGTATAAACCTATTCCATCTGAGGAAACTTTGGACTAACAGTAAGACAATATCCTAACAAAGACAGTATCGTGTGCCAAAAGGAATTTATATTACACTGGGAACATTATTTACTTAAACCATTTAAATACTTACAAGGGGCCTTGTTCTGATGTCACACAAAATGTGGAAAAATACTATGTTCAATCGATTTGTGTTAGTGAACAAGAAAATCCATAGGTAGAAAAAACTCCTCAATAGCAACCGTGACATACTTACGAGGGGAGTAGGGGCACTGGCAACACAACACGTTGTGGGTAATGAGACGAAATATGGAGCGAGTTCGATGAAAATATACATAGAAACACAAGTAAACATATACTACAATTTGGCATTAGATTCGAAAATACTCTGACAAGTGAGGACAGAATCGTAGCACGTAACGGCAGAGGAGGGGGCGAGTAAGCACAAATAAAAGTGGTCATATAATTGAGGAAAACGGAGAAGTCAGACGTCAGGGGAATGATACAGTAATAATACACGGCCAAGTAATTAATCACAAACTATAGAGAGCCTGTTGAAGACACCATGAAGCAAAAATGGAAGAAACAGAGCTATGGAGGGGATTGTCCGTAGGGTCCGGACCCCTTCCCTCGTGACGTCCAATGTGTATAGACTGTTGTATACATGTAGACATTCATTTTTATATGTTTGCCGCACGTAATACTGTCTTTGTATTCCCTCAAAATTGCTAGGATCGTCCCTCCCCCCTAAAGTCCTGAATTGCTAAGTGCCTGGTTGGAAGTTTACGTTGAACATGAGTAAGAATGATTGAGAAGTATGCCTAAAATATAGGGTACAAAGAAATATAGTGCAACATAGAAATGGACTGCCCACGATAGATGGCTGTGGAGAAGTATTGGAGAGACCTTCATCCAGCGGTAGATCGACAATGGTCGATTATGATGATGATGATGATGATGATGATGACATAAAAGTAAGGCAACGATATATGCCCCTGAGTGAATGCACTACAAAGCACCAGAGAGGTGCAATATACTACAGATAAATAACACTACTGTGTACATGAACATAGCTGTTTATAGATCAGTTCAGGAAGGGGGAGCGGTTGGCCTTTTGGCTGTCTTCTCTCCATCCATGTACTTGTATGTGTCCACGATATATTACTATGCTATTCACCTCAAGTCCGGCTCGAACGTGTTCGTACCTTTTTATGGAACTTTTCCCCTACGCTATTATCCACGCTTGCCCGCCCTCCCCCTCTGTTGTTACGTGCTACGCCTTTGCCCTCACTTGTCAGAGTATTGTCGAATGTAATGTCACATTGTAATATATGTTTAACTGCGCTTCTGTTCATATATTCATCGAACTTGCTCCATATTTCGTTTCATTATCCACAACGTGTTGTGGTGCCAGTGCCCCTACTCCCCCATAAGCAAGAAACGGTTGCGATGGAAGGGTTTTCCCACCTACGGATTTTCTTGTTCACTAACACAAATCGATTGACCATAGTCTCGTTTCACATTTCATGTGACACCAGAACAAGGTTCCTTGTTAGAGTAAACTAATAGAAACGTTATACAAACATATATGTAAAAGATATTTCATATAATAAAAGGGTGAAGGTTTAAAAACTCCCGTGTACATCATTGGCTCTGCCTATAGAACATTGCAATATAATTACTAGGGCAGTACACATGATGCTGTAGATACAAAGACCTCATTAATCTGGCGGATATCAGACCAAGGTGTGCCCGATTACCACAATCGTCAGATTACAAAAAGAATTGGCAAAAATGAATTTAAGATAACGCAAGCAGCATAGACGGCATTTTCTAATTAATTCGTTGTGATCCTGGAGGGAAGAACGTGCCCCTACAGGTCTCCCTCTGATTACAGGACGTTATGGTAGGCCGAAAACGGCATTTTCAAACTTTAAAAAAATAAAAAAAAAAACTAACTCGGAAAAGTTGCGTACAGATGAATATTGTAAACATACAACCTATGTGTCAAATTGAGGTGCCACTAGCACTAATTTCAGTACCCATGTAAAACCAAGCAGATTTATGATTTACAAGGGGATGTATATCACATTTTCATAAACGAAGAGATTTAATAATAAATAATACACTAAAGTTGTCCTTTTTCTGGTTCTAAACGTTGGATTAAATAACATTTTCTAAAATACAGGGTGTCCGAGAAGTCCTTCTCTGATTACAGAAATTGATAACTCAGGCTAGAAATAAGATAGAAATATGGAACTAGTGTTGAATTGTTTACAAACTATAAAAGTTTTGGTCACATCAGTACACTTCCACATGAGCACCCTTGGTAGCACGTAGCACATCTAGGCGATATTCAATTTCCATCCACACATTAGTCAACATCACTGGAGTGATCGATGCAACGACTGTGGTTATTCGTTGCTGCAGGGTTTCAAGATCTGGTACACGTGTTCGGTAGACCTCATCCTTGACATAACCCCATAAAAAGAAGTCTAATGGGGTTATGTCAGGAGAGCGTGGAGGCCAAGCTGTTGGTCCATCACGACCAATCCATCGCCCAGGAAATGTCCTATCGAGATAGGCACGGACGTCCAAACTCTAATGAGGTGGTGCGCCGTCTTGCTGAAAAACGACATCGGGGCGATACTGAAGCAGCTGAGGAACAGCATACACTGCAACATACCCAGGTACACTGCAGATGTGATGGTATCCTCAGCGAAGAAGAGTTTCCCGATAATTCGATCGTGCAATAACGCGCACCAAACATTCACCTTTGGACTGCCTCTGGCGAACTCCCTGACCTCCCTGGGGGGTTCTGAACCCCAAATGCGTACATTATGGCGATTCATTATTCCACTGACAAAGAATGTCGCTTCGTCGGAAAAGGCAATTCGTCTGACATAACCATTATCGTCCGCAATACGTGATAGCATTTCGACCGCAAAGTCATATCGACGTGTACCGTCGTCGGGCAACAAGGCCTGAACGAGTTGCACTTTGTAAGCACGAAACAATAAACGTTTGTGTAAAATGTCATGGATAGAGCTTTTTGGCATCTGTAATTCACGTGAGGCCCTGCGCACCGATTTCTTAGGACTTCTGAGAAAAGACTGCCGCACAGCCTCCACCGTGTCTGCTGAGGTTCTTGGTCGACCAGACCTCGGAAGGTCAGCAACCGACCCTGTGTTCTTGAACTTCGCATACCAGGCTTTAATGCTCTTGGCATCAGGTGGAGTCCTCCCAAATGTTGTCTGGAACTGTCTCTGCACTGTGGTTGGTGATCGTGTCTCATGGTACCACAGGACACACTGTGCCTCCTCCTGGTTGGTTGGCATGGCTTCTTGGGCTTCTTACTTACGTACTACAAACCTAAAACAAACAAAATTGAGACTTGGTAAAACAGAACAAACCTAACACAGACAAAAACTTTTATAGTTTGTAAACAATTCAACACCAGTTTCATATTTCTATCTTATTTCTAGCCTGAGTTATCAATTTCTGTAATCAGGGAAGGACTTCTCGGACACCCTGTAGTGCCATCTTCGAGTTTCCATCCAAAGCGATTTCTCAAAGCAAAATTCCTTTTAAACTTCGAATTATCTTACAAAATAGTTCTACATAAAATATTTTTTTTTGCATGAGTAGTTTTTTTTTAATTTGTATTTTTATAATAATTTGAAATTTCATTAGGAATATAAACATTATTCACTAAATATGCACTCCACCGTAATCGCAGTGGTATTAATGCAAACTTTCCTGGTGTCATTTGTGGAAATGTTCGGTATATTTGCCTCTTGTGTTGGTTGATTTGATTGGTTCGTTTGAAGCTCATTGTTTCGTTAAGCACTGAGGTAATATGAGATGTGGATCTACAGCTTAACGTGGCATCAGTACCGTATGATCACCCTAACCGAGAATCGAACTCGGATCTCTAGCGCCAAAGACACGTACCTTAACCATACAGCAACAAGAGAGTTCTCCATTGTACTGAATTCTGTCTAGATTTCTGTTTCTATTGCAATGTTATGTAGGTATTGTCTAAATGATGTATACGGGAATTTTAGCCCTTCACCATTTTATTATTAAAGTGTCTTATAAAACTTTTACAAAGTTTTTGAAAGCCTTTTCTCTAAGTCTTTAAATGTTTCTAGTGTGGAATAAGTCCGAAGTTCCTCGGCACACGATGTGGCCTTGGGAATACAGAATATTTGTCTTAATTCAAAGCTGCCTCTGATGGGATCGATTATACTACGTAACTCATAGCAACCCCTGGACTAGGTATTAAAGGAAGTCTCGGTATCCCATAGCGGACTCGGAAGAAGGTATTTTAAATGAGCGATTAACACTGGTACTGATAAATTTTGGCCACGTCGTTCTCTTTTATTGCTATCAATCTGGAGGGAGAAATTATGGAGGGGAAGTAATTTTACTTCGTGGTTTTTCGTGTCCACTTCGTCTCCTTGTGGTAGTTTCCCGTAAATCGTCTGCCACGGTTCGTTTGTAAGATGTGAAAACAAGTGTTTATAGTAAGAATATGCGGCACTTTTTCTTAGAGTGCACGGTGTTTATGTGTAGTTTTATTCTATGGGCTGTTTTCTTATATATATTTTAGCCATATTATGTATTGCTACCTTGCTAACATCGTAATGGAGTTAATATGGATATATTTCAGTATCACTTTTACGTTAGGGGGCCTAAGTAATGTGGCTCCTGTACTAGGCGCTCGTGGAACAAGGATGGCTAGGTCACTACGATAGATTCAAACCCAATTAAAATCATAGCAGCAGGTAAGAACGTAGTTTAAAAAAATGCATTTTAAAAAATGAAACCTGTAAAAATTATAGATAGTTAAGCAACTAATTCGCAAGTTGTATCACAGAGTAAGATCTGGAGTACCCGTCCCTCAACTAAGTGAGCTCTTATACAAACATAGATGGCAATATAATGCAATAGATTGTGGTATATAGTTGTATCCTTTTCGCAACTATTTTAGCTACTGGTCGCGAAATACCTTTCTCATTAAATGATAACCAGATGTATCAGTATCGTTTTCAAATGACACAAATTTGTAGTAGTACGATACAACTGTTAGCCGTTAGCGTGGTGTTTTTATATTTCTTAGTGAATGTATATAATAATATTTGTCAACTTGAAATTCATCCGTTGCCTTTATGTTATTGTAAACCATTATTACTATTTGGCCCTAACGTAAGTAAAAAAAAAAAAAAAAAATTCAAGCACAAATAGTGATCTAAAAAAAATAAGTTTCCTACTCTTCAATGTGACTGATGAGTGTTTGTATTTTGTACAGGTAAGTGTGCGTTATCAGCTTACACATATCATTTTTAGGTCACTGTAAAGTATAGGCTTCTTTATATAGATTTTAGAACATTTTTCAATAATTGAAGACGTTGGGGCAAAAACCCGTCAAGTCCAAAAAGTGAAAGTGTAAGTGAGATAGCTTCACAATGGTTTCTCTTCATACAATTTTCTTCAAACTTGGCTTATATATACTAGACCGAAAATAAATCGACACGTATTTTTTTCTTTCTTTCAGAAAATAGGTTAAGGGGGCAAAGAGTACCTTTTCAAAAAAGGGTCCTCGTGACTAAAAAGGGCCACTTTAAAGAAACAAAACTCTTCCGATGCAAAGATGAGTTCAAAGTAGGAAATACGGGTTTTGTCGTTTTGGGAGAAAAGGATTGCAGGGGCAATGCCCCATTCGAAATAACAAAGGGCCCAGCACAAACCTTACGGAAATTGGATTTCAATGGTATTACTTCAAACTGTGATATGTTGTAGATATGGTGTTGCTAAGAAAAAAGTCTCAACGGGCACAGCCACAAATCACTGACCGTTTGACCTCTACAGGGGCACATTTTTTAAAACAACCAAAGATAACGACACTCTGGATTCCGGTAAAAATGACTGAAACATTGATATGTTGTAGATATTGTGAGCCTGAGAAAAAGTCTTAATGAGCGTAACCACCAATCACTAGTTGTTTGGCCACTACAGGGCCACTTTTTTGAAAGCAGCAAACAATAGTGATATTCTGGATTTCGATTAAAATGACTGAAACTGTGATATGTTGTAGATGTTGTGATCCTGAGAAAAAGCTTCAATAAGCCCAACCACCAATCTTTGACCGTTTGGCCACTACAGGGCCACATTTTGGAAAACAGCAGAAGGTAACGTTATTCTGGATTTCGGTGGAATTGCTTGAAACTATGATATGGTGTAGAAATTGTGATCCTGAGAAAAAAAAGTCTCAATTTGTACAACCGGCAATCGTTGACCCTTTGGCCACTGCAGGGCCATTTTTTAAACAGCAGAAGGTAACGTTATTTTAGGTTTCGGAGGAATTTGTTGAAATCGTGATATGTTGCAGATAGTATGATCCTGAGAAAAAGTCTCGATTTGTACAACCATCCATCACTGACCGTTTGGCCACTACTGGACCCCCCCTTTTTTTGCTTAGTGCTAATGGTAATGGTATTCCGGATTGCGGTGGAATTGCTTGAAACCGTGATATGTTGTAGATATTGTAATCCTGAAAAAAATCTCAAGAGGCGAAGCCACCAATCAACAGCAGTTTGGTCATCTCAGGGACACTTTAAAAAAAGGAGCAGAAGGTAACGGTATTCTTTATTATGGTGGAATTGCTTGAAACCTTGATATGTCGTAGATATTGTGATCCTGAGAAAAAGTTTCCATGGTCACAACCAACAATCAGTGACCATTTGGCAACTACGGGGCCACATTTTTTTAAAAACAGCAGAAGGCAACGATACTCTGGAATTTTGGTAGAATTGTATGAAACCCTGAAAATTCATATCCCACAACCCGGAAAGGGATGGGGAGAATAACGGCGAACATCATTTAAACATAGCCCATATTCACATGCTCATCTCACGGGATGAAACAAAGCCCTAGACAATTTTTCTCAGGATCACGACATCTACAACATATCACACTTTCATTCATTTACACCGAGATCAAAAAGATCGTTATACCCGGCTGTTTTTTTTTTTTAATGGACCTGTAGTGGCCAAATAGGGTTGCCAACTGTCCGGTATTTGACCGGCCTGACCAGAAATATTGCTGTTATTTTGACTAAAGCCGGTAATTGGTACACACGTCTTACCAACCCCATTATGACTGTTTTTTTTTCTCAAATTTGTATCTAGTTCGAAGTATAGATTTTAAAAGTGACTTTCATTCTGTAAATTCGAAACTGTCACCTTTCCCCATCTATAATTGATTAATATATTTTGTTCGTATGTTTAGATAATTTTAAAGAAGACAGGGACTGTTTCAGGATAATTTTGAAATTTGCTTGAATTTGAATTTTATAAAATTTATTGAGAGTGAAAAAGGATTTCTTAAAACAATTCCCTGTAGTTGAAGTATAAGTTTAGAGAATAAATTTAATTTTCCAAATGCAAAATTGTCACGTATAAATTAATATACTTTTGTTTATCTGTTTCAATGACTTTAAAGAAATGGTAGTTACTGTTAAATACAATAAAATTATCAACGCAATTTCAGTTTCTCTTTTATAGCATAATATATCTATTAAGCTTATTAGTGATTGTACTAAGGATATGCAGAATACAGGTGTTAGTGCACTTTTGTTCACGATAGTACATTTCCTTCCCATGAATTTGTTTGAACAGAAATATTTTACACTCAGACCTATACCATAGGGAGTTTTGAGGGGAAGCTGTTCTTCTTATTATTACGAGTATTATTTTCCAGAGTTGGCAGTCCTATAGCCAAACGATCATGATTCGATGGTTGTGTCCATTAAGACTTTTTCTCATGATAAGATCTTCAACATATCTCAGTTTTACTAAATCTTACCGAAATCCAGAACATTGTTATATGTGGCTGTTTTCAAGAAAGTAGCCCCGTAGTGACCAAAGGATTAGTGATTTGTGGTTGTATCCATTGAAGCTTTTTCTCAGGGTAACAATATCTACAATATCACAGTTTCAGCCATTTTCAACGAAATAAAACATCACTATCTTCTGTTGCTTTCAAAAGTGGCCTCGTAGTGGCCAAACGATCAGTGAGTGGTAGATGTGCCCATTAAGACTTTTCTTCAAGGTCACAATATTTACAACATATCACGTTTTCAAGCAATTCCACCGAAATCCAGAATATCGTTAGCTACTGTTTCCAAAAAAAGCGACACTGTAGTGGCCAGACGGTCAGTGATTGGTGGTTGTGCCTATTGAGATTTTTCTCAGGATAACAACATCTACAACATATCACAGTTTCAGTCATTTTAACAGAAATCCAGAATATCACTATCTTCGACTGCTTTCAAAAAAGTGGCCTCGTAGTGACCAAACGATCAGTGATTAGTTGTTAACTTTTTCTCAGGATCTCATTTACAATATATCACAGTTTCAGTCATTTTCATCGAAATACAGAACATCACTGTCTTCGGTTGCCTTCAAAAAATTGACCTCGTAGTGGCCAAACGTCAGTGATTTGTGGTTGTGCCCGTTGAGACTTTTTCTTCGGAACATCATATCTACAACATATTACGGCTTGAACCAATTCCATTGAAATCCGATTTCCGTAAGGATTGTGCGGAGTAATTTGCCATTTCGAAGGGGGCCATTGCTCGCTGCAACCCTTTTCTCGCAAAAGCTTCAAAACCCGTATTTCCTATTTTGAATTCATCTTTGCATCGGAAGAGTTTCGTTTCTTTAAAGTAGCCCTTTTAATCACGAGGACCATTTTCTGAAAAGGGGAAATTTGCCCCTTAACCTATTATCCGAAAGAAGCAGAAAAAAGTGTCGATTTGTTTTCGGTCTAGTATATATGTGCCAATGTGCCAAGTTTGAAGAAAATCGGATGACGAGAAACCCTTGTGAAGCTATCTCCTTTACACTTTCACTTTTTGGACTAGACGGGTTTTTGCCCCAAAGTATTCAATTTGACCTTTTAACCTTGAGAGTGACCCTAGATGGCTGGTTCGGTTATTGGACCTCGGTATTGACCTAAAGCACCTATATACCAAATTTGAGCCTCCTAGCTGATATAAGCAAAAAGTTATCTTGTTTACAGAGAAACGTATTTCACCCCATTTGCGAATTTGTATAGCTCGTACCTCGCCATATAAAATAAATTTTTAGGCTTACTGAGTGGCCCAAAAGTGGGTATACAGTCCCGTACTGATTGGTTATGATATTTTGTGTCATTTACTAGTTGTTATTCATATTGGTATTGACTTAGTTTCTTCCTTATTTGTTCTTAATTTGTTTTTACTTATACGTTAAGCTTGGAAGATACCAAAGCAAATAAATTAAAATGTCATACTTGATCGATGCCGGCTTGTATACCTACTTTTGGGCAACCCTGTGTGAATTATTTATTTTTCTCTATTTTCTCAGAAACTAGTAATGATCTTATGCATTCACATATATTATCTTGTCCAGCTGAATAAGATCTGCAGATTGGTATATGTTTTGCCTGTGGATATGTTTTCGTTAAACGCTAAGACCTACTGATGAATCCAAGCTTTTTGTATCATAATGTATAAAATATTATTATTTGCGTTGAAGAAGAACATATTAGTGTTTAAAGACACACAAATAAATCACTAAATGTGAATGGGTTCCTTCAATGAATTTATGGTGTATTACTATTTTAGTTTTGTTTTCTTTTCATTTTAGTGAATGTTATAATCTTACATTTGCAAACTTTGAGTTCGGATACTTTAGGTTAAATCATTTAAACAAAATGTGTTTGTATTATTTTGTAGTAACATTAAACGAACATCTATATTTCAGTAGACTTTAGGCCACTGTGAAATAGTAAAATGAAATCTTTCAGCTTAACGTCCCACGTTTATGCCTGTTACACTAAGGGAGCCGGCTGATTAAGACAAGAGAATGATGTTGGAAGAATTGGTCAAATGAGAATGTGGGAGGAAAGGAGAGTACCCCGAGAAAGCCCACGGAGACGATGTTGTCCACCATAAACTTACTTGACCGGTGATCGAACCACAGAGATAAGCGTTCTACCACTGAGCCATCATGCCCACCACTATGAAATATTATTTTGAGGCAATTCGAAAGTACATTCATTAAATTATATATACGTTGTTAAAACAAAGAAAATAATCAAGATGAAAACTATGAGCCACTTTAAATGTTATAAAATATTCTTCTGATTTATGCCATGCTTCAAAAGTTATATTCTCCTGGATTATACATTTATACGAGGCACATATAAAAGAATAGCCGATAGCATTTTACACGGGATTGCAACACTGACAAAGTTGGACATTCGCAGGAGCATGCCGAGCTTCTTCTAGTATTATGTGCTTGAAACAGAGATAAATCATCCGACTGCAGTTGCGTACGTGCAAGAAGTAGTAAGTTGAAATGACTGTCACAGTAATACAAAATCCCAACAAATGTGAATATAGCCTAAATCTGACATACAATTTCTGTACGCCAAAGGAGAGAATTCAATTGATATCCATCGGAAATTGTATGCCATTTACGGACCGACAGGAATAAGTAAATGGGAAGGTCAGGCAGTGGTGCTGGAAATTTCGAGAACGGTGTTCAATTGTTCATGACAATGAGCGTAGCGGAAGAACTAGGGTTCAGACGGACGATTTGGTGGATCACGTTAAGAGGAAAGTACGATCCAATCGCCAGTTCACAATTACTGAACTCCCCAAAGAGTTTACAGAAGTGTCTGCGAAAACAGTGCATCGAATTGTAACCGACAAGCAGACTTATATCACAAACTGTGTGCGTGGTGGATACCAAAAATGCTGACAGACGCTTGCAAAAGCAAATGATGAACGTTGCACGTGTTTTATTTATTTATTTATTTATTTTTTGCCTGCTGGCGAGAGAATGAGAATGACCTCTTTCCTCATATAATGACACCTAATAAAATCAGAATATCGTACGCTATTGGGAAGTCGAATTGGCGGCACTTTTGTTCTCCCAAACTGAAGAAATTCAAAGAAACACCATCAGTTCAGAAAATCATAGGAACTGTGATTTGGACCAAAAGGGTGTGATACTTGTGCAATTCTTGGAACCGAGACGAAAAATTGCAGCAGATGTTTATTGCAAAACACTGATAATCTGCGACGTGCCATTCAAAATCGGCGGAGAAGCAAAGCTATGCTCTGGAATACTTCTGATCTACGGCAACGCCCGCCCACACAAAGCTGCTCGTACTGTTGAGACAATTCAAAGATTTCGGTTTGAACTATTGTCATCATCCTAACAGCACAGATCGTGTCCATATTGCTTTTTTTAATTTTCTTTTTTTACCTAAAATAGTGGCTTGAGTTGAAGCGTTTCAATAACGTTGAAATGTTCATGACATCAGTTCTGATCTAGCTGCACTATTAAGCGGTAGATTTTTACGTAGAGGGTATACGGAAGCTTGTGCTACTTTACCAGAAATGTCTGGAGTTTCATGTGACTATGTCGAAAAAACAGCCAAGGTATGTACTTGAATATCAATCAGAATAACTTTCTTACATCATTTCTTTCTGTCCTTTTTTTTTTAAAAAAAAAGAAGACATAGGTTATTTTCTGACATACGTGTATTGTGAGGATTATATATATGCATCGAATCTATATGCATCGTATATATAATTTATTTCTGTATCTCGTTGTGAACAAATTCGTGCTTCTGAATAGTCTCAATTGTTATGTGTGTTGGTACAATTGTCACCACCCTTGAATATGGAATGCTTTGTCTATTCAGAAAGCGTCCAACCTGCAATAACGAAGCAGTCACACCTCTCAAACGTGTACGTGTTACCACATTATTAAGTACAGGATTATATGCAGAGAAGGTTCCCAGCTTCTACCTAAATTAATACTGAAACTAATTAACTTGAACTTCACTGACGAACAATATATATGTGTCATAATAGTTTCTTCTGTTATTCTCTATTCATCGTAGCACTTCCATAGAAGACAACGAACATATAATAAGCACATTGTGAGAATAGGTGAATAGTTCGAAAGTCGATAAGTGTAGTACGAATATAGGCTATATCTCTTAATATTTGCTATTTATACCATTCCTATCTAAATGCAAACAATTTGAGTATTCTGTATAAAAGTGATTTAGTTTTAGGCTAGGACCCTCGCTCCGACACTTCGCTGAAAAATTCTTATATTTGCTTGTGTAAGATCAGTGTAGCTTACAAGAGAAGTAGGTGAAATGGTACGCAGGATCTGCATGAGTTATTGTTGGAAAGATGATAACGTGTACATCTAACATGTAAGGTTATCCGCCGTTTTGATTTGTAAACATCCGATGTCAGACTCGTATTCAAATACCTTTCAAACCTATATATACCACGGCTCAAAACAATTACATCATAACCTCCTATTTTGTCCACGTTTTCTGATGTTTCGGAGAGTGCCTTCTTCGGATCTTCAATTGGTGACCACGCCCACTATGGGCCCAATTCAAGCAAGATATTTCACATATGAGGTGTACTGTGTGTAACCTTTTCAACGTTATATAACACATGCAGATCCTCGAGCACCATTTCACCTGCTTCCCTTGTTAGTGACTGATTGCTTACTTCTAGTACGAAGGTTGCATGGTTCAATTTATGTGTTTTTTTTTTTTTTTTTTTTTTTTTGGAAACACCGTGTTTGTTGGACAAGGGTTGGACAAAAAACACTACCAACATTGTTATAATTCGTACCTGGTTTATGCTCAGAAGAATATCACTTATATTATTTCAATATAGTCGACTCTTATCTCTTTCGCATTTCCCACATGAGTGGAAGGCATCGTACACCGGCATTGTGTCAGTATTTGTCGATGTCCCGCAGGCACCGTTTTACTTCATGGATGATAGACTCTATCTTGTCGTAGTGCTTCCCGCAAAGTGGTTCCTTCATTATGGGGGAAACGATCATCATGGAGTCTCTGGAAACATTGTTGTGCATTGCACCCATGTGCCATCTCAATCTTGAATCACGCACTTTCTTCGTCTTTTCGAAACATATTGTTATGACCCTTCCAATTTCCTCCTTTATTTCACGGCACTATTTGTTTTTGGCTGAATAATACACAGTCATTATCACTCCCACGCTTCATCGACTGACATTCCTTTATCGGCTACGTAGAACTTGTAGTGCTGGGACACAGCGTTCTGACGTAGGAAGAATATTGCCACTATTTTTATCCAAGCTATATATTTTCGGGAATTCTCTCGTTATCCCATTTCCTCACTCATATGTTTCAATAACAATATTTCGCTTCAATTTACTTAAATCTGTTACCTGCCTTCTTTTTCGCCTTCGAAGAAACACTGGGCGTGAAACTAGAGGGAGAGCTTTTATTGTATTTCATTTCGACAAATGTTTGAATCACTGGAACACTTTGCATATTCAGCAATAATTTTAATTTTGGGAATATGTATTAATTGTATGGAGTCAAGTCAATTATTTTACGTAGTTTAATAATGCAACACTCCACACTAACAAAATCTTTATCCGCACAACGGTATATTGTACATATATACGGGATGCATAAGTTTACTACGGAAATTTGTACAGAGCATACATTATTCATATACTACATACATACTACCCTTTCCCGCTTAGATGTTACATCACACCGCTGCAGGATGTCTGACATTTAAGTTTTCCATATATTACATAGATATATGTATGTTGCGTACGTCAGCTATATGTTATATACGTTTATTTGTATGTGAGATCCTGACCGCCTATATACAGTTCTTTGTTTCATACGGAAAGTACGTATAGATGAAACACTTATACGGAAGGTATACGTTTTCAGTTATACGTTTACTGCAGGATGTTACATGTAGTCATAAGTCCAGAAACTACAGGATTTACGCATGTAACCTACATTTCTACGTAGTCCATATACGCTTTTTTTCTTTATTTGTGCAACATACCTTTTCATAATATGAAATGACACATTGTCGCACCACACGAGAGCGTATGACGATTAACGCATACAATTTCTTATTTTATTCACCCCGAAACACACGAAATGCATACCATGATCAATATTATATAATATGTTAGTTTAATAAGTAAAAGAAGAAGCATTTTTAACATGCTACCCACGCGTAAACATTGAGAAACTCAGATAACCATATATCGTCTAGTATTATGTACTGCATTATCCTTTGCTGGACGTTATTTCGGATCTGGTCTCATATTTGGATGCATAGTTTAGTCATTTTTGTCTATTACCTTTAGCTTTGGCTACTTAATTATACATACGGGCTTATTCTATTTCTGTTCTCTCCCACATTATCAGGAAATTGTGACACCCAGATTGATATCCATACATTTAAAAAATATCACGCAAATTATTATCCATTTCTTAACCCTACTCATGTAAAATTACGACGTTATTGTAATGCAGATTTTGTGCAATGCATATTTTTGAAGACATGCTAATAATTTGAAAGATTATAGATTTTTTCGAAAGTAATTTCAGTATAATTTTGTATCGAACAGAGATATTTCACAGAAACAGAATTTATACTACTTAAATTTTTACCTTGCAGGACTGTGAGCTTAGGATTATGTGATTACGATCAATTGCATGTTTCTAACAAGTAAGGGACCATATGGTTGTCGCGCAAATCAGATGCAGACATACGCCATCTGATTGAGCATGAAAAGATATGGAGAACACAGAAATTTAAGGTGCTAAGGGCCATAGGGAGCGGAGTGAGGGAAGAGGAAACATTGAATGTCGGCAAAATTGAAGAAAGTCAGGAATGACGGGAAAAGTTAATTTCTTGCAAACAGGGAAAGAAAGTCAACCAAAAGAAAGAAACTAAACATAACAAGGACATCAAGGACGAAGAAAGATCATAATCAGGGTTGCCATCTGGACCACAGTGTTGCCAGCGCTGCATAACATTGATATGGAAAATATAGCACAGTATAGCAATTCATGCACTAGGAAAAATATTAGTAACACAAAAGACAATTGAAAGACTCTGTACATGTGCGTAAAAAGGTTTAACGCAGTCGTGAGTGAATATTACACCCACGTGAATACAAATGGAGGAAAATAGAGAACAGTACACACCATTTGGAGTTTAATTGCAGTTGACGTGAAGATCACGAATGAATGCGTGGTCAACACACAAACATTTCTCGCAGTGACCAGAGCGGATGAAAGCAAGCTGGTCACACGCGTCTCTGCAGCATTCCTCTGTGAGTCCTTTTTCAAAGCAATATGCGGAAGGTGTTTCAAACTGTCCAGGATGTTCATTGGAGTAGCCACATTTCAAAAACGCAAACGTCAAAACCTGCCTTCGGGCAGAACACCGATCATCATCATGGAACGATGCTCCCAAACACTTTCGTTTCTGTGTTATCATGTGTACCCCCTTCACTTTCATATCTATATTTGTTCTCCCTCATGTACACTCATGTCCAAAATTATTGTCGCATGTCTATAAATATGTTGTTGCAGGAATATAATTTGATAACGAATTCGCCCGGTATTTCTTATAATGTTAGTATGTGTATAATCTCCAAAGACGTGTTGTTGGCAAATTTTATGTCAAAAGATCGGTAAATAAGAACAATAAAACGAAAATAAAACTTTCTTGTCCATTTAGAAACATTTTGTTTTACTCATTCTAATTTTCGTATTTATAATTCTTTTCCTATGAAATTTACCACAAATATACATTTTCTGATTATACACATAGTATCAATATTAAAAGTACCCTGCAAAATTATTATCAAATTATATTGTTACAATATAACATTTATAGATATGCGACAATCATTTTGGACATGAGTGTACATTATTCACTCACGACTATCGTTAAACCTTTTTATGTACGTGTACAGAGTCTTTTCAATTGTCTTTTGTGTTACTAATATTTTTCCTAGTGCATGAATTGCTATACTGTGCTATATTTTCCATATCAATGTTATGCAACGCTGGCAACACTGTGGTCCAGATGGCAACCCTGATTATGATCTTTCTTCGTCCTTGATGCCCTTGTTATGTTTAGTTTCTTTCTTTTGGTTGACTTTCTTTCCCTGTTTGCAAGAAATTAACTTTTCCCGTCATTCCTGACTTTCTTCAATTTTGCCGACATTCAATGTTTCCTCTTCCCTCACTCCGCTCCCTATGGCCCTTAGCACCTTAAATTTCTGTGTTCTCCATATCTTTTCATGCTCAATCAGATGGCGTATATCTGCATCTGATTTGCGCGACAACCATATGGTCCCTTACTTGTAAGATGGTGTTAATTCATAAGAAGGACAGTGAGTGCTGTGTTCTACATAGCTGCTACCTACGTCCACATACTACAAATTTCCTCCTTTCACAAGCTGGTTGCACTGGATATTAAAGATGACACGCATTTTCAACAATATATAAACCCTTCCCACTTTGTGTTCCCAGTCAGAAACTCTCTGGATCGGAGATTCGGAAGCCGTTGAATAATTCTTCGAGTATTTATATCAAGGCCTACAATGTTGCCAGACCTAACACTGTTCCTTTTAGTTGTAGGGACACATGTGGAAGTGTACGCAGCAGGGTTGGAAAAAATATATTTTTTTTTAAAGATCAAAATATGTGTCTAAAATATGAAAAAGGCGTTGAAAATGTTTCAAATATGTTTTAAAACAAACGAAAAAATGTTTTAAACGTTTCGAACAGTTTAAGACATGATTTAAAACATATTTCAAAATCGTGTAATAACGTATTTCTTAAGACTTTCTTTACTCTTACAACCGATCTTTTCATTTATTTTATTCTCTTTAAGAATACACTGTGTTGGGTACAGAATATTTCCGTATAGACTAGTAACTCTCAACTTATTTCATATCACGACCACCTTTTATTGCACCCTCTTGCCTGTGACTCTCGCAAGTATTTTCTTGGTTGTAATAAGCTCTCTAGATAGATTTTTAAAATCTACCTACTATAGAGATTTCACACAATCTATCAATATACATGACAAAACAAAAGTCCTCACAATCATTCTGTATAGAGAACGGGTTGAGGGAGAATGATGAAAATTCGAAGTTATCTGACACATCAGATAGTGCTATCAAGCATCATGGTGGACATCTTTGGTATTCGAAATTTCAAATGCAAAGGGAGTCATGTTACATGTCTTAAGGTTAGAATTTTACCAGAAATAAGGTTGTGTGGTTATTTTAGCCCTAAAGAGAGTCATTTCGGAGTTACCGCTTCTGAAAGTTTTATAGTTATGCTTTTAGAGGATGAGCTCGCGTTTCGTGGAGGCGGGTGAGATTTTTGTTGCAAAATTTGATTACTATTTCAAACACTGATGCTAATAAAATTATTTTAAAATAATGAATGTTCGAAAAGTAGGCATAATGTTTGAAACACACTTCATGTTGTGCTAACTTTTGAATATTTTCTGAAGGCCTATGCAATTGGTTGCTTTTTGAGTCAATAATTTATTGAAGAAAGGTAGTATTTGGGGCGCTCTAAGCACAGTGGATCCAAATCCATTTTCAATAACGTTTCGTTTTGCTCAGCAAATGAATTCTATTTCAAAACATAATATTTTCGCAGTCAAGAGTCCAAAAAATGTAACTAAAACCATGCGTAAGGGCTTGGGATAGTTTCATATGACATCCGCTACACAGGGCTGTCAGTGCGATGGGAGGGCAACCGCCTCCATCCCCACTCTGGATTTCACATTTTGGTGGCAGTAAGGCAGTTTTAGAAGTCTTTTTATAAGCAAAGTCCAACAGAACTAGTTTGAGGTCCTTACACCGAACAAATACGGAGAACATACAGATGATTAAAACTGGAAAGTTTCTCAGGCCCAATTTCCAGAAGTTTAAGCAGGCCCGAAACTCGAAAGTAGAGCCACCTTTGAAATCCTTAGGCCAAGAAGTATACAACAGAGGCCTATAGCTCCCCAGGACCAACGGAAGTGGATTATAACTGATTAAAATCCGTATTTATTCGGTGTAAGGACTTCATTTTTTTAAATTTTGGACTTTCCTCAGCAAAAGGTTTCTAAATCTGCATTACTGCCCCCAAATTCTGAAATTCTGGGTACGGGTCGAATGATCTCTAAACTAACGCCCCTCTCTAGCGGCAATTATATAAAATTCTAGATTGCATCTTGTCATGTAGTTTTGCTTTCTTTCATCCCGGACTCGTGGTTGTGAAGATATGACGTTTTCCGTCGGTGTATTGTTTTGGACACACCCTGCATTTATTTAACTAATTACGCATCATTGACTATGGCATTCAGAGCTTGACTTGTTAATCATTCCCACGCTACAGCGTACAGGATATAATGTTAATATCTTAAATTTGTGAGCAACGAGGGTAAATTAGCCCTCCTCCCCCATTCCATGAACGCATTTGTCTAGCGATTATCGTACGAAATCCTAATCCACACCATTTCATGCGGTGTTTGTTTCATTTATTTCGTACCCATGGCTACAAAGATACTATGTTTGCTGAGCAAAAGTGAACATTTCTGAATATATACTTATGTCCCTTGTGCTCTGAATTCCCCATATCTAAAAATATTTTACAAAAACCGAATTGGAACCAAATTTATCTTGCAACCCAAATTTGTTCGAAACGCATAAAATTAGTTAATTTAGTTTGATTGATTAGTCTTAGCAAGGCTACATATGACAAGGCTTTTTGTTTAAAGTGGGATCCGAACCACTAATTTTGAAATTTTACGTCAGATCGCAGTCAAAATCTACGCAACAAATTACGTCTCATTCTTCTAGCCTCAAAATTTAATGTTAAAAGACCGAAAATTGCACCCTGTAGTGTGGTGTGTACATATAGGAAGACGAACAAATTGAGGTCAGATTGTCCCAGACACTGACGTTCGGCACTGACGTTACAATAAGTATCACGTTTTACTGGTTAGTCACGTTGGCTACTGCTATACCTTGCACTTTGTCGCCTGGTCCCTTCATACAAGCTATGCCAAGGTGTAAAGTTTTTTTAAGAAAATGTAAAACTGAGATGGAGGTAGAGGGACGAAATAAAATTATCATAATATAATGATAAATGTATTGTTGATACAAAATTAATTCTTTCCTGAAGTTTGCAGTTGTATCTCAACCACATCACTGACGTTAGAATCATCAGAAGCAATTTTCGGATCAACACTTTTACCATTTGTTTGGGTTTCCAGTTTTTTTCACAGCATTGCATTTTTCATAATGATTCTTCATTCTTTCAATTAAACCAACCATTTCTTTCTTACACGTTTTGCAACGAGCTCGTATGGTCGTTTTGTTGTCTGATGGAGTTTGAGTTGCTTTAATAAATTTGTTCCAAGTAATATCTTCTTTTCTTCCCGTAAAACTAATGTTAAACGATTCCAAGTTGTACCGAGACTGAGAACCAACATGTGTTGTATCAACGTATGCCTGCGATATTTTAATTTCTGAACCGCAATTTAGCAAATAAACTTTTGTTTGTTTTCTGAATACAGAACAAAAATTTGTTTCCATGATAATTGTTATTTATTTTTTAATATCAGTTCTACAAGTAGTTCAACCTTCGACTACGACACTTTATGGCAAGTTAACTGGAAATCATTCAGCCAATACAATATACGTTAAAAATAAGGGAAAAAAGAGACGAAATGAATTGTAGATCACTACATTGACCTGTTGTAGCCACGGAAAATCAAAACATTCACATGGGAAGAAAATAGTCTTCTGAATGAGGAACACCTTTGACAACTTTCTTTGGCAGATTATTTTTACAAAAATAAAATAAAATAAAAGTTGTTTAAAACAAGTCTTAAAAATACACGTGTTTGAAACAAAATGTTTAAAACACATATAAAATTTGTTTTAAATAAAATCATTTGTTTAAAACAAGTTTTAATCATTTGTTTTAAACATTTTGTTTTAAACAAAACAACCCTGGTACGCAGAAAAGCTAAGAGAATTGTGTGACCTTAAAGTAATATGTAGTCACTGTGGTTATTTCGGATGAGTAGCTCAGTTGAGCATCTCTGAGTTTCAAGACAGATTAAGGAGAACATTTACATAAATGGTGCCAAATTGGAGGTGTCTTTTGATGACCATAGAATAATGTATAACTTTAAAGACTGTTGTGTGATATTCTACAAGCAGCAGCGAGTAGCCCACGAAACACCGGCCCGCCTGCATCTTTGCAATGAAACTTAATATTGTTGTCGCCACATCTTTAGCACCTTCTGTAATTTTCTGTAATTTTGATGAGTACAGATCTTTTCATTAATGAGATGCTTGTATATTTTTTCTGTAACATCAGATAGTATTTATTTCTTTTCACAAAACACTCATTCAACCTCATGAGATGCGAGCTGGTTTTTCGTGGGTCACTCTGTACATGTGTATGCTAATAAGTTTTAGAAGTGTCACATGTTGAAGTGTGTGTGTCACTGTTAAGAAGATATATTTAACAACATTTTACACGTACAGCACATACTTATACAGTATAAGCAATCTGTTCCAGCAGAAATATGAAATAATTATTGATAACGAAATACATTTTTTCTGGCACCATAGACGTTTGTTTTTGTGGATGTTTTCGGAAAATATGTGCGAGTATAGCAATTTATTCTTAATTGCGTTATTTTGTTAAAATTGATGTGATCTATCATCCGATTCATGTTTTATTTTTGGGCAACAAAAATAATTAACTAAATAGCCTATGGATGCCAAAGGTTCAATGCCACGTTCACGAAAGCTCTCCGTTTTTCTTATCCAACTGGATTTGGTTTTTACTTTGTATTCCTATTTCTTCGAGAACCATCTTAATAACGTTATTATCCTCTTATCTGCGCCTAGGTCTTCCTAACGGATGTTTTCCGATTGGATTTCCAGTAAGAAAATTTGAAAGTGTACCCACTTTCTTTCATTCTGGCTACATGACCTGCCCACCTGAGCCTCCTAAATTGATGACCCTAACAATGTTTGATAAACGGTATAAATTATGTAATTCTTAGTTTTTAAGTTTCCGCTATTCCCCAATCCCTTTCCTCTTGGATCCGAGTATTAGTCTCATTGTCTTGTTCTCAAATACTTTCAATTTATGTTTTTTCCTCAGAGTAAGCGACCATGTATCGCAACCATACAGCACAACATGCATGATTATCGTTTTATAGAATTTAAATTTCATGCTCCATGCACTAAATAGTTCAATTCGATAACTGCATCACACTCAAATATTCTCCTGGGGCAGCGATGGGTAGAGCGTTAACCTCTGGTACTTGGGGTCCCTGTTTCGATCCCACCTCGCGTGAAGTGAGCTTTGTGGTGTGTTCTTCCGTTTCCTCTCGTTTTATTCATTCCACCATTTCATTCATTTCTCATAACCACTGTCTCCTTTAACCTAGCCAGCACATCGTGGAATGTAAAACTTAAAGATTATATTTCATTATATATATATATATATATATATATATATATATATATATATATATTCTACTCAGTGAGTTATTTTAATTGTTATATGACTTGTCTTTGGATATCCTTTTGCGTTAAACCCTAAGAATATTGTTAAATTTTACTTAAGTATCGCTCAAAGCTCCTGACATTTAAGGCGTGTCTTTCTTTTCATAGTACCCAATGAAATGTGTGCGACGTTGTCTAATACGGTATGCTTCACTTGATGCTTGAGAGAAAGGTCATTAGCACTCAAAAAAGTTTTACATAATTGAATGTGAGCGTATGTTTAGGAAAAAAAAATTCTAAACACTCAAGGGGGAAGCACGATTCTACGCTTGTACACGGAAAGATGCGAAATATGACAACGTTGCACTTGCACACCATTGGCTTACGCCAAACATAAAGAGGTTTGAACCTGAATGTGAAACTTTATTTCAAACTTTATTTCTCTGTTCGTTACAAAGTTATAGTGGTTTGAGTTGTGGAAATGACTTTTGATAAATTCTTTTTTTTTTTTAAATTTCATTTTATGTTATTTATTTTATACTTTTTAAACACTTTTCAGACAAATTCTTGGCAATGGCACCTTATTTTTTCCTCCATTTCGTGCGGAAGACTACCGAGAAGATGTTCACTCAACAATCTACCGTTGCAAAGTTTCTAACATTGGAGGCGCCATACTCAGCAGGGATGTCAAAGTCAGGGCTGGTAAGTAATGCTAATTTTTATTTACTTCACCTTTAGTTACTTTTAGTTGTTTTCGCACTACATAAAACCTGCAACAGTGACTGAATAACCACATTTCTCAAAAATATTAATCTCGTCAAAACAAAAAATCATACATCGCTGCTGTTGTGGTTGTACTGTAATTAAAGTCATAATAAAATGAAATTTCTTGTTTCTGTGATGCTTTGTTGAAATATAATATATTGTCAGAGACAAAGTATTACGCCATTTTATGACAATTTTATAATCCATTCTCATATTACTTCCATTCCACATGTCTCTAGAACATTGTCACAAAGCATGGACTTAAAAAAAAAAAAAACAAAAGAAAACATATGTTGCATATTTAGAATGGATATGCGTTTTGTAACAAATATAATATTCTTGGTCACAACAGGCTAAATTTTATGTCTGTCGAAGTATGAACTTCAATATGTATACATTTATACACATTGATATGTTAACATGTGTCGAAACATCAGCAGGTGATTTATTCCTAAGCACAGACATTATTCCTCACCGTTTTGAAGATACACAGGATGTTAAAGAATATGGTAACTAGGAACAGGTTTTCATTTCTAGAAAATATGACGGAATTTTATATTTGGGGAGATTTTAAACCATTTTATTCGTCGTCTGTCGATCATGTTCAGTATATGGAAGAACTCGTCGTTCAAGACTGCAACAAAATTTCAAGAGTGTCTTTAAACATGTGCGTGCATATGTCTCAGGTTTGTGCATATGCCTAATGTACCTGCGTGTGCCTCATGTACCTGCATATGCCTCATGTGCATGTATATGTCTCATGTGCGTCCGTATGCACCATGTTTGTGCATGTGTCTCATGTGCCTGCATACGTCTAGTGTGCGTGCATATGCCTCACGTACCTCCATATGACTAGTGCCCGTTCCTGTCTCTGCGCAAATCGTGATTACTTTAAAGGCTACCTTCAGTTTGTGCCCGTTTTCAGTTTTGTTTATCTAATTTTGACCACCCATCTTCGTTCAGAGAGCTCTAAGTGAAGATATCAACTAATTAAAAAAAATATAGATGTTTGATTTATAACTGTGGATTAAAACAATGGTTTTCAATCTTTTTGACCCTAGCAAATCCTTGCAATTTCCTGAGCGCCCACGTCATCTTAACCCAATCGATCAATGCACAAGGCTGAACGTAAAACTTGGACGAATCAGTCTAAAATACACAAGAACAGTTTTAATTATATATCCGACTCTTTTAAACGAATCTAAATGTGTAGCATAATAAGCATATTATTATTACTATTTGCAAAAGAAAATCTAGAATTTTAATAATTTATAAAATACATAATTGTATTCGTCCAATAATAAGAAAATATTCTAACAGGTCATACAACTTCGTACTCGCCCTAAATATTCTACGCCACTTTTTTGTTTCAGCACCTCCTTTGAAAACAGTGCCTCTTGAGATGTTTAACGCCAATATTTGGAACCACTGGGTTAGAATACAGGGTTTTCCAAAGAGAGCTAGGCGGCCCGGATTTTGTCACCAAGACTGTACCTAGTTCCTGCCTAGATACATATTATTTTCAAGATTCCACTTATTAAATGTTGCTCCTAGTGACTTACCCACCTCTTACTATGCCTAAGGTACGCTGATGACGATTTTCACTGTTTACAGCATATCAATGTGTATTCACACTCACTGGAGGTCTATTCAGATCTACTTCCATATTCTGACGCGTATTTCGTGTATTTTGGCTCACCCAATATATCTGTGTAATGATGTAGTATGACGCATACAGGGTACCCGAGAGGTCTCTAATCGATTCTGCGAAGAAGCATTTGAATTCAAATGAAGTGTTTATAATATCCAAGAAGATACCGCAAATCAACGAAATCACAGCAGTTCGACATGACTGCCCTCCATATATAAGCAGAGTTGCCATCTGTAGGCAGTACACCTGAAGACACGCTACAACATTGCTGGGGTAGTATTGCGCACCGATGCCGAAATGCGTTCACGCAGGTGCACCAAATCACTAATATTTAGTGGCAACTCTGCTTGGATATGAAGAACGGTCATGTCGAACTGTTGCAATTTAATTGACTTACGGCATCTTCTTTGATATTATAACACTTCTTTTAAATTTAAGTGCTCCATCCCAGAAATTGTTACGGACTTCCCAGGCACCCTGTGTATCGAAATATTCTTTTCTGTTGCCTGTTCTTAGAAGAATCACCTACTAGTGTTTGGATATGTCTTACTGATCCTCCCTGTATTATTCTTGTTTTTGAAACGACACATTTCTATTCTATTCGAATAAAAGAAATCATTATTCCACATCCTATAGGCAATTGGTCCCCTAATTTTTGTACTACAAAGGCTACTACAAAATGACATGTAATTGAAGAAACAGGTGGGTGAATAATAACAGAGTATTAGCAGCATCTACTACTTTGGCGAGAACTGGCAATTGATCTCAACCTCTCAAAAGCAACTGTGGAATATTTTCATGAAAAAAAAAATGTGAGCAATGCGTATTAGACCAACGATAGTGGCAGATGGTATCCACCATGTGCTGCGACAAACGGATGCAAAATAGAGCTTTCACTTTTGGGTCATCGTGGTGCCAGCATTTCAGTACATAAACTATAGTTTGGCAAGTATGTGTTTATTTATCTATTTCACCGTTGTATTGAAACAACAATTGTTTTCATAATGTACTAGAAGTGCTCGTTCTTTACACGGGCTAAACGACAGACAACTTGGAATACAGTAAGGACGTTTCGGTTTTCTACTTTACAGGCATGATACCTCACTATTTACGTGTATTTTTTTCTCGCTTCTTGAATAGAAATGTGACGCATCTTATAATAATCAACTTTTCAGGAGGGTGATTAACACTGCTGCAGTTAACATGAGCGGACAAATGACACAATGGCTTTCTGGGGTGAAGGATATGAATTTTGACCTGCGATGGGTTTACACAAAACTTCCTTAGCCTTTAGGACCATTTTCAACATCACAACACAATAATGATCATTTTTGAGTTATTTTGCTTATAAAGATGTGACAATTTAAAACAGTCACAGCCTCTTCCATAGTTACCTAGAAATATGATAATTCATATATATGTTAAGCTAACGATGGATCTTGAATACGGGACAACCCTCGCCCCCCCCCCAAAAAAAAAAACAAGAACAAACAAATATTGAGCTTAATAAAGGGTGTTTCATAAAGACCGCAACTTTTGAAATGCCCGCCATTTCTGTTCTAGTAAGTTGACAAGACTGAACTTTACACGATTTTTATTTGTTTCTTTGTGGTTAGTATAGTATTCTCGCCGAGTCATGAAGCTTGACCTAGATCTATCGATTTCACCACCCAATAGAACGTGAGGGTGTGTGCCAGTCGTCAACCCACATCATCAAATTTTGTCAGTCGTCTTTCGCGCTACTCTTAAGACATCTCCCGAGAGTAGTTTTGTCGAAATGGCGACAAGTTCCGTTTCCGTATTTTTGTTTTGTTTTGTTGCGTTATATTTTCGTTGTTACTATTCGTGTTATTGTTACAGTTTTAGAATAATTGATACGATGGTTATTGTTGTGCAAGGTATTTTTTTTTTTAAATAATCATTTACTATGTTTTCAAAGTTTGGCATCATTGTTGGTGTATCTCAGCTGTTTGACACTTAACCAAGTGTGCGCTCGGGTTTAGAACCCAAGCTTCACGATTGGGCGCGAGTACTATAGTCACAGAAGACATGATCGTCATATGTTTTCTGTACGGGTGGGAATGGTGCGTTTCACGACGGAAGAGGGTGTTGTCATAGTAAAAACTTATTATTTGTACAAATGTCGTGAATGTTGTGCATGTGTTAAATGACGATTATGCGCTATTCGGCGCTTCATGAATACTAAACACAAAGACAACAGATGGAAATCGTGTAACGTTCAGTGCTGCCAACTTACTAGAATAGAAATGCCGGTCGTTTCAAAAGTTACGTTCTTTATTGGATACTCTATATATAAGATAAAGTAAATTAATGCTCGTATTTTTTTGCGCTAAAATATCTACGAAGGTTGTTCCTGAGTACAATTTGCTTCCCAATCTTGTATTCGGTCAACTTGAACGTGATTTTCAAGAAATATAATGAAGGAACATGTATTACAAAACAACTGTGGGGTAATTTTGAAGTAAAAAAATACTGCGGAATTATCATGACGGCCACCAATTGCCCAATATTGGCCAACTAGTGAGGGGAAGGAGAATGACGTTGAATCCCTTTTTAAAAACAGTCCAGTTTGGACGGTGGGTCAACGTGAAGTACATGCCAGTCTGCTTATGAGTAGTTAGCTATGATATCGCACACAACAAATAATGATACGTTAAAATGATTTTAACTTGTCTAAGGGAGACACGGTGGCTAAGTGGTAGAGCGCTTACCTCTGGTGCGTGGGGGTCACTGATTCGATACCCGACCAAGTAAGCTTGTGGTGTACAACATCGTGCTCGTGGGTTTTCTCAGGGTACTGTCGTTTCCTTTCACATTCTTATTCAACCAATTATTCCATCATCATATTTCAGTCTCCTTTATTTAGTGGTTAGAGCGTTGAACTTATTGGAACATAATCTGACGAACTATAACCCTCCTCTTCCTCCATATTATAGTGCTTTTGTGATACAAAATATACGGAAAAAAAGTCACATAAATCGCAGGGGCTCAAACTCTCAGCAACAGGTGGCATAATTATTGGAGACAACACGTAAACTTCGGTCCTCCCCGACCAGAATCATTCGTACGTTTCCGTGGCCATTACCATGCAAGAGTATTTGCTCTTTTGCCGTTAGTACCAGCTACATACGGGCCTTACGTAGTAATAGGGAAGAATGCAGGCTCGACTACGTACCCAGTGAGTGGTAGTCAAGCGGCTAAACAGAAAGATTTTATTTAATTTAATTTAGAGTAAACTATGGCATGCTGCAGATGAAAATATTTATTTAATAAATATGAAGAAAATTATAATAGAAATGCATGGAAAACTTCATCCAAAACAATCTCACCCCCAAGTGTAAATTCTTCTTGTGCAATTCTCACTTTCTAAATGTAATATTTATTTGTGGAATATGAGCAAAATCGCCTCAGATTTCTCCAACAATATCAAAATTCACCCTCAGGATTAAACTAACCCTTGTGACGTTTTCCTAGAAAACGATCTTTACGACATGAAAGATAGGCAATTAAATATTGATTGATTTATGAAATATTAGCAAGCACGATAAAGCATTTTTCGTGAAAATTGAGTATCTTATTTCCATTGTCCAGTATTCTATTCTTATTTTAGTAGTGAGAGGGAACTTCAAAACCTATTTTCCTCTTGGAGAAGCTTATAAAATCCTTGAGTTTCAGTTATGACTCAGATAACCTTAATGGTGCATTCATTAGGCGAGGAAGATACGTCGAGGCGAACAGGCCGATACAGGCCCAAAGAAACACTTTCTCGGCATATAGAGCCTTCTACTAAAGTCTCGAATTCGTTTTTCAAAACTTTATCACTATCGTCCTTTCTTTTCTTCACTCCAAATTTAACCCGTAAGTACTATGAACCTTCTCTCAGACCGCTGCTACTTTTCGTATCATTATATTTTCCACAGTCTCACTACTACAAGTGGATCTTTTCGTCTACCTTCCTGTTTAGCAAATGCTTACGTATTGTGAAGTTTGTGTTAAATTGATCTCCTGTGCGCGGCGCTGGAGGGGTCGCGCGGTCTCACAGACGTACTATAGTAGTTACGTGAGTATTTTGCTGTTCAGTTGTCTTTCGTTATCTACTGATTATTAGCAGTTTTGTGTCTTACCGTGGCACGTCTTGCACCACACATCAAATAATGACCCAGAGACTGGAAAACCTGAAATAATCATATTTTATAGCACGAGTAAAGGCGGAGTGGATACTGTAGACAAAAAATGTACTGATTACACATCAAGTCGTCGAACAAGACGATAGCCATTGACAATTTTCTTTTTGCTGGTGGATGTTGCGTGTGGTGTCAATGCGTATGTCTTGCATCAAGTCTACGCTAAGTCTGCAGGGATGATAAGACTTGATTTCATGAAAACGTTGGCAAAAGGACTTGTTAAGCCTCACATAGAATGTAGATTCTTCATCGGACATCTGCCATGAGAGCTGAGGATTTCAATCAAAACCATACTACAGCTTGAAAGTGAGTTTTCCACCGTCGCACACAAGGAGCTGAAGAAGAAAGCATAGTCCACTCTCCACTGAGTTGTAAGCGGAAAGCAAAGATATTCGTGTCAGCGAGCTCCATTAGCTTGGAACACCACCATCCTAAAATTCATTGTTTTATATCTCATCGTTTTGCACCCATTTTGCACCGTTTTGCACCTTGCTTTAAAAATGTTGTATCCTCACCATTAGTGAGAAATTCAAAATTCAAAATGGTGTTCCAAGTTAATGGTATTTCAGCCACTAACTCATTTCCAAGATTAAACAATACCATCATCATCTAGTAGTTTTGCACCGTTTTGCACCCTCTTTCATAAATTTTGTACCATCACCCTAACCGAGAAAATAACATTTCAAAATTCAAAATTCAAAATTCGAAATTTGCCACAAAAGCAAAATTTAAGTTTCAACATGCCATAAGATAGAGTGCGTTTTGCACCTTCCGAAAATACCAAAATTTCATTTTGTACTCCCACAGTTACCGAGAAATTTAAAATTCAAAATGCCGAATTACCACTAACTTGGAACGCCACTATTTTGTACTAAAGAATTAAGAACACCAGCGTCTTCTACGAGTTTTGCACCCTCAGAAAATGTCGATATTTTATTTTGTACCCTCACCGTTAATGAGAAATTCCGAATTCAAAATGCCTAAATACCATTAACTTGGAACGCCACAATTTTGTACTGAAGAACTAAGAACACCAGCGTCTTCTACGAGTTTTGCACCCTCAGAAAATGTGGATATTTTATGTTGTACCCTCACCGTTAATGAGAAATTCCGAATTCAAAATGCCGAATTACCATTAACTTGGAACGCCACTATTTTTTACTGAGAACTAAGAACACCAGCGTCTGCTACGAGTTTTGCACCATCAGAAAATGTCGATATTTTATTTTGTACCCTCACTGTTAATGAGAAATTCCGAATTCAAAATGCCGAATTACCATTAACTTGGAACGCCACTATTTTGTACTGAAGAACTAACAACACCAGCGTCTCCTACGAGTTTTACACCCTCAGAAAATGTCAATATTTTATTTTGTACCCTCACCGCTAATGACAAATTCCGAATTCAAAATGCCGAGTTACCATTAACTTGGAACGCTACTATTTTGTACTGAAGAATTAAGAACACCAGCGTCTTCTACGAGTTTTGCACACTCAGAAAATGTTGATATTTTATTTTGTACTCTCGCCGTTAATGAGAAATTCCGAACTCAAAGTGCCGAATTACCATTAACTTGAAACGCCACTATTTTGTACTGAAGAATTAAGAACACCAGCGTCTTCTACGAGTTTTGCACCCTCAGAAAATGTCAATATGTTATTTTGTACCCTCACCGTTAATGAGAAATTCCGAATTCAAAATGCCGAATTACCATTAACTTGGAACGCTACTATTTTGTACTGAAGAATTAAGAACACAAGCGTCTTCTACGAGTTTTGCACACTCAGAAAATGTTATTTTATTTTGTACTCTCGCCGTTAATAAGAAATTCCTGAATTCAAAGTGCCGAATTACCATTAACTTGAAACGCCACTATTTTGTACTGAATAATTAAGAACACCAGCGTCTTCTACGAGTTTTGCACACTCAGAAAATGTCGATATTTCATTTTGTACTCTCGCTGTTAATGAGAAATTCCGAATTCAAAGTGCCGAATTACCATTAACTTGAAACGCCACTGTTTTCTACTGAAGAATTAAGAACACCAGCGTCTTCTACGAGTTTTGCACAATCAGGAAATGTCGATATTTTATTTTGTACTCTTACCGTTAATGAGAAATTCCGAATTCAAAATGCCGAATTTCCATTAACTTGGAACGCCACTATTTTGTACTGAAAAATTAAGAACACCAGCATCTTCTACGAGTTTTGCACCCTCAGAAAATGTCGATATGTTATTTTGCACTCTCGCCGTTAATGAGAAATTCCGAATTCAAAGTGCCGAATTACCATTAACATGAAACGCCACTATTTTGTACTGAAGAATTAAGAACACCAGCGTCTTCTACGAGTTTTGCACCCTCAGAAAATGTCGATATTTCATTTTGTACTCTCGCCGTTAATGAGAAATTCTGAATTCAAAGTGCCGAATTACCATTAACTTGAAACGCCACTATTTTGTACTGAAGAATTAAGAACACCAGCGTCTTCTACGAGTTTCGCACCCTCAGGAAATGTTGATATTTTATTTTGTACCCTCAGAAAATGTTGATATTTTATTTTGTACCTTCACAGTTAATGAGATATTAACTTGAAACACCAGCATTTTGTACTGAAGAATTAAGAACACCAGCCTCTTCTACGAATTTTGCACCCTCAGAAAATGTCGATATTTTTTTTTGTACACTCGCCGTTAATGAGAAATTCCGAATTCAAAATGCCGATTTACTATTGACTTGTAATAACACTATTTTGTACTGAAGGATTAAGAACAACATCGTCTTCTACCAGTTTTGTACTCTCAGAAAATGTCGATATTTCATTTTGCACCCTCAAAGTTAATGAGAAATTTAAAATTCAAAATGCCGAATTACTATTAACTTGGAACGCTATTATTTCGTACCAAAGAATTAAGAATATCAGCGTCTTCTATCAGTTTTGCACCCACAGAAAATAACGATATTTCATGTTGTGCTATCATAGTTAACGATAAATTCTAAATTCTGGATGAGGATAGCTTGTTAACATCGGGCGCTAGATTTTATAGAATTAACAACAGTTGCCGAAATTTGGAATTCAAAATGCCAAATTACTATTAAGTTGGAACGACACTATTTTGTACTGAAGAATTAAGAACACCAGCGTCTACGAATTTTGCACCCTCAGAAAATGTCGATATTTCATTTTGTACCTTTACAGTTAATGAGAAATTCGGAATACAAATTCCGAATTACCATTAACTTGGAACGACACTATTTCTTACTGAAGAATTAAGAACACCAGCTTCTTCTACGAGTTTTGCGCCTTTAGTAAATGTCGATATTTCATTTTGTACCCTCACAGTTAATGAGAATTTTGGAATTCAAGATGCCGAATAACTATTAACTTGGAACACCACCAATTCGTATTAAAGAATTAACAATATAGGCGTCTTCTACGAGTTTTGCACCCTCTGAAAATATCAATATTTCATTATGTACCCTCATAGTTAATGGGAAACTCCGAATTCAAAATGCCGAATTACTATTACCTTGGAACGCCACTATTTTGTACTGAAGAATTAAGAACACCAGTCAATGTTTCATTTTGTACCTTGACAGTTAATGAGAAATTCCGAATTGAAAATGCCGAATTAACATTAATTTGGAGCGGCACCAATTCGAATTAAAGAATTAACAACATCAGCGTCTTCTATGAGTTTTTCACCCTCAGAAAATGTCGATATTTCATTTTGTACCTTCACATTTAGTGAAAAATCCCAAATTCCAAATTCCGAATTACCATTGACTTGGAACACCACCAACTCTTATTAAAGAACTAAGAACACCAGCGTCTTCTACGAGTTTGCACCCTCAGAAAACTCCGATATTTCATGTTGTGCTATCATAGTTAACGATAAATTCTAAATTCTGGATGAGGATAGCTTGTTAACATCGGGCGCTAGATTTTATAGAATTAACAACAGTTGCCGAAAATGTTTTCATCTAACAAGATTGATATGTTTCAAGCTTTGAAGATTTGTCAGTTTTGCGGTGTAAATTTTTCACACTTTAACATTGTTGGAACTTACATTCTTTTGAACCAAGGAATATCAAGTCTTTAGAAGTAGCTTCAATCTGAACACTACTTCTTTAAAAGGGCATAGGTCTCACAAAATTAGCTGGTTTGTAAAAGAAATACACAGTCGTACTTACAAGAGCTCATGTTTTCCTCAAATGTCCATCTGATGTGGATATAAATTTTTCGAAGGGCCTGTTTATACCTCAGAATCTAGTTATACTCAGACATTAAGAAAATTTGTCACCCAAAAGGATTGTTATGTTTGGAAACTTTAAAATCTCCAGAGTTGGCTCATGAAATATTTTTACAATATCATATGTGTGACACTTACGACTTCTTAAAACAAAGATTGGCCAACCTTGTAAGGTAGCCTAAACCTATACTACCTGTTCTTTAAAAGGCCATACATCCCTTAAAAATGTCTTATTTTTATAGAAATCACGTGAGCGTACTCACTAGAGTTCATGCTTTCCATAGATGTTTATATTGTGAAGATAAAGTTTCTTCGAATGTCTTGAACACACTTCAGAGTTTGGGTGTGCTCACAAGATTTATACTATTGGAATCCTCGAAGTCCTTTGAGTTTAGAAAATTTTTTACCCAAATGATTACACCCCGATTTTTTGATCCAATAAGATAGGTGTCATTGGACACATTGAGATATCCTGAGTTTTCCTTTTTTTTTTTAACAATTTAGTTCATTTGTGGGACTTATCTTGTGGGACCTAACCTCTACGCTAATCCTTCTTTTTTTAAGAAAGGCCATAGATTCCAACATCATTTTCTCTTTAAAAATGTTACATGGGCGTACTGACAAAAAATCGACTCTTTCATGGAAACGAGGACATGCTTACATCTCCGAAAATTACATGACCCAACAAGATTCATATAGTTCGATACCCTGAACTTCAATGAGTTCGCCTATGTATTTTTTTTACAACAGTAATATTTGTGATACCTCTTTGGTCTTGGTGACGAGGAATGCTTCCACTGTGACGACTGGGATTTGGTTTCGGGGCCTACTCGTACACCCAGGACTCGTCACCAGTGATGATAGTTTTCATGAAGTCAGGGTCAGACGTGCCTAAAGTTGCCCCCCCACCTCTCCCAAATTACACCAAACATTGCACATCGTTAGTGCATCGTTAGTGTACGTTAGTGCACTCAGAACTAACGTTAGTGCTATCAGTGTTTACGAGATATTGAATATTTTCGGTGAGGGGGCCAACTTTCGGTTAGCCCCCCACCCATCTTTGTGCAGACAGATTTTCACAAAACTTAGCGCACCGTTAGTGCATCGTTAGTGCACTTAAACACACTAAGCAATACCGTTAGTGCTACCATATTTTGGTATTTATTCAAGATTTTCGGTAGGGGGGGGGGCAACTTCAGAAATATCAAATTCTATACAAATAGAGGTAGAAACATGGGGATAACGGCAATCGTTAGTGCATCGTTATTGCACCTAAAGGCACTAAGCACTACTGTTAGTGCTACCATATTTTGGGATTTATTCAAGATATTTGGTGGGGGCCTACTTCGGAAATATCAAATTCTATACAAATAGAGGTAGAAACATGGGGTTAACGGCAACCGTTAGTGTATCGTTAGTGCACTTAAACGTACTAAGTACTATCGTTAGTGCTACCATATTTTGGGATTTATTCAGTTTTTGATGGAGTGGCCAACTTCAGTAATATCAAATTCTATACAAATAGAGATAGAAACATAGAGTTAACGGCAATCGTTAGTTCATCGTTAGTGCACCTCAATGCACTAAGCACTAACGTTAGTTCTACCGTATTTTGGGATTTATTCCCGATTTTTGGTTAGATGCCAACGTTAGAAATATCAAATTCCATACAAATTGATGTAGAAACATTGGGTTAACAGCAATCGTTAGTGTTTCGTTAGTGTTTTTAAACGCACTAAGCACTAACATTACTGCTACTATATTTTGGGATTTATTCAAGATTTTCGGTGGGGTGGCCAACTTCAGAAATATCTAATTCTATACAAATTGACGTAGAAACATACGGTTAACAGCAATCGTTAGTGCATCGTTAATGCACTTAAAAACACTAAACACTGACGTTAGTGCTACAATATTTTGAGATTTATTTAAGATTTTAGATGGGGGGCCAACTTTAGAAATATCAAATTGTATACAAAAGAGGTAGAAACATGGAGTTAACGGCAATCGTTAGTGCATCGTTAGTTCACTTAAACACACTAAGCACTACCGTTAGTGCTACCATATTTTGGAATTTAATCAAGATTTTCGGTGGGGGGCCAACTTCAGAAATATAAAATTCTATACAAATAGAGGTAGAAACATGGGGTTAACGCCAATCGTTAGTGCATCGTTAGTGCACTTAAACACATTAAGTACTAAGGTTCGTGCTACCATATTTTGGAATTTATTCAAAACTTTTGGTGGGGGCCAACTTCAGAAATATCAAATTCCATACAAAATGTCAGTATTTTCAGGAAGCACTAACGAATGCATTAATTACTTTGTTAGTGCTTGAAGTGGGCGCAAATTCACGCTGACCACCAAAGATATTTTACTTGTAGCACCTACACTAATTAAGCACTAACGTTAGGGGTTGGTGCACGAAGAAGCATTAACGATGCACTAAGGATTGTACTAGAAGTAATCATTAGTGCTTTTTAATTTGGCAGAAATTTGACACAGTGAAAAAAAAAACTTAAATTTCTTATGGGTGTTTCCTGAGATGTAACTGACCAAACTACACTAATAGTGAAGCACTAAGAAAACTGAAAGTATTTTCTAGAAGCACGAACGATGCACTAACGAACGGCTCTAATTTTTTCGTTACTGGTTGAAGTGGGGGCGCCAAGTTCACGAAGGCTTCCAAAGGTTTTTTTTTTTTACTTGTAGGACCTACATTAATGAAGAACTAACGTTAGGTGTTAGTGCACTATGAAGCACTAACGATTTCAGTAGAAGAGGTCATTAGTGCTTTTTATTTTGGCAGAAATTTGACGCAATGAAAAATTCCCCATGAATTTCTTATGGGACTTTGTGGCATGTAATTGGCCATATCTACATCAATAGTTAAGCATTAACGGAACTATGGGTGTTTTGCAGAAGCGCTAACGATACATTAACGAATGGGCTTATTTTTCGTTAGTGCTTGAAGTGGGAACCAAGTTCACGCTGGCCCGTAAAGGTTTTTTACTTGTATCACCTACACTAATGAAGCACTAAACTTATGTGTAGGTGCACTAGGAAGCACTAATGTTACAAGTAAAGAAAACTTTCGAAATTAGCGTGAACTTAGCCCCCACTACAAGCGCTAACGAAAAAATTAGTTTTATTCGTTAGTGCATTGTTAGTACCTCTAGAAGATACAAGTAGTTTCGTTAGTGTTTCACCATTTGTGTGGATATGACCAATTATAAGTCAAAAAACTCCCATAAGAAACACATGGGGAATTATTCATTGTATCAAATTCCCATCGCATTCAAAGGCACTAATTACCTCTGTTAGTGCAATTGTTAGTGCATCTTAAGTGCTTCTTAGAGCACAAACACTTAACGTTAGTGCTTCATTAGTGTAGGTGTTACAAGTAAAAAGACCTTTGGGGAAGTCAGCGTGAATTTCGCATCCATACTTTAAGCACTAACGGAAAAAATAGTACCATTCGTTAGTGCTTCTATAAAGCACTAACAGTTTCGTTAGTGCCTCACTATTAGTGTATTACACTATTAGCGCCAATTACATATCACGAGACTCACAAAAAAATTATGGCAATTTTTTTATTGAATCGAATTTCCGCCAAATTTAAAATCACTAATGATCTCTTCTAGACCAATCGTTAGTGCATTGTTAGTGCTTCTTAGTGCATCTAAACCTAAGGTTAGTGCTTCATTAGTATGGGTGCTACATTTAAAATACCTTTTGAGGCCAGAGTGAACTTAGCGCCCCCACTTCAAGCACCAACGAAAAACTTAGTGCCATTCGTTAGTGCATTGCTAGTGCTTCTAGAAAACACAAACAGTTTAGCCAGTACTTCACTATTAGTTTAGTTATGGCCAATCACATGTCACGAAACTCACATAATAAATTTATGGGAAATTTTACATTGCATCAAATTTCCGTCAAATTCAAGAGCACTAATGATCTATTCTAGTGCAATCCTTAGTGCATCGTTAGTGCTTCTAGAAAACACTAACAGTTTTGTAAGTACTTCAATATTAGTGCAGTTATGGACAATTACATGTCACGAAACTCCCATAAGAAATTTATTGGGAATTTTTAATTGCATCAAATTTCCGCCAAATTCAAAAGCACTATATGTTCTAGTACAATTGTTAGTGGTTCATAGTGCACCAACCCCTAACATTAGTACTTCATTAGTGTAGGTGCTAGAAGTACAATATCTTTGGAGGGCACGTTGAACTTACCCCAACTTCAAGCAGTAACAAAAAATTAATGCCATACGTTAGTGGATCGTTAGTGCTTCTAGAAAGCACTAAAGGTTTGTATGGACTTTGATATTTCTGAAGTTGGCCCCCCCACCAAAAATCTTGAATAAATCCCAAAATATGGTAGTACTAACAGTAGTGCTTAGTGTGTTTAAGTGCACTAACGATGCGCTAAGTTTTGTGAAAATCTGTTCGCATAAAGATGGGTGGGGGGCTAACTTCATATGAAGTTGGCCCCCCACCGAAAATTTTCAATATCTCGTAAACGCTGATAGCACTAACGTTAGTACTGAGAGCACTAACGTTGTGCAATGTTTGGTGTAATTTGGGAGAGGTGGGGGGAGCAACTTCAGGCATGTCAGGGTCAGTGTTTGCGGAATCCTGTGCGACTTTAACAGCAAGTTGCTTTTGCTAGGCCGTTAGTAGCTTCGGCACGAATTTTGCAGCCACTCTCTTCATGGCCAAATCTTGGGTCAAAATGGAATGTACAGAAAAAGTGCTTATGCCCACCTCTCCCACTATTTCTCGGATAGTCACACGGCAGTCCCGCATCACCACAGCGTTCACGTTGGAAATGACCTGGTTATTTCGGCAAGTTGTTGGGAGACCTAAGCGTGGCTCGCTCTCCACCGATGTTCGACCGTCTTTAAACCGGTTGTACCACTCCTTAATCTGTGTGACGCCCATAGCATCGTTCCCGAAAGCCGTCTGAATCTTCCAAATGGTTTCCACCTGGCTGTCGCCCAGTTTTCGGCAAACTTTGATGCAAGTAGTGCTGCTCCAGTCGTTCCGTCATTTCACTTACATGCAGCAGCACTACACTATTACCTCACTGAGATGCTGCTTGCCAACAACTTACGCTTTCGACAGGCGGGAAAAAATTCACGCATGCGCACGAAGGTTCAAGATCGGCTTACGCAAGCCTGCCTGCTCCAACTCCATCAGATTTTCGAAAAAACAAATAAGATCGGATACTTTTATAGTAATACACGTATGTTGTTCTGTCGTTCACGTGCGAATGAGTATTCTACCTACGAGTGTTCTACGAGTGTTCGCTTGACGCGTACCGTACAAGTGTTTCCATTTCTCGGTGTTAGTATGAACTTTCAATTGAAGCGTAACACAGGAGCTAACCATGGAAATGTGTATAAAATTCTGTTTCCGAAATACTATCTGCTACACAGTAATGTATGCTCAATAATATTGCAATTACAGTATTTTTTTCCATTGTAGAGGTTCATAGTAATGTGAAATACAAATATATTTTTTTCCTATGTCTTACAATTTACTTGCTATAACTCGACAAGTTTCAAACCAATATGCGCAGATCGCTGCGGAGCACTTCGTATTCCACCACCCTCCCCACTACTCTTCCATCCACTGATCTGGCCTTGAAAGTACCAGTGATACTAACTCAGCAAACTTATGCTACAACAAATATCACCTGCTAAAATAAATGACAAATATTACCGTGTGGCGTTATACCTACAGTATCGACTCGTAATTCTCATATCAGTGGTCCATTTCATTTAATCCCGCTTTCGAAAATGCGTTGCGGTGGTAGCTCTTCGTATTCTACGGTAGTATATTCTGCGTATGTTCGTTATTAAGCTTTAAGACGAAGAGAAACCAAAAGGCGAATGGCTTAATTTTCTGGATTCCACATTAAAGACTGAACTGACAGCCGAGCCTACTAGAACATTACGATACTGAACCAGGGGCGAATACAGAACGGGGGGCGCACCTTTCTGAAAGGGAAATATTTCTGTCTTACTTCAATGAGACGAGTTGACAAAAGTATTTTTGTCAATATAAGACAACAAATAAGCTGCTTTCAGTCTATTGTTAGTACAAACTATGTCTCAAGTGTTATAATGTTTAATATTTTGCGCCCCCCCCCATCCTTCTGAGTAAGAATGAATAATTATTCAACTTCCAAGGCCGAAGATACAACTTGTGTAAAAAAAAAAACTATAACAACTTATAACTAGTAGAGAAAACTTCGTTCAACGATTTCTTTTATTACAGCTAGTTCCTCTTCCAGAAGTGCGGATCAAAATATTTGGTATAGTTGCAATTAAAATATTTGATTTAATTATCACCCTAGTTATATGTTCGAGGTCCCAAAGGTCATGTAGGCCCCCTATTGTATTTATGAATATACATTATTTGGCATAATTTGAATGCAATATGCTTTAAAATCCTCATGTATATACCTTCTGCATCTGAATGCCCCCAACTTTACAGAGAAATCGGCGCCCTTAGGTCGGGCCTAAATGCTAACTCGAGTCGGGCCTCACATTATTAATTCACGGGCCCGGCCTGAGATGAAACCTACATTCACGCATCACATTCAGTACTGGCGTGTTGGCAAAGTAAGAGTGAAATAGGTGCAACAGAAACTGTTGGAAAAGGGCCACGTCTTATTATGGTCCATGCAGGAGGGGAATTTGGGTTTGTTGATAATGCTCTATTATTGTCCAAATCTAAGCAGAAAAAGTGGAGATTATCATGATGAGATGAACAGTAGAAATTTTTCAAAATGGATCGATGAAAAACTACTTCCTAATCTTCCCGAAAACAGCGTTGTTGTCGTTGATAATGCCAGTTATCACAATGTTCAAATCAATAAAAGACTATCTATGTCTTCACTTAAAAGCGACATGATACAGTGGCTATCAGCGACAGACAAACCTATAAACGAAACCGAAATTGAAGCGGAGAATAGAGTAAATACATTGTGGAGAATGAACAAACGACAATTTTTCTTAAGAATTCAAAATGTACCGATTGACAAGAAATTTATAAACGCGAGGCACACTATAATAAGACTTCCACCTTAGCACGCAGACTTAAATCCTATTGAACTTGTGTGTGGGGGGGAAGGGGGAATAAAGAGCAAAGCAAGGCAATGCATTTCCGATTCACTGGATGAAAAGAAAGAATTACTGGGAAAGTTATTTAATGAATATTCACCACAGAAATGGGTAAAATGTTCTAAACACGTGAAAAAAATTGAAGATTCTTACTTTGAAAGAGACGGACTTATGGATGAGCGTGTAGATGAACTGATAACTAGATTTGGTGAAACCGATTCAGACTCAGATTCATCGGCCGATACAGATTCAGATGAGTGGGAGAGTGAAACTGAAGGAGAAATGGAAAATATTTAGAAGGTGATTTCTGTTATCATTTATTTATTTATTTTTCATTAAGATTCATTGCGAACTTTTCCACCTTTTAATTCATATATTACGTTGGTAAGGAATACCCCTAATCCTACTTAATTCATTTAATATTCAAAGAGAAAATATTAAAATGCATTAAAAATTTAGTGCAATCAATATACAGCATTTACACTCAAATGTCGTAGAAAATACTCAGACCATTCCGCTCCCTCCAGATTGCAACACTGCAAAACATCATCGTCGCGGAGAAGGGAGTGGGGAAATGTAGGATTAGATGCGCAACAACTAGGCTGCAGCGTTCTGTTTACAAACTTTTTCACTTATATAGAATTATTAATTTTGTTTCAATTTCCTCGCGGCACACCGGTTGGGAAACGCTGGGCTAGGGTTTCCATACACCCATGCAATAAACACAAAATAATTAGTAATTTTAAGATGCAACACCTTTCCAAATGGGTGTACGTAGTATTTCCATAGCAACAGTTCAAGATATGCATTTTGTGTCAGAAAGTGAAGGAAAATGAAGACATAGTGTTGCACTTCTGCAGTTTTTTTTTTTTTTTTGGGGGGGGTACCATACGGGTGTTTTATGGTACATTGCGTTATAACTCTCCTATTCGAACATTTTCGCCCGGTTTTTTTCTTTTTTGTATTTCAAGTCCAGAGGCATTGTAGAAGACCTTACTTATGGTTTCACACCTTCCTGCGTCGAGACATAGGAGGTGATGACGTCATAATTTTAAAATATATATATTTTCTTGTATTAAGCCTATGTTCATTATTTTTTGGTGGGCTTATTTTTTCACGTAGAAGATTGAAATTTTGCACAAACATTCAATCCACCGAGTAGTATTTACCAGATTTTTTAAAGGTTTCTGCGTTAAAACAGGGGGGATCCAGAGGGGCAAAAAGTTGAAAAAGGGATATTTTACCCAAAAAATCCCTTTTTTCGGGATTTTCCCGCCTTAGATACATGATGGAGACATGTGAATGGTACCTCCGGAAAGGCAGTTCTATTATGAAGAGAAGGATGTGCGAAACATGACTCTAGGGTAATTAGGGATGTCTCAGGGAATTTTTATCAAAATATACCTGTATAGTATAATATTGGACATTTTCGGTATTTTTTTGCGGGCTTATTTTTGCACCTAGAAGATTGAAATTGAGCACAAACATTCAGCCCGCCGAGTAATATTTAACAGATTTTTCAGATTTCTGCGTTAAAACAGGGGATCCAGAGGGACATAAAGTTAAAAAAAGGATATTTAGACCAAAAAATCCCTTTCTCGGGATTTTCCCGCCTTACATACATTATCGAGACATGTGAAAGGTACCGCCTGAAAGGCAGTTCTATTCTGAAGAGAATGATTGGCGGATTATAGGGTAAATAGAGATGTCTCAGGAAAATTTTTACCTGAGATGATGGTCTTTTGCGGTAATTTGGGGCATTGTGGGGATTCTTGATAAAAATTTCTCCCGCCCTTAGTATTCAAAATAAAAACTTGAAATTTGGCACACACATTCAGTCTTACAAGTACTATTTATCAGATTTTTCTGAGATCTCTACGTTCACACAGGCCCAAATTGTGAAAAAAATCCCACGAAATTTTCCCTTTGATATCACTTTTCCCTCTTCCGATATATGGTTTGGGCATGAAAGTGAAACCATTTGAAAGCCAGCTCTATTCTGAAGAGAATGAGGTATGAACCATGATCCTAGGATAAATAGTGACGATGCAGTAGCTGTTTGGCTGAAATTCGAAAAAATACCCCAAAAAACCCGGTTGCCGTAAGGGTTAAATGTTGTTCGCAATTTGTTCAAATGCTACGCAAAGTTTGGTTGTTTGTTATTTTATTTACTACTGTTGAATATAGATGTTAATGTAATATATTTACACACAAATAATAATATTTTATCAGCAGTTCCCATATATTTTCTTATATCTTTTCATAACTATACGCATCCCCACAATGCCCACAATTTCCACGTTAATGTCTGCTATTTATCACTAATAATTAGGGGGTAAAAGTGAGGGGAACGTAGGTGGACAACGTTACCCAGCTTCCAAAACTATCTATGCCGTTAAAAACTAATGATAATATCTATGGCGTTCCCCACTTCCTAAGAAAATTACAATGGACAAAGATAGGCACAGAGGACAGCGAGACCTCATGAGACCCTTACTTTTCAGATCCACTTTTACCCATGCAAATAATAAAATAATGTACGTTATCAGTATACTTATTCATATTTAAACATAATTGAACAATTTTATAACAAAAAATATCTCCATAAGAGTATCCGGTTTCCTATTAGTACAGTTTTAATTATTTATTCATTACTAAACAATCCTATTGCCGAAATATGTTGTTTACTGTAGACAAACTGTAATTTGTGGCATGTTGAATTTGATTCCTCGTCAATTGTGGGGACACAAAACTAACTATCGGCATTTACTGACGGAGAAGAACTCACAGGAAACGCTGATGTTATTTCTTCAAAATAAGTTCGTGGCGTACGAAGTTAATGATAATTCGACACTTTGAAATTTTATTTTCCGTGAGGGAACAACATGAAATACTGACATCTTCTGACTGTGCAAAACTCGTAGAAAACGCTGGTGTTCTTGATTCTTCAATACGAATTGGTGGCGTTCCAAGTTAATGGTAATTCGGCATTTTGAATTCGGAATTTCTCATTAACGGCGAGGGTACAAAAAAAAATATCGACATTTTCTGAGGGAGCAAAACTCGTAGAAGACGCTTGAGTTCTTAATTCTTCAGTACAAAATAGTGGCGTTCCAAGTTAATGGTAATGCGGCCTTTTGAATTCGGAATTTCTCATTAACGGCAAGGGTACAAAATGAAATATCGACATTTTCTGAGGGTGCAAAACTCGTAGAAGACGCTGGTGTTCTTAATTCTTCAGTACAAAATAGTGGCGTTTCAAGTTAATGGTAATTCGGCACTTTGAATTCGGAATTTCTCATTAACGGCGAGAGTACAAAATAAAATATCCACATTTTCTGAGGGTGCAAAACTCGTAGAAGACGCTGGTGTTCTTAGTTCTTCAGTACAAAATAGTGGCGTTCCAAGTTAATGGTAATTCGGCATTTTGAATTCGGAATTTCTCATTAACGGCGAGAGAACAAAATAAAATATCCACATTTTCTGAGGGTGCAAAACTCGTAGAAGACGCTGGTGTTCTTAATTCTTCAGTACAAAATAGTGGCGTTCCAAGTTAATGGTAATTCGGCATTTTGAATTCGGAATTTCTCATTAACGGTGAGGGTACAAAATAAAATATCGACATTTTCTGATGGTACAAAACTCGTAGAAGACGCTGGTGTTCTTAATTCTTCAGTACAAAATAGTGGCGTTTCAAGTTAATGGTAATTCGGCACTTTGAATTCGGAATTTCTCATTAACGGCGAGAGTACAAAATAAAATATCCACATTTTCTGAGGGTGCAAAACTCGTAGAAGACGCTGGTGTTCTTAATTCTTCAGTACAAAATAGTGGCGTTTCAAGTTAATGGTAATTCGGCACTTTGAATTCGGAATTTCTCATTAACGGTAAGAGTACAAAATAAAATATCCACATTTTCTGAGGGTGCAAAACTCGTAGAAGACGCTGGTGTTCTTAGTTCTTCAGTACAAAATTGTGGCGTTCCAAGTTAATGGTAATTCAGCATTTTGAATTCGGAATTTCTCATTAACGGCGAGAGTACAAAATAAAATATCCACATTTTCTGAGGGTGCAAAACTCGTAGAAGACGCTGGTGTTCTTAATTCTTCAGTACAAAATAGTGGCGTTTGAAGTTAATGGTAATTCGGCATTTTGAATTCGGAATTTCTCATTAACGGCGAGAGTACAAAATAAAATATCCACATTTTCTGAGGGAGCAAAACTCGTAGAAGACGCTTGAGTTCTTAGTTCTTCAGTACAAAATAGTGGCGTTCCAAGTTAATGGTAATTCGGCATTTTTAATTCGGAATTTCTCATTAACGGCGAGGGTACAAAATAAAATATCGACATTTTCTGAGGGAGCAAAACTCGTAGAAGACGCTTGAGTTTTAGTTCTTCAGTACAAAATAGTGGCGTTCCAAGTTAATGGTAATTCGGCATTTTGAATTCGGAATTTCTCATTACGGTGAGGGTACAAAATAAAATATCGACATTTTCTGATGGTACAAAACTCGTAGAAGACGCTGGTGTTCTTAATTCTTCAGTACAAAATAGTGGCGTTTCAAGTTAATGGTAATTCGGCACTTTGAATTCGGAATTTCTCATTAACGGCGAGAGTACAAAATAAAATATCCACATTTTCTGAGGGTGCAAAACTCGTAGAAGACGCTGGTGTTCTTAATTCTTCAGTACAAAATAGTGGCGTTTCAAGTTAATGGTAATTCGGCACTTTGAATTCGGAATTTCTCATTAACGGCGAGAGTACAAAAAAAAATATCCACATTTTCTGAGGGTGCAAAACTCGTAGAAGACGCTGGTGTTCTTAGTTCTTCAGTACAAAATTGTGGCGTTCCAAGTTAATGGTAATTCGGCATTTTGAATTCGGAATTTCTCATTAACGGCGAGAGTACAAAATAAAATATCCACATTTTCTGAGGGTGCAAAACTCGTAGAAGACGCTGGTGTTCTTAATTCTTCAGTACAAAATAGTGGCGTTTCAAGTTAATGGTAATTCGGCATTTTGAATTCGGAATTTCTCATTAACGGCGAGGGTACAAAATAAAATATCGACATTTTCTGAGGGAGCAAAACTCGTAGAAAACGCTGGTGTTCTTGGTTCTTCAGTACGAATTGGTGGCGTTCCAAGTTAATGGTAATTCGGCATTTTGAATTCGGAATTTCTCATTAACGGCGAGGGTACAAAATAAAATATCGACATTTTCTGAGGGAGCAAAACTCGTAGAAGACGCTTGAGTTCTTAGTTCTTCAGTACAAAATAGTGGCGTTCCAAGTTAATGGTAATTCGGCATTTTGAATTCGGAATTTGTCATTAACGGTGAGGGTACAAAATAAAATATCGACATTTTCTGATGGTACCAAACTCGTAGAAGACGCTGGTGTTCTTAATTCTTCAGTACAAAATAGTGGCGTTTCAAGTTAATGGTAATTCGGCACTTTGAATTCGGAATTTCTCATTAACGGCGAGAGTACAAAATAAAATATCCACATTTTCTGAGGGTGCAAAACTCGTAGAAGACGCTGGTGTTCTTAGTTCTTCAGTACAAAATAGTGGCGTTCCAAGTTAATGGTAATTCGGCATTTTGAATTCGGAATTTCTCATTAACGGCGAGAGTACAAAATAAAATATCCACATTTTCTGAGGGTGCAAAACTCGTAGAAGACGCTGGTGTTCTTAATTCTTCAGTACAAAATAGTGGCGTTTCAAGTTAATGGTAATTCGGCACTTTGAATTCGGAATTTCTCATTAACGGCGAGAGTACAAAATAAAATATCCACATTTTCTGAGGGTGCAAAACTCGTAGAAGACGCTGGTGTTCTTAGTTCTTCAGTACAAAATTGTGGCGTTCCAAGTTAATGGTATTTAGGCATTTTGAATTCGGAATTTCTCATTAACGGTGAGGGTACAAAATAAAATATCGACATTTTCTGAGGGTGCAAAACTCGTAGAAGACGCTGGTGTTCTTAATTCTTCAGTACAAAATAGTGGCGTTCCAAGTTAGTGGTAATTCGGCATTTTGAATTTTAAATTTCTCGGTAACTGTGGGAGTACAAAATGAAATTTTGGTATTTTCGGAAGGTGCAAAACGCACTCTATCTTATGGCATGTTGAAACTTAAATTTTGCTTTTGTGGCAAATTTCGAATTTTGAATTTTGAATTTTGAAATGTTATTTTCTCGGTTAGGGTGATGGTACAAAATTTTTGAAAGAGTGTGCAAAACGGTGCAAAACTACTAGATGATGATGGTATTGTTTAATCTTGGAAATGAGTTAGTGGCTGAAATACCATTAACTTGGAACACCATTTTGAATTTTGAATTTCTCACTAATTGTGAGGATACATAATTTTTAAAGCAAGGTGCAAAACGGTGCAAAATGGGTGCAAAACGATGAGATATAAAACAATGAATTTTAGGATGGTGGCGTTCCAAGTTAATGGAGCTGTGTCAGCGGTGTGGGGTACCGATTTCCTTGAAGTGCAGAATAAAAAAGATATAAAGTGCCTAACTGAAGAAAGTACATGCTGTCAGAAAAGTTAGTGTGGTACTTTCTTTACCAGCAAAACGTATTTTCTTTACTCTCGCGATCACATAAGAACTAAAAATAAGTTTTATTTATTACATTTTTACTACAAAAAATGTAACAGTACAACTATAATAGTACTTTCTTGTAAGTTTAAAAGAGCTAAAATTCCATGTTTTTTTCCTCCGTTTTTACCATATTTTTTTATTCTTAGTGCATCTATAAGAAGAGTGTATTTTAAATTAGTGTTATTTTGGCTACATAGAAACGGATAAAAAATGAATATTCCAACAATAACAACTTTAGAATACCAATGAAAGCATTGTTGCAAATTTTGACGATGTTCCTTTTCTCATTGCTTTAAAGATATAAAACTTTTTTTTCACATTGTGAAATTACTATGTTTTATTTTTCTATAAGCAACTAAGATATGTAGGATATAATTTTTAAAAAAAATATGCAACAAAACTACTCTTCAGAAAGTGTGAAACAACAATGCAGTCTGACAGACCGTTCCGTAGTAGTTACGTGATTATTTTCGTCCATAGTACTTAAGGGTTAAAATATGTATTTTTACATTAACCTCTTTCTCTCTTATACGAGGTCTGTTCAAAAAGAATCAAATCTTTGGTTTGTAAAAGTACATTTATTGATTTGGAAATCCGAAACACTAATCCCATTCAAAGTAAGCTCCTTGGTAATGCACACCCTTCTTTCAGCGCTCCTGAAATTGTTGGAAACACTTCTTGAACGTAGTTTTTCGAATGGTGAGCAACCATGCCGTCACTTTCCGCATGATGTCTTCTCTTGACTCAAATCTGGTATCTTTTAGTGGTATTTTCAGCTTGGGAAATAACCAAGTCACACGGAGCCATGTTGGGTAAGTAAGGAGCCCGAGGACAGACAGGAATGTTCGCGGACACTATGGTCATGCCCAAACTCTCGTTCAAAATTGAATATACCGATCCAATTGAATGGTTTCCGCGTGGGTATCGCCAAGCTTGTCGGAAAATTTGATGTAATATCGCTGCTCAAGTTTTTCTGTTATTTTACAAAAAGTACTGAAATCCGATAACCGCTCACTATGCGTCTTCACTCGTTGACCGACTGCCAGTGACTGTCACTTTCTACGGGCGGGAAAAAATCACGGCTGTGCATGAATTTCCTTTCTACATCCACACTGAAAGACATCTTCCACGCTTCATTAGTTTACGCGGAAAAATCAAGGTTTGATACTTTTTAAACACATCTCGTATATTTTAGACCATACAGCAAGATATATATTTATTTTAAAGAGACTAAGTCTTATTTCATATGTATATAGAAATATAATTCCGCTTAAAAAAATGAAAAGGTGTTTTCAGCATATTCTACTCATAAATGAACTCATTAAAAACTTCATATCTAATTAATTATGTGACCAATTAATAACTACGCAAAGTATAACGTTTATTTGCCTGGTTCTACTTTTGCTTACACCAACACTACTAATACCTATCACCCTTATTAAATTTATAACAATACATTTGTGAAGTTCGTATTCTGCAATTAATCCGCATTCTGTAATTAATGAGGCTGACTTCTATAGAATTCAGGAGCAACAAAACTGATGTTCTTATCAACAAAAAACACAATTTCACGTTGCTTTTTCTTCATTGATTACCAGGAAAAATAACCGATAACACGATAATGGTCCAGAACTCACTGATGACCGAGTTGAAACTTATTTCACACTGAACACAAATGTGCACAGTCTCTTTTAGATAAAGCTAGAAGCACGGGTTCTGTCTACTGATTTATTTTATTTATTTTTTTATAAGTGTACTTCTGTGAAGTTTCAATATGATATTCTCACAACTTATTTCCTAAGGCGCTTTTATCATTTCCAATGTATTTTTTTCTTTCAGAAAGTTATCAATAAACGTAGTATTTTACAAGTAAACAAATAAATTAATTAGAACATTGTCTCGGCCTAATTGTACGTACATAAAATAATGTACAACACATTTAATTAAAACTTACATGTGGGAACAATTGAGCCTCTCTCTCACAGATCTTTCCTAAAGATGAAATACAACAGTCGGTCAAAAAGTAACGGTAATTTTCTCGGTAAAAACTTTGGTGTTTTGTAAATGTCAATATTCAAATGTCATTTGCTTTACAGCACTGCAGCCATCTTTGTTTCCATGACATGAATGTATGTTCGTAAAGCATTTCACCTCACTACTCGCAGCTTGTTACGACACGGAGTTTCTGAATGTCTCCATTCAATCGAATGCCTTTTTCTCTCAGGATCGAAACAAAACAGCCAGGATACGTCGTATCTGATAACCCCATAAAAAATATGGCAGGTAATTTCTAGAAAAAAATTCAGATTCTCATTATATACGTTCTTTCTTATTAGTATTATCTCCCTTCGTAAAAAGCCGTAGAGCCCAGAGATTACAATTCTTTTTATGCACCCCAATCGTTGGATTAGCGTAAACACAGATCCCTTTATCATACGTACGTGTTTCACTATATGTCCCATGGTGATGCGTCTGTCGTTTTGGATGCGTTCTTCAATGATTGATGTGTGTTCGCATTGGTTGGGGCATTTGAAGGTATACCTTTCCTTGGCTGATTCTGGATGCTGCAATAACCACGCCAAAACTGTTGGGATAGCTATATCTGTTGTTAGTTAATATTTACAGTTAATTAATTAATAATTCACAGTTGATTCGGACAAGGTATTTGATAATTCAGGAGGATATTTGAGTGTGATGCTATTATAGTGTTGAACTGTATACTGAATGGAGAATGGAGCTTAGGTCCCTGTATGGAAATAAAAATTGTAAAATGTTAACCCAATGTTCTCGGGATTACTGCCAGAGTGAGTGTTGCTGTGTTGAGCTTTCGTTACCATACAGCGGCAATATCTTCAGAGCTCTGAAGATGTTGCCGCTGTATGGTAATGAAAGCTCAGCACAGCAACACTTACTCTGGCAGCAATCCCGAGAATATTGGATTAATAGTAGACGCCAGCAAAGCTTCAAGACCATATTGTAAAATGTTGATTGTTGGTAAGTTTAAAGCGCATTTATTATGTGTACGAATTTAGATGTTTGGCAAATTTGAACTTTATATTACTCGGCACCAATGACATATATTAAGTATAGCAGATATTCAGTTACAAAATATTGATAAGTTCGTAAGCATGTTTATTAACCAGCAGGTACCTCTGAAACTATCAAAACACATTTTTTGGATTAAGTATGTTGTCCACATAAACTGGCAACAGCTTACTGTGAATCAATGTTGCTGTGTTATCCCCGGATTTGTGAAAGAGTTTGATCACTACAAGTTGGCGTAGTAGGAGTTAAGTTGATCATCCATTGCTGCTTAAATGCAACAACAGAAAACATTAATTTGGTACAGAGTAGAAGAAAATGAATCAAAGCTTCCACCTACAAAATGTTGTTTCTCTAATAATTACTATTAGAGAAGTAAAGTGTTTTGTGCGTTGCCCTTTGATCAACTTTTGTAATACTTTTTTTTAAATATTTTTCTATGATTCATTTTGCGATATTTTAAATTTGATTCGAAATTTCAAACTATGATGATATCTGACTTTGTTAAAACTACAGAAACGGAAATGGAGGCACAGTATAACCACAAATATCTGAACTTCAGTCATCTCGACTGCCAAATATTCAGATTAGCATTAAAAAATAATAATAATAATAAAAACATTTAAAAAACTTATCAAAATGTCAGCGGTGTGTATTTGTTCGTAAAGTAGAATTTCATTGAAATTTCTACTTCAAAGTCTATATTTGGACAATTCCCTGTCCGTGTGTCACCAATTTTAAGCATATTGTATTTCTCTATTCTCGTATACTAAGACAATCAGAATAAATCACTTTAATTTGGTACTACTGTACTACTACATTGTATTTTTTTTTAATTGAGGTGAAATGGTTTTGAGTTTAGCGTCCCTTTCAATAGTGGGGCTATGTGAAACGGGGACCTACTGATTAAAGTGGAATCCGAATCGCATGAACTCTCGCCGGGAGTCAAACCTGGGTCTCCCACGCCAAAGGATTGTACTCTAATCGCTCAGTCCGAGTAGTTTGAGTTTCAATGTGTTTTATCGAGGCTAACATCCTTTGTAGCGTCCAGAATGTGAACTTACAAGTTTACGTGATGTTAACCACTGATGCCCGTTTCGTTAAGGCTACGTAAATCTTTGCTTCCTCATCTAAATAACTAGACCCTTTGCAATATTTTGTACGAAACAGTCATGTACACGTATCTTCCACTTCAATGGACCAAAAGAAAGACAATAGCGGTATTAAATTTGCCGATTATCTGTAATTTCCGACACTAAATCTATAACTGTTAATATTCACAATTACGAGCTCATTACAAGAGTAAAATAAGTAAACTCTTCTGGAAACAGTAAACATGATCACGCGAATCAATGAGTAGAATATTCAAAGTGGCAATTCACAGCAAAAAGGCTACATATGCGAGGGTTGTTACAAAAGTTACAAGTCTAACTACGAACGGGGCAACAGAGAGTTTATGGGTGTTGTTACTTCAACATAGTCCCTTGACAAATGATCACACTTTGCCCATGGATATTCTAGTGCGTTACTGCCGCTGGAAAGATAAGAATGATTTGTCGAAGGCTTGTAAAATTTCACCTACGGCATGCATGACGTCATCATAAGTGTTAAAATGAGTACCTTTCAATTTCTTTTTGAGCTTTGGAAATATATGAAAGTAAGAAGGTTGAATAAGGTGGGCGGGTCGAATCCGTAACCGCAATCGTGAATTGCCCAGGTGAACTGTGAATTGCAATGGTGGATCCAGGTTTCATTTACTGTTATGAATCGAATGTGAAAGACTTCGGGATTTGTTCGAAAGAGGTGAAGATTGGCCCTTGCAATGTTGCATCTGGTGAGCTTTTGGTAAGGTGTCTAAGTTTCGGCACCAATCTTGCGGAAATTTTATTCATTGCGAGATGCTGAGCGATAATTCGGTCAAGGCTTGCAGTAGGTAAGTCCACTGTCTCAGCAATCTGCCCCAATGTCATCACCGATCATTCATGATAACTTTGTGCACTTTGTCAATGTTCTCCTGAGTTAGTGCTTCGACGGGCCTTCCATGATCGAGTGCTATCTTCAGTCAAGGTTTCCCCTCTTTTAAATTTGGCTGCCCATTTCTTAGCCAAGGCATATGAAGGTGCACTATCACATAAAGTAGCAAGCATGTCGACGTGGATCTCCTGTGGCTTTAAACCTTTCTTGGGGAGATATTCATTAACAGCTGTCGCCTTCAATTTCTCCATTTTCTCACACTTGGCTCACTTTTCTGTATTTCTCGGCCTGTAACAAGAGAATAAAAGTCGATATTAACACCAAATTTAGGATGGCATGATATAAAGGTTAAATAAATACTGCCTAAATTTATTACATGTCTATTTCTAATATATCTTGTTTAAGCTTAGCATTTATATAAAAATTCTTGCATATACAGTCACCTTCAAAACTTTACCATCGTTCAAGAGTTATCGTGTGTAGTAACAGACGGGTGTATTAACAGTACAGTGTTATAATACTTACTAGCGTAAACCTATTAGTACAGTAGTATATTTTTAATGAACCACATTATCCACACTGTAAATATACCCTAGATAAAAAATTCAGACATTTATTATTTTAAAATCAGAATTTTAAGTTAAAAATATAGGCAATAATTCATCAATTTGAAAATTACTAGTATGAAACAGGACTTTTACGAGCGGCTGCTGTAGATTTTGTCCGTTTCTTTCAAAATCCGTAAAATTTGATGTTCGTAAAACCGAGAAATGAGTGTAATAACACATATTAATATGATTTCTAACAGTATTACGTTTAAAGTTTTATCAAAACAGTTTATTCAATTTTAACTTTGTTTTGATTTCGTATATGCATAAAAGAAGACTGCTTTGCTGGAAAACTAATATTTGAAAGCATTGAAATACAGATATTGTGTCCATAACTACAAAATAAAGTTTTGTTGTCAATTTTGTCCCCATTACGTACAGTTTAATGCTTTTCTACTTTATTCTCTGTTCCCCAGTAAGTGTCGTCTTTTTGTTCCCCTTCCACAAATGTCGCGAGTCTGTAGGTAGGCGTAAAGCAGATTACTATTTACTGGAGGCCATACAGAACGCGAGAGCTGGAATTGTCAGAAGAATAGTTGCTAAGGCACATAGAAACAAAGGACACATCTCTGTTGCTTAGCAACGGATTATTACGGGCTGAGAGAAAGGATGCTGGGAAAAATTAACTCTATTGTGTTAAAACTTGTATTGGTTGCTATAATTACGTGTTAGTTTACACTTCGTGTTCCAAAGAGTCATACGAAAACTGACAATATGAAAAATAATTTTATTCTTTTCCTGTGAAACACTGTTTAGATTCTCAAGTTAGAAAGAACTTAAGTTCGTCAAATGGTATTTCATTGTGTTCTGTCTTTATTAGTTTCCAGATTCTTTCTTAATATAGAACAATACCGGATATCTCACTAAAACCGACTAAGCTCAACCAACGTATATACTCCTCCTGTTGTAGCCTTTCTCACTAGTTTAATGGTTAACGCATGCATCTTTGGTTTACGTTGTCTTGAGTTAGGTTCCCAGTGAGGAATACTAAATTTAAACCTATTACGGTGGTTCAGGTTCCACCTTAAAACTGTAAGTCCACGCTTCATATAGCTTGGGTGCTGTAGAAGAACCTTGAAGTTAAATAAAGCGTCTCTTATGCACGGAAATGCACTTTCTAGTAACTGCATATTAGTCCTTAATTATTAACATGGGGCCCAGCATACCCCAGTTTATTTTGTCTAAATATTTATATGTGAGAAAAATTTCCTAACAGTGTAGTCTCACTAGTTATCCTCCCTTTCGTTAGTCATTAAAAAACATTCCTTGTTGATTTTCACATAAATCTAATTGATTGGCAGTTATTTAATTGTTGTGGTGCTCCCAGATTCCCACGCTAATGCAATTGTTATAAAATTGAATCGAAATCCAAATGGAAACATTATGCTATTATTAGTTGGGATCATGAACCAAAGTACTATTTAAGGAAGTTTGTGTAGATGATGTTTTAGGCGAAGAAAGTGATGCTAATTTGGATAATTGATCATCTAGGTCTTGAAACACGTTATTGCATCTAAATCTTATTATACCGGGAACAAGAGTGGAGCCACCTGCTAAGAGAAGGTGCATTATCTGTACTAGAAATAAAGATGTCAAAGTTCGATCTACTGTTATCACGCTCGGAAGTTGAAGACCTAAAAATTGCCTAAAAAGGACCTATAGAAAGACCTAAAATATCTAAAAAAGAGACTCTAAAACTGGAAAAAAAGGACGTAAACATAAGACCCAATGTAATTAAAATTGCATATTTAATTAATACAATGCTCAAGAAATACAAGCTTCTGGTACGTAGGTATAACGGTCTGTCCTTCTTCCAGAAACTGAAGTACAAACTACAGAAAGAAAACTTCACCACCCTCAACCTTCCCCTTGCTGGAGGACATTAATTAATTACGCCTCCCTATCTGGCTTGTTATTGTTGCAGATCTGGTCTTATCAGTCCAGTCATTGAAGAATGTCTTATCTTTTGAATTTTCTTTACTAAAGAAAATATGTTTAAGATGTGGTGGTGATTCGAGTTAATGACCAATAAATCTATTGTCGAAAGATGAAGGGCAAAAAGAGACATTAAGACCTACTAAAAGCTTAAAAAAGACCGATAAACGAAAAAACGCCGAAAAAGGCAAAAAAGGACAAATAAAATCCACCATTTTCTGGCCTACAATGACCCAAAATGAACATATATTATGTTAAGCCTCGTTTTGGGGCACTCGTAAAAAAAAAAAAAAAAAAGATTTTTCCTCAACTTCCAGGCCCTAGTTATCACTATAGAAAAGATATGTGTTTGAAACATTTGCATGCAATAAGTGAGCAGTGTCTGAATAGACATGAACCATCAGGCAAAAGAACACTCCTGAATGTTTCCCACATTATTAATTAATATTGAATATTATTTTCATGTGTTATTTTTTGATTGGGTGTTCTTGTTGAATATTACTGTCTCTGTGGACACATAAAGTATTACTATGTCAACATATGAGTGCTTTTTCTGTCGCTGGTTCTATTTTATGATTACCGAACATGTTTACATGTTGTCTTTATAGCTTTGCTAGTATTCACGTGTTACAACTTCAAAGTTCGTAAAGTAAGTACGTACGATCAAAACTGCATGAACTCCCAATGAAGCTGAACCTGGATGTTCAGCACCCGTATGCATTTTGAAAATCCTACAGCAAAAAGTACCCCAGTTTTACTTGTTACCTTATTTCAACCTAATAATTTTCATGTTATTTCTAAGTATTTCTTTTGAGACACGTTTATTCCACTACGAGGCACACAAAAACCACAAGATTTAGCTACAAAATGGTATATATTGCCATGAGAGTGTTCCTTTTGTCGATTGGTTGCAGTTTTTGGTACATTTGCAGCGCCGAGACTATATGAGACTTGGATTTATGATTTAGGAGTTGGATTTCTGGGATTTCGGCGTCTATGGCCATTTAGCCTGTCACGTATGAGGGATGACGTTCTTCGGCGAGCACGCTATCCGTGGAAAGGGAAAGAATAAATGATTTGGGAAGGAAGGAAGCGGCCTGGAACCTATAAGTTAAGTACTACCCCGGCATTTGCCTGGTGTAAATGAGAAAAACCCAGGAAAACCTCGTTCAAGATGGCTGGCCTGAAAAAGCTTTTACGCTTTTTCGACAGAGTGCCCCCACCGGGAATCGAACTCGGAACTGCTCGCACCGAAAGGGAGAGCATTAGCGACTACGCTATATATGAGACTTTGAGTTATAGTCTAAGGTAAAATCCGAACAAGTGTGATCTGTTCAAATTTCAAGGCTCTCAAATCAGAAATCGAATTCCGAATCCCATGCATTAGTGTCGCGCACGCTTGCCAGTAGCTATCAGAAAGAGTTTGAAGGAGTTACGAAATGCTTTCGTGCTGCATACACTGTAAACAATCGTTGTGTTACTTTAACGACACACCTATGTGTTAACACGATTGTGTTAAAATATAACACAAACCGGTGTTAGAACAACTCACTCTCCATTTGGAGTTGTGTGTCAAATGCCAATAGTTGAAATGACACACTGCCTGTGTGTTAAATCAACACAAGTTTAGAATATTTGGTGTTGTTTTCTGCCTGATTGCCATATATGTTGGGCATCTAATTATAAAGGCTTATGAATTGAAGCTACAGACAGACATAGTAGAAAGAAATACTTAAACAAATCCGGGTATACGCAAAATTTCAACATGCAAACCGCGCGATGTGTTTTCAATTGTCTTACATAATGTTTCTGATGAAATATGTCAACATTGAGAAACAACATCGTATTAATGTGTCACTTCTATACTGCACTAGAGTTCACTAGTCAACACCGGGGACTGTGCTTCAAAAATGGCGGAAAACAAGTAGAATCACGATTAAGAGGCAAACATTTTATAAGAATATAGGTAAGAGTTTCCTATCATTCCTGAACAAGATGTTGGTGAAGGTTGTGTTTCGCACCAGTAAATGTTGTAGAGGACGGCAAAAAAAAAAAAAAAAAAAAAAAATCTATATGAAGTGTTCTGTAATTTACTATTCTTATTTTAAAATTAGACTCTTCGGTAAGCGTAAGCATGCATATCACATGGTTTTCCAACACAGAAAAAATGTTACATCAACACCACACACGGAGTTATTTTAATACCGAAATAGGTGTCGTAGTAACACAGAAGTGGAGTCGAACTAATTCCAAAAACGGTGTTAATCTAGTGGTCTGACTTTGAATTTTAACACAGGAAGTGTTGAATTAACACCAAAATGGTGTTACTCATACGACTTTGACCTTGAATTATGACACAGATTGTGTGTTGTTATAATAAGAAAATGATGTTGAAGTAACACAGGGACTGTGTTATATTGACACTTCACATGGTGTAATATTAACACAAAATAGTTAACACACTACACATTGTGTTACTTTATTTGTATTGGTGCAACACCGCCACAAGTAACGCTCAACACTTTTCTCCACACTACCGACTCTGACATGGTGTAGAATTAACACCGAAAATACTAAGATTCTAATTTAACACCGATCAACACCGGTTGTGTGTTAAAGACATAACACATCCCCTGTATTAAACGCCAACACCGCGGGTTCTGTGTTGAACTCATACCGCATAGTGGTAGTCACGCTGGAACCACTGCCCTGTGTTAAATTTGAGTTGAATTAACACAACCATTTTTTACTGTCTAAGTATTCCTTACACATCGACCTATTTTATTACCAAATTAATTTCTAGCCTGTCCTGCAACCCGCATTTAATCAATTGTTAAATCTTGTACTTTAGGCTTAAGATTTTTTATAATTTTGAGTTTAGTGTCCCTTTCAGCAGCAAGGCTATATGAGACGTTGACCTACAGCTTCATATAGAAACTGCACAACATGAGCTCCCGCCAGGAATCGAACTCAGGTCTCCCAAGTCAAAGGAACGTATTTCACTTAAGAAACACTGATGTTTGTCAATGCGGAAACATAAACTTTACATTTGGTCATATCATGTGCTAATGCAATCCAGTGAGATATGTTGTTTTGGGAGTACCCTTGGAGTAACTTTTATTTCTGGATTATCTAAAGATTCCCGATTGAGATATGCTCTACTTGGATTTGCTAGGCAAAAGTACGGTATTCCACATAAGGCCAAATTAGCTACATTTAAACAAGACAAAGTTGTGTCCCACTTACTTTACAGTTAGACAACTTGATATTATCGCGATATCAGATATCTATAGCTATTATGAAGTTCCATGTTTTAAAAGAACATTTCCATACCCTTTCCGAAATTTTGTAAGTGAAATAAAATGAACACTGTAGCTTTACATACTATGTATGCAGAAAATCCTGCAGGTTAAAGGAGATTATTTCTTAATGAAAGTGAACGATTATGAACATGGTAGAAATAGCTAGAGATTCGACAAAACTCACTTACCCCTATATTTTTTCCGGAAAATTTTCCGTTCTAAACAAATACAAGTGATCAAGTACAATTCCTCATTAACCATAACATTGATTGACTTCTTGTACAGAAATGTTAAAAAGTGGAAGATCGTTTAAAGAATCTGAAAATTTTCATGGCTCAGAAAATTTCCGGTACCATGTAGGAACAAGTGAACAATTTTTCATGAATCGAAACATTTTCTGTCGTGTATGGAAATATTGATTTTTTTTTTATATATCGAAAGATTTTCATTATAATGTAGAAAAAAGTTGAAAAACTTCTCATAACACTGACAATTTTGAATATTATGTATAGTGGTATTAGGTTGAAAATTTTCCACTATATTTAACCGCACATTAAGCTATAAAATTGGATTTCTGTAGTTGAAGTTAAACAGCAACAAATTATAGTTTTCCAATTAGCTTTCGGGAAACGGAAAAATTTCTAATATTTTAAGTTGGGAAGTAAAAACTTACATACTGCTCCTCTCTGTGTGTATGTTTATATGCAAAGTACAGGGAGCATAAATCGAGTACAAATACCCCATCTCATTGTTTAAAATGTAACGAGAAAGCGAAAAGAAATATTTGTGAAACTATCAGTTATTTCAAAACCAGAAAATTCCACTACTTCTTCACATATGTAATAAAATAACTACATAAAATTTCCAGTTTCTTATGAAGATTATTTTTGCAACAGAAAATATGAAGAAATGCTTTGATTTTATTGCGTTTAAAGCTATGAGAAAACCGTCTTACGCGTATCAAATTAACGAAATATGATTTTGTGAGATCAAAATTGAAATTGGAGGGAAGAATACATTGAAGGTTTTGAAATATTTTTGCAGAAATGAAGAATCGTTAGATTTTCACTTCATAAACTTTTTGCAGACAATATTTATTACAAATAAATTTTACGGCTAAATAACGATGTAGGAATAAGTGGAGTATGTTTTTATGAATCGGAAAATTTTCCATAAAATTTACGTCACTGATTTACATACACGTTATTGCCCACTACAAAGTCATGAGCCTCGTGACCCCTGTAAAGCCAATGAAACCTACACACATAAACATATAATAAATGCTTTGTTCCCAAACGATGCCTCACATGTACGGACGCCTACATTATTCTTAGTTTGAATCAAGTTATAGTCTACAGTAATCCAATACACACTATTACTGTGTCGGGACAATATATGATTCCTATTGGAAAAATATCAAATAATACTTTCGACAAAGTGGATATCTTCAAATATCTAGGATCAATATTAACATACTAAAACCATATCCAGGAAGAACTAAAATTTCGATTGAAAGCAGGCAATTCGTGTTATTTTTCAGTGCAAAATATTTTGTCGCTGCGAATTATGTCCATGAGTTTGAAGCTTAAAATATATAAAACGATAATCATGTCTGTTGTTCTGAGTCGTTGCAAAACATGATCGTTTACTCTGAGGGAAGAAAGCAGACTAAAACTATTTGAGAATAAAATCCTGAAACGAATATTTGAATCCAAGAGGAACAGGAATGGGGAATGGCGGGAACTTAATAACGAGAAATTGCATAATTTACACCGTTTACCAAAGATTGATAGGACCGTCAAGTCTAGGAGGCTCAGGTGGACAGGTCATGTTGCAAGAATGGAAGAAAGTAGGAGTGATTTTATTTTTTTTTTCAGTGGAAGTCTAATCGGAAAACGATACTTATAATATGATCCAGGCGCAGATGGGAGGATAATAATAAGATAGATCTCGCAGAAATAGGAATAGGTAGTAGAAACTGAATTCAGTTGACCATTAACAGAAGTCAATGAAGAGCTCTTGTAAACGCGGAATTGAACCATCACGTTTCATAAGCCATACAGTTTGCTGGTTAATTCCTGGACAAATAATATATTGCTGGTGAAACAATATATGTGTACATTTCATGAAATTATTGATTACTTTGACCAACAATAAAACATCTTACCCACTTCTAATCATAAACTTGTTATACATGCTTTTATAAATAATATGTAGTTACATTGTCTACAGATTCAGAATGTAAACTACCCTCCAAAAGAATGTATTTATCAATATATAATCTCCGAAATGAAATGAATGTATCAACATTAATACGATTCAATTATTTCATATACTATTCGACTTGATGTATCTGTGAAAATAGCCACTCTGGTTTCAATTTCCATCTTGAATATCTTGTTTTCAGTTTTAATCTCAAAACATAACATAAATTTATCTCCGAAGCTAATACTTTATTATGAAAATATATTTATATTTTATGTGTGAGAAGGCTAATAGTGCCTATCAATCCTACAAGTAGATTTAGTTACAAAGAAGTTTACTTTCGGCTAATAAATATCCTTACATATGATTATTAATTATCTGGTCAGAAAATATCAATTGAGCTCATGATAACCCTTGTCTATTAGTTACTGTGGCATTTCAAAGTTAGAAGGATTACTGAAATCTCAAGCACTACGGCCAATCGTGTCACGGAGATAAATTAATCCATTCCCGAGACGTAATTTACTGCTACGATTCATGCTGTTAATTTGGACATAGACTGAAGATGTCTTTCGGAAACTTTGAACGGAAAGGAAACTTTATATGCATGCGTGAGAATGTAATGAGAAGTTCGAGTGAAAGCATTATTATTATTATTATTATTATTATTATTATTATTATTATTATTATTATTATTATTATTTTACTTGTTGGCATGTTCTGGGACTATGTGTTTCTTTCTTCTCTAGATTTGGGCCTGGAAATATTTCTTTCACGTTTCTCGATCTTCTGCTTATTCTTTTAACTCCGAATATTTTCTTCTATTTTCCAAGTCATCGACCTGTTGTGTTATTCTTCCTATTCCTCGCTTTCCTTCCATATTAACTTCTATGGCGGCATGAAAAAGACAATATCTTCGCAAGGTGTGTTCAATTCAGTTGGACTTCCTACTAAGGATGCCGGCTAAAAGCACCCTCTTCTCTCTTATTTGCTTTAAAACATGACCGTTTATTATTTTATCCGTTCATTTGTCTTCTCCATATTCCTTTAATACCACGACGCTCTGTAAATATTTATTCTCTATAGTCTTAAACTCTGTAATATCAAAGTCTCTGAGCCACATGATCGAATACTCCATATACTGCACTTGACCATCTTTTTTTTTTTTTTCTTTGTTCAATATTAAGCCTTTTAGCTAAGAATGATGTTTTCTTGTTCAACGCCTCTTTGGCTACGAGAATTCTTGACCTTATATCTTTGGTGCAGTAAGCGTCTCTCGTCAAAATACATCCCAAATATTTTGAAATGATCTACCTCTTCAAGTTCTCCTTATTCTACTCCGACTTATAAGGGTGCGTTTCAACGGGATACTTTCTTGAATTTCAATTTTTCGACATTGATTTTCATTCCATATTGTTTCTCTGTTTCAACCATTTTGTTCGTCGTCTCCTGTAGTCCTCCGGTTGTCCCTATATCATCTGCATACCCGATCTTGTTAATGATCTGCCTCCAATCTTGAAATATCAAATTCCAATTAATACTTCCTCCATTAAGCATTCACTGTAAATGTTGAATGATTGGAGTAACATACTACATCCTTGGCTGACTCCACAAGACAATATACACAATGTAATTAATTAATTGGAAAATGTTCAATTTGTACACATTAGTTAGAACCTGTGTCAAACCCACCAAGATCTGTATTATATATATATATAACTGAGATATGTAGTGACAATAGCTGATTTTTTATATTGCTTAGAAAAATGCATAGTGACGAAGAGACACCTGTTATCTAATTAATTGTACAGATAACAATGCTACATAATTATAACTTTTTCAATATACGTACTTGCTTTCGTTGATGTAAATCATTTCCATATGGCCTTCGTATGATGTACGAATTTATTTTTACGCTTTAAGTAGGAACAAAGAGAAAATAAAGGAAGCAAGGGGGCGATGTATGAGAACTATAGAAAGAAGTGTTGTCAGTGTACAAATCCACAAATAGCGTATCTGCAAAAGCACCGATTACGTCATCGGTGTTGCTTTTCGTCTGTTACAACTGTCCTTATCAACACCAGATTTTATATGTATTATTGTTCTCTCTGTTTTATTCACTGCAAACGGAAGCAACATACACCAAGTGTTCTGTTAGAAACGGCTGGTTCAATTCAGAATCCGAATAAATTGTGAAGTTAAATCACATTTATGGAAGACTCATTTTCTTGACAACAGTTTAAATGTAAAGCAAATTAAATATTGATCGCTAACAACAATATATTCACTGTTGCATTTTCACGGTAGGTTGGAGAAATAGAATATCCAGTAGCCCAGTTAAGGGGGAAGCTAAAGCCACATTGACTTTCTAATTAAGACGTCGATGGAAATGTCATCCGAAACTACAAGAGGTAAAATTGTGTTCGTGACATTGCATTGTTCATTTCAAGGCCGAAAGTACAGGGAAGGTCGAAATGACATAAAACAACTTATCCCATTTCTCCTATAGGTTGTGGTAATCATAAGTTTCTTATTAGAATTTCAGAATTTCAAACTATGGTATATAGATAAATAATGGAATTTGGGTAGGAAGGCTTTGTTCATCCGTCCATCTGTCGATAGATATCAGGGTGTAAACTGTAAGAGATATCCAGAAACTGTATTTGACATGCATTCAGTGTCTAAAAATATATCCTATTTCCGCTTCTCATCTCTACCGAAACCGGATGTAGAAATTTACTACCACTTCCGGTTTAGGCATTCGTTTCGAAAAAGTAAAACAGTAATATGAGGAAAAAAATTCTATGGATTCAGAATCGCAAGAATAAATTACATCTCACCTCTTTTATTGTAATGAAACCGGAAGCAGTAAACGTAGTACAACTTCCGGTTTTGATGTTTATTCTTATAGAAGAGAACACTGTAAAAGTTAGCGGTAAATGGTTTCTGATATGCATTTAGCTTTCCAAGATCAAGTTCCATTTTTGACATTATCCCTCTATTGCAACTGAAAGTTAATACTTCCAGTTTAAATATTCAATTCTATAAAGTCCTAAGTTTCCCATGATGAAATAAACTCATTGAACATTCTCAGTTTCACAAGATTTCATACTGCTGTCCAAACTTGTATGTCTCTTTCAAAATCATGCAAAATCCTTGATAACTCATTTTCAGTTTGTGGACAATTATGTTGTAGCAAAGGATCTCAATTACCAGAAACGTTGCCAAAATCCTTATATAGAAGTTTTTGTTCGGACACTTTCAAGATTGGTATCTCTAAATAGTCAGATTGGTATCTCTACTGTTAGAAACGACTGTTTTTGAAGACCAGATGCACAAGTCTGACTGTCGAAATCTATTTTGATTTAAACGTCCAAGTATTCACGTCGGATCTTGCTCAGAACGCAAGTAAACACAGTTTAAAATATGTGCATCATTTCCTTATCTTTGTAGTTATTTTATTTTATTTTCTTAAATGGAGTCAAGGACTGAAAGTAAATGCGTTTCCAGTATTCGAATAAAATACAATAAAATCTAATTTTTACGTAAATTATTAAAACTTTTAAAATATCGGTTTTTACCGTTTGCAGTTTAAATCGCAAACATTAAATATACAGAAATCACAAGTCTCACCAACATTTTTTCCCGACATTTTTAACTCTTCTTTCTTTTATGTGAAATCTAAAAAATGTGCCCGCTTGTTCCATATTGTTTTATCCAAGTTGTTTTCTGCGGCAATACATAAATTTTATTTTAAGCAGGCATCGCAATCTGCGCTTTATCTTGAAGTAAAATGAATGCAAATACTGAATAAAATGTAATAATGAATTCATTTTGTCATTATCAAAATTTAATATCAGGAGTCTGAGAAGCACTTCAATATCGATTTTTCTTGAAATTGATGTTTTTTTTTTAAAGATTGCCATGTTGGATTGCATCTTACATTTTGAGACTTAATATAAAAGTCGAAACCATCTCTCTCGGAAGGTCCTAGATGCTATTTTTAAAGATCAGAATCAAATTATTTTTCGTTATAAGTTCTCCATATTTGATTCGTCTCTCTTATTTTCCTTTTTAACACACACACACACACACACACACACACACACACACACACACACACATATATATATATATATATATATATATATATATATATATATATATATATATATATGGTAACCCATCCCAGGTATTTTTCTCGTAGTGCACGTAAGCACATCAAACAAAAAAGAAAGTGAATGACCAAATCGAATGCGTAAAACCAAATGTTGATACTTCCATATCCAGTGGCGTAGGGGAAATATTTCCACGGGGTGTCAACTTCAAAATTTCAAACAAAAAGTGCTATCAATTTCAATTTTTTTGGAAGTATTATTGAAAAAGAAACAACTTTTATAGGAAACATTTTTCGCTAAAGTCTACGGTTTGACATCTATGAGTGTTATTTGTTGTTGAATTGCTACTATCAAGACCACCCGTCCCAGGCACTTTTCTCGGCTCGTAGTGCACGTAAACACATCAAACAAAAAATATGGTGAACGGTTTCCCGATCGTGTTCGGCAGTCGAGAAAAGTATTTCGGTGCTTGGCACTTCGTGTGCAGAGGACTGGACATGTTCAAGCTCATCACAACAAACATCAACAGATCAAACGCCGTGTTCAGGATAATCGGCCTCCCGACATCCTTGCTGTAGTCCATATGGATCCCCAAATATCGAAAAGACAATTAGCCACGGATTCTGCTATGAAGCACATGACTGTTTGGAGGATTCTGCATAATAACTCGTTGCATCCTTACCATGTTCACCTGCATCAGGAACTCCGAGACCAAGATTTCTATAATCGTCTGGAGTTTTGTTAGTGGATGAACGCCAGGAACCCCTGTTTTCACCAGAACATTCTGTGGACGGATGAGGCAATCTTCAAGAGTAATGGAGATGTCAACATACACAACGTTCACTACTGGTCCAGCGTGAATCCTCACTTGGTACATGAAGTTGACAATCAACATATCTGGATACTTAATGTCTGGTGTGGTGTGTGGGAGGCCAAGTAATCGGTCCTTATTTCTTCGAAGGTACTTTGACAGGGGTAAAGTACGCTAATTTTTGTCACATGTTCTTTGTGAGTTCTTGGAAGATGTCCCACTAGCAACTCGTGAAATGATGTGGCTACAACAAGACAGTTGCCCTGCTCATTTTGCAACAGTTACCAGACAAAGTGTTGAACGTTTATTTCCAAACAGGTGGGGCGGAAGAGGATGCTCGGTTTCCTGGCCAGCTCGTTCTCCGGACCTGACTCCGCCTTTTTTTCTTTTGGGGACGTGTCAAGGAGCTGCTTTGCCAAGAGCGTCCTACTACAAGAGAGGACATGATGGAGAGGATCCGTAATGTCTGCCGTGGACTAAGTTCAAATGAAGTGTTAAGAGCAGTCAGCAGTGTCCCAGTACGCATTGGCATGTGCATCGCAAGTGCTGGACGATCCTTTGAACATTTATTGTGAATTTATTTTGTACAAGTATGGTATTTTGGGAAGAATGTACAGAACTTGTAGTCCATGTTATTTATTGTATTTATTATATCCACTTTATTTGTACTATTGTTGAACAATTATTTGTGCAATTATTGTGAAAAGTGATTTTTATTGAAACGTTTTCATAAGTTAGGTAATCCGTTAAGAAGCCCGGGTGAGTGGTAATAATTTCATAACTTTTAAATGTTAATTTTTGTTTTATGTTTTATTGATGATACTTCAGATCAAATTTGTTTCATACGTAGTTTAACTTAAAACCCATGAGTGTTTTTGTTTGCTTTTCTATTTTGAATTGGTTCCGACCTCGCAATTTAAACTATACTCTCCTGCAATATATATATATATATATATATATATATATTGTTGATACGTACAACAGATATGTCATAACGTTTGACACTGAATGATATAAAGAGTTTTCAACAACAATGCTATTTTATGCAGCATGTGTTACATGGTGTTCTTTTAAAGCAACTGGGAATTACGAGGGGCATACTGAAAGTCGTGAGCAACATCATTGATTACCCTAATGAACTACTTCCTATATAACTAATGGAAATTAACTTTTTCCCACATTGCAACGAAAGTGATTCTGCGACACTATCGGCTAGAGTTGTAACTAACTGTATCGTTGCTACCGACAGTAGCTAAGTGCATCATTGTCTAATTCTAGCAGACTCAGGCGCTCTGAATGATTTGATTCGTTCTTGCTTTTAGTAGTTCGTAGTACCCAACTTCCTTGAGTGGTGGTGCCACGGTCTCCACAATTTCAGCGGAAGAGCAGCTGAAACCTCTTATACAATATAATTACTCTATGTGAAACATGTTTTTACAACCGTAATCTTTAGTTGTAAGTAAAACCAAGTATATCATCTCAATCTAAAGACATTTCTTTCTTTCTCTCCAGATGTAGAAGCTGTTTTTTGCTAGCACGTAACCACAGGCAGGATTTCCAAAATGGCCTGCAGTGATGTTTCGTTTCGGTACCCTGCTGTGTTTGAATTCCTCGTTAAAGAGGACCAATCTGCTTCTGAAATTCACCGCAGACTGCAGCGTGCCTATGGAGATGTGTGCATGAGTGCCAGCAGTGTTAGGAGATGGGTGAAACATTTTAAGGATGGAAACGCGACTATCGAACATCAGCCACGCAGCGCGCACTCTCGAAGTGCTTAAACGAAACGCAACAAAGTAAAAGTTGATGAGCTGATTAGGGTAGATAGGGGCAAAACTTAACACTTTGAATTATATCGCTGCAAAATTGGTGTTGAACATAGTGCGGTGCAAGAAATGATTCACAGGTTAGGTTATCGGAAGGTTTTTGCCCTTTGGGTCCCACGGTTATTAACCGAGGACCACGGACGTCAGGGACTAACCATTGCTTAAGCCCTTCTTCAGAGATTTTGATATGAAGGTGATGACATTTTGACGGGTATTGTGACTGGAGATAAGAGCTGGATCCATTATTATGAACCTGAAACAAAACTATAGAGTATGGAATGGCACCACTTGATTTCACCATCGAAGAAAGCCAAGAGAGTGCAATCGATAGGAAAAGTTATATGGAGCGTCTTCTGGGATGCACAGGGTTGTAATCTGGTTCACTTTCCTGAGTCTGGACAAACCATAAATTCTGGCCGCTACATCCATGGACACTTTTGAAGCTCCGTCGTGCCTTGCGTGATAAGCGCCCTGGAAAGATCATCCTTAAATAGAATAATGCGCGTTCGCATATTTTACGTGCCACTATGGAGCAGATCAGGAGATTTGGGTGGAAAACACTTCCACATCCTCCCTAGAGCCCCGTCATGGCACCCTCCGACTACTATATTTTCGGTTTTGTGAAGGAAAAGATGCGACGCTATCGACAAAGACATTGGAGGATATTCGTCAAGCAGTGCGTCAGTGTCTATGGACAGCTGGAACGGAATTCTAATGCAAGGGCACTTTCAAACTTGAAGAACGATGCGAAAAATGTGCGCAAAGTAACGGAGACTATGCAGAAAAGGAAGGGAAAGGTCTATAGATTGAGACTATATATTTGGTTTCATTTACAAATAAAGATCACAATTGTGAGAAAATATTGCTCACGACTTTCAGTGCGCCCCTCGTAAACCTTTTGTTCTGTAGTTGCAATTAAACAATAAATAAGACAGATGCAAAATCGTAAAATTTAACGAAAAGTGTTTCCGTAAAAGTTCTTTCTTTTTCAATAATACTTTCAAACAAATTGAAATTGAGGGGCCGCGGTGGCTCAGTGGTAGAGCGTTCACCTCTGGTGCTTGGGGCCCCGGGTTCGATCCCTGCCCCCGCCAAGTGAACTTTCTGGTGGACAAACACCGTGTGCGTGGGTTTCCTCGGGCTCTCACGTTTCCTCCCACTTTATTCGTTCCACCATTTCATTCATTACTCATCATCACCGTCTCCTTTAGCCTAACCGGCATAACCGTGGGACGTAAAACTCAAAGATTTCATTTCATTTTTTAAAAAATTGAAATTGATACCACTTTCCATTTGAAATTTTGAAGTTGACACCCCGTGGAAATATTTCCGCTACGCCACTGGATATAGAAGTAGCACCATTTGATTTTCCACATTCGATTTGGTCATTCAATGTTTTGTTTGATGTGTTTACGTGCACCACAAGCCGAGAAAAATTCCTGGGACGGGTGGTCTGATATACCCTGTATATATATATATATATATATATATATATATATATATATATATATATATATATATATATATATATATATATATATATATATATATATATATATATATATAATTCGTGTGTGTGTGTTATAATTAGCAAGAATTAACGAATTAAATATATGAGCACAAAATGCAACTTCTTCACCTATTTCTTTTCTTTTCTTTTCTTTCCTTTTCTTTTCTTTTCTTTTCTTTTTTTCTCTTTTTTTTGCAACACCCAAGTTAATTAGATTATGTACAAATAAAACTTCTTTTTTCTAGCAAACAATATTTTTAAATAGCATAATGGATGGTGTTTCGTGTAATTATTTACCTGCAAAGAACCATATAGGCCTATACTGTATATATATATCGATGTCGACAATAAAAATCTCTAAAACCAATATGTACTTAGAGATACTAAATGGCGTGTTTGACTTTTGGTCCTGCTTTTGTGAAATGTGACCGTTATGCGTGACACAACATACATATTACAATACTCCTAATCAGTGTACTAAAGTTGATATTAAAAAATGTCAATTTTAATCCGTGTTATCAAAACGTTGTAGAGATGTTTAATTAATGAAATTAATATTGACACGCTGCTGAGATTTCATTACCAGCCACATCAAAGTACGTAAGCATTAACGTCAATTTCATTACAGGTAATGCAATTGCAAGAGTTCTCTTTTATCCTAGATTCTGAGAAAGTATAGCTAGCTCAACAGAAATACTAATTTAGTTGATGGATTTCTGAATACGTGTAAGGTTATCCATTACGTTCATATAATCTGACTTCAGGGAGTAACTGTTACATTATGTTTCAAATTATTTGAGAAAACAAACATATGTATTATGTTCAGTAACTCGTACTTTCAAATTAAACCAATAGATCTAAGTGATGAAATTATTTACAACAGATAATTAACGTTCATTTTGTTTTACATATAAGACATCAAATTACATATATGACAATAATGCTAAATATATATATATATATAAAACTACATGAACTGACATAAAATAAGATGTTACTTCCGCTTGACGTGGAAAGTTGAAGTTTAGCATGATTGTAGCTTTTTTTATTAGTACCCCACAGGAAAATTACCAAGAGTGAATATTTTGAATTTTAGGGAGTCTAAAGGGGTATGAAGAAATCCCAAATGTTACTAAATTGGGCCTTTCTTGAACGTGTAATCTCATGTTTTAGGTGCTTCGAATTGGAGTAAATTCTTGAAATTCGGTATGCTTGTACGCCTTCATCAGTGTTACCTAACTAAAACACCAAAAATAAAAATTCCAACTTTAGTGGGGTTTTATGGGCTATTGGAAACTTTTTCCCCATGTTATTTATTCTGTACACCTTCTACACCCCAAAATTATTGGACACTTTCTGTAAGGCTACAATGATTAAATTTGAAATGGTTGTAGCTTTTCGGGACTAACTCGCATGAAAATTGCCAAATTGCCAAAAGCGAATATTTTTAGTTTTTTAGGGGGTCTAATGGGAAGAAGAAAAATGTTCATATTTTTTAAATGTGCCTTATTTTAGACCTGTAATATCATATTTTAAGTACTTGGAATTAGAGTTTAAAAAATGAAGTTCGACATATGAGATGCGAGACCGTAGACCGAGCAAACACGGGGTCTGGGAGCAAAGTCCCCAGCTGACTAAAGTCCAATCTCGTTACATAAACTAGTTGTTCAGCTCGTTGCATACTATAGGTTAAATTGTGCTTAATTAAATTTTTAAAAAAATGCATTTAACTTTTTTTAGTTTGCTCACCAACGTGCTGTTATACAACGTCAACACTGAAATCAAAATATGATTACGGCTCTTGTCCTAATAAATATCGACACACAACTGAAGACTCGCTGAAGAAAAGAATGTAAGTGCCACCTCGAAATTGATTCACTTATTTTTTGATATGTTTATGCTTTAGATTTTCAAGCTTCGTTATATACTAGGTTGTGTTTCTAAGCATTAGTATTTTGTACTTTGTGACGCTTGAACACAGTTTACTATCTTTTGTCTCTACTGTTACAGTAACTATAGTTTTTGGTACTTACATTGTTTTTAACAGTGAGTCTTTAATTATGTTCCATATCACTACTATATATTTTGGAAAACTAAGTTGAAACAATGCAGCTTAATAAAATTGCCTACAGCAATAGACAAGATTCCCTTTCAAAAATTCAGATAAGAGTAATTGTCCACGAATTCAGCTAATTTAAACAGTTTCTCGCCTTATTTAGATGATGTATAATGCAATCTTATTTAGAGTTACATATATTTAAATTAACTCGGAAATTTGTGTATCCAGTTCAAAGTGTATTGAATGTTTCCAAAATGTACTTTAGAACTTCATGAAGCATAAAAGAAAGAAAAAATACATTGCTATTCATTACAACAGCTTCTAAAACAATACAGAGCTATTATAAATTATTTTCTCGATTTCAAATTTTAATAATACATGTTTGTTTATTCAAAATGACATGCAACTTATGCTTAATGAAAGAAAAGAACTCAAAACATTTTCGTGGCTGGCAAAGCTAATGTTTAGTTACGCATTTTCCCACTAGGACGGCAGTAAATCAAGACAAGGGAGAATTTTGTGTTCATGAATTTCATGTATTTCGTGTTCAATGAAGTTTAAGGACGAAGTTCGGGCTGGGTCCACCAAGTAGGGAATCAATTCGGAAGTAGTACAGGTAGTTTAGAAAAACGGATGAATAAATCCAATTCAAAACTACTCTTGGACACATTGACGACGTAACTTCTTTCCATTTGCACGAATTGATGACTGTTGTCACATTCATTTGGGATTTAATTGTTGACTGTTACGTCAACATGCTACAAGCGACAGTGCATTCATGTGCAGTGTTACATGGTTCACAAAGACTGAGGTTATAAAAACCTTGACAGAATACTTAACTGTGATGTCATAGGCTATTCCATCCATGCTATGAGCGGGATGCAAAGTCATTGGTACTTCACTCGTGACAAAAAACGACTACAATAAGCTGTACTGATTCAGGAAAAACTGAAGGGAGAGCATATGTAGCCAAAGGTCTGACGTGGAGGTAAAGTTTCCACTATTCTTCCTAAATCTTGGTTGCATGCAGATGGTGAATTCAGCGCCACATTCCGAATATTTTTACGTTTCAGGTTACCTCAGGTATTCGTTTTAAATTCTTAAAATAAAAATCAGATGATACTCTGGTGTTTAATTTTAACAAAAATACAAATATACTCAGGATAACTTCTGTTTACCCGTACATGTTTTGAAAGGACGATTATATTCATTTTCCCAAGTTTATGTATGTTTCCGCCATATAGTGCTGTAAAAGTTGTTTATGTCTTACTTGTAGATGTCACTGCAATATCCTTCATTCAACATTCCGGTTTGTTTTCGTCTGCAGCTACGAATTATCACAAAGTCTATAAAATAAAAACAATTGTAAAAGTACATTGATTGGTACTTCAGTACTATTTTGTATCAATTTTGATTACTCAAGAGCATTTTGTTACTTATTTTTACAAGTTGCATAGGTTATATTTGTCCAATTGCGAGCATGATTATACTCGGTATTTTATTTCAAGGATTATTCAGATGCATGTATCTCATTGTTGAGTTTTCATCAATCAATATTATAATCATTATTTATAATGCTCTTAAATGGTTATTTCGATTGAGTAATAAAAGTATACGTTAAAATCGAAACACCTTTCTGTTCAAAATCTATATATTAAGGGGTTGAGACTGTCCGCATATTGATCAGTGAACAGAACAGCCAAGCTGAGGAAGAGAAAGGCAGTTGAGGATGTGGAGAGAGGTCTAATTTCATTGACTTATCGACCTTGTCTGTCAATTACCAAGTTGGAGAAGTCATCACTTAGCACATGATCGGATGAGTAATCGGTATGATGCATTGTATCATTTATCACAGTTTGTATTATTGCCTGTATTGTGTCTTGCCATGACTGTCTTATCTACCCTCTGATCAATGTGTGTTAGTCAAAGGAGGTCCAGTGAACCACATTTAGATGAGGGTAAAAAGAAAAGAAATATACCGTACTTCATGGAGATTGGAATTCTCGTTTCCTGCTAGATAACCCTTTAGCCTTTCCGACAGTATCAGCATGGTTCTACTGTAGACTTATTATGTGAGTTAAGTCTGAAAGTCCGGTTCATGCGGAGACTATCTGAAGCTAAACAATGGGACATCAAGGAGTCTCGCCAATGCTACTTAAATAAGTCCCTTCCTACGAAATGTTAGCAAATACCAATGCTTTTGAATATAGCCAATAAGATTCGTAACTAATGAAAAAAATTGTATTACTTGTGGAAACTATTCTCAAGAGAAAATATATAACGTAGGTAGAATATTCATTGTCTTCTTTGTGATGTAAATGCAGCAAAAATCTTACAGGCAAAAATTGAATTTTTGGAACTCATCATCATGAGAATGTTTTGATCAAAGAATATTATTGATATATATCAAGAAGTAAAGCTGTAAAAATGGTGATCATTAACATAATTTAAGAGGAAATAGTTGCCCTTAATCACGGATTCTACAATTACACTTCAATTGAATAGGCATCAATTTCATTAAGTTCATTTACATGATTAATGTGACTAATTTATACGTTTTTATGGTGAGTGTTAATTATATTGTACACTTAAGATGCACTAAATAATATGATAATTAAAGTAATATTATGTATATTTGTGTAGAACGTCATATTGCATGTTATTAAAATAGAAGATAATATAATGCTCTTTTAAACAGAAGTCCATTAAGTATTAAAAATTAACAATTTTACTCCACGCACGAAGTAAAGCAGGTATCCAGTTAAATGTACTAATAAAGTATATACACAATTAGCATTAAATAACAAAGAAAATATATCCATATATATATATATATATATATATATATATATATATATATATATATATATATATATATATATATATAATATGTGTGTGTGTGTGTGTTTATATTTAAAAACAAGCTTTCAAGGCAGATTCAACCCACTTTAAACACCACTCATTTATATATATATATATATCAAGAATACGCTATAGTCGTATTCACAATAAATATGAAAATCAGAGTTGAATTTGGTATTCATAAACTTCCCCATACAAGTTCTAAAATATTTTCAATCCACTCACAGAATAAGGAGTAATTCTTGAGATATTAGAAGAGAATACTATATAACACTACTATCCAGGTAACAATAACCCGATCGTAGTATCATAAATTATTATAAAAAATTCAACTTCCCATAATAGCATGTAGATTCTTGTCTTTCGAACGACTTTTTCCTAATTTTACTATGAAATTAATATATCTGATCTTTTGTCGATATTTGATGAATGCCAACTTATTTGAGATGCTGAATACTTTTCACATTTTTAACAAACGTTTTATAACTTGCAAGAAAAATTATAAGGAAGTCCCAATATCAGTCACTGAACTTTGAACATTTATCTGTCCCTTCTCCATCGTAGTCGTAATTATGAACATATGGTTACGAACAACGAAAAGCCAAGCATACTAGTTCTAATTTTTCTCACTATTATATAAGTGGTGCTGTTTGCCTTACAATAGACTGCCGACTTCCTCACTTTTTCTTTCTTTGTTTTTTTACTATTGAAACCGTTACACACATCCACCAGCATATTTTTAAAAGAATATATGATACTTATATCTTTTACTCTGAATGTAAAATTGCAATAGCCATTTCCGTCAAAACGAACCATTAATAATATATCTATCTACACAAAAATAATAATGACAATTTAACTACAAAATAAAAATAAAAAAAAGTACAAATTCCCAAAATAAATGTACTCAATACAAAATTAAATTAACAAACTACAGTTCCCAAGTCTAAATATCAAAACTAAGTCAATAGTCTCAATAGTCCAAATACTAAATACACTCATAAACAAACATCTAATAATTAGAATCTAAATATAATTATAGAAATCAAATTTTTCATAATTATAAATGGATAAAGGTACCTTATAACCATAATATAATTTATGTAATGTAAAATTCGTAAGACATGCCAGAAATCTGAACACTTACTTCACTCCTTATACATTTCTATTATCGTGAATACAATCGACATGGAACATTATGAATTACAATAAAAAAACACGCAAAGATGAAAAGAACATCCAATCTCTAATTTCATCTTATTCCTTTTTACCATATCCATCCATACACACACACAAAAAGAAAAATGTCTCGTGCGATCTCTAACAATTAGACTTAATAATTGCTTTATCAGAAAGGGATTTTCACCCCTTTTACAAAAATTTTCCAGGCCTGAAATAAAAAAAAATGTTAAAATATCTAAAACAACAATCATTCAAATTCACTGTCATTCAATGAATAATAATAAAAAAGAAATGCAATGATTAATGCAAATTCAACACGATCCATCAGGATCGGAAAGTAATCATATCTAATTTACAAGAAATAAATAAATAAATAAATAAATAAATAATAAAAAATAAAAAAAAATCTAGACGAACAAGATTTTCTTAATTTGGCCTAGGTTTCCTAAACATTTTAGTCATGAAGACATTCACTTTTCTAATATTATCATCATCTTCTACTGATTTAATTTAAACTGTATTTGTGTTTAAGAACTTGATTATAACGTACAGCTCCAGCCACCTATATCATAAGTTTTAGTTACTTACCAGGTGTGTTAGTTGAAGTTTGCCGGTTTTTTCGAGAAAGAAAACACTTAATATTCAGGGAATCTCACAATTTCTTTATTCAAAATAATGACTATTGGATTCTACACACTTTGCCCATCTTTTAGGCAAATCATGGTTACCATCCCCAAAAAACTTTTTCTCTTTCGAGCCAAACCATTCGACGAGCCATTTTTCGACGTCTTCAAAATTAGCGAAGCGCTGCTCTGCAAGTGAGTGTACCATCGAGGCGAAAAGGTAATAGTCCAACGGGGCGAGGTTTGGAGAGTACGGCGGGTGCGGTAATATTTCCCAATTAAGTGTTTTTGATGTGTCCTGCACCACTTTAGCGATATGAGACGGCGCGTTGTCATGTTGCATGATAACCTTGCCATGTCTTCGGGCCCATTCCGGCCGTTTTTCGATCAACACATGATTCAAATTAATAATTTGTTGTCTGTAGCGATCCGTATTCACTGTTTCACCAGGTCTTAATAACTCGTAGTACACCGCACCACACTGATTCCACCAAACACAGAGCATTGTCTTACGGCCAAAGCGATTTGGCCTTGCCGTCGATGGGCCGGCTTCACCAGGTGCAAGCCATGATTTTTTTCGCTTCGGGTTCTCAAAATAAATCCATTTTTCATCCCCCGTGGCAATTCGATGCAAAAGTGATTTCCTTTCGAACCGTTGAAGCAGGATTTCACAAACAGTTTTTCGCTTTTCCATTTGTCTATCCGTCAGTTGGTGTGGCACCCATTTTCCATACTTCTGGATCTTTCCCATGGCTTTTAAACGTTGAGAAATTGCTCCTCGAGTCACATTTAGTGTTTGTGCTAATGTTGCTTGCGATTGGGTTGGGTCTTCATCTAATAACGCCTGCAATTCCTCGTCTTTGAACTTTTTCGCTGCACCGGGATGTTCCTTGTCTGTCAAATCGAAATCTCCACTTTTAAATTGACAAAACCATGTCTCGCATGTTCTAATCACTGGAGCATGTTCACCGTAGGTTTCTACCAGCAACCGATGAGCTTCAGCTGCTTTTTTCTTTTGATGAAATAAGAACAGCAATGCATGCCGCAAATGCGATTTACTTGGAATGAAACTCGCCATATTCACTGAGGTAAACAACTCTGACGCTATTCTGTTGGCCGAATGTGACTTGTGTATTTTTAAAGGTTAAGGTTTATAGAAAGAAATGACATACATGCCTTATCATAGAAATGTATACATATTGCTAGAGACATCTAACAGTAAAACCGGCAAACTTCAACTAACACACCTGGTAATCAGCTAAAGATGCCTGTTTTCCATATCGGTCAATCCATGCAAAGTGATCGAGAAAAAAGAAAACTTGCCGCTCGACCATTTCAAGAAAATCTATTTCTTTCATGAATGTTTATCCTATATCAGGGGACTTCGAAACCACAATTAACTATTTTTTTTTACAACATCCCATGGTGACAGAGGGGCTGGCGCCATTTTGCGTTTTTTTTTTATATTTTAGGCGTTTACGTTGATTTGAATATCTCAGCACGTATTTGTCCTAACAAATTGAAAATCGCTGGACGTATCCAACTCGTGCAGAGCTAAACCTTTGCTCTTTTAACAATTTTGCCTAAAACCACTTGAAGGGGGTAAAATCAGGGCCTACAATAGCAATAAATTTGGACATTGAAAACATGTTTGGGAAGAGGAAACAACTGATGTAGAGATCTGAATTTGTGTGTGCATGTAGTCCGGGGGTCATAAGTTAATACACAATAATTTACAGGCCTGTAGCTGCACCCAAAAACCTGAAAAATATCGTAAAGTTGGGGAATTATGCCAATATATAATATTTTACTGTCCAATATCTCCAATGGGTCTGGATAAAAAAAAATCTGAAATTTTGAGATTAGTTAGTCCTTGAGCATTCCATAACACACAACAAAGCGCGTTTTGTGTTTTTGAGCAGAAAGGGGTACAAGTATTAAGTAATGACGTCACACTCTAGGAGGTATTTTGTTCATAAAATGTTTTTGGACATCGAAAACATGGTTGGGAAGAGGAAACAAGTGATGTAAAGGTCTGAATTTGTGTGTGCATGTAGTCCGGGGTTCATAAGTTAATACACAAAACTTTACAGGCCTGTAGCTGCTCCCAAAAGCCTGAAAAAATATCGTAAAGTTCGGGAATTATGCCAATATATCATATTTTACTGTCCAATATCTCCAATGGGTCTGGATAAAAAAATCTGATATTTTGGGAGTAGTTAGTGCTTTAGTATACCATAACACACAACAAAGCGCGTTTTGTGTTTTTGAGCAGAAGGGGGTCAAAGTACTAAGTAATGACGTCATACTCTAGGAGGTGTTTTGTTCATAAAATCTACTGGAAATTTGTTGTTGTGAAGTAAAATAAAGTAGAATGAATGGTAAGTCCAGTCAAGGCTCTCAAGCTCATTTCTTTCCTCTTGTTGTAACACTGTCTTATCAGACCTACAGCAGCACTGGTGAAGAATGCCGCTATCAGCAGAAGGCGAAGGATGTCAAAATGCACCCTTGACAAAAAAAAGTCCGTAAGTATTCTTGCTCTTGCTGCTTGGTATGTCAATGATAATCATATTTATTCTTGTTTTAACTGTCAACTCATGCAGGAGACTGTTTTCCTTTCTTTTGATCTACATTCTCAAGTCAGTGAACACTTACTCGCTTTAAACACTGACAAATTTTCAATAGATTTTATGAAAAAAAACACCTCCTAGAGTATGACGTCATTACTAAGTACTTTGACACCCTTCTGCTCAAAAACACAAAACGCGCTTTGTTGTGTGTTATGGTATACTAAAGGACTAAATATTCCCGACATTTCAGATTTTTCTATCAAGGCTCATTGGAGATATTGATCAGTGAAATATGCTAAATTGGCATAATTCCACAAATTAACGATTTTTTCAGGCCTGTGGGAGCAGCTACAGGTCTGTAAATTTTTGTCTATTAACTTATGTCCCCGGACTATATGCACACACAAATTGAGACCTCTACGTCAATTCAAACATGTTTTCAATGTCCAGAAATGTGCTATTGCAGATCCTGATTTCACCCCATCAAGTGGTTTTGGGCAAAAGTGTTAAGAGATCAAAGTTTTAGCTCTGCCCGAGTTGGAGACGTCCAGCAATTTTCGATTTGTTAGGACAAATACGTGCTGAGATATTCAAAACAACGTAAACGCCTAAAATCGTAAAAAAGCAAAATGGCGCCAGCCCCTGTGTCGCCATAAAATGTTTTTTTTTTTTTAAATAATTAATTGTGGTTCCGAAGTACCCCAATATAGGATAAACATTCATGAAAAAAAAATTAGATTTTTTGGAGATGGTCGAGCAGAACATGCTTGATCACTTAGAATGGATTGACTCATGCATTATTGTATATTTCATGTTGTTACAATAAGATTTATTGTATTTATTACATAATAATTTGCAATTTATTGAATAATTCTATATTAGTGTTTAGGAGAACACGGTGGCTCAGTGGAAGAGGGATTTCTTTTGAGGATTGTGGTCCCTCGTTCTATCCCCAGCGAAGTACGAGGCGCATTCAGAAAGTAAGTTTCCCACGCATCCCATAGCTAGGAAACCGTACGTTGGGCGACGCGACTCCGTGTACATGAGAGAGTAAGGTCCTAACATGCCGCATGCTCCAGCAGAACTTCCCTAATTCTCTCAGTAGCATCGTGGCAGTGATTGAAGATTGGCGTTCCTATTTGAGCTCCCGCCGCGTGTGAAGTGCGAGCAGTGATAAAGTGTTTGAATGCACAGGGCATAGCACCGATTGAAGTCCGTCGTCAGCTGTATCGTTGCAAAAATGTCAATGCTGGCCCTGTGTGCCTTGCTTTGTGCTCTAGGGTCAGTTGCTTTAACACAAAACTTCTTGATCAACAGACACTCCGTGACAGTGGTGTGCAATAAGGCGCGGAAAATCTGCAGGAACTGCTTGCTCATGCGGTTAGGCCCATGGACCTGGCACAGCTAACGATGGATTTCGATTGGTGCTATGCCCTGTGTATCCAAAACCTTCTCGTATCACTGCTCACACTTCACACGCGGCAGGAGCTGGAAAATGAACATCCATCTTCAATCACTGCCACGACGCTACTGAGAGCACTAGGGAAGTTCCGCTAGTGAATGTGCCATGCTAGGACCTTACTCTCTCTCCTACACGTAGTCGCTTCGCGCAACATACCGTTTCCTAGCTATGGGACACGTGGGAAACTTAATTTCTGGATGTGCCTTGTAATTTTGTAGTGGGGAACATCATGTCCTGGATTTTCTCGAGTACTCCAGTTTTCTCCTACATTCTCCTTTCACAAATTCTTCCATCATTATTTACTTGCCTTAATCACCCGCCTCTATTAGCCTAAAGGACATAATCATGGGACGTTAAAACGAACCTCCGATTTCCTTTTATTAGGATCACTCAAATGGACCTTATAACATTGCAATGTTAGTCCATTCGTTTGTTCGTTATTCCACACTGTAACTCCTGAGAGAAAGCAAGTTTCTAAAATGTCTTTTTTGCAATAGACAACTAAAGCTATTATCTCTGTCAGGGTTTGTTTAATGAAATCAATTCGTTAACATTTTCATGGTAAACTTTTGTTATTAATATCTCGTCTAAAATTTATATTCTATAGCATCGATGCAACCTGCAAAGTGGCAAAGAAACGTTGGTTGTCAATGATAACAGTATATGCAACTGTTTAATGGCAATTATCTCGCTAGCGCTCTCGTAGTCATTAGCTTTTTCAGGCAAGCCATTCTCAGAGAAGTTTACCTAGATTTTCTTAATTTACACCAGGCACATGCCGGGATGGTACCTAGACTACAGGTCCAAGCCTCTTCATTCCTTCCCCAATCCTTTCTTCCTTCCCTTTCCTCGGATAGCGCCATCGTCGAGGGACGTCATTCCTCATACGCAACGGGACAGCATAGCCATTGCTTAATTATAGGCATAGCCATGCCAAAAGCCTGTAAATCTACTTTCAAATTCCTGCAATTATTTCGGTCGAGTCTGTTAATTGAATGAACACGGTAACATCTTAATAAATAACGGTACGTGATCCTCTTTGCTGTCTATACCAGAGTTTATTTGTATCTTGTGAGCTCCCTCGTGGCAACATGGTTACCCTACGCGCCTTTATCACCAGAGCCCCAGGTTCAATTGATTTCGGTTTTGAACTTTTAATTTGATATTCGCATTGACGTCCTTTATAACAGTGAGGCTATATAAGACGTGGAACTACAGATTAACGTGGAATCTAAATCACATGAGCTCCCGACGGGAATCGAAGACGAGTTTTCCACATCAAAAACACATACGCTAACCATTTACCACGAGGTAGCTCCCAGGTATAATTGAGAAGTTATATTGTTCAGATCCCACATTAAGCTCTAGAACGTCTCATATATTCTTGGTGATGAAATGGAAACTAAAGTCCAATCCAATCAACGAGCCAATGTTTATGTATTGCATTAAAGTTTGTAAAATAGCAAGTTCTCAGAAGCAGAGCACCAGCCAAAATTTCCCTTCCACCAACCTTATAGATTCCACGGTCTCATCACCTTGATATACCCTGTATATTCATTTTATTCTACACATGGACAAGAACGACAGGTTGTACATGCGTCTTTTGAAGCTGGCGTCGCTAGGGTTGTTTTTGAGCCTCGCAGGTGTGCAATGTCCGAGGAAAGGTTTTAGGGATAAAAATGACATGCTTAGCGTTAAGCCTTTACCGTCCAGTTTGGTCTCTCTCCAAGCGGATCGTTTCTCTAGAAATCCTTCCCCACGGTTCTCCTACACGCTCTTTTATTCTCACTTTCTCCCGCTTCGCTACACAAACGTTCTCAGCTCCATCTGTTGCCTAGAACAGAGAAAAAACAACTTTCTCAGCTCAGCTTAACGTTACCGTCTCCATTTTTTCTTTTCTTCTTAAAACCTTCTTTACAAGCTTAGCAACAGGAAACAAAGCGTCCATTGCACCCGACTGCATTTTATTCATATTGTATACACTAGAACATAAAAATCTACATACACCAAAAAAAGTATCAGTTATATACTTTGTTAAATTGCAGTATCAGCTGCGCTTACAGAACGTGTTGATATTACGAACACTTCCTTTCTGTTACGTCTGTTGACAAAGTCAGAAGTTTCAAGATAAACTATGCAAATTATTAACTTTCCAAAATAAAACGAAACAAGAAATGAATTAATAATTTTGTGTTCCTAGTGAGTACTTCCATTTTAAAACAGATTGTTTTACCTTTATATTTGAATTTTAAAGCAGATTCCTTCAGTTTAACGTCCCACGTTTATGTTCTTTTTATGCTAAGGGAGACGATGATTAAGGCAAGTGAATGATAATGGAAGAATTGGTGGAATGAAAAAGTGTGGAGAATACCTCTAGAAAACCCACGGACACGATGTTGTCCACCACAAATTACTTGGCCGGGATCAAACCAGGGACCTCACACTCCATAGGTAAACGCTCTACTACTGAGCCACCGTCCCTCCTCTGATACTTGTGGTTCAACGTAGGGTCGAGAGAAGATAGTGACTTTTCATAGAAAAAAAAAATAAACCCAATTGTATTTTGCTGATAAAGTGTTTATGAGCTTTAATGTTTGTGGCTAGTAGTAATTTACAGTCGAACGTATGCTTAAGAAATCGTCATCTAAGATAGATTCAAAATTATGTTGTACATTATACGTATATGTGTTAAGCAGTTTGCAGTTGATATTCAGAGAGTAAATAATTTATCATCCTATCTAAGCCTTCATGAAAATTGTAAAGGAAATTTATGAATTTGTCATTGTTGCTGGTCAGATGAAGATAGTCAACTCTTCGGGATGTGGCACTTTTCTCCAAAGCTGCAACGTATCATTCGTTGATGAAATTGGTGGAAAAATATCCCTTGGCGCAACTGGTAGACTGCTGGTGCACTAGCTTGGTTTAGCAAGTCATTCTCGCTGTTAATAACGTCCTTTTACGAGCTAATTAGAATAGTAAAACTTCATCCACTCATGACTGACAGTTATCTGTGTCTGATTGCTATAACACGTTTCATCATTCCTCCACACACTTATACTTCTCTTCTCATGAAACGCTAAGCGCGATAATTTGACTGTCTTTATTGGACATATATTGCCTTCAAGCTCTCTTTGAGTATCACTAAAGCTACATATAGCACTTTTCGAGTGTGATCTACCGGTTTATTTAAGAAAATATTTCAACGTCAACAGTATCCTTCATTCATTATTACTATTTTCAATGCTAATTAATGCCCTGAAGCTTTTCAAAATAGCATTTTTTTTAAATATAAATATTCAAAAAAATAATAACAAAATCGTCATACAATTTGTTGGCTTTACTCCGTGTAGCTGGAAACAAATGACAATAAATAAATAAACAAAACAAATAAAAACAGAAGAAAGAAGAGAAAATAAATATTTCAGTGTCACGTTAATGACCTTGAGGCTAACTTAAAGTGGTAATTAATGAAAATAAATTGTTATAAAAAGAATATGCAATGAAGATATTGGAAGAAACTGGAGAACACTTAGAAAACCTACCTACACAATGTTGTTCACTACAAACTCATACGATTGAATTAGTGACCTCTCACACCAAAGTTGACGGCTCGACCAATTTATAAGTATATATATATATATATATATATATATATATATATATATATATATATATATATATATATATATATATATATGTTACCGTCAGAACCCGAAATTAGGTAAAACTAGAATTTCCTAGTTAAAACTAGTTTTCTCAAAGCCGCTTCGAAAGAACTAGTATTAACTAGTCAATACTAGAATTTACGATGTTAGTTAGGTAGTTCTAGTTTTTACTATTTTTCCTTCTAGTTAAAACGTGTTATTACTAGTCAAAACTAGTATTAACTGAAATGTGTTACCGTCAAAACCCGAAATCTGTTGAAACCAGAATACCCTAGTTAAAACTAGTTTCGTCAGCCTTTCGTATTAACTCAGTATTAACTAGTGAATTGTAAAATTGACAACGCTTATTAAGAATGCGTAGTTTACTATTTATTTTCATTAAAATACAATATTACTAGTGAAACCTGAAGAAATGTATTTATTTTAAGACACTTAGAAATAACTTTTCTTTTGCACAAACATCATAAATGTTTCTATATATTTCTAAAAAGTATTATGGCACTCACAATATCATAGAAATCCTTTGTTTTTGCAGTACCTTGCGAAATATAAGCCCTCTTGCATGCATAACATGTGAATCCTTGTCGTTCAAATACAATTCTATAGAAACACTTATTTATTAAGAAATACACAGAAAAGACTTCCGTTTTGCAGAAATATCTGAAATGCTTTTGTATGTTAGCACAAGGTAAAATACACACTACTATTGCACTACTACTTATTCAATTCGGTGGTGCCAAAGCAAATCTACTGACGTAATATTGTATATTTATTATGAAATACAAAGAAAAACGTTTTTATTGCTAAAACATCTGAAATGTTTCTATTTGTTACCACAAGGTAAACTATCATGGCATTTTGAGTTGCAGAGAAAACCTTTTTTCTTGCACAAGCATCTTTTCGAAATACATGCTTTCTTGCACACACAACGTGTGAACCCTTGTGGGGTTAATGCTGCTTCCCTGGCTGCAGTTCTCAACGAAATTTCAGTATCTGGTACTTCGACTGGTGTCAGGAACTGCTCGTGGCAAATGTCGAATTCAGACCTACAACAGACACATTTTGTTTAATCACATGGTGTGGGAATCCTGAATCACTTATATTAAAAAATAATAATGACTTTTCAAAACAAAATAATAATGTATTTTAACGCACAATTTCCACATCGTCATAATTAGTATTTCAGAGAAACACCGGTAGTTAATCTGCGTATTTCCTACAAAAACGCCTATGCACTAAAGCACATTTCACGAGTACCGGTTTCACAAGCTAAACAACAGTCTTTTACCGGGATCAAGTTCGTGACATGTTATCAATCTACTGGTGAGTACACAGCAGACAACAACAGATGGATTACACATTATTAAATCGGTTCCGGAAAAACATAATGGACATTATAACAGAAAATTATTTTGACATAAAATGATGTGAAGAATCCATCATTATTTCGGTTAATAATAATATTACAGATACGTATAAAACACTTGACCAAACTCCTCCCCATTAATTTTTCCGTTTTTTGAAGATTGTGAGAAGTTGTAGGTCACTATCACCATTTTGGAAAGCAAGCAAGACAGAATTTAAGTAATTCTATGATCTAAAAGGATCAGCGCTGTAAACAATTTACTTTCTGTATAGAAATTTGAATAGCTGTGAATAATGATGTCACACGCTGACTACTCAAAAATCTAAACAAAAAAATAAGTTGTTTACAGGAATAATCCTTTCAGATCACAGACTTATTAATTTCTATCTTGCTTGCTATCCAAAATTGTGATAGTGACCTACAACTTCCCACAATCTTAAGAAAAAGAAAGAAAAGAAAGTGGTGGGGAGCTTAGTCAACAGCGTTAACATATACAATATAGCTCTTAATTACCGAGCGGCCATAGATCAGTTGGTAAAGTGCTGGCTTCGCATTCGGAAGGTCGCAAGTTCGCGTCCAGCGGCCCACCATCCTGACTGAGGATTTCCAGCTTTTATCCCTCTCATACCAATCAAAGAATGTGATAGTGCCTATAAAACTAGGCCTTAACCAACTTCCTTCCCATATGCTATCTCGTACCAGAGATGCTTAAAGGCCTTAAATGAAAATGCTTAAGGCCTTCTGCGGGCGTGGTCGCGGGCTCTAAATCCCGCTGGGAGCCCTCCGCCTCGGATACAAACCCGAGCAATGGTTCGGATCATACTTTAACCTGTAGGTCCCGTCGTTAAAAGCTCCTTAGCTTGTTTAGGACGTTAATACAAATTCTATCAATAAGGAGCACATAAAAGACAGAAAACTTACCTGCAATATAATTTATCCAGCTTTCCATCCTTGGTTCCAATCTTGTGCAGATCTTCATTTTTTTCTAGAACAACTCCAATGACATTCCGAAAATCCGCCTTTGCTCTGTCCACATCCGGGATTGGTATTATGACATTATCTCCCACTTCAACAGGTGGATGGGTGGCATCAGAGATACGTTTCATTTTCTTGGCCTGCTTTGACAAATTTTCACGTGCTTCTTTCCTGGATGATGTGATATCAACCGCACTAGGACCAGCCTCATTTTCTCCTTCATCAAATGTTTCATGTTCACTAAGGCGCTCATTCATGTCCTCAATAATACTCACGAGGTCGTCCTCATCGTTTATGTTTTGGAGAACATCTGATGACAGTGCTGAAGTCGTAAGTCCTACTCTTGGCTCAATGCCGAACATCGCACGGTATGGAGACTGTTTTATTCCGGAATGATAAGCTCGATTTTTCATAAACTGAACAAAGCGGAGACCATTTGACCAGTTTGTTGTTTTATTATCATGCATCCACGAGGCAAGCATATTTTCTATATCTTGATTTGCCCGTTCTACTGACCCTTGGCTTTGGCTGTGCCTGGGCTTTCCGTTGACTAACTTTAACTCAGGCCAGAGTGTCGTTAGTTCCTTGATGACAGAATTAACAAACTCTCTGCCATTATCAGAATGTAAAATGCAGGGGGCACCAAATGTCAAAAATATGTCTGTCAGTTGGTAGGCTACTTCTTCAGCTCTTTTGGTTTGCAGCGCTCGCAGTAAGACAAACTTCGTCAGATGATCCTGGTATACCATGATAAACTTGAACTTACGATCAGGGTGTGCTTGCATGTCTATCAGGTCCACTTGACATCGGCTGTTCATTTCTGTGTGAAGTATTGGCTTAGAAACAAAGCCCTTCTTTTTCATACTTTTCTTCCGTTGACATGTTTCACACATTGACAGAAAAATATTTATCATTTGAGTCGTAACGTTGGCATATTTCCTAGAAGTTTCAGCTTTCATTCTATCTCGACCTCCGTGTCCCACAGCAACATGTGATGCTTCAATAACATCAAAGATCTCCTCGGCAGGTAAGTAGTACTTCACAGGCTCACTATTCGACACCAGTTTTTTTGTTTCACCAATTTCCAAAACATTAAACCGTTTCAAACGTCTGTACTGTAAAGGTGTTTTCTTTGCAGCAGATTTTGCCTCTTCAACTTCAGTTAAAAGTTTACTGTAAACGTCCTTGGTCATTGCATTATAGTGACTGTCTTTTTCATTTTCCAAACGAATAATTTCTTTGAAGAATCTTTCCTTCAAAATTGTTTCTTTATCGGACTGACTCATTACAATGAATAATCACCTCACACTTCCCGAAACACTAACACACGCGTAGCCACGACAAGAGAGACGCACCTGCACACTTTACAAAGGCTCCGAACAGACTTAGAGAAAACAAAACAATACTTTCCCAGTAGGAGCAAGTCCGAACTTGCAGAAACACTGTTAACTGACCCATTTTGGTCAGAACTAGTTTTAACTAGTAAAAACTGTATATGATTCACATTATATAGCCTTTTTCGTTAATTCCAGAATTACCTAACTAACATAGTAAATTCTAGTATTGACTAGTTAATACTAGTTCTTTCGAAACGGCTTTGAGAAAACTAGTTTTAACTAGGAAATTCTAGTTTTACCTAATTTCGGGTTCTGACGGTAACATATATATATATATATATATATATATATATATATATATATATATATATATATATATATATATATATATAGGGTGTTAATGAACTATACCAACAAACAGTAAAAGGTGAATCCTTACATCAAAATAAAACAAAAAGCAGATATCGACGTGTGGGGAAAAGTGCATAGTTTCAGAGCTAGGGCTGTCCAAAATAGCAAAAATGCCAAATTTTCAGAGGCCCTAGTTCGAATTCGAGAAACTGTGGATGGTGGTCCTTACCAGCATAAAGGAAGTCACGCATGCGCAATCCAAAAATCATATTTCATTAATGTTCAATGGTGTACAAGGTATTCCTTGCAGGGTGATATTCCCAGACATGCCATCAACCAAATTTTGAGATATGTTTTGTTTTGATGATTGGTACTAACTAGGCAAACAATAAGCCTTGACAGCAATGAACACGGAATTCTTTGGCGAGATGTCCGAAGTGTTAAGGGTCGTCAGCAAAACGATCTCTGGTACTCGGGAAACGCATGTTGCGATGTTTTCTTTCACGCTTATAACTCCAAAAAACGTAAAATGTGACGTGACGAATTACATTGCATCACACGTTATTCTGAACACCAAAAAACATGGAGCTGGCGGTTCACAACACTTCCGACTTCCCTCCGAAGCATTGAATTTCCACTGTTGTCAAGGCTTAACTCCTGCCAACTTTGGACCCTCCTTGAAATCAGGGTATATCTGAAAACTCTATTGGGAGCATTTCTGAGACTTACACCCTGTGGGGAATGCCCTGTACACCTATTGAAAATGGATTAATTACACACTTTTGGATTGTGTGTGCTTGACTTCCTTTTCGCTGATAAGGACCACTATCCACAGCTTCTGGAATTCGAACTAGAGCCTCTGGAAATTTGGCTTTTCTCCGATTTTGGACAGCCCTAGCTGGAAAACTATACACTTTTCTCCATAGGCGCATATGAACTTTTTCTCTTATTTTGATGTGAGGAATCACTTTCTAGAGTTAACAAAATTTTGTAACGTACTGAAAAACTGAATATGTTTTAATGAGATATTGCAAGTGCCCTATATGTGCCTCCCTAGCAATTCTGCCAATATCTAGTCGATAATCAAGTTGTTCCCTAAGTTATTGCTATTATGCCAAAAATTCAGTGTCTGACTGTCATCAGATGGCAGGACTTGTAGCAATTACAAGCAGTAACGTCTCTACTTCAATTGTTTCCGTAATATCTTCCAAATGGTAGTTTTTGGAATGTTCAGTGCTCTGCTTCCTCTGTTCGTCGACTCCTGTGGGCTTCACAGAAAACTTTCTCATACACGCTCGTATATATACACGAGGCGCATGTCAAAAAGGAGCTCAAAATTAATTATAGGACAATAAATTTTATCTGATTGGTATACAACCTTAGTTATTAAGATTGATTGAGGTACCTTGGTTATTTTTCTCTGTAATCCCAATGAAAGTCCAGATATTTCTGGTAGCGTGGAAGAAGTTCTCGTATACCCTCTGTGTAAAAATCTGCCGACTAACAGTGCAGTGAGTCCAGAACAGATGTTTTGCACACTCCATGATTGTTGAAACGCTTCGATACAAGCCACTTTCTTTTCTTTTTTTAGGTGAAGAAAAGGCAATAAGTCGCTGGGAGCAAGGTCAGGGCTCTAATAGGGATGATTGAATAGTTGCTAATGACATTTGAGTTCTCTGAACAGTACCAACAGCCGTGAGAAGGCACTCATTGTCATGGATTAAAATAATTCCAGGCATAGCATTCCTCTCTGCCGATTTGCATAGCATTATTCTATTCCATTGTTCACCAGTTCATTCTTAATTTTTTGCCAAGAAGTATATTTTAACAATGTTTTCTGCTCGAAGTAGTGATTTCTTTATCCGTACCTCGAAAATGATAACACTACAGGCTTCGGAGCAACGTCTTATGTGATACCGATTGAAAACCACTGTTCCGCAGCAATGTTCTACTTCCGGAACGTTTAAACGTCCATTCTGTTTGCCTGCAATTCTAATGAATTAGTCCTTATGTGAAGTTGATATTTCTGGACGTAAAGTTTAATTCCGTGTAATATTTATGTCAGTTTGTCACTGTCTTTCAACAGTCCGAAACACTTCTCTGACTGATATCTTCAACCATTGAGCGATTTTTTACAGATAATACTATTTTCTATCACAATAATCTCTTGGGCTCGTGATTCATCACTTAGTTATCAGTTTGTCTTCTGTATTTTATGAAACTTGCACGTTCTTCACAATATCCAACTGACTCACGCGAATGACAACAGCACAATCGCATGCAAGAGATTTGCCCTCAATGTTATCCATATACGACATGATTGAATAGCACCACAAACCACCCTTGGAAGTAAACAGCAACTACTGAAAGAGGTTCGTACGAACGCCGCTAGATGTGGTTGAAACGAAGCATCACCAGAAAATTCGTAACATTAGTTGTCTGTTCGTTGGTTACCTGTTTATTGACTGCAAATGAGCGTTCCCCAATAAACTGTCTCAATACAAACAGAGTCATGCATTTTCGTATGCTTATATAAACAGCGTTGTTTGTTTTACAAAGCAAGTTCAATAAATAGTTTTGTATAGACATAATGAGTTTTAATGAAAAATTGTAAAAAAAAAAAAATAGTGCCCTCAGACTTTTGACAATGCCTGTACAAGGTACAAATCTGCTAAACAATGATTTGAAATTATTCATTAAGTCCACCGGAATCGCGCTTGTTCAATCGCCTTCCGCGGGTCAATTTATTGAGGCAACCTGCCAGAAGAAGCTAACATCCCAATGCCAGTGTTGCTAATTCAATGTGATATCGAGTAGTTCGATCAGTGGGGAATATTTAAGCAACTACTCCAAACAATAGTTAGATCCTACTGGAAACGTAAAGGAACTCTAACCATAAAATTGCTTTGCCTCATATGTGGTACATCGGAAATAATTCGGTATGATTCGTGGAGCCCTCCGAACGCATGCTTGAGAAAACGTAAAACAGGATAAGTTCACCAATTTTGAAGACACGGGGAACGAGGTGAACGAACGACAAAACAACAACGTTTCAATATAATTTAAAACGTGTAACACAAACTGTAACAATTATTCAAATAAAATGGTAACAATAGTAATAGCAGAAACATAAAACATTAATAAAAGGAAATCTAGCGGCAGTCAGACAACACTGTACCCTCAGAAGACATTTTCCATATACCGTGAGGGACGACACTCGCAAAATTTCATGGATGGGGGTTGATGACTGGAGTACGCATTCATGCTCTATTGGGTGGTGAAATCAGTAGACCAAGCTTCACGGCTCATCGCGATCGCTCTATCATGATGTGCAAACTGACACACAAAAACGCCTCTCTTTTTTGTTAGGATATATACAGAATACACCCTGAGAAACTTTCAACAACAAATGTATTTTTTTTTGTTTCCAGCACTAAGCAGAACTATAGATAAAAAATGTTAGTTCTAACGACATAGTAATATGCCTACTTACTACTTTCTTTGGTTTGCTTGTATTGTATTACAATACCAAAGAAAGCAGCGTTTAGACAACATTCAGTAAGATATCTTGTGAATTTCGTTTCGTATTATGAGACGTTTTGGACTTCCAAACTACTGGGTTCTGCTTGCAAATACAGGATGTCCATAAAGTCTGAGTACATGGGAAAAAGCACATTTTAGTCAATTTTTTGTTAATGAATAATATTTTCAACATGATTTCCGTGCTGTTCAATGCATAATTTGATGTGCTTTGCAATATTAAGGTGAACCCGATGAAATAGATCTGAATTGCCGTCGATTTCAGAACACTCACTGATAGTGCATTCTGTCAGATGGTTTAAATTTCTGATATTGATCGAATAAACTTTGTCTTTCAGCACACTCCAGAAAAATAAATCAAAGGGAGAAAGGTCTGGCAAATAATTCAACTACTCCGCATGACCTCATCTCCCAATCAAGTGAGGAAAATATTCATTCAACCCATCTCTAACAGCTGCAACAAAATGGGAAGGAGCGCCATCCTGCTGAAACGAGTCTGGAAGTCCCTCACCCGAACTCCGTGATGTTCGACGGAGAAATTTCTTTGTTGATAGCATAAAACTTAGCCAAGACAGCCTCTTTCGTTCAATCTTAAGTCTTTGGTAATCTGGAACGGGGTTCGTCTAACACACTGCCTGTTTCCTTAAATTTGGTGATTAGTTCCCTGACGGCAGTGAAAAAAAGGCTGACGATGAGGGTGTTGAAGGTTAAAATCTTCCGCAATTTTGCGATACAACCATCCTTCTCGTCCACTTAAGAGTACCAACTCGACTCGTTCTCCTTTAGACAGAGCCATTGTTCAACCTGGATAAACAAAAACATATTATTAGAATTCCTATGTACCAGACTTTGTGGACATACTGTGGAGAGGGGGATGTAACTAGCTCTTGCAATGTAAAGATGGTTTCACTATATGTAGCGCTTTCAGAGTATGAGGGAGTGAAGTTCACGTTTGGCCATTTTGAGCATACTAAATCTTTAAGATCTCTATCTGAAGCTCCTTTTAGAGTTTAAAAGATTGATAACAGATATTCTAAAAAGAAAGAAAAGAAAGGTAAACATAAAATGTAAATATATATTTATATATATATATATATATATATATATATATATATATATATATATATATATATATATATATATATATATATATATATATAAAGTTTTCTATTTACAAATTTTATGTCCGTTACTCTCACTACTTGGGTGAATGGATTTGATTATCTTGTACTCTGAACATCATGTCTCTTTAAGAAGTTTTGTTCTATAAGAATCAGTATTGGAAACAAAAACGTAACCTCAAATTTGGAATTGAGTGTGTATTTTACTGCTAGATTTGTAGCTTTGTTCTCGTTCTAGAATTAAATTGTTAGAGAATAAGAGACTTCGCTGGTAAAATATAACACAGACAGGTTAAAGTTACAGTGGTGGAAGTCACTTACTAGGGATGATTCTATACCGGGACCAAGTACCTGGGGAAAACTTATATATCGTCTGAAAGCTCTTGCCATGACAAGTATGAAACGGTTTTCAAATCACGGGCATAACTGACAACATGGGTGCTTGTGGGTTCACTAACATACTACAAACCTAGTGTAGGTCACAGTCTAATTATATCAGCCAATGCTGTAGACTTCATGCGAAAATCTTGAATGTTCGCATTGCTTGACAACATTGCCACACTGGGGTGCTTGGGAGACGGGGACACTTACATTATGCTTTCCATTGTCCAATGCTATTTCTGTCAATTTTGTCATATATTCGTTCAATGGGATTTACACCATTTTTAACATTGTGATGTATACACTTGTGATGTATACATTGTGATGTATACAATGTGAAGTATATTTTCTCTAGGGATGAATGATGTTTATACCACGTTTCATGGTTATACATCCAGTGGTACAGAAACCATCAGCCACGTTGTATTTACAATTCCTTGGCAACACTGACGAAATGGTTATGTTTGGGTGCAAATTGGTATTATCAAACCCTTGCCCGAGTCACATTCTAGCAATGAGCCAAACAGGAACATGAGGGGTCAGGTGCTTACGCGTGATACATCCTAACATTAATTTTTACTTCTGTGAAACATACCATACATAGGGTCACAAACGGCAACAAACTGGCCCCATATAGGATCTGGTTGTGAGTTTGCCCGTAATTTGAAAACGGTTTCGTACTTCTCATGGCAAATTCTTTCATACGATGTATAAATTCTCCACAGGTACTTGGTCCCGGTATGGAATCATCCCTGGTTACAAAAAGAAGACTTGAGCCCACAAACCAGATTAGATAAGTCAGTATGTTATCAGAAAACGTGAAGTAAGTAGGAGCTTCATTCAAATACCAATAGATGCCCGTGTGGAGGTTCTAGTGATAAAGGAAACAAGTTTGTTGTTTCGTCAATCAGTAGAGTAGAATGAGTGAAAACAAAAAGAAATGTGACTTACACCATCGTAATTTTAACACTTCCATATTCTAAAATAATAATGTTCTGTGGGAATACGCACTACAAATGCATATTAAATGTAGAATAAAAAAAAGTTAGAAATGCCAGATTTGTGGAAACAAAGGATAAATGTAAATACTGTTAGGCATTCCTAGCCTCAAAGTAGAGGATATAATAAGTAAATGTTTAATAAATCTGAAAGTTCATGTGGCAGTTGGAACCAGTTTATGTAAATACAATTCCTACTAATTTGTTGAACTATTTGGTTAACTATTGTTCTGTGTTCATGTCATGCGGTTTCTATCAAGTGCGATGAACTTGCGAATCATGAACATAAAATGTCGTGATATTGGTGATTAAAACTTTAGAAGAAAAATCTACATTTTAATATTTATATTAAAACAATGTTTGTCATTAGGCAAACAAGTCTTTGAGGAAATATCACAAACGAATACGCAGAAATATTTTCTCTAATGTATTACAAGCTAACAAGACTTCGAAAAGATAAACTGTACAAAACGTCATTTAATGTTGATTAAAAAAAAAAGAACTAGAAAGTACTATAGAAACATATGACAAATATGTAGTTGAAACGACATTTCTTTTATATAAATGCCGAGTGAAAGTTTCACTTGGAACTGAATTTCTAACAATTGGTATGACAGAACTGAACTAGGTACGGAAAGCTGAAGACTTACTCATGCTTTGATTCTAAATCATTTACTGGCCACTGGTGAATTTCAATTTGGTCTTTGACCGAAGAATAATAGCTACTTGGTCCTGTGGAAAAGGAACGATTTCGAAAATACAAATCATGGTGGAGATTCGAGGTCCAAACGATGTCAAAGTATCAACACGTGTTTTGCATTAAGGTAAGTTAAGCGTGTCTGCTTTACCCTTGACGAGTAAGATGAATTTCAGAAGGAAACAAATCAATTCAAGGAATGGTTTCTTTTGGTTGAAGATTAACTTCACAACATATGATTTACAATATTGATATTTCAATGATAATCAACTGTAATGAATTCTTCATGAATTACTATTTTATTCATACAAACGGTATTCAATCATTTGCTATATTATTGATTGGTTGATTCAAAATTTAGAGATCCGTTCAGCACCGTAGCTATGTAAGACGTGTGTCTACAGCTTAACATTGAATCCAAATCACATGAGTTCCCATAAGAAATTGACCCTAGATGTCGTATTCCAAAGGCACGTATCCTAACCATACCCACAATTAAGTTCACTTGATGCTATTATTAGTATAATTCGAAAACGTTATTATCATTCACATACAGGGTGTCTCAAATGTCGCCTGACAGAGGGTAACTGTTATTATCAAAGTTACAAAGAAGTGTAAGAGGGGAAACCGTCTCCAAACATGTTTTCAATCTAAAGTGAGGGATTTTTTTTTTAATCGGACGAGCCGTTTGGGCTGTACACCCGTTATGCGCGCAATATTAAATGAAAATGTAACTTTGCCATTTACTTGGACCCAAAACATACATGGATTTACTGTCTTTTATACTAATATGTCGATGAGCAGTTCTATTTCAAACAGTAACTTCATTCACTTATCTTGTGGGTTCAGGTAAATGGCAACGTTGCATTTTCATTTAACATTGGGCGCATAAAGAGTGTAAATCCCAAACGGTTCATCCGATTAAAAAAAATAAAAATAATAAAAAAATCCTTAACTTTAGATTGAAAATATCATATTTGGAGATGTTATTCCCTCTTACATTTTGTTGTAACTCTGATAATAACAGAGTTACCCTATGTCAAGGGAGTTTTAAGACACCCTGTGTATAAATGATGATGATAATGTATTCGAATTATACTAATTATAGCATCAAGTGAACATAATTGTGGGTATGGTTAGGATACGCCCTTCATCAATTTATTATAAAAATAAGTTTCTATTAACAACTAGCATATATTACCCGCTTCGCTGGGTTGAAGTGAATATTTAAATGCACAACTTCGTATCTCATGTTTAGTACCCGTAAAGTATGCTGTTTTCATTTTTAATGGCATTGATTTAAACGACATTGGAAAGATCGTTGATCATCTCGGTGACCCCGAAAACCATGAATTCAACACTAATGTTAGTCATTTTCGATCATTTTATTATCTCCTCCTCTGCCAAGTTGCGGGACTGAATTTGGTTTTAAACGGGATCGGAAGTATCACTCTTCATCTCAGCGACCCTAAAAACTACGGATCACACATTAATATTGGCCATTTTTGATCATTTATGTATATACGCCATCGGTAGTCTCACCGGTCATCACAGCGACACCGGAAACTATGGATTCGTCACTAATATGGGTTATTTTTGATCAGTTTTATGTAATTCCATTTCCCCCGGCCCCAAGATGCGGGGCTGAATTTGGCATCAGAAAAATCCAAATTTGAAGAGGCCCTGTTTCGAATTCGGGAAACTGTGGATGGTGGTCCTTACCAGCGTAAGGGAAGTCATGCAAACGAAGTCCAAAAATGCACATTTCGTTAATGTTCAATGGATGTACAGAGTATTCCCTGCACGATGAAATTCCCAGACATGCCATCAACCGAATTTTGAGATATACTCTGACTTTATGATTGATCCAAAGTAGGCAAACGATAAGTCTTGATAGGAGTCAATCCGGAATACTTTGGCGCGATGCCGGAAGTGTTAAGCATCGTCAGCAGCACGGTCTCGTGTACTCGGGAAAACGCATGCTGCGATGTTTTCTTTCACGCTTATAAGTGAAAAAACGCGAAATGTACGTGATGAAATACATCCCATCACATATTACTCTGAATACACACACACATACACAAACACACACACAAAAAAAAACATGGAGCTGCCGATTTCTAACGCTTCCAATTTGCCTCCAAAGCATTGGATGTCCACTGCCATTAAGGCTTGCATCTTGCCAACTTTGGACCCTCCTTGAAATCAGGGTATATCTGACAACTCTATTGAGAGTATATGTGAGAATTACACCCTGTAGGGAGTACCCTGTACACTTATTGAAAATTGACGAAATATACACTTTTGGATTGTGTATGCGTGGATTCTTTTACACTGATAAGGACCGCCATCCACAATTTCTGGATTTCGAAATAGGTCCTGTTGAATAAATAGGTCTGTCATTCGCGATTTTGGACAGCCCTAGCTCATAAAATATGCACTTTTCGTCACAGGTTCATATGAGTATTTTCTCTTATTTTGACGTGAGGAATAGCCTTTTTGAGTTTGTCGATATAGTGCATTAACACCCTGTATATGTATTTATTCCCAACTCCCCATGTTGCGGGCATGGCATCGGAAATGTCACTGTTCATTTCAGCGACCCCAAAAAATGTGGATTCAGCACTAATATCGGACATTTTCGATCATTTTTAAATACTTCTTCCTCCCCCTCCCCTATATTATGAGGTTGAATTTAAATTTAAACGGAATCGAATGTATCACTGTTCAACTAAGCGACCCAGAAAACACATTCGACACTGATAGTGGTCATTTTCGATCATTTTTATATATCTCTATCTCCCCCTCCCCAAGTGGCGGGGCTGACTTCAGATTTAAACCGGATCGGAAATGTCACTGTTCATCTGAATGATCTCGAAAACTATGGATTAGACACTAATATTGGTCATTTCCAATCATTATTATATATAGCTCCCCTCTCCCTTCTCCGTGCTGTGATACACAGCATTAGTATTATCACTGTTAATCTCAGCTACTCCTAAAACTATGGACTCGACATTAATATTAGTCATTTTAGATCATTTTTAAATGTTTATCCCCCTTCCCTACGTTGTACCATCTCCCTCCCCAACTATCAGGGCTGAACTTGGTTTGAAACAGCATGAGAAGTGTCACTGTTTCTCTCATCGACCCCGAAAACTATGGATTCAACACTAATATCGGCCATTTTGATCATTTTAAAATATATATATTCCCCCCTTCTCTCCTACGTTACATCGTAAAAGTGAATAGCCTAAAGTAATTTCTGCGGCTAAACTTATGTATGTTGAAAATTTGATTGAGATCGGTCGGGTGGTTCAAGAGTGATGAAGTCAAAAAGACAGTCATTTTAATTTTTTGACATATATATCTCCCCCTGCCCTCCATGTAGGTTGGCTCGTCAAAATGAAACGATAAAAAACACCCAAGGCCCAACCCTCATATATGTTGAAAATTTGATCGAGATTAATTGGGTGGTTCAAAAGTTATTAGGTTTTATTAGTTTTTATTTATACGTCCCCTTCCCTAGGATCTACCGTTAAAGTTAAATTACAAAAATGTTTCCAGATCCAAACCTTACATATCTTGAAACTTTGATTGAGATCGGTTGGATAGTTCACAAGTTATTAAGTTACAAAAATAGTTACTTTCAGTCTAATATAAATTGATTTTAATATATATTTTTCCTCCTTCTCCTCCCATCCTCCAACCTCATCCATGTTACAAATTTGATCGAGATCGGTCGGGCGGTTCAGGAGATTTAGAGTCAAATACATAGTGATTTTCAATTTTATACATATAGATTTACAAAGTTTCTTTGTACATTTAATAAAAGCGTTTCCAAGTTCAGTTATATCCTTGGAACAGAATACAGGCTTCGAATATTTAAGGTTCAGTTACGTTTGTACAGTAATCCTTTTGCTCATAGCCTCCAAGGTGTGTTTGTTAAAATAGTCTTCTCTGTCCGTTGCAACCTTGGGAGATGGCTTATAAAGAACCTTCTTAGTTCAAGGCAGCCTCGAGAGGTAGACTGTAGTTAGGTTATCTCATTTACCCAGGGCGGCCAGGAGAAATAGGGTTTGATTAGGAACTCCCTCGTCCAAAGGAGAAGGTGCTGTAAGTTAATTGATCAGTAAAGAACTGATACCTTGGTCCTCTTGGGCTCCTTTTTATGTGTGTCCTCTGGAAGATTCGTCCATCTTCGGTTACCTCCGGATCGGCTTCGTATCTTCCTGTTCCATTCTAGTATTTTCTGCTTGTAACTGTGTTGCCAAATAACAGCACGTATTTACAGTTTTGACGTGTGTTCGTAGAAATAGCATACACTAGAACGTGCGAATCCTTGCTATATATATATAGGGTGGCTCAAAAGTAGATATACACCCCTCCATTCAGGTATACCATTCTAGTTTATGGGTTTATTTGCTTTATTTTTTTAAGAACACCACACAATATAACATGCGTAAATAATAGTAACATGAAGACCCCTAATTAGAATCTTGTTTTACTACCCTAAAATTATTCCAAACACGTCAAATAAGAATTATTATTTGTACGTCAAAATCAAGAAATATGTTTACCTTAGTTTAGTTATTCTATTAAGTTTTGCACTAAGATTATTTCTTGCAATTACACAAACTACTGTATAAAGTAGGAATGGCTACATTTTCTGGAAAAACAGGAAAGGGATTTTTCTCGGAAACCGGAAGATGGAAATCGGAAAATTTTCTAGCAAATTTAAGATAAAAAATTTTACCAGAAAACGGAATATGGAAACTTTCCGAAGAAAGGAAGATTGAGATTTTTTCAGGAAAGCGGAAACGGGAAATTTTTCGGAAAAGCGGGAAAAGTAAAACGTGATTTCCAGAGACCGGAAAACTATTTTTTTTTTCGGAAATAGCCATCCCTAGTATAAAGGTACTTTTGCGGTCAAAGTAGAGTGACCGTACGTCCCGTTTACTTGGGATTGTTCCCGTTATGAGATCACAAAGTACCATCCCGTTTTTTAACAAAGAAGATTAACAAGAAGAATAAAACATTTTGTTCCGATTTTTATATTACGAATTTTATAATTTACTTTAGCAGAATGATTATTTTAGTTTGATCAGTAGACAACTTTCTAGTTTAAAGTACTGGAAGGACAAAAATAAACAAATATAGAGTTTTAAGTGTTATCTCTTCATAGTGGACAGATGAGAGAAACGGGTTAGCTAGCAGTAGCATGAAGTGTGTTTTGTGGTCACTTGTTTCAACCTTAAGAAGTGTAATTGTTATAGCTAGTAATCCTGATTTATTAAATGTAACGAAGACTTAATCAAGTACATTTGGAATAATCAACATAAGCAAATCGTTTTCAATAATTAATGAGCTAATGACAACATTTTGGCACATTTTTTGTTATTAATTAACTAACTAACTTTATTTCCTATAAATCCCGGAGGTTCAATGCAGCGTTCGCTAAAGCTATCTATAGACTTCTGTTCTTAGCAAACTGGAATAGCTAACACTTTTCTGACCAGAACGTATACACTTATTTATTATAACCAAAATGCAGTATTACGGTCTCAACAATTTAACGTTATGTTCATCAGATACAAATTAAAGATTTATCTTCAGAACATTGAAATATATACTCAAAACAGAAAGGTTTGTTCCTTTTTATATTTGAGAAGCCACCTTTGTCGTCCTTTTTCGGGCTAGCACCTGTTCAATCGGCCACCTGCCTGGACTTAATTACCGTCCATCTGTGTTTATCTTATTCATTTGTCAATCCACCTGTATTTATAAGTATCCATCTGATTCGATAATACCTTCAACACTTTCGCTTTTCTTGAAGGTATCTTCATGAGACACTAACTAAAAGAATTAACGTTAAGTTGTCGAAACCGTAACAATGAGTTTTAGTTTCAATAAACAAGTGTATATACTCTGGTCAGAAAAGTTTTAGTTATTCTTATAGTAAGTTCCAGAATAGTGATGGAATTATCCAAGTGGGTCCAGTTTCTACTTTGTATTAATCTTTCTGCGAGATATATCTTAATATTGTCCTCCCATATGCGCCTAGGTCTCCCTCTACTACAAACAATAAATTTAGTTTTATTGTAGTATGATTATAGCTCTGTATATGTAACACCTGCTTTATTTCGGGATTGCTGGTTCGATTCCCGGTGGTTTAACATTGAAATTTGAACGCATTAAGGTGGTAACCACTCCATCTTAATCTATATGGTGACGTCTCGAACAGTCTCGGTGCTGCATAGAGACGCTAAACTACAACCAACCATATACCTGACTTATTATGTTTCCACATACACAATAAACGATGTTCTGTTTTGCGCTTCGACTTCCAGACTATACTATGCACAGGTGTCGGAAGTCTGATAGAACGGTTTTGTCCGTCTGTCCCTGGAAAGGTATCAGTGTAAAAACGACAAGAGAAATCGAGATCTGGTTTCTTACGATAGATTCAGCATCCCAAGAATAGATGCCTCTGTTAACTCTCTATTCAAACAGGAAATGCTTCAAAATAGTCCTTTCCGGTTTCAACGTTTATTCCATAGAACGAAAACGGTGACAAATAGCAAGAAGTTCTTTCTTATAAACGATTTACCATCTCAAGACAACATACCATGACTACCTAAACTACTCTACCGAAACTGGAAACGGTTCAAATTTCATTTTACTTCCGGTCTCAATACTGATTTTCTTATTGAAAAAAAAAACAGTACATTCTATCAAGATGTAGTTTTCTGTAATCGATTCAGCGTCTCGAGAATAGGTTTCACCTATCTTCATTAACCCTCCATGAAACTGGAAGTGGTTAAATTAGCCATTTCCGGTTTCAAGGTTTGTTCCTATAAAACAAAAACTGTAACAGATAACACGAAGCGTTTTCTTGGAAACGATTCATCGTCTCAAGCAACATATTACGACTATCCAGAACACTCTACCAAAACTGGAAGTGGTTCAAATTCTTACTTTCTGTTTCATTACTCTTTTCAATAGACTAAAAACGGTAAAAGCTATCAAAATGCAGCTTTTTAATCGATTCTGCTTCCAATAATGTATTCCATCTACTTCATGACTTATTCAGATCGGAAGTGGTTAAAATTAGCAATTTTCCGATTTAACGTTTATTGCCATAGAACAAAATCGTGAACAAACAGCAGATGATGTTTTTTTCTTGTAAATGATGCATCGTCTCAAAAAACATATTATGACTATAAACAACACCCTAACGAAATCTAAAGTGGTTCGAAGTTACTATTACTTCCGGTTTCAATAGATATTTTCACAGAATAAAAATGATAAATATTACCAAGATGAGCGTTGTGCAACAGATTCAATGTTCCAAGAATAGTTTCATGTTCTTTCTTAGACCTATATTTAAACCGGAAGTGCTTGAAACCTATTTTTGGTTTCAACCTTTATCGTCAAAGAACACAAAACGTAAGGAATAGGTAGTAATGCCTTCTTGATATGGATTCAGCCTCCGAGGAATAGGTTCTCTCTTTGATCTTATTATTCTACTTGCTGAGACACCTATTCTTCGCATGGGTCAGATAAAATATCTACGTAAACAAACTGAACAACGAAAGAAAAAAAAATATACGTAATTTTCTACTACTTTTATATATCGTGGTAAACGACCAATGAGACACCCTGCTTCGAAATTAAAATACAAACGCCTCTGGCCCCCATCCGATGGGGACTGTATTTGGAAGTCGGCGCCTGCGGAAGTATTACCATTGATCTCAGCGACCGCGAAAGCTATGAATTCGAAACTAATATCAGTCATTGTCTACTACTTTTACATGTCCCGGTAGATCCCCCCTGCTTCTAATTTTGAAAAAAAAAATAAAGGAAACGCTTCGTCTTGGTCTAAGGCCTGCGCTGAGAAAAATCCGTTCTCTGGACAGCGGTATATTGTACAAATGTATGGTATCCTCCTGCTTACTACAGAAATAAATACGGAGCATACGTTATCCGTATGCTACTTAGGCACTGCACTTAGATGTTACATCATGTTGTTGCAGGATGTCTGACATCTAACAGTTTTCCGTATATCACATGCATATACTTATGCTACCTTCGTCAGCTATATGTTATATACGTCCATTTGTATGTGAGATCCTGACCGCCTATATTGTTTCATGCGGAAAGTACGTATATATGAAACATTTATACGGAAAGTATTATAAAACACGCGCTTTCAGTTATACGTCTGCTGTACGTTAAGTCCCAAAACTACAGGAATTACGCATGTAACCTATTTTTCTAAATACGCCACCTGAATTTTTTCTCAGTGTGGACCTAGCTACCCATGACAAAAATTTGGTAACTCTTGGTCCACTCGTGTGGTCCCCAGGCCGCATACAGAGACACAAACATACTTTTTGTTTTACTTAGATTAGACTGCAACAAATAATATTTCAAGTTTGAGTATTTAATTCACTTAGTTTGAAAGTCTTAGTTTTACACTGTGAAACTATACTACTCGTTTATTTTGTAGTTCTTTTACTGCAAGAAAATCCAAATTAAGCTTTTTTATTTTATTTAATATTACACTTTTGGCTGCAGAAGTTATGATCACCTTAGGTGGAAAGTGTGCTCAAAATTTATCCCCATATTAGATGCTACTCAATTATTTAACACGTAATCTGCGTGAGTTGTTGACCGACAGTAGAAGATAGCATCATGCTCATGACTAGGTATAATTACACGCGGAAGTTTTGCTTCAGTTCTTGCAGATTATTAAGGATTGCTGGGAGATTCTACTCTGAAAACAAGTAAATGATATATAGCCGTAAAATATAATCATTCACTTGATTTTTGTCCTGTTTTCTTCTCAATCTTAAACTAAGTGATTGTACAGTCTTCTTTAAAAAACTGTTCACTCATTGCTGTTTAAGATACTCTTTACTCTAACCCACATTTGGAATTAAATCAAATGAATTATGAGTTTTAGGCCAATTAATATATTTATCTTGAGCGAATGTCGTATGCTGATGATGGAAATATAATTGAGGATGATAAGAGAACAAGAGAAATAAATGCAGAGGTCTTATTAAACGCTTGAAGGGACATGGTTTTAGAAGTAAATGCAGAGAAAACTAAATATATGAAAGTTCGTTGGAATCGTAATACTGTAAATTATGGAGGAGTCAAAATATCAAATAATGTTTTCGATAGAGTGTATATATTCAAATATCTATTATCAATATTAACATGAAAACCGTATTCACGAAGAAATTAAATGTCGACTAAAAGCACGGAATTCGTGTTATTATCCAGTTCAAATCTCTTGTTGCCGCGAATTCGGTCGAATAATTTTAAGCTTAACCCTAGGAACACCAAGAAATCCTGGGAGGCCAACAAATTATTTTTGTTTCATTTTACAACATTTCTAATTGGATAATATATATATATATATATATATATATATATATATATATATATATATATATATATATATATATATATATTGTCAGGCTTGACCCCATTCATCATAAAACGTACTTGCTTAGTTTAGAGTATTTTTTATATTTATAAATAAAAAAGGGGTGTGGGCCTCAGAGCCCCCCCCCCCTTGCTTGTACTCGGGGCTATTCACCGTGGTACGCTAACTGTTACATTTCAGTGTTTTAGCTATTTATTTTATTTTCCTTTGAAACAACTTTGGTATTACAACATGAGGGGTAATTATTCTGATGCAGCGCTACCAATTATAAATATATAGTATACAGGGTGTTTCAAAACAACACCGACAACGTTTGGGACGTGATTCCTGACACCAAGATAAGACAAAAAGTATAGATCAACGTGAGTGCACAAATGCTTCCTTTCGGAGTTGTAGGCTGCCGAAAAATATAAACAATGAACTTTAAAGGTCCATAGCTCTAATACTATGGGACCTACCATAGTCGGGCCAAAACTTCACGTAGGAACTAATATGTGCGCTATCCAAAAATACATGTTTCAGAATCCCAAGGTACTCACGCAACAATTTTTATAGAGAGAGTTTGGCTACGGGCATTAGTTCGAAGTACTCCCAGCTACCTCTATAAAAATTGTTGCTGAAGTACCGCAGGATTCTGAAACACGAATATTTGGATAGGGCACATATTAGTTCCTAAGTGAAGTCCTGACCCGGCTACGTTAGGTCTCATAGTGTTTTCGGCAGCATATAACTCCGAAAGGAAGCATTTGTGCACCCAGATTGGTCTATACTTTTTGTCTTATCTTGGTGTCAGGAATCACCTCCCAAATATTATCGGTGTTGTTTTGAAACACTCTGTATATGGAAAGACAGAGATAATCAAGTTTCAATAGTGATGGGATAAACAAATCTGGTGCAGCTCTTGTGTTATCCAATATATTTAATAGTTGAATACACAAGTAGCAGCTTGCAATACTGACTGAAGACGCATATTTGATAGCAAATTGTCAGTTTTTTTTTTTTTAATTTATTCTGTGACTGCATGTGGGTATTTGCAGCAGCATTGGGACAATGACAAATTGTGCTCTTCGCCAAAGTTCAATTGAGAGAGGAGTTAAATATTCCAGTTTAAATGATTCTGATATAGAAGGTAGTGAGCTCGAAGATAGCGAAATGGAAATAAACCTGTCAGATATTGGTGCAAAAGGCATTGATCTGAACATTTTATTTAATAATGCAAGTGGAACAAATGAAAGCAGTGGTATGTTTATTGCAGTGAATAGCTTGCTTTATTCATAATACTGTAGTAATGTTAGTTTGCAAAACTGAGAGACAAGTGGTTGCTTGTTAACATACGTTTTACATGCGTATTCCATAAGTGCAAAAACTTGACATTGTGCTAATATATAAAAAAAATGTAACTTTATGTTGGGTTGGCAACCCTTTTTTCTCTGGTGACATCCCCATTCCACCCCACTTTACTGTACCACCACCGAAATTCAATTTCAAGCCGCCTTTGCACAAATATTACACTGTACTAAGTTGCTATGGATCTGTATTGATCTACACAAAATAAATAAGTCATACTTAACTGATATAAATAAAAAATGATAACTTAAAAAAATATGCAAATACAGTTGGCAACACTATACTTAAAAACAGCAATAATAGAGAATAAAAATACATGATGTCTTAGACATCCCAGATTCATATCAGACAAGATAAAATTATTTTTCGTGAGAAATAATGACCTTTAAGTTTTGGGCCTCAGAGGCGCTGCTTAAAAATACCTTGGTGTTCCTAGGGTTAAATATATAAAACAATAATCACGTTTGTTATTTTGTATGGTTGCGAAACACGGCCACTTACACTGAAGGAAGAACGTAGACAGAACATATTTGAGACAAGATTCTGAGACGAATAATCGGACAAAGGAGAAATGGAAATCCGGAATGTCGGAAACTTCATAACTATTAGCTGCATAATTTAAACGGTTTATAAAACATTGTTTTGGTCATCAAACCTAGAAGACTTAGGTGGGCAGGTAGTGTAGCCAAAATGGAAGAAATTAGAAACACTCCCAAAACTTTAACTGGAAGTTCAATCGGAAAACGAACATTAGGAAGACCTAGGTGAAGAAAGGAGAACAATATCGCGGAAATAGGAATGCAAAGTAGAAACTGGAAGTAGTTGGCTATGAATAGAAGTCAATAGAGAGCTTTTGTGAACGCGACATTAAACGTCCGGGTTCCAGAAGCCATAAAGTTAGTTAGTTAGAGTTATTTTGAGCGAATATGTCATAAATTACTACGTAATGTTCTAGAATGTAGTATTTGAAAGCAAGAGAGATGAATAAGATTTCTTGAATGAGAATATGCATTATTTTTATTTATGTAAAAGTGAACCAGTCTCCTCCAATATTATTGTGAAGAAAGTTCAATATGATCTTGTCTAAAATTGTGACGATCAGGGCCGGATTTAGGGAGGGTGCAAAGGTGCATGTGCACCCCCCCCCCTTCGTTGTAAATATACGCTACCTAAAGTGGGAAGTTAGCAGTGAGCTTTGCAAAATCAATAGTTTAAGTCTATTTTCTGAAGGTTGAAGGAAAATAATTCACGAGAGTAAACACTTAGCATTTCCAAAGGAATTCCTCATTCATATCACAGATACCTAAATGCATTTAAAAAACTCAAATTAGTTAAAATGTACTGGTAGTTATTGATGCACCCCTCTCAGAGAATCCTGGATCCGACCCTGGTGACGATGTAATATATATACACATATATATAAGTCTTAACATAAAGGTCTTTTTTATTGTAATGAAACTACGTCAGATACTTACATATTTCAAATCCACATGTAAAAGGAAAACATAATAATATAATACCACCCTTGTCGTGCAGTGTTGCAAACTAAGGACCTTCCAGTATCAAGAACTTCGAAAAACAACAAAATTTTGGAGGGTTCTACTACAGTAATTATGTAACTTACACGAACTGGGTAATGAGCATCTAAATTATATTAATCGAACACTAAAATCATCATGTGACGCATTTCTAGCAAGCAGAAACAAAATTACAAGGAATTGAAATCGTGGATTTTTTCAAAGGGCTTTATTAAGAAAAAGTTTTCAGATAAATATCACATCGAATTCCTTACATGGTTTCTAATATAATACATGATGATTATAATGTAGTTTTCAGCAATTTGTTATCTCAAAGTATTTAGAGATATGAAAAAGTGGTAAAATTTGATATACTGCTTAAAACGGCGTATTTGTGACAACTTTCTGAAACAATGTTTGATTTATTTATGTTTTTTTCTTTAAAAAAAAAACTTTGTGGTAGGTGTAATTACAATAAGTCCTCAGAATTACATAATTTTAAGCAGATTTTCAAATTTTAACAAGTTTTATCAATTCTGGAGAACGGTTTCAGACATCAAATTGCTGCAAATGACATTGTGATCTTCACATCTATTGGAGACTGGCTATGTAATTTGACGACATACATTTCCAAGCAACCTTTTTTGAAATAAAGGCTTTTGGAAAATATCAAATTTTCATTCCATTATAATTTTGTTCCTATTCATTCGAAATCTATCATATCATATCATATAATCTGTTCAGAACTGAGCGTTCTTCTCAATAAAAACTAACGCCAGTAAGTAAATGAAGAGGCAGTAACATAAAAACTAATACTTTTTCTCCCCAGCAGGGGTGAGTGTGTGTGTAAAAACGTGACACCAAGAAAGCAACGGTAGCTACGTGTATTGGGTTAATATCGCATTAATCTACATAAAAGAATGTTCATATAGCAAGTTTATTTGTATTTTTTGAATTCATATAATCTTGTGTTTTGTAAAATGCAAATATATTGAACAGTCTCAAAGCAATGTCGAAAAATTATTAAGAAACCAGCGCCTACACAAGGATTACATCGACCAAATGGTCCATCCACGCCGGATCAGAATTCTACAGTGCAGTTAACAAGGTAGGTAGTGAGTGCATATTTCAATACAATATTATCCTTGTATCACTTATACAAAATAAGCCTGTAAAAGCAAAGCCTCATTTAGAACGTAAGTGTTAAAAGTGTATTTAATTTGAGTGAAGCATGACGGACAGAATGAAAGAATTAGTTTTCAAGAGAGGTCAAATTAAGGCCAAACTCACTCGTTTTAAACCTTTTGTAGATAGCTTTACAGAAGATCAGAATATTACGCAGTTAGTGTTACGTTACGAGAAAATAAAACAGTGCTATGATGAATTTGATGCAATACAATCCGAAATAGAAATGTTACAGGGTTCATCAGAAATTGATCAGGAAACGCAAGAAAGAGAGCAATTCGAGAATACTTATTTTGATTTAGCAGCTAAGACGGAAGTGTTCATAAATCAACACAGCTCCAGTGCAAAGAAAAATGAAAACAATGAATCAAGCCATTCTAATCCATCAGTTAGGTTGCCGGTGATAAACCTTCCGACCTTTTCTGGAAGCTACGATGAGTGGTTGTCGTTCTATGACACGTTTCAGGCATTAATACATAACAATAGCACGCTGCAGTCAGTGCAAAGGTTTCATTATTTACGTTCTTCTCTACGTGGGGAGGCTCTTGAAGTAATACAAGCCTTGGAAATTTCTTCTGAAAATTATGACGTAGCATGGACTTTACTCAAAGAACGTTTTGAAAACAAAAAGTATATTGTTAACAAACACGTCAAAGCTTTATTTGAAATGCCAATGGTGGAACGTGAGTCGGCTGTTTCGCTTAAATCTCTTTTAGACAGCACGGTAAAACATTTGAGGGCTTTAAAATCATTAGGTCAACCGACAGAAAGCTGGGATGCATTACTTATATATTTGATTGCGACCAAACTAGACAATACAACACATAAGGAGTGGGAGAAAACACAATCAACGAATGAATTACCGAACATGTCACAGCTGACGCAATTTTTACAGCAGCGTTGCCAAGTTTTAGACGCAGTTGATAATAAGCGTAGACCTAAAGATACACCCTCAGTTCCAAGTAACAAATATCAACAAACAAATAAGGCAGGTAAAAAGAGTTCTTACTCAACGACAGCACACGTAACGTGTTCCGACAACAATGCATGTCCCAGCTGTAAAGGCTCACACAAATTATTTCAATGCCAATCATTGTTGAGAAAATCTATAGGAGATAGAATTAAAGAAGTTAAACGTCTTTCTTTGTGTATAAATTGTCTCAAACGAGCGCATAAGGCAAATGAGTGCTTATCAGGTAATTGTAAAATATGCAATAAAAAGCATAACACATTACTGCACTACTCGCGTTGTCCATCGCCCACTAGAGCGAATGAACCACAAGATGAAAGGGAAATAGGTCAAGGTCAAAACACGCTCGCTGCGACCACATCACTCGGGCAGGAATGTGAAGATAAGAATATTCGTTCTACAAACAGTGTACCGCAGAATCTTAGGAGACCACCAAGCGTTATGCTATCCACAGCTGTAGTATATGTTAAAGATAAACAGGGTAATTTTCAAACGTGTCGAACACTTCTCGATTGTGCTTCTCAGTCCAACTTCCTAACAAATAGAATGGTTCAATTATTGGGACTAACAAAGAGTAATAGCGTTGTACACATAAATGGTATAGGTAATGCTAATACAAGGTCATGCCATAGCGTTCAGGCTACAATTAAGTCAAGACATAACAATTATTCAGCCACATTAGACCTCATCATATTGCCGCAAATATCACAAGACTTGCCTATGGTTCGTGTAGACACGTCATCGTGGGAAATACCTTCCAACATTGAATTAGCAGATCCTAACTTTAACATACCACAGCGTATTGACATGTTGTTGGGGGCGGAAGTATTCTTTGATCTACTTTGTGAAGGGCAAATAAAACTCAAGGCAGGGTATCCAACCTTGCACAAAACATTGTTTGGCTGGATTGTAGCTGGAAAAATAGACAATCAACCACACATTTCGACAAATGTGTGTCACCTCTCCACAACAGAAAAAATACACGAGCAATTACAAAAATTCTGGACGATAGAAGAATGTTCAACAAAACATCCATTAAGTCAAGAGCAGGCAGAATGTGAAAGACACTTCAAAGAAACACACCGGAGAGACGAGACTGGGAGATTCATCGTCAGACTTCCCTTTAAAGAAAATGTGAGGAATCTTGGTAAATCCAAGGAGATTGCAACGAGAAGACTTTATTCAATGGAAAAAAGGCTTATGAAGGATCCTGAGAAAAAAAGGGCATATATAGCGTTCATGAAAGAGTACGAAGATTTGGGCCATATGGAAGAAATAACTAGAGCAGAGAACGATACAATGATGCCAGACTACTATCTTCCCCATCATTGCGTAATGAAGGAGACCAGTACTACTACCAAACTCAGGGTTGTATTTGATGCATCGTGCAAAACAACTTCTGGACTTTCATTAAATGACACGATGAGAGTCGGGCCTACAATTCAAGAAGAATTATTTTCCATAACAGCAAGATTCAGGCAACATCAATACGTCGTGACAGCTGATATAGAGAAGATGTATCGCAACATTAGGGTACATGATTCAGATGCAAACTACCAGAAAATACTGTGGAGAGAAAACCCTCAAGAAGCAATAAAGATATATCGACTCAAAACTGTAACATATGGTACTGCAGCAGCTCCTTTTCTAGCCACTAGATGTCTTCAGCAACTAGCCATAGAAGAGAAGAAGAATTTCCCTAAGGCAGCAGAAGTTGTAATGAGGGATATCTATATTGATGATCTTCAAACAGGAATAAACACGAAGAAGGAACTACATGAATTACAAGGTCAATTCACAACTCTTTTGCAAAGAGGTGGTTTTTGTTTGAGAAAATGGTGTAGCAACGACACTTCACTGCTTTCAAAAATACCCAGTGAACTTCAAGAATCAAATTTCACCATTCAACCAAATGATGATTGCATCACAAGAAGTTTAGGATTGTTGTGGAATCCCATTAAAGACACATTTTCTTTCTCTGTCAAACCAAGAAACAACACTCAACAAATCACGAAGAGGACTATTCTTGCTACAGTAGCGAGCATATTTGATCCCTTAGGATTAATAGGACCAGTTATTCTTAAGGCAAAAATATTTCTGCAACGTTTGTGGGAATTAAAATTGAATTGGGATGAAAAGGTTCCAGCCCCATTGCATTCAGAGTGGGAAACTTTTGAGCAGCAACTTCAAGATTTGGAATCACTATATGTTCAGCGGAAGGTTATTCAAGAAACACAATCGCAGGTAGAAATTCACGGATTTTGCGACGGATCTCAGAATGGATATGGAGCTTGTATATATGTAACATCTAGCACAAAAAATGGAAAATTCACAGCGAACTTACTATGTTCAAAATCTCGAGTAGCACCGTTGAAGAAGACAACTATTCCTCGCCTAGAACTTTGTGCAGCTTTGTTACTTGCACAGCTAACTCAGAAAGTAATACAAGCATTACACTGCAAGATCGATAAGGTTGTTTTATGGTCAGATTCCACCATTGTATTAGCATGGATAAGAGGACCTTGTTCTCAATGGAAGACGTATGTTGCAAATCGTGTATCGGAAATTCAACAATTGACTTGTAACTATGAATGGAGACACATCAGAACAGAGGAGAATCCAGCAGATCATATATCGAGAGGATTAACACCGTCAGAAATTCTTGATAATGAATTATGGTGGCATGGGCCTTCCTGGTTATCTGAGAAATTATACTTACAGACGAGGGAAGATGTTTGTGACCTAAGCAATGTTCCCGAGCGACGAAAAAATACAGCAGTAATGGTTTCCACAACACCGTGTCAACTCTTAGACAGATATTCATCATTAAGAAAATTGCAACGTGTAACTGCTTATTGCCTACGATTCACACACAACATGAGAAGATCTAATTGTGACAGACAGCATGGGCATCTTACAGTAAGTGAATTACATGAAGCACTCGAATGTCTTCTTAAACTATCACAGCAACAAGCATTTCACAAGGAATTAAATGCATTGAGATCAGGAAAAGAAGTCGACAACCAAAGTCAACTGAGAAATTTGAACCCATACTTGGATGAGAGGCAAATCATCAGAGTCGGAGGAAGATTAAATGCAGCAGATCTTACTGAAGGACAGAAACATCCTATTGTACTTCCAGCTAACTGCAACTTGACAAAGTTAATCGCTCAAGAAGAACATAAGAAGCAATTGCATGCCGGGCCTCAATTATTGTTATCATCTTTGCGACAATCATATTGGCCAATACGTGGACGAAACTTGGTTCGTCAAGTTGTGCATCAGTGTGTCACATGTTTCAGAAACAATCCTAAAGATGGTAAACAGATGATGGGAGATCTACCAGCTGACAGAGTTCAACCAACAAGACCATTTCTTCACAGCGGCGTTGACTACTGTGGGCCCATTTACCTTAAATCGAGTAACCGAAGAGGAGTCAAACTTCAAAAGGCATATATAGCACTTTTCGTGTGTTTTGCGACTAAGGCGGTACACATTGAACTCGTAAGTGATCTAACTACAGAGGCGTTTATTGGAGCATTAAAGCGATTCATGGCTCGTCGAGGAAAATGTGCTAAATTGTATTCTGACAATGCAAGTAACTTCGTTGGTGCAAAAAGGGAACTACAAGAATTGAAGACTTTATTTGAATCAGAACACCATAAAGAAAAATTACATAATTTTCTAGCAGCTGATAACATCACGTGGGTTTTTATTCCAGCAAGATCACCAAACTTTGGAGGCTTATGGGAATCATCAATTAAATCTCTCAAATACCATTTAAAGAGAGCTGTGGGAAATGCTTCACTCACCTACGAAGAGATGAACACTATTTTGACACTGATTGAGGCTTGCTTAAACTCTAGACCCTTAACACCATTATCAAATGATCCAAGCGACCTACATCCTTTAACACCTGGTCATTTCCTAATAGGCGACGCACTCACTACCATGTCAGAACCTAACTTGAAAAATATTCCTGTAACAGACTTTCGAGATGGCAATACATACAACAACTTCATCAGCAATTTTGGTCCAGATGGTCAAAGGAGTATCTATCAAGTCTTCTAGAACGATCCAAGTGGAGAAGAAAATTCCCCAATCTTCTGGAAGGTGATTTGGTGCTCATCAAAGAAGATAACATTCCACCTCTAAAATGGAAAACTGGACGTATTGTGCAATTGTTTCCTGGGAAGGACGGAATAGTACGAGTGGCGACAGTGAAAACTACCAGAGGTACAACAACAAGATCTATTCGTCAATTGTGCCCGCTTCCTAAGGAGAGTTAATGTGTTGGTGTATTCATAGTGTGTACATTGTGTGATTCATAGTGTTGTGTTGTGTGTGCATTGTTCTGTTTATGTTTATATCATTCATTCATAACTTGTGTTATATATTGTTGTGTATATTAAGTTCATGAACCAAATTAATCATTCATAGATTTGTTGAAGAAATTCCTTCAAGGCGGGCGGTATGTTCAGAACTGAGCGTTCTTCTCAATAAAAACTAACGCCAGTAAGTAAATGAAGAGGCAGTAACATAAAAACTAACACTTTTTCTCCCCAGCAGGGGTGAGTGTGTGTGTAAAAACGTGACACCAAGAAAGCAACGGTAGCTACGTGTATTGGGTTAATATCGCATTAATCTACATAAAATAATGTTCATATAGCAAGTTTATTTGTATTTTTTGAATTCATATAATCTTGTGTTTTGTAAAATGCAAATATATTGAACAGTCTCAAAGCAATGTCGAAAAATTATTAAGAAACCAGCGCCTACACAAGGATTACATCGACCATAATCACACGCTAATGTACTTTGAATGTGCATTGCTTCGCATATCTCATTTGCCCTCTTATCGATGTAGAAGCTACCAAAATTTGCACGCTTGTGATGTTGTAGCGTCCTTAATTGGCAACAGCACATAACAAATATGATATATGTATATATTTCTATTTTATATGTAGATTTGGAGTATAATAGCTTGCCATAGTCTATTTTGAAGCAATACCACTTTATATTAGGTTGGCAGAGCTGTTAACTCTGCGGTACTACTAAATATGCGACACAATATCCCCTTGCCAATATTTTCCTAGTACAAACTTGTATAAATATAAACATTTGTTATTTGTTACTGGAATATTCTTCAATGACTGTTCTGATTTGTCTTTCTTATTAATCATTCAGTTTGTAATACATAACTTTCCATCCTTGATATTATCGAAAAAGAGTGGTCATTATCCAGTATTTAGGCAAGTAAATTACAATCACATTCATGTAAAGTTTACTGTCTCTTTGTCTATAAAATGTTATTAAATACAACAAGGGACACCTATTCGTATTGATTTAAACAATTAAATTCTGTTAATTAGATGCAGCTAAATTGAGTGGTAAATGTAACATTTCTATAAAGTTTTGTCGACCGCCACAACTCTTTGAAAGTTGTAGTTTGCAAAGTAGTATTTATTTGTTTGTGTTCAGTGACATGTTTTGGAACAACAACAGAAAATTAGCCTCATTGTTTGTTTGTATATTGGTCTGTTTATTATTTCCACAGAGAGATTCATGTGGAAGAGCAAAGCGTCTCCTCTTCTAGGGTTGCAAAAGTAATAACGTCATATTGCACAATATCATACGTTTCAAGTCATCAGCGACCTACGTTGCACATTCGCTTTATCTTTGGCATTATACCAAATAAATATGGTCTCTTATCAGCAGTTTCGCCCTGGCAACTCGTCCAGTTATGTCCATGTCACGTAACCTGGTGTGGCCTGTGATTACCGACAAACAGTGAAAGGTGCTGCTGGAGTTCCTCCTTTACTTGCACTGCAGTCACTCACCGGTTCTGAGTGATAATCCGCTTTAATGCTCATCGGGACCTGTCACTGTTCCGACCACTGTTCCTCTTCACCATTCTTTTTTATTCTTTCGAATTTAGTAGGCCTTCATCAACTTGGACGCTGTCTTTTGCAGCACAACTAACGAATGTGTTACTTTAATGGCGATCGCACCACACAATCTAACACCAATTTGCTTCATTTGGAAATCATAAAAGTCGCTCTTTTCACACTATCACCATCTGCTCAGTTCACTGCGCACTGCCGTTCAATTGTTTTTCACGTAGTACGGGGCTGCTCTAATGCACCAGTACCAACAGCCTGGCGCTGCGATCGCCGCCTAACATTTGCTAGCCCAAACATCTTACGTGTTTACAATTCCATATATTTTCATTGAGCTAGTAAGAATATGAATTTTATTCGGTTGTGTTACAAATGCCAAGTGAGTTAGTATGAAAACCCCAGCGTTACGTTATTTATTTTGTTTTGATGAACAATTCATATTGAAAGGCCAACCTGTCTGAAGTTTGTAGTGCATACTAAGATGGTTGTTCGTACATGTGACTAGGGATAAATTGCGAGATAATATTTTAGCTAAATACATAGATTAGAGCTCCTTAATTTCATTTTTCAATCACAAATAACAAACGACAAAGTGCATCATGTAAAAAACACTTAAAATTTTTTATAGCTACATCACTTGTTTTGGGCTTGAAAAGTGAAAGATTGTTTTTTCAAGTCGTAATACACCGGAAAAGTTGCAATTTGTGGAGACTGAAAATAAGTATAAAATAAATTAAATCGGTTTGTATCTTCCGGTCGCGCATGTGCTCTAAAATTTGCCGAATTCACATTTCTACGATCTTATTATGTTACTCAACTTCTCCCCTGTTTAACGACTTGGAAAAAAAGTTTCTCAGGTTTTTTGATCCATCCTATCATACCACGTCTGAATATATAAAAAGAATATTTACAGATGTTTTTTAAAACATATTTATAAATTTTAGTTTATATCTTACATGAATATTTATTCGTTAAGATTGTATTATATTACTTGTATTAGCGTTTAAAGAAAATGCATATTGAGAGATGATACATACACCAGTCGACACGTTTAACTGAGCGCAACAAAATTACATAAGTGGGTGTAAATCCCCATGCATAGTTTTCGAGAACATCCAGAATGTTTTTTTTTTTTTTTTTGTGAATCTAAACTGATGTTGTAGCATAACCACGCCACCTGTTGAAGTAAAACAAAACTGATCCCGAACAGTGTTGTCAACCTGTGAGGAAAATTCAAATTTGTGTGATATTTTGACATTACTTTCTCGAATACGGATAAAGGGAATTTCCATAGAAATTGGTAGGATATATATGATTTTTCATATAATGTAGTTACTTCATCAACACCAACAAAAATTTATTAATGATCGAGAAATAGATTAATCAATCTTTAGCAGGCGTGAAATGAGTGCTAATTCTCAAATTCGTTACTGCAAAATACATGTTGTTTGATAACTTCAAGCAACAAGTGCCAAGAAACGTAATTTGTAATCTGATATTTAAAACATAAGGCGAAAGAAGAAAGTAAAGCACCAAACAAGAAATAACCAACTTGCAAAACATTCGACATATAATGACTCGAAAACGAAGCTTGTCTACCCTGTAAAAAAATCATAGGTAGATTTGCAAAACAAAAGTTGGCAATCTTTTTGTCAAGCCTCTATGTTAATCAATTTACACCTATAAAGTAAAATTACTAATATGAAAAGGTATAAAATTACATTTTATCAATAAAAATATCATACATTTTTTTATAAATTTACTGTAAATTTGTAAAAGAAAAGCAAATTTTGTAATTTAGTCTAAGGAAATGCTTATTAACTTACAAAATTAAGAATTTTACATTGATATTTGGCAAATAAAGTACATTTTTTTTGCAGTGTAGTTTTTTACGTTCCATAGAATATTGCAGCACAAAAGTGTGCTTAAAATATAAAGTTCTGAAAACAAACTTTATTTTTGTCAAGATTTGCAATTGTTTCTTCCAGTTATAAAAATACTTATTCATAAACTATTTGATAAACATAGAAAACGGAATTTACGCATAATTCACTCATGTATTGCAAAAAAGTGAATGACATACAGTAGTTTCATTTTCCATGTTTTATAAATTTTGAATTTTTGTGGTTAAGTTAGTATGGTGTAGGAAATTCAAGAGTAAAATATGAATTTCTCCGTCTCGAGATGGAATTTTGTAACGTTTCAGGTTCGCATCACTGATGCCGAAGAATATACTGATCAATAATTTCATTAATACGTTAGGAAGAAGACGTTATATAATATGGTTATTGATCAATAGCCCTAAATCATGATTTAACTTTTAAATTTAAATTTTGCTTAACCCTAGCATTATCCAAATATGAAACATACATCAGTTGATAAATTCTCATGTTTTATTTCACAAAGTCACACGTATTGGCGTTGCCAAATCTCCAAAACTATTAGAGGTAGAATTTGCAAATTTTCTAACCTTAGCCTGAAAATAGGACGATTTTTTGGGAACTGCATATTCTAAGGGATTGGTGCGTTTAAATTATCTTTGCCGTTCACCTGGTCTACGAAATCGTAAGGTTTAGAATCTTGAAATTTTGTATAAATGTTTTCCTAGCACTCTAGGCTGTAAGTACTACAAACATTCGGAAATCCCGTATCCTTAGGAATATGAAGAGGGCTTAAATAGCTATTTTCTGGCATATGTATGTTCTTAAGTTGCATTTAATATCAAAAACAAAGAGAAAGGAACACAGGAAGACGTATATATATAAACGATTATCCACGCTAACACGTATAGGTATACACTAGTTAATATCGAAACAAAAAAATAAAGGTATTTTCAATATTGAAACTAGATTTTTTTTTTTAAAAAGCGCAAATCATTATATTAAGTAGATATTATCTTTATAACGTATCAAACCAATCATCTCATCATTTACTTGCTGATCCTCAAATTAACGTTTAATAATAGCTTTGTTCCATTTGTTCCAAATGACAATTTCTGATTGTTTGCGATATACTTACCAAGTCCAATCTGCAACTTTGAGAACCAATGCTTCAGAGAAAAAGGTCTGCATATTATAATATTGCAAATAAGTTCTATCTTCGTACTACCATGCGAAGTCTACTACCATGCAAAGTTTAATCAAGATCACAGAGGCAGATCTTTATAGAACCAGTTCTGTACTTAAAAATTTATGAATATGACTCAGAAAGGTGTAATCTGTTACGATAATGTACCTAATAAATGAGTGATTGATTAATGGGATTGGAATCTAACGTCCCTTTTCGCACCGTTTCGATATGAGACAGAAACTTAGAGTTTCAAATGAAATCTCAACCATACGAGCTCCCACCGGGAGTCGGACCAGGATCTTTAGCATTGAAGATTACAGTATACAACCATGAGGAAGGTAAAGATAAGATGAGTTTAATTGATCGCTTAGATTTTTAACTGTTTACTAAAGTTTGGAAGTCCAAACCACAAATTTTATAGTTCATGAATCGGGAATTAAAATGAGATTGTTCAGTTTAACATCCCATTTTTATGTCTTCAGGCTAAGAGTGAAGGATGATTAGAGAAAGTGAGTGATGATGAAAAAATCGGTCCAAAGAGAACGTGGAAGGAAACGGGAGTATCCCGAGAAAACCTACGAACACAATCGGGAATTAAACGTCAGCATTTCATATTTTTGGATATACGTACTAAACCCGTTTAAGTTCTATCGCTATAGCAAATTTGTTTAAGATCAAATTTATTTCATAGAACTACGATAGTTGTATAAGAACTACTTCAGTTTATTCTATTCGTGTGATTGAGTTGTGTTACAAAAATCAAATAATGTAAACCAAAAAGGAACCTGAACAGTAAGATATTTGTATTGGGCGGATGTAGCTAAAACATGAGAATTTATGCCGCTCTCTCTGATGTGTTGTCATATTAGGTAAACTTGTATGTGTATTTTCAGCACGACCAGTGAATGAGCGTAGGCGGCTGGTTTTGTAACTAAAATGTAAATAGCTTTGTTAGCAAGTGGTTTCTTGTAATTAATCTATAAGATTTACTATTGTCCTGTTCGTAATAAACCATTTCACGTATATATTCAGATTTTTTTTAATGCCACTCACAATCTTGAAACTACATACAGCACATTTTACTGCTCAGACTTAAAATAAAGATCACAACAACACCATATCTCCTTGAACCTTTTTATGTGGATAACAACACCGGGCTTTTTAGAGAAAGGTGTAAAGGGAAGGAGTGAGAGCAGATTTTATTAAACATGACCAAACATCTGTTACGCTTGAGCTATGAGCATCTTATGCTTCCAGGATAAACTCAGTCCTCTCCACTAAATCAATAAATGCCATTAAAAAGATATTCAAAAGAATAACGTGTTAGCGTTATGTCTCACAGACACAAAGACAACACTAGTTTTCCAAGTTTCAAAATTATACTGTGTGTGAAAATAGTTAGTAGAATTAATTCTACCTGAGTTCTTGAACCAGAGATAAATTCAAAGATAATACAGTGGAAATTTCTGTCTTAAATAAACGCTATGAATTTGTTTTATTTGAAGCAATAAAAGGCTTGCACCACCCACACGTACATGTTTTATCAAATACTTTCATTTGAACTCTATCAAAAAGCTTCGATTTCGATTATTCGTAAAGAAAGACGTACTGCAATCAATTTTACAAATCAATCCAGAATGACAAATTACCAACCCCACAATACTTTAAAAATTGCAGGAAAACTTATTTACCTCCTTTTCGCCATAATAGTTTGTATTCCTCCAAAACAAGAATTTAGTTTCTTTTTTAGTTTAGCATGCTATGATTATGCTTTTTAGGCTAAGGGAAGCATATAATTAATGAAACGAAGGATTGCAAAATTACATTTTTTGTACTCTCTCACCGGGATTCGAACCTGGGACCATATAATCCAAAAACACACGGTAGCCGGTAGACCAGCGGAGATGACTTTCACAGTTCTCGACTGAAAATGTATCTGAATTCTTTCCTGGCTGAAACTTAAGAAAATTGATGTGTCAACCGATAAACATACATTTACTAGTAAACCACAAACACAAGCGTGAAGTTTGTTGGGCCTTGACTTGGGTTAAACTTACACATACAAGAGATACAATAAGTTAATCATGAAATGTATCTATCAACCTCAAATTAATCTATTAGTCATTGGCATTGCCATCTGTGTTTTTACAGGCTACTTTTGTTTTGAATGAAATTGAATAAAATATATCGAATTTTTAACAATTTGCTTAATATATGGTATAAAAGTAACCAAGAAAGTTGTATCGCTTTTTCACCCACCACATTCGAACATCGATATGTCACCTACGACGTACCTGGAATATCAAAAATAGTCCCCATTAGCTTCGAAGATCTTCTGCCAACGTTCTGCAAGGCCATGGATCCCGTCGCGGTAGAAATTGATGGGCCGTGAAGCGAAGAAGGTATCAAATGCATTTTGCACCTCTACTAGAAATTTGAACTGTCGTCCTCTAAGGTGATTGTCCAAGGAATGGAACCGGTAATAATCGGACGGTGCAGTGTCCGAGAAGTATGGCGGATGTAATAGTCTTTCCCATCCAAGGGTGGAATGGTGTCCCCCGTTATCCTAGCCACATTAGCTTAGCATTATCTTGTAGCAAGAGAACCACTTCGTGATTCAGCAGTGCTGGTTCTAGAGTTTTGAGTTTCTTGAACATGGCTGAACTGCTGACAGTACTCAGTTGAATTGATTCTCTGAGCAGCTAATAGCAGCTCCCGATGCACAATGCCGCGAACAGTCCACCAAATACACAAAAGGACCTTCTTCTGGTGCAGTGCTGGTTTAGACTGTTTTGGAACCGGTTCATGGGATGCTAACCAATGATGACGGTGCCGTAGAGCTTTGTACAGGACCCACTTCACATCACATGCCAACACACTGTCCAGAAATAGCTCCTTCCTCAGACGAGACAGCAAAGACACACAGGTGTCCTGTCGCGTTACCTTCTGGCCTGGAGTCAAATCATGTGGGACCCATCGACCCAACCTGTGGTGCTTCCCAAGTTGATGGAGGTGTTGCCGAATGGTTTATCCACTCACACTGAATTATAGTCCCAGTTCCTCATATGTCTGGCCACTGCTCGCCTCAATTCTGCCTGAAGATCTTCAGTATGTACATATGTTGCTCTTCCGGCACGAGGTTCGCCTTCGAGTCTTTCTTCATGTCCACGTAGTCACGACACCCTCACAAAAGGCCTAGCATATGTTTCGCCCCGCTGAAGCGGCGTTGGACCACAGTTTGAACTCGTACAGAATACACACCCTATGGCGCTCTGTGTAGATACCACGTTCACTCTGTTCTTACGCAAGTTCACGGTGTAACTGAGCTGCCACAACCAGGCAATAAGTTGGATATACCCACATTAATAACTGACTTTCGCATTTTCTCCATTTGCTTTCATCTCACGGTGTGAGGGCCAATTGAACACAGACGTCCACAAAAAGCATCAGAACTTTCTTGGTTACTTTCATAGAAGCTCACTGAATTGTGTTAAGTTCATCTTGCATTGGTAATTGCTTATGCGTATATTATAATTCACAACATGTCTTTATTACTGCAGAAATGGTGAACCATTTCTGCATTCAATGACTATTTTACTGTATAATTTATGACGTTCTTTATTAAAGATAATCAGATTAGGCTACTTATAACATCTGAACTCCAACTTTGAAAAACTGTTTGATACATTGTAGCTGTGACATTATCCGTTCGCCTAGCAACAGAGGTAAACACAATACTTGCACCCCTAGCGAAAAACAGCACAGATTTCTGGTGAGGAAATACCTACTTTAACCAAATTAAAAAAAAAAAAAATCAATGCAGCCAGTTTGTTTTCTTTTCTTTATATGTTTACGCATAACTTCGACGTAGGCATACCGATCTTGGTGATTCTTTTTTAGTTTAGAAGAATATGCCTTTCCTGTGATTCAACATAGTCTTTTATTATGATCTAATTGTAATATTTGTAGCTGGACTATGAAATACCTGAACGGATGTTTGTGTCGTAACGTAACGTGCTTCTAGGCAACCATACATTCTCTCGGGCGGATTTGGTTGCATAACGAGACAGGCGTTGTACCTAAACGTTTCCGAATACCGTGACATTTTAATTAAAATAGGTAAAAACTTGAAGTAGGACTGCAAAGAATACGGGAATAAAATAAATGTTAGAGAGACAAAAGTCATGGTGTTTGAAACGAAGCGGTCGGTGTCAAATATACGAGAAGGAGGGAAGAAAACAGAACAGGTGAATAGTTTGCTATACCTGGGTAGTGTTATTGCTGATGATATGTAGTGAAATATAAAAAAATGGATTGATTTTGAGTTTTAACGTCCCTTTCAGTAGCCAGGCTATATGAGAATGAACCTAGTCATTAACGTGGAATCCGAACCACATGAGTTCCCGCCGTGGTGAAATAAAAGCAAGGATAGAAATTGCCAAAGAAGCCTTTAGGTGGAAGGAAGTACTATCTTGTGGGATCTTGAATAAAAAGTTGAGAAAAACCTCATAAAATACTTCATGTGGGGGAATTGTATTGTATGGGGCAGAAACATTGACATTACGCAAAAAAATGATGAAAAACTACTGTAAGCTATCAAAATATGGGTGTGGAGAAGAATGATGAGAATTAGCTGGGTCGAGCGGAAAAAGAATGAGAGGTTCTTAAAAAAGATGTGGGAGAAATAACAAGATTAAATATTATTAAGAAGATGAAGAGAAACTGATTGCGACATTGACTTAGAAGGAATTGTATCATGAGGGACGTGCTAAATGATATGGTGGCAGGAAAGAGAGGGAGTGGCTAAGGAGAATATAATTAACGGACGATATCAAAACAGAAAAATCGTGAAGACGAAGAGGTTAGCGGATGACAGAAGGGGATGAAAGCTTCTCAATTACGGCAAGTGACGAAATCTATGACGAAATGATGATTTAACAAGTTAGTTACCTGTGTGAAATCTGTTGTTGTTTATTTTTTTCTTTTTTTTAAAGATTTTCATTATTAGTCCTATATTTAATATATATTCAATTACCTTCATACCGGTCTTCAATCTAACATCAGTGTTAAAAATTATGTGTCATGGGATTTGGGACAGTAACACCATCTCGTTCGCAAAATGTTAACCACTTTTAAAAATATCTGATATCACGCATGGATAAGAGCTTATGCAACAAAACTTCCAATGAGTAACTTTCAAAATCTTGCAATGCATAGAATATATAACAACAAATTTGAGATATATAACGTATTCCTTTTGGTCTCGTGCGCAAAATTAACCCTACCGTTTAACATCAAAGTTACACAACAAAATATACTTACAAGAGTTTTAGGAATGACCCACCGTCTCCTTTAGCCCAGCAGGCATAACCAGGGGACGTAAAACGAAGATTTTTAAAATAATAAAAAAAAGATCAAAAATTGCGATCTTGGCCAAGAATTTTAGGAATGATAAAAAACTACATCAAAATATTAAGATCTTGGCCAATAATTAGTTTTTGGATTAGGGGCCACGGCCCCTAAATCGAATTTTCGTACTTTCTACGCAATAAGCATATAATACTGAGTTAAGTGATAGTTTAGGTTTGGCTACATTATATGTAGTCCTTCAGATATAATGCGTACAAGAAAAAAATATATATTGTAGTTTTTTTCGGATCTGGGCCACACAAATTTTTGAACGGCCCCTAAATCGAGTTTTCATTTTTTTTTTTTTTACGGAATAAGCACACCACAAGAAAATTTTTGATTGAAATATATGGGATCTTTTGATCCAAAAATGAAAGTACTACTAAAAGATAAATAACATATCCTGTAAAATTTCAAATTTGGTACATGGGCATTTATCCAAATCATTTATTCATATAATTTAATCTAGTAGAATACAAGAAACATTGCTACTTTGTAACATACATGAAAGTAAAAGTGTTTGGATTTTAGGAACAAAATAAAAAGTGGTAGAAAACTCAAGACTGAACATAATATTTGCTTACATTTTTATTTTAAGTTATGTAATAGCAATATTATCAGACGTCAAGCGTAAATAAAGAAAAATGAACAGTCATGCAGATTGAAGTCGATGTAACACTGAAATTAGCAACTTGCAAAAGCGCTTGTACTTTTCTTGAACACGTGGCGTTCATTGCATGTACAATTTACTGAGTATTTAATGTAGTCCAGGAGTGTGAAAAAGCAAGAAATGTTCAACGCGTTTTTCGTTTACATAGAACCCTTTCAAAATGAGATGTGCAAAGCAAACACAGCACACATAAGAAACGTGTTTGCTGAAAAATGAACCCCAGAAAGTAGAGAAAGTTAAAGAGGAAGCAAAATCGACTCTTGCACTTTCCATTTCGGCTTCCTTTTCTGAAGAATGTTGACGGTGGAAAAGCGTGGAGTGAGGCGTGGATGAAAGGAGAGCTCGTGAGAAGAAAAATTACATGACTAACACCAATAGAAAGGGAGGAAAAGGAGATGAAAGATTGCGAGTGTAATATATACGAAGAGAGAGAAGAAGAACACAGGACTTGCTTCATAATGTGAAGTCAAGCTGCGGTTCCTTGAAATATTTCACCGTTAAAACGACCCAAACTTTTATTCTTTTTTTGTTTGCTAGACTCAGTTGATGTATCAGTATTAAGGCGTTTTCATACGGTGCGGCATTCAAAACCCTGCACAGATCCCAGGTTTTCTTTCTTTTTTACATACAGTATCATAGACCAACAAATTTACACCTATATGTATTTCTTAACCATCAATCAAGATCAAATGTTTCATCTGCTGTTTTAAAGCAGGAACAATTATGCTTACACTTGTAAAGGATACAGAAACATGCATGAAAACTTCTTTTTTTAATATTTAAGTAGTGTTCATGCGAATTAGTGACAAACTGTTGAAGTCTTGTTCCTAGAAATATCTTAATAGCATGTGTAGCTAAGTGTTAAGTCATATTAAATTCATATTCATGTCCACGAAGTAGATAATTCAAGAACCAGCACTTCTTTCTGTATTTTTCTTCTCTTGCAAATGAAATGAAATCTTTCAGTTTAACGTCCCACGATTATGCTGGTTAGGGAAAGGGAGACGATACTTAAGGCAAATGAATGATGATAAAATAATTGGTGAAATGAGAAAGTGGAAGAAAACGGGAGTACACCAACAACACTCACAAATATGATGTTGTCCACCTCAAACGTACTTGGCTGGGGACCGTGCCCGCTCTTTACACTCATAAACCGACATTTCATAATCTCTATTCATATTTGGATTTTTTTGTTTAATATTGTATCTACTGATGGAATGTTTAAAACAAATGAATTTATCTTTATACTGTGAATCTGCAGTCCAAGCTACTTTCCAACTGTGTGCTCAGTGACGTCAAAGTCTGCTGCTGCTTTTTTCAGTAAACCAAGCAACAATGGGACAGCGCTGTTTTTAATGTAACATTGATGAAAGATAATCTTGACACACAAACAGAAACATCGATAACATTCTCAGTGAGTTCACCGGTACACTATTTGTGGGTCCATGGCAAACCCGAACACTGCCAATATTTGCTTATTCCATTTTCTTACCCTATCCCCTCATCTTCTTTGCTCCTTGTGTTTCTCTCAGGCATTTCTGTGATTTAAAAAGCCGTTCTCGCACAATATGGTGCAGCCAAATTAGCAAAAAGTAAGGAAAAAATTAGTAATAAGCTGTAAATTGGTACATATGTTGGGAATGATGTTCTAAACAACATACTAAACGTCCCCTGAAATTCCAGGTGACCTTCGCCGCCATATTGGAAAATGGCCGCCGCAAGTGTCAAATGAACAATACCCAGATAAGAATAGTATATCCTCGTTATGGTTGAACATAAAGAGATAAACTTAGTGCCGTTTTATAGAACATAGATAACAGAATATTTTTTAAAGAGAAAAAAATAATAAAACACATACTTTTAGAAATATTAGGCTCTAAATTCTAAAATTCCGAAAACTACCGTCAAACTGATTAAACATTTTATTTAACTTATGATGTAATTATTAACAAGTTAAAATTTGACATAGATATTGATAAAGATTATTTAAATCACATACTAAATCCCACAACTTCTTCGTTCGCCATATTGGAAAATGTACAAATGCAATTGAAAGATATTGTGTTAAGTGAAATACAAAATATGGACCGGGCTAAATATTTGAGAAACTGTAAATGCAGTCGATCCGAAGCCAATTGGGATCAATGGTGGTGCAACGGGGAAATATTATGATGTGTTTAAGGTTGTTCTCCGCCATCTTGGTGACCGCCATCTTGAAATTAACTTGTTTATTTTATATGATAAAATGGTCGTGTGACATATTAAACAACATCCTCGTTAGAAGGGAAACCGAATGGTAAGGTCATTTTTCCAAAACCTACAACTGCCTTGAAGTTGTTTGTAGATTTAGGATATGTTATATGTGAAATGCTGCGAAATGGGCTGTGCGAAGTTTTAAATTGAAGGATAATGTAAAAAGCAAGTTTTGTATCATCTCACATTACGTATTCTTTAATAACCAGGAAGAGAGAGAGCTAACACACATGAGACAATTACAATCACATGACATGTTCAGCACGCCCACCGTTTTTTTCTATGCACATCTTTAACCGTGTGACTCTGTGCTTAGCACTCTGCGAAGGATAGTTGGTGATATTATTTCACAGAGAGTAATAATTCTCCTTCTCAGGTAGTCAATGCCAATAATTTTACACTGGTATACAATAGCTTAAAGTGCCCCCAAAGATAGAAATCCAACAGAGTTAGGTCGGGGACCTTGCTGGCCAGTCAACTGGTCCATGCCGACCTATCCAGCAACCGGGAAACTATTCATTGAGCCATCGATTACATTACGACCATAATGCGGTGCCTCATCTTGTTGCCAATATTGATGAAACCACACTTCCTCTTCCAACAAAAGTGGAATAAAGTGTTTTCAATCATATCTCCACATTATGCAGCATTCAAGGTTCAATCAATGAAAATAGGTCCAATAGATCCTATCAATGAAAACAGGTCCAATAAGTTTTTCACCCAATATTCTACACCACACCATTACCTTACCTGCTCCTTGCATCTTTGAAGCATCTATCTAATTAAAATTTGTATTAGCCCTATACCGTACATTTTACCCAATACCGAGAAATCCTATGGTAAAGCTTTTTTTTTTTTTTTTTAATCTGCAACGGTTTTGAAGTTGTGAATGGATTTAGGCTAGAGTGTATCATTTAGACTTACATTTCGTTATGTGTGGAACATTGTATAGACGGGAACCGACTGATTCTTTATCTTTTTTTCTTGTAGGTAGGTCAGGATGCTAACTCGAGAGGAAAGAATCGAAATTATCCTTTTGGCTCGAGAACGCAGTTCAGCAATAACATCCGTCTTTAAACAGCGACATCCTAATAGCGAGCCGGTGACAGACAGTGCTATACGAAAAGTAATCCGCAAATTTATGGCAATGGGAAATGTTGATGATTTACCTCGATGAGGACGACCATGAAATGCAACTGATCCAGACACATTAGCAGCTGTGTTGGGTGTATTGGTGAAAAGTACTATGGAGAGTGTGCGACGTCTTTTAAGTGAACATAATATTAGTGTCAAAAGTGCTTAAAGAATGTTAAAAAGGAAAAAAAGTAGCACCCCGAAAAATTAAAGTTGAAACAAAAAATGCCAGAGAATGATTTAGATAGACCAATGGAGTTTTGTGAGTAAGCGTTGGTCCAGATAGTTCCTAACCGAGTGTTTCCTCATAACATTATTTCTAGTGAGGAGGGAAATTTCTATGTAACAGGTGAGATTAACAACCAAAATGTCCGGTACTGGGATAATACAAGTATTAATTGGATAGATGTATCAAAGATGCAAGATGCAAGTAAGGTAATGGTGTGGTGTGGAATATGGAGCGAAAACTTATTGGACGTGTTTTCATTGATGGGACCTTAGATGCAGCACAATATGGTGATATGTTTGAAAAAAGTTATGCCACTTTTGTTTGAAGAGAAATTTCATCAATTTGGCAACAAGATGGGGCACCGCGCCATTATGGTCTTAATGTAATCGATGGTTCAATGAACACTTTGTCAGTTGTTGGGTAGGTCGGCATGAACCAATTGAGTGGGCAGCAAGTTCCTCGACCTACCTCCGTTGATTTATATCTTTGGGGGCACTTTAAGCTATTGTATACCAGTGTAAAATTATTGACATTGGCCACCTGAAAAGGAAAATCATTACTGTCTGTGAACAAATATCACCAACTATGCTTCGCAGAGTGCACAAGAACTGGTCTCACGGTTAATGATATGCATAGAACAAAACGGTGGGCATGGTGAACATGTCATGTGATTGTAATTGTCTCATGTGTGTTAGCTCTCTCTTTTCCTGGTTATTAAAGAATACGTAATGTGAGATGGTACAAAGCTTGCTTTTTACTTTATCCTTCAATTCGAAACTTCGCACAGCACATTTCACAACATTTCACATATAACATATCCTAAATCGATTCACAACTTCAAAACAGTTGTAGGTTTTGGAAGAATAGCCCTACCATTGGGTTTCTCTTCTAACGAGGATGTTGTTTAATATGTCACACGACCATGTTG